>NC_080188.1:52321130-52943318 GCF_030028045.1 Hippopotamus amphibius kiboko
ATGTACGGAGAAAGAGATGCAGTCAAATCAGGGGCACTCACCCTCAGAAAATTAGAATTATGTTTACCTACAACTGTTGCAATTATACTGGCTTCCTGTGCTCAAAACTATTATTATCTTCTGATTATTCTATTCCTGACTTTTGGTATTGTTTTTGGAAGCAGCAATAGGCCACAGAGTAGTTTGTGGGTTGGCTTCTCCATCGTCTTGGGTCACTTAGAGCCCTAAATATTAAGTTACAAGGCACTTCTCATAGAATTGGTGCTATTTATTCAGACCTAGCCATGATACGATGAGGTGATGTTCAGTGATTCTCAACGCGCCATGACTTAGAAGATTATTTTTAAAGTGGCCCTTGTTGGCTAAGCTAAATTTTCCTTTGGTAAGAAAAATTCTCCAATGCTAAAAGAAGCTAAAGATCAATCTGCCAAAAGGGACACCTCTATTTGTTTTCTTCCCACAGATGCCTCCCAACTTTGAAATAAAGCAGCTCTAGATTTTGTTGATTCTAAGTTCACTAGTTCCTTTCTTTTTATCTGTTGTTTATCCAGTTACTTCCACCTAGCTCCTCCAGCTTCCCCTTCACCCATCCAGAAATACAGAAGGCCCAGGGAACCTTGCTAACTTTCTTAGTCACCCTTCCATTTGATAACACTGCTATCCTGAAAAGCTGTTTGTCTCCTTCCATTTCCTTCTGGTCAAATCAAATAATGCATTAAAGTTACATTTGTTTAGATTGAGGACAAGTTTACCTGTCACCTAAATTCTACTGAGAAAGATAGGTTGGCACAGCCATGGTCATGGGCAGCTCTTCATCCAAAACAGCTCCATCTGCTTGCGTATTCTATGCAGCTTTCAGAGGTCATGGCAGTTTATTGGGTCGTGTTGACTTGGCGTGACCTGCACAATGCTTTGCCGAGTTGAACTAATACTTCTTTCAGCCCACTCTCCTGTCTTGTCAGTAGCACCAGTGAGAATTTTGTGGGAGAGCCTGGAAGCTGAATTTTATATCATCTTCTAATGTTACCTATCTCCCTAAATCCCTGCTTTTGTTTCCATCATTATTCTCTAATTCCCTTTCAACAGTCTGCTTTGAATCTACCATTAACTTATTGAAATTTTCCAATCCCTTTTGTATTTACTGTTAGTCTGTGCAACCTCTTTGGGGGGGGGCATGTTTACTGTTAAATACATTAAGGTAGTCTGTCTTAATTCATTTTCCAGAGTATCTCCCACAAATTATGAAGAAAGTCCTTTAGTTACATAACATTGTGGGATTTGGGGAAATAACTTCATCCTGAGTTTTCACAACACAATATTTAGCTGCTGCAAAGGCAAGCAAGAAAAAGCTGCCAGGTCATCCCCAGGAAACCCCAAGACACATATGTTTAACATTTGCATTCTTATTTACATAAATTTGTATGCTCATTCAAAAGATGCTGACTCCAATTATGTAAAATAAAACAGGAAACTCCTCTGTGTCTGAAAGTGGATAATCACACATCCCAGGCTTGCTTGTTGCCCAGAGTGACTTCCAGGGCTTAACCCTTGAAAAGAAGGAAGTTTCCCACCTTTATTCCTACCCTCTAATCATAACCGCTAATGAAAAGAGTTATCATTTAGTGGTAAGATTGGAGTTGGCTCCAAAATACTGTTTTTTCTATTATGAGCTCACATTGGAATCCTCTGTTTTCCAATTGGTGTTTTCTCAACACCTTTCCTCGCCCCCTGCCACCACCCGAAGGAAGGAAACACTTGTCCTTGCTTCAGCTTGGGGCACCCTAACTTGGGTGGTAGAAATTGCCTCTGGGTCCAGCTTGCAGTTTTTTACCCAACAGAAAGTTTCTTGGCAGAGAGGAAGAGAGTTTGGATTCTGGGCAGATTAACCATAGGTTTTAATCATCCACCCCAAATGCTGCCTTCCATTGACCCCTACAATTAAAGCTTGACTTGCTTACATTTTTGGCATCATTTTCCCCTCCAGGTGGATGGATCACAGAGCTGATTGCAAAATGAATTCATTAGGGTATTTTACAGAACGTATGTTAAGCCCAGAAGCCAGAGCTATGGGGAGAAAAGAGAGCATGAGTATCCTCTGGGAGCAGTCCCGCTCACCCCAGGACAGTCCTGGTGTCACTGTACAGAAAGATGCCTACCTGCTCACTCTGCCCTGTGGGCGATGGAGACCTGAGGAACACACAGCGAAATATCACTGAACCAAGAATGGTCATACTGTATTTGATTTCCTTCTGCTCTCTGCATTTCCCAAAGTCACTCTCTACTGTTTCTGCACTGCTGTTGGTGTTTCTAACCAAGTCTAGGAAAACACTGAGTAAACTCAGGACTGACGATTGGATTGAAGTGAAATTTAGTCAAAAGAGACCCCTCAAGGATTCATGGACTTCTGACCTCAGTCTCTGAAACAGCTTCTTTCCATCCCCACAAAGTGGTGGTCTATTTAGAACCTATATAAATAAAGTCAAAGGAGGCAGGGCTGGAGGGGACCGAAGCAAGGGCAAGGCAGTGAAATGGAGCTGCTGCCAACACCTTTTGTGATGTTCAGGGAGTGTCTGGTTTGTTTGTTGTTTTAATCTTTGGGCCAAAGGATACTCCTCTTAATTGCAACTGAAGTCAGCAGAGGGGGAGTGCAGACCTTACTGAACACGAAGTACAGAAAGTCAGTCCCGAGAAGCTTGGGTCTCCCCGCCGCTATGCCTGCAAAACCTCAGCTGTGCTGACAGCACGGGCAGGAGACTTCCTGTTCAACTGGGAGTTTGCACTCTGCAGAAAGCTGTCTTGGCAGGATTTGCCGCCAAGGCAAAATTACCAGGAATTGCTGGGAAAATAGATCCATTTCCTTTTAAAAACTACAAAAGCTCCAATTCTGCCCACATATATAGAAGTTGGAGAGAAAAGTCCTATTGTAAGAACTTTTGTTTGCTTTTTGACGTGTCCGGACAGTGACCATGTCTCTTCCTAGTTGTTGGATTGTGTGTGGTCCGGAGATGCACCACTGTAGCAAAGGACGGGAGGGTGGCTGGTATCCCAGGTAGATGGGCCCTTCAGTTAAGGTGTGCCTGGAAAGTGTCCTTGACATATTCACCAGAGTTTTGCATCTGTTCCTGACATATAATACACGCCAGCTCCCATTTCTTGAGATAAGCAAATTGAGCATGCATTTCCTCTAAGTTTACCACGTGTGTAGCATTTCATTTATTCATTCATTCATTTGCATAACCTGTTGAGTATTTGGATACACAGTGAACAAAATGGGTTAAAAAAAATCCTTGCTCTTGTGAATTTATACTAAATTGTTTAACTCTGATGACAGTTCCATGAGGCAGCTATTATTATCATGAAGGCCTCTTTACAGGTGATGTGCTCAAAGTCACAAAGCCAGTGAACGGTGAAGCTGGGATTTGAACCCAGGCAGCCTGGCTCCATTAAGTCCACACTCTTAACCATCCAGCTCCACACTCCCTAGTGGGACTGATGGGTATGATGTCAGGTTCAGAACAGCTGCAGTTCAGGCAAAGCCTGTCATTCCACAAGATAGTTTAAATAACAAAGATGTTTGAAAGAAGTAGTACAGTGGTTGGATTTCACACTAAGATGTAAAAGGGGATCAGAATTTGCACCCCAAAATATGCCACTCAAGGATTATCTTGAGCCGAAGGCAACCGAGGAAGAGCAGATGTAGGAAAAACTCTCTGCCCTCTCCCTTTCTGTCTAAAAGTAGAACATAAATTTCCCTTTGTAAAGGTAACATAAATTAGTAAAGGTGTCTTTGTTTCCCATACCAGGAAGAAGATGACTTTTAATCACTAGAGATGGTTCTTATCAATAGAAAAGGCACCAACGTGAATTTGCATAACAAACCTTACTAAATAACTCCTAATCTTCCATTCATTTTCCCCATATATTTACCAGCTCAAAATTTATGGCCCAGAGAAGCCCAAACCCCTTTTCCTTTCTCTTGTCACTTCTCCACAATCACTCTCTGTTAAAATGGTATATAAACCCCAAAGACAACTGGATCTTCACTTCTTTTCTATGAAGGCCTCTTTATTCATAGTAATAAACCTTTTCTCCTGTTTACCTTTTCTTTTTTTTTTTCAGTTTAATTTGCATCACCCCAGGTACTAAGCCTAAAAGAGAAGAGGAAAAAGGATTCCCCCCCTACAAAGTAAATGACTAAAAGTCACCTCTTTCTTTCTAACAAGTGTTGATAGGCAGGAGAAGGTGAGTCAAAGAGCTGAGAAAGCAGGACACTGAAGGGAACTGGGGAGGACATCATCGAAATGCAAGTGGAGAGAGAAGCTGAGGCCAGGGAATCTCAGATCAGCCTCACTCAACTCCACGTTCTGCCTAGGGCAAATGCCATCAGGGCCAACCAAATAGTTCAAAATCTGGATTTCATTAGCCACTTTTATGAGATCGATTTGATTATGTCACCCAAATAGCTCAAGACAAAAAGAAAGAAGAGCCAACAGGCTCAAATCATACTGTTCAACAAGAAATGAATTCATTCTTACTTTGCCAATTGGCTTCTCAGTCAGAGGGCTTGTAAAGCAAATTGGAGTTATGCTGCTGTACATTGAAGGTTTCCATTGCTGTTCCTATGAGGAAGGAAACAGAGAGAGAGAGAGAGAGATTTCAGGGACTTGGCTGGCTTTTCTGCTGCATGAAGCCATTTCCCCACTTCTCACAATAGTGCCTCAAGCACTTAACTGTAATGGTTGTCACTTGAAATACCTGAGTCAGCGTTTTTCCACAGGCATCTTCAGTTTGCAGTCTGTGCAAACTCATTTAACCTTGTACAGGGTTATATTACAAAACCTTTTATGACATTTTGAAGGAATGTTGACATAAGTGCAGAATATTTTCAGCCCAATCTGTTAAGGTATCTTCTTAGAACATAGATTAGACTATGTGAACCTTTTTTTAAAAAATAACTTTATGAATATCTCATCTCATTGCATAAAAACACTGACCACAGTTAAACTTCTGGTTTTCAGATATCTGATTCTATATGGGATACTGTCCAAAGTTCTCTACCTGCTTTTCAGAACACTCTGAAATGTGGCTCTTTTCCACTTTTTTGCTTTAGTTCCAACTCTGTCCTGCAATTTAACTTAAACCACAAGCCACATTTGGCCAATATGTTTTTCTTAAATAGACTCCAATCTATACCTTTGTTTATACTGTTCCTACTTTCTAAAAGATCCTTTCCTCACTATCTCTCTGTGATTCCCTACCTGTCTTAAAAAACCCAGTTCAGATTCCCTAAGAAACATTTCTCTATATTCCTCCACTCTGGCTAGAGTCAGAATACATTCCTCCTTACCAGAGGATCCACCTACAGTAAGTCCCCTACATACGAACCTTCATGTTCCGAACATTCAAAGATGCGAACGTGCGTTTGCATGTCCCATCACATGAGTTAGTTCACGTGTCTGGCGTACATTGTCATGTGTGTGCATCCTCTACGAGTGGTTGTGTTTTTGTGTATTTTACTGTACAGTACTGTATAGAGTACAGTATCTTTATTTCAAGCCCACGATGTCCGGAAGCAAGCACAGAAGCAGAGGTATACAGTCGATTGTGTTAGTTGGGTACCTAGGCTAACTTTGTTGGACTTAGAAACAAATTGGACTTATGAACACGCTCTCAGAATGGAACTCATTTCTATTTAGGGGACTTATCCTACTATTATTAGAGTACCCGTCACTATGTGCTGGGAAGGTGAGCTACGGAAGACAGGACTCATGTCTTAGTTACCTTCCTCTCCTTCATAACCTAACACAGGTCTCATGCACTGCTCTGGTCTGAATGTGTCCCCCCAAAATCTACATGTTAAAATCCTAAGCCCCAAGGTGATGGTATTAAGACGTGGTGGCTTTGGGAAGCGATCTGGGGAGTGAATGGCATTGATGTCCTTGTAAAAGAGGGCCCAGGGTACTTGCTAGCCCCCTTCCCACGTGAGGATACAAGGCGAAGTCTGCAGCCTGGAAGAGGCCCCTCACTCAACCATGCTGACACCCGGATCGCAAACGTCCAGCCTCCAGAACTGTGAGAAATAAATACCTGCTGTTTATAAGCCCCCCAGTCTGGGGTATTTTGTTATAGCAGCCCGAAGGGACAAAGACATCGATGTAGGTGCTTTCCATTAGCGGACTCTTCCCTTTCGTCAGCTGAATCTTTTCTTTACGTAGTGACGTCCCAGTAGATCCAGCTCTCTCTGGCCCCCAGCTCTGATTCTCATGACACACATTTTTCAGTGTCATTAGAGGAAATATCAAGAGACTTGTTATTGAAAAATTACTTAACTGTAGGTACCAACAACCCTATAAAATAAAAAGGACCTTTAAAAATGAAACAACAAGTATTGACCCATCCCTACCTCCCGCGGTCCATTAACTGGTCATGCTTCTTGAGTGAAAGGAAGATTTTTTTCAGTGGTCTTAGCAAAGGAATGGAGTACGACCCCCTGGAATCGCTACTCCTGCTGTTACTAATTATCTTACTCTGGGCAAATTCCTTGTACTTTCGACCAGGGTGGCCTTGCCTGCAAATGTGGTTTGGGTTATTTACACACATCTCGCAGGGTATTTTGAGACTAGCTGTGGAGCTATCTGTGGCCTAGAAAGGCAAAGTATAATTCCTGGGGAAGGGGCCCTGCAGTCTCCCCCCAGGAGAAGCCCTTCAAACCTCTGACTTCTTCCCATGGTCTGGAAACAGGGGTTATGGTTGGATTCCGAGGGATACGGATTTCTGTCCATTAGGAGTTAAGCTGAGACGAGCAACTCATTTCACAGGTCATGTTCCAGCCATCAGAGTTTAATTACTACCAAACCCACTGGCCCAGGTCCCAACCATGTCAGTGCATGCATGAATGAAAGTTCCAAAGGATCCAGTTACCCAATCCCACCTTTCAGAGATAAAAAGACATTGAATGGCACCGGGGAAAAGGCCAAAATACATCAACTGAGACTGCAACTTTTTTTTCTTTTAATGAAAATAACAGGTTCAACGTTGATGATCAGGACACATGACTCAGTTTCAAGGAAGTCAATCTGCAGATGCAGAAGATGAATCTGAAAAACTCTGCCCTTCCCTCTGAGGTTGGTCTGGTTGCTACAGCAACGTGTAACTAGTTGTCTTAGGTTGTTGTGGAGCTTGATTTTCTTTAGACCAAAGAGTCCCTTGATATGACTGCATTGGGTATACTTAAGATAAAAACAACCCAAGAGTCACAAAGCATAGATTTCTTATCTAGAAATTATTTGATGATTCTGGGCCATATATAAAAGGGTATTTCTGAAATAATGGGTTCACATGCAAAACACAGAGTAGTCAGGGTGTATAGTTATCACTAAATATTTCTCTTTCCCTATCTCCTTTCCTCATTTCAGGCTTTCCACACTGGGTTTGTTGTTGCTGTTGTTCGGGTGGCTGAGTGGCTGGTGTTAAGAGTTGTTCCCCATCTAACTCACCATTTGCTAAACGTGGGGACGGGGCTCTGAGGATGGACTTGGATAAAGTGGAATAAGAGAGAATTAGAGAAAAGTTGTTGAAGCCTCAGGCAAGTCGGCCATCCTCTCTAGCTCTCTGCAAAATAAGGGCAAAACTGCCCCTTTATCTTCTTCCCATAATAACTTCAGAGCATTCCTAAGAAGCGACAGGACCGCTCAGAGCTCTCCACATGACAGGTACCTGGGGTTACTTTTCTAAGACTGGATTCCTAAAAGGAGACCAAAGAAGTGGTTAAGGCTGTGACCTGTAATTACAACCTGGAGTCTGAAATATAAGGGCAATTCCTGGCGCCAAAGGACAGAAATCATCCAGGATTTTGAGGAGGAAGGAGGCCGGGATCAGCTGGCTACTCAGCTAGTTGACTGAGCTGTGGGATTAGTCCAGGTGGCATCTGCCTAAGGGTGCGTCACTGGCCAGCTCAAACGACCCTCATAACTCGAAGGAAAGAATGCGTCTTCCCTCAGAAACCTCGATCTCACACCTGACAGAAAACACAGATGTGGATATCCATCGACTGCCTGTCCCTCTGCCCACCCCCCCCACCTCAGGGCTAGGAACAATGTGTCCTGTTCTGAGATGGAAGCAGATTCTACTTTAAAGACTGCCATTCCTCTATCCAGCCTCAACCTGTCACCCATTCTTTATCCAGAGCAAAAATAACTGCACCTTCCATCTACAGAGTGCTTTCAAAGAACTGCTAACACCGCACTTTCGTGGCTCCTCCCAGAAGCCTGAGTTGTTTCTGGGACCTAGGACATTGAGAGAACTGTGATATTTCAAATACTCAGTGGGAACCAAGGCAGGAGAAAGGTCCTGAAAAGGGACGTGATGCATATAATTAGAGAGGAGGGGCAAGACCCTATTGCTCTGACCCCTCTTCTCTCTGCCCCCCCTCCCCAACCTAATGGTTGAGACCAATCCACAGGAATTGGGGTTCGCCCCACCCGTGCCAGCTGGAGTTCCTTCTTAGCAAGGGTCAAACACACAGACGCAGAGGTGAGGCGGCCTTGCGATGGGAGGGGCGCTGGGTGGAGGGCCATTAAATGTTGACTCACGCAGGCTTGACCAGACTTCCTCCCTTTTCCACACTGCAGTACAACTTTGGTGAACGTGAGTAAACTGTGCACATTGCTAAGTGTTCCTACTTCCTCTGGGCTATTATCTCAGGCCTACCCCAGCTCCGGTACCTGAAAATCCCCTCCCCTCAAAACCTGTGAGCAGAGAAGGGCTCGGGGGAGAACAGACGCTCAAGCATTCCAGTTTTTAAGTTTCTGGGCAGAATCCTGTTACAGCCTGACCTGCTTACATATTCTTCAGCACCTCCCTCAATACCCATTTCCCTTACATGCTCTGCTGAATTTTTGCATTTCAATTTCTATTTCTTAGGTGTTTTACATGTTAATTTTTTAAATGTCCCTGGTGCTTTTTCATTCCTTTCCTATGCTTTATGCGTCTTCAGTACCACCTGTACCTGCCACAAGGCTGCCGTTTACAAGCACCATTAAAACAAGTGCTTTTGAAATACTCAACAGCGTTAACGGGACTTTTGAAAGAAAGTGGCACATCCCCTTCACCATACTCTCCTGTCTCCAGATTTCTTGCCAGCCTTTACCCAAATGCATGTATATTTAGCTACAATGTCATTTTGCATCACTCACACATTTTCCACTTAACATCCTGTTACATATTTTTCGGTGTTTTTACATAGTCTTTGGGTTTATAACATTTAGTGACTACATCATGTTCCATCAACAGGATGGGGGTATAATGTGTTTGCTATCTTGATACATATTTTGATTATTTCCATCTTCCCCCCTAATTTTTTTTTGAAATTTTAAAAACAGTTCTATTGATACAATTCACATACCATTCACTTCACCTGTTTAAAGTGCACAGTTCAATGTTTCTTAAGACACTCTCGGGGTTGTGCAGCCATGTAATTTTAGAGCATTTGTGTCCCCTGCCGAAAAAAACCCTTTACCTATTAGCAGTTCTTCACCATCCCCCCTGTTCCCTCCCCCAGCCCTAGGCAACCGCCAGTCAACTTTCTATCTATATTTTTGCCTAGTATGGACATTTTATATAAATGGAATCAAGCAGTGTGTTGTCTTCTGTGACTTTCATTTAGTGTAATGTTTTCAAAGATTATCCATGTAGTAGCATGTCTCATCACTTCATCCTTTCTCATGGCTAAAAAAACTCCACTGAATGGATATACCACCTTTTATCCATTTCTTTATGAGTTCTTTCTACTCTGGGGCTATTATGAATAAGGCATTTACGAACATTCATGTGCAAGCTTTCATTTCTCTTGGTTATACACCTAGAGGTGGAAATGCCAGATCATAAGACACCTCTATATCTCACATTTTGAAGAACTATAAACTATTTTTCCCTGTAATGAATACCTATGAAAATATACTCTCTTTTTTTTGGCCTTTGAATAGTTTCTTGAAAATATTTTTCTGGGAGTAGGGTTGCTGTGCCAAAGATATGGACATTTTTATGGCTCTTGCTATTTACTATCTGTACTGCTTTTCAAAAGGATTGGACTGGTTTACACGGCTACCATACATCATATACGTGTCATGTATACATGCATGCATGTACACACACACTTTTTTCCTGCACAGCAAACTTATGAGGAAGATGCCACAATTAACCTTCATCTATTTATAGATGAAGACACTAAGGGCCACGGAGGTTAGTTACTAACTCAGTGTCAGATGACCAAACAAAGCAGAGCAATGCCTTTTTTATGGACTTCATTGCTTCATGTGTCAGTATCCAACACCTCCCTGGCTTCAGTGAGGAATTGCTGACGATGTGTCTCTCCTATAATTTCCTCAGCTTGTGTTGCAGTGCAACAAGCATGGAGTCAGAGGCACGGGATCAAATTCCAGCTCCATAACGTGCTGGCTTTGAGACCTAGAGTAGAATGCTGAATCACTAAGCATCAGTTTCCCCAAATGTAAAACATGATGACACATATCATAGGTTTGTCTAGAGGATTTCAATTAAAATTCAGCTCATCAAGGAAATTTACATAACAAATTCTAATATTATTTTTCATGTTAATGACAAATGTATGATTGTTATTCTTCCTTGGTGCTCTCTACAGAGTGAAATATTGCATATCTATGAATCTCCTTTATGATTAATACCTTTCCTCCCCTATTGTCAATCAGTAAATTATCCTGAGTACTGTAACTTAGCTCTGTGCTAAGTTTATGAGAATTTTTATATAAAAATATTGATTACATAAGTAATATAAAGGTTTATAAAAATGTTTCAATAAAATTTAAAACAATTACAGATTATAAAAATTATAAAAGGCACAAGCAGATTATGTAGAAGTTTACCAAATAAGTTTAAATGATATACTTATTTTTTACCTTAAAAAATATTCAGAACTTTTACATTATAAATTATAATTACAAATTTAAAACTTTTAAGTAAAACACAATTAAAGTCTAAAATAAATACTTTAAATTTAAAAAATAATGGTGACTTAATAAAATTAGCATAGGCTCATAAAAGTAAATGCTTATTTTAAAAGTATATGTCTGGCTCTAAGAACCTTGCAAACAAGATAATAATGATAAAGTAGAAAGAGCCCTGGCCCCCGTTTCTGAATCTTGGATTTGAGAATAGCTTTGACATTCACTTGATATACGACCTCTTTGAGGTTGCACATTTCTTTGGCAATAAAAAAGTAAAGTATATAATTTGCTTTTCTTTTAAAAAGATCTGATAAGGCAATGTATCTGAAAACAATCAACACTACATAAAAATTGTACATCTTTTTGATACGTCAAAACCAAGATGTGGTAGTTACAGCATACAACAGTCCATTCACTTGTATGATATGAACCCTAAATTCTCTAGGAGTTCAGAAAAAAATAGGAAGGAAAATGAAAATACAAAGTCATCATCTATTCAAACATGAGAAAATATCACATAGGAGAAGAAATAGTTCCCCACAGTTTCCATGTATCACTGGAGGTCAACTTCATATGCAAAATGATTGGGGAAGTGTGGGCTCTAAAGCTCCAAATCTAAAATAATCACATGGAACTTATACAGGAAGGAAGGAAGGAAGGAGCTGGGGATACTGTAACTTGCCTCTCTGCAGATGGGGCCTGCTTGGAGACTAGCAGAAAATTTAGGGAAAGGTATCAGTGGGTAACCACAAGTTATAAATCAATTTCAAAATCATACGTTGAAGTCCTAACTCCTAGCACCTCAGCATATGACTGTGTTGAAGACACAAGGAGAAGATGGCCATCTGTAAGACAAGGAGAGAAGTTTCAGAAGAAATCAACTCTGCTGACACATTCATGTCAGATTCCTAGTCTCCAGAACTGTGAGAAAATAAATTTCTGTTGTTTAAGCCACCCAGTCTGTAGTTGTTGGTTATGGCAACCCTAGAAAACGAATACAAAGCCTCCTAGAGAAAAAAAAAGATTCAATGTCAAGAGGAAGAGCTTTTAGAAGAGAAGCCTTTGGGGGCTTTTAGGTAGTCAATGTAGAAAAGGTTTCCATACTGGGGAGAAGATATGGCAGTGACTGGTGACAAAGCGGAGGAAGATGTTTGAATGGGCAGCGTTCTGTATCTCAGTACTGGACAGGCCCTGGCAATACTCAAGTGAATACAAAGCTGTCTTACTTGCAAGGAGCTCCCCCAAGTCTAGTGAGGGAGAGAGGTAAACAAATAATATTCAAAAGGAGTGGTGCATATTCAGGACATAGGTATACAGGAGATGCAGTGGGAGCAAAGGTGGAGCATCTAACCCAGCCAGGAGAGGACTTCCTGTGGCCGGGAGGCTTCCAGGGGTGCAGGAGCTGAGCATAGAAGGACAGAACAAAAGTTAGGTAGTCAAAGAAGTGGAGAGGGGCAGGGAGGTGAGGGTGGGTCTGGGGATATGGAAAGACGTTTATGGTGTTGCAGGAAGAGGAAACGTTATGAGTGCAAGAGGTATGGAATAAAAAGAAATGCTGAGTTTTTATATGAACCACAAATAATTTGGGGCTGTTGGATCTTAAAAAGACTGAGACAGAGGTGGAGAGAGATGACCCTGGAAAGGTAGACAGGAAGCCCAAGATTCTTTTATAACAATGGATTATATGGCCGGCAAATGGGAAGAAAAGGGGAGAAAAGGCTGTAAGAGGGGAGAAAAGGCTGTAAGCTAGGTAAACATTTAGGCTACTGTTATCACGAACCAGGAAAGACAGGCATCTAGAGAGTGAGGAACTGGAGACAAGGAGCACAGACTTGACAGACTCCAGAAGAAGTGAAGGAAATGATGAGGGTGCAGGTGGGGGGCAGTTTGTTTGCATCAGGGTATGCCCTGGGTACCAAAAGGCACAAAGAGCACTTACCACTTCGGAGTCCTGATTTTAAGTGTATTATTCTTTGATGTAAATTTTGTACTACATTTTGGCCTTAATCTGCCTTCTTGTCTCAACCTGAACTTTTCACAGGCGCCAAATTTTTTTGCTTTCTCCCATGCACACACCCTATTGTGCTGTGTGTCCGCCATTCTGCTTAGAATGAAATACACATACATGCACAAGCTACTAAGCATGAATTGTATAATTTCAGTAAGTCTACATACAAGTTAAATGCTCTTATACCGCTATTTAAAGCTGATACTGTACAATATAGATAAAAATGATAAAATTCATGCTAATAATTTGATTTACTATTTCTTTACTTAGAATGACAAGTAGCAAATAAAGAACAGCATGACAAGTTGAGGGAGAGGCTGCAAAAGAAAGGGAAACACTTTATATTTTAGTACGTTTAACGGCATTTTCCCTGCTTTTTGAACCAAGGGCCCTGCAATTAGTGAAGCTAGCCCTGCTGAGAGTCTAAGCATGGCCAGGTACCAAAACAGCAGTAAGACAATCATCAATCCTGTTGGCCAGCACTTTAAAAATTGCTAACAAAATTCAATTGTATTTTTTAATGATTGTGACATTAATTTATACTTTATTTTTAATAACAGTAATGGACACAACTTTAATCAATTTAGGTGGAAAGGAAAAGTCATTGATATACAATTGTTTTATCTTTGAAGGAATATTAAACTACCTCCCAGACCAATTTTTTTAATGAAGTAGAGTTACTTTACAATGTTGTGTTAGTTTCAAGTATACAGCAAAGTGCTTCAGATTCTTTTCCATTATAGGTTATTACAAAATATTGAGTATAGTTCCCTATGCTATACAGTAGGTCCTTGTTGTTTACCTATTTTATATATAGTAGTGTGTATATATTAATCCCAAACTCCTAATTTATCTGTCCCCCTATCCCCACCCCACTATCCCCTTTGGTAACCATAAGTTTGTTTTTTATGAGTCTATTTCTGTTTTGTAAATAAGTTCAATTGTATCATTTTTTTAGATTCCACATATAGGTGATATCATATGATATTTGTCTTTTATTTACATCTTAAAAACTGGTTTATCTATATAACTGCCACAGTGTGCATGGCCTAATTACATTCTTAGGCAAATTTACCTTGATATAATGTTAGAGGACTATGATAAACTGTACTTGATACATTGCAGCACTTTTTCCAAATCAGGAGCTCAGATAAAATACAAGTAACAAAGACAGTCAAATTGGATTCCAAAATCACTAAAAACGATCTGTCTGAAAATATATGAGCTTCATCTGTTTCAAGCACCTGTGAATAATGCTCTAACTACAGGCTCAAGGTAAGCTTTGGATTCTAAGACTACATACACAAAATTTATGTTCTCAAAGATAAAAATCAATTAATTAAATTTTATGCAATGCTAAAATAATTAAAAAATGAAAATATCCATGCATCCTTTATACTCAGATACAACTTTTACAGAAAAGGGAATTAGCCTTTGTTCTCGCATTTTCGGGCTTTTCTCTGTTTCCCAAGCAGATGCATTTTGGCTCTTATTCTTAAATCTTCCTTATAGTGACTCTTGGATTCATTTTTCAGCTCTAAACATAGTAAAGTAAAAATATCTTAATCATATTTTTCTTTTTGAAGCTAACAGTTTACTCAGAGTTACTCTGACATTTCTAAGAAGTGTGTACAGTAATAGTATTTTCAAACAACATTGCCCTTAATTAGTCATCCTAAAAATTTCTTGTGTTACTAGAAATTATGTGAGGTCAGTTAGCAGATCACAAATGGAGCCATAAGCCATGGGCATAATTCTCCCAGAGAGCAGATAGGTAGTGCAATTTCAAGTGCAGAGATTAAGGAGGCCCATCCTTTGATTATCTGAACCTGAAATTTCTTTTCTAGGGAAAAGACATTCATTGTGTAATTAACAATTAGCAAAAAGGTTTAATGTGTGAAATTCCCTGGGAGAGATGGCATGTTGGTTTTAATTCACAATATGGGGAAAATAACAGGGAGAATAATCTCTTAAGATCAGGTTTTGATAGAAATAGAGTGAGGAGAAGTAACCAATGACTGCAATCGAGAGGGAGGCAGTGGGGTAGCAGATACTGCATATGCCTCATCACTGCGTCTTGGGGTTCCCTGACACATGTTACATGTCACATTTATTTATTTGTTTATTTTCTGTTTTTATTGGGGTACAGTTGTTTTACCATGTTGTGTTAGTTTCTACTGTTCAATGAAGTGGAGTTCCCTGTGCTATACAGCAGGTTCTCGTTATTTGTCTATTTTATGCATATTAGTGTGTATATGTTAATTCCAATCTCCCAATTCATCCCACCCTCCACGTTCCCCCTTGGTGTCTATATGTTTGTCCTCTACAACTGTGTCTCTATTTCTGCCTTGTAAACTGGTTCATCTGTACCATTTTTCTAGATTCCACCAGTATGCATTAATATACGATATTTGTCTTTCTCCTTCTGAATTACTTCACTCTGTATGACAGTCTCTAGGTCTGTCCACATCTCTACAAATGTCCCAATTTCATTCCTTTTTACGGCTGAGTAATTTCCTATTGTATATATGTATCACATCTTCTTTATCCATGCATCTGTTGATGGACAGTTAGGTTGCTTCCATGACCTGGCTATTGTAAATACTGCTGCAATGAACACTGGGGTGCATGTGTCTTTTTGAATTATGGTGTTCTCTGGGTATACGCCCAGAAGTGGGATTGCTGGGTCATATAGTAATCCTATTTTTAGCTTTTTAAGGAACCTCCATACTGTTCTCCATAGTGGCTGTATCAATTTACATACCCACCAACAGTGCAAGAGGGTTCCCTTTTCTCCACACCCTCTCCAGCATTTATTGCTTGCAGATTTTCTGATGATGCCCATTCGTCACATTGATTTATAAGCCAAAAGCAGTCCTCCCCATGTTAGTTTCCAATTTAATAGGGAAAAAAAGTCCTAAAAGTATTGTCCACGTTGTAGACTCTACATCATGTAATTTGTATTATTTCAAGTATTTAAATGTTATTATGGTTATAATTCTCAGGAACAAGGATGGCGTTTTATGGAAGTAGTTCTTGAGCCATCAACAGATGAGCTCTTCCTGATGGCAGGATAGCCATCTCTGGGCTGGACCTCAGAACAAGGGCAGAGGTGACTCCCACGTGGATGTGCTCAGGGAGGCATCTGGTGTGGGGTGCATGGCATAGCATCATGTGCTCAATCATTACATCAGCTGTTTGGTTCTCTTTATAGAAGATGTGATCCATTAACCAAACTGCATTCAGGTTGAAGGGCAGAGAATTCAGCATCAGAAGATCTGGGTTTTAGACTTTTTCTCTTTTTGATTCCTCAAAAACAAAGTAAAGACACTGCTACACCTTTTCTTTTACCTGCCCGACACACCTCATAGCTTTTTTATGAATGGCCACTCTGGGCAGACACAGTGATAGAGGCATTTTTGACATTGTCTTTAGTTCACAAAGCAATACTCTACATGAGACAAAGCTGATGAGCATGACATACAAACTAGAACATATAGTATCACACAAAGGTTAGCTTCTCCTAAACAAACAAAAGAAATGGAATTTACAGTAATATTTCGGTCGAGAGGATGCATGCCAGTGACATTGTAACCTGAAACTGCATTATGAAAGGTAAAAACATAGATGCAGATACATTTTAGGACATGGACTCACTTCTGTCCCTTGTCCCTTAGTGGGTCTGACTCTCCTCTCACATCTCTAATCACGGCCGCCTGCAGCTTCCCAGACCTCTTAGGACAAGGAGGATAAAAATTTTCTCTACCTCCCTTGGGACAGGTGGTCTGCTGCTCAGCCACCTGAGGGCCAGTCAAGGCCCCATCCAGATGGAATCTCCTCCAGGCTTCCTCTGAGTCCCTCCTCAAAAGAAGCCACGATCCTGATTTCTAACACCATAGGTTCCCACCTCCCCTCCTTCTTGAGTGCCATATAAATCAAATTACACAGAATATATATTTTTGGATATCCATTCTTTCCCTTAACATTCTTTTTTTGAGGCTCATCATGGCACTGTGTGTGGCTATGGTTCATTCACTGTCATTGCTGGTAAAACCATTCTGTGAATATGTCCCAATTTATTTGTTTCACCACTAGTGGACACTTGTATTATTTCCAGTTTGGAGCTACTATACACAGTACGCCTATGAACATCCTTACCCATGCCTTTTGGTGCATATATGTATGTTTTCTCCTATGTAGTAGAAGAATTGTTAGATCATAGACTCTGTATATATTCAATTTTAGTAGACAAGGCCAAAGAGTTTTCCAAAGTGGTTGTACCAACATGCACTTCACCAAACTTAGACTTCCTTTAGCAGTGTCTTTATTTATTTATTTATTTATTTATTTATTTATTATTGAGGTGCTACTGATCCATAACATTATATAACTCTTATTAGCAATGTTTTTTCTTAAATATAAATTTATTTATTTATTTTTGGCTGCATTGGGTCTCTGTTATCGTGCACGGGCTTTCTCTAGTTGCAGCAAGAGAGGGCTACTCTTCGCTGCTGTGCACAGGCTTCTCGTTGTGGTGGCTTCTCTTGTGGAGCACGGGCTCTAGGCACGCGGTCTTCAGTAGTTGCAGCATGTGGGCTCAGTATTTGTGGCTCACAGACCCTAGAGCGCAGGTTTAGTAGTTGTGGCGCACGGGCTTAGTTGCTCCATGGCATGTGGAATCTTCCTGGACCAGGGCTTGAACCCACATCCCCTGCATTGGCAGGTGGATTCTTAACCACTGCAGCACCAGGGAAGTCCCAGAAATGTCTTTTAATACATTTCTTTTTCTGTTTGTATTAGCCAGAGCTGGTTCCTGTTACTTGCAAATAAGAACTTCACAAGACAGGTGGAAAAACCTGGAGAGGAGTGTTACAGGTTAAGAGTAGCAAAGAGAAAGGCCCTGAGGACATCAAGTAACTACCTTGTATGGATTACTTCCTAAGCAGATACTGTGTCTAAGTGTTCACACACACACACACACACACACACACACACACACACACAGACACACACACACACATCCCTAGATCGATAGCCAGATAGCCAGAGATAACCCTAGTTAATCATTCTCCCTCGACAGTGATACACCAGGCACTGAAGTAGGCAAAACCCCATGAAGTAAGGATGATTAATATTTATGCAGATTGGGAAACTGACATTTAATAAACTGAAATAAATTGCTTAAGATCATCTACATGAAATGATAAAGAAGAATTTGAACCCAACCTTGTCTGCCTCCAAAATCTATGCTGCTCACCAATATATCACACCAATAAGTTTTGCTCTTTTAAAAGCCAAGAAAAGAGTTGATTAATTTAGAAGGACATTTAGAGCAGATCCTGTTAAATGACATCAAATAGCAGCCACCATCTTCCAGGACTCTTCATTTGTTCCCACTGTCTGTTGTAGAGCACCCTAGGCAAGGTGGTAGATGTGTCTTAGAAAGGATGAACACTCCAGGCAGTGGCGAGCATGACAAACTGTTTGCCAATATTCTTCAGTTACTGGCAGATACTGATGTTGCATCCCAGCTCTGCTAAATAGAGTCTTAGGTAATAATGGCCATTCATACTCAGAAAGCATTTTACGCCCTTTCTAAAACATTCTAGGTCAGAACACTGCTAGGTCATAAAGAGTGATATGTTTCTTCACCATCTAAAGTCTTTCTTTAAACGATGCCATTTTTTTCCAGAGTAAGTACAGGGTAGAGAAGGAATATAATTGTTCTCTGCTATGTTTCATTTTTTATAGGTAAACACTAAATCTGACTCAAAATATTGAACTGATTTAATCTGTAAGAATTTTACAGATTATGAGATTGATGTGTTTTGGTTTGTTGGTTGGTTGGCCTTGTTGCTGTTGTTATGTTGGTGGTAGTTTTTTGATGTTTGATTGGCACAAAGTGTTACTGGTCCAGGCACAATTTATTAAAATAAAGAGGATCTCCCTTGGGTGGAATTTACCTTAATTCTCTTAAGTTTCGATTATTCTAAAACATAGATAACATTAAAAGAAACAACAAATTGAGTAGATCTGGCATATCATGTAGCTTCAGTTGTAAAATCATGTCACATCAAAAGGCAACACTGGATTCCACTTAGAAATTGCTAGTAACAATCAACCCCTAAGAAAAGACTTCTTTTAGCCAAATAGAGAGGGGTAGAGTAGGGCAATAAGAACAGCTGAAATATTTTCTCTTGGTTGCTTATTTAATTACCTTGTTTCCTAAACCAATTTTATTTCTGAACACGCCTCTCTAAAAAGCCCCGTCCAGCAGAAACTCACAGTATCATCTGCCGCCTGCTGCCTATAATAGACAAGTGATTGCTAGAACAAATTGCGTCATTAATCAGCCTTGGAGAGAAGTGGAAACTGCGCCCTCCATCCAAATGTAAAGCTAGCCTTTGATGTTGGTACTTTCCATTTCTGAAGTTTGGGCTGATGTGAGCACATGCATACCAGCTGCTACTCCCACTGGGGCCACTTCAGCCTTCAGACTGTGGGCAGCTGACTCCTTCAAGCGTTACACCAGGTAAGCCTGAACACCTTCATGTACTTCATCCTCAGTCCTATTTATGAGCAGGGAAATGCCTTCCAGTTGTCGGGGAAGGGCATCTTCCTCTGGAGGAGGGCAGACAGGCAGCAGATGCAAAGCCCCCCTGCGCATCACCAAGAAAATATAAACCCCACTAATAGGACTCAAGTAACATTCTCTTTTTGACCCTCAATATTCTGAGTGGACAGTTCATTCTTCCTGAGTGTCTCCATTTAATTTATACTCATAAATATTATAAAATGACTTCTGAATCAAAAAAGTATACTTGATAGTTAAAGACAGACTGAAATAGAATTAAGCTCTTGATGGAAAACAATCCATTTTGGATCTGAATTAAAAAAAAAATCCGTCTAAGAAGCTCAGAGGATGAGCTACCACTGCTGGTTTGGAACCTAGCATTTAGATGCTTCATGTGCCAACCCGGTGTTTATTAGTTTCTCTGAGTCACCCTCCCTCTAATTCCTTATTCCGCAATGTATGATCTTAATGGCTTTTCTTCTACTTTGTCTTAGAGCAAGTTAAAAGTACAAATTAAACATGGCAACACAGCCACTATATTCTTCTTAACCTTTTTTTAACTTCAGGATTTACCCTTTAATATTCGTGTAGGTATACAAATAGTAAAAATAAAAGAAAAACAGAAGTTGATGTACCTTAATTTATCGTTACATTTGGTCTATACCTGGACTCACCTTGACCTGGCATGATAAGAACAAAGGACTTTCTGTTCCTAACCACCAAACAGATGAGAGAGTAATGGAAAACATGACAGAATTCACAGAGGAATGAAGAGTTGTTTTACCAGTTTTTATCCAGGAGTGTCCCCCTGCTCTTTGACTGAATTTGAACTCTGGTCTTGTGAAATCTATTTGTTTTGGCTGAAATTTGTAATCCAGCTAAGGTCAGTGTTAGTCTGAACATTAAGAATTCAGCTTAATATTAAACCTTGAAATGGAGTGAGAGGATTCACACTTTCTTGGTTCCTTTTTTTTTTTTTTTTGGCTGCATCAGGTCTTAGTTGCAGCAGTGGGATCTTCGTTGTGGCCTGCAGGATCTCTCTCTAGTTGTAACGTGTGGCTTTTTCTCTCTAGTTGTGATGCACAGGCTCCAGAGCACGTGGGCTCTGTAGTTTTCAGCACACAGGCTCTCTAGTTGAGGCATGAGGGTTCAGTAGTTGTGGCACATAGGCTTAGCTGTCCCGCAGCATGAGGGATCTTAGTTCCCCGACCGGGGATCAAACCCATGTACCCTGCATTGGGAGGCGGATTCTTTACCACAGGACTACCAGGGAAGTCCCACTTGGTTACTTTTTAAAGGTACCATGCACACTCTTGAAATGTCGATTTGAATTGTGTTAATTTAGTGAAAATCATGGGGCAGATGCAGGTGTGTACCTGCTTTTTGTAATCTAATGTTAGTCCAGTGCATGTGTCCTGATTTTGAGCATCAGAATTCTCATACACTCTGACAACGAATTTGATTTGAAAATAGTCTACAGTCAAAGCAGCTGTAAACTGCAGCTATACCCATTTGCTTCAGTCTCCTGAAGTGTGTGTGTGTACAAATAAAAATGAAAATGACTAGAAGGAAGCTACAACAATCAAGACAGTGTGATATTGGCAAAAGAATGGGGGGAAAATCAATGGAACAGAATAGAGAGCCCAGAAACAGACCAGCACAAATATATCAACTGGTCTTTGACAAACTGGCAAAGGAGCAATACAATGGAGCAAAGATAGTCTTTTAAATGGTGCTGTAACTGGACACCCACACGGGAAAAAAGTGAATCTAGACACAGACCTAACACCCTTCATAAAAATTAACTCAAAATGGACCTAAATGTAAGATGGAAAACTATAACATGCCTAGAAGATAACATAGGAGAACACCTGGATGACCTTGGGTATGTCAGTAACTTTTTAGATACAGCACCAAAGGCACCAATCCATGAGAGAAAGAATTGATAAGCGGGACTTCACTGAAATTAAAAACTGCTGCTCTGCAAAAGACAAGGGAATGAGAAGACAAGCCACAGACTGGGAGAATACATCTGCAAAGAACATACCTGATAAAGGATTGTTATCCAAAATATACAAAGCATGCTTAAAACTCAACAATAAGAAAACAACTAGTTTAAAAAATTGGCCAAAGATCTTAACAGACACCTCACCAAAGAAGATATACAGATGGCAAATAAGCATATAAAAAGATGCTTCACATCATATGTCATCAGGGAAATGCAAATTAAAAACAACGAGATATCGGCACACACTGATTAGAATGACCAAAACCCAGAACACTGACAATACCAAATGCTGGTGAGGGTGTGAAGCAAGAGGAGAATGGAAAATGGTACAACCCATTTGGAAGACAGTCTGGCAATTTCTTACAAAACTAAACATACCTTACCATACGATCCAGCAATCATGCACCACATGAAAACCAGTACGCAGATGTTAATAGCAACTTTATGCATAAGTGCCAAAACTTGAAAGCAACCAAAATGTTTTTCAGTAGGTGAATGGATCAATAAACTGTGGTGCATCCAGACAATGGAATATCATTCAGTGCTAAAAAGCAATGAGCTATGAAACCATGAAAAGACATGAAAGAAATTTAAATGTATATTTTTAATATGAAAAGGCTACATGCGCTATGATTCCAACTCTGTGACATTCTGGAAAAAGCAAAGCTATGGAGGCAATAAAAAGATCATTGGTTGCCAAGGAATAGGGAGTGGATGAACAGACAGACAACAGAAGATTTTTAGGGCAGTGAAACTACTGCATAATACTATATGTTGTTGGATACATGTTATCACGTTATTATACACTAAGAACCAGCCCTAAGGTAAACTATGGACTTTGGGTGATTATGATGTGTCAATATAAGTTCATCAATTGCCTGCTCGTACAACCGCTTTCTGCAAACATTTCCCATGAGAAGCAGGGTGAATTTATGATAACTGGGCTTGTTGAGACTACGCACAACTCCTCCTGCCAAGCCTGAGAGTTCGAGGTCAGTGACTGAGCCGGTATGATGGAATTTCCTCCATAATAAGATAAAAAGCCAGAATCTGTTGTCTTTAGAAGATAGTAAGCACTCGCTTTTCCTGCTTAATGGGGCCTTGGAGGTCAGGTTCAAATAGACATTTCTATTCAAAAAGATGGATTCTGCCAGAGCAATTTCACATTAATAGATACAAACAAATTGCCTTTCAACAAGGGGAAAGGAAATGAGTACTGAGAGAGCTGGTTCAGATACAAATTTTTACAACAGTCCAGAGAGCCTTGATCCAATTACTTGAGTGGGTCAGTGACTACTTGTTGACATCCTTGCATAATTTTTTCCTTTAATTTACTGTAAAAATTGCTTCAAGTGTTGCTCATACATATGCAATAACATTTATGTAATTATCATCATTTAGTTCCAGCCCTGTATTTCAAACCTTGTTAAACCAAACAACTTAACCCAAAACATCAATTCTGTTTTGCAAGAGCTTTCTATGTTAAACATTAATGATTGTTCCACAGTGTTGGCCACTGGCTGTGCTGGAGGTGTGTGCTTCCTGTAACTATTCTCCTCTCCCTCCTGGATACATGGGAAGCCCTCCCACATCTCTTGATGGACTTGTCCTATTTCTTCCATTGCTCAATAAAGTAGGAATGGCAGGTGCTAACTTAGAAAAGAAATAGATCAACCTCCATTAGAGATGCTCCTGGGAGTCCTTCCCAGATCACTCACTGCCTTCTATTCTCAACTGGACTTTGCTAAATATTGGTTTCATTTTTTCCTCACAAGCCTACTCTTGACTCTTAGCACTTAGTGATGATATTTAAACTCTTGAGTTAACTCTCAACTCCCCCTCAAGGACTCATCTCATTCCCCAAATAAAAGATGTCCATTGATGTCTGCTCACACCATGTTTGGAGGGAAATTTTCCCACCCTCAGTCCCCAATATCTAAGCCACTACACTGTGTATGCACAATCCCTTTTCTTTATTTCCCTCCTCCTACCATCCAGGCTTCAGGTACTTAAGCTAATGGTGAGAACCTGCACTAAGCTAAGCCTTTGGTTTGCTGGTGTTAAAAAGAAGATGAGCTGGGATGACTAAGTTCTCTGTCTCCTAAGTGATATGAATTGAAGCTGAAAAAAGCCATGAAGCATGGTTCATGGCAAGCCAAAGGCACATGCTATCCAAAATTATAAGGCAGCAGAAACTATGAGTAAGCAAAAAAAGCCTCATAGCAAAGAAAATAAAACATGCAGACACGTGGAGATGGGTCCAAAAAGAGGAGAGAGAGAAAGAAGGTGAGTGAGTGTTCTTTATTATCCCCTAGCGTTGTACCATGAGAGCTGTTCAGTTTTAGTTCTAAAGAGAGTACTAAATCAACATACACCCCAACAACAAACACTTCCCCCCAGGTCACCTTGAGAAGGTCAATCAGAAAAGACAAGTCAACGGCCAGACCCTATTGGCCCTGGCAGCTTCCATGCTTTACTCCACCCCACTTGGCAACTTGACCATTGTTGGAAGAGGTCATGGAGAGGACCTGACCACTGATTGACCTGTGAGCTGAACCCAAGAAATCGGAGGCTCCCCACCCCCTCTCCTGATTCTTGAAATGTCCTGACCACTGTTCCCACAGTCAAAGCTACTTCAAGAATGCAGCCTTGAGAGAGCAATGTGTTGATGAGAACATCTGGACTGTGCACATGGCTGAACCCTGTTAACATGGGCCTCTAAATAAACTTTAAGATTCTGGCGGGCAGGTATGGAGATCTACTCATCTCACAGCCACCCAAGACACACCTCTGTGTTAGTTCTCTTGCTTATTAAAATTACCACCTACCAATGTGGAGTGGTCCGCCTCTGTCTTCAGTCTCTCCCTGACCTCCCTGTCTGGGGCCAGCTTCTAATTTCATCTGGGGAGCTCCCTGGGTTGTGAATCAACAAACATGTGGAGGAGACTGAGGACAACTGTGCTGGAAACCAGGAACAGAAGGGAGATCTTTACTGATTCCCATCTCCAGGAGGCTATGAAACAAGCCTGAGAACTACTATTTTCAATGAAATGAGATGAGATAAATGGCAATAGAGATTCTCAAAGTGAGCATGAAGGATGACAACTCACATCAGCACCGCAGCCAGGGGGTCAGTCCCCACGTTCCTTACCCTCAGTGCGTTGAGTCTGTCCTTATTGCTAGGCTTCCAGCCTCAGTTTCCGAGTTTCAGGCCTAGAGACCCCATGGGACTTAATACTCTGCAGTGAACCCGGACTGCTTAGCCGGTGCTTGATGATACCCTATCTTGCTTGCCAGCATCGCTGCCCAGGAACTGGACCATGACGTCTACTTTTTCTCCTCCCTCTCAGCTTCCCATGGCTAGTGTTCTTCCCTGAAAAGTCTAATTGCTCATATCAAGCCACACAAATATTAACTGACCATTGAAAGACTTGCTACCTCAGAGTTTTGTACTAGCTGTTCCCTCTGCCTGGGACACTTTGTTCATCCATCTATCCATCCATTCAGCAAATCAAGGAGACAAAAGATACAGAAAAGAATGACCCTGAGGCTCTTCCCCATATTTCTGCAATGTTTACTCCCTTACTTCTTTCAGGTCTCTGCTTAAATGTCACCTAGGACAGAAGCGTTACAGGTTGATGGTATATTAAAATGAGAATTTGTCCATCACTCTCTCTCTCTTTATTTTGCTTTATTCTTTTTCATAGCACGACAGTCATCCTCTGACAGAGCTTCTCATTATTTTTGTGTTTTTCCTGTCTCCCCCATTGGTGGGTGAGCTCTGCAAGAGGGAGAGAGAAATTGACAGATTCAGTACTATATTTCCAGTGCCTGAGACAGCAAATGGCACATAGTAGGTGCTCAATAAATATGTGTTGAGTGAATGAATTCAGGGAAAGTCTCCTAGAGGAGATGAAGCCTGTGCTGGATCATAAAGGATTTTCATGTAAATACAGGTGGGAAAGGCACCCTCAGTGCAGGGAACAGCATTTGCTAAAGCTCAGAAGCGAGAAACAAAACAGTGTACAAAGCCATGGAGTATGAACAAAGTGGTGCAGACGCATATAATGGAGCTGGAGTAAGGTGCAGGGCATAGGGTGACTAGAGGCAAGTCCGGAGAGAATGGCGAAGTTATTAGAGCCTTGTATGCCATCCTAAGGAGCATGGGCTTTATTTAATAGGTAAAATGAGTGCCCACTGAAAAGGTTAAAGCATATATTTGGATTTTGTAATTCTAAGGTTTTCCCTCAAATTTCCAGCCCACTGTGTACATCTATCCTCTCTCAGTTATTGAATTAAACACTAATTTTGCAGATGTGATTAAGGACCCAAGTCAGTTGACTTTAAGATAAGGAGGTTATCCTAGGTGAGCCCAACCTAATCAGGTGAGCCCTTAAAAGGCACTGAGCTTATCTGAGCAAAAGAGGTTCAGAGCATGAGATAAATCTGATGTGAGGAAGGTTCTCCACTGCTGGAGCGGCCATGTGAGAAGGAGTGGGAACGGTGCGCAGGAGCTGCGAGTGGTCCCTGGTTGATAGGCAACAGGAAAATAGGAGCCTCAGTCCCGTAACAGAAAGGAACTGAATTCTACCAGCAACCTGAAGGGGCTTGGAACAGGATCTTGAGTTCCAGATGAGAACATAGCCAACCAACACCTTGATTTCAGCCTGGTGAGCTACTGAGCAGAGAATCTACTCCGTCCCTCCAGCACTGTGAGCTCACAAGTGGGTGTGGTTTAATGCCATCACATTCCTGGTGTTTTGCTCTGTTGAGCAGAAAGCAAACACAGGCTTCTGCTGGACTGGGTGGAAAACAGCTTTGCAAGGATTAAGGCTAGAGACGGGGAGACTGTGAGGGGATTGCTGCAGTTTTGCAGACGTGGGCTGAATGCCCAGAATCGCAATGAGGCCTTCCCTGCTGAGCTGAGCTCACCATTGCCTATGAACTTGGTGCTGTAAAACAGCAACTTGGGAGGAGGCTACTTTCCATGGACTGGCTGGCTTCCCCAGTTTCTCCATCTTCCTGCCAACAAGGGGCACTGGGTCCCAACAAGTTTCCTGTCCCAGCCTTTCTGAGTTGTGAAAATTAGTCATACTTCTTACCAGTAGCTTCCTTCTGGAGGCATGGACATATAGCAGCAGTTCTCATCCCTGATGGCTTAGGACAATGATCTAATGAGCTTTTAAAAATAATGATAGCCAACAACCCCTCAGAGCCTCTCATTTAACTATGTCTCACTTGCTATTTTTTGCTTGTTTTTGCAATGTTCCCAGTGATTCTAATGCACAGGCATGGTTGAAAACAGCTGAAATAAAATAGACCTCAACTTGAAAGTGTAGGATTTAAGGAATAATAATAAAATATCATTCTCTCATTTATCTTCATAATAGCATGATAAACTCTTCTTCCTCTTCTCTTCCTTCTCCATTCAACTCTACTGGTAAGGAAACTATCATCACCATCACCATCACCACCATCATCATCACCATCATCATCACCATCACCACCATCATCTTATTATTATTATTATGTGAAGTTTGATTTGCTAATTTAACACTTTATTATGTAAGTGATTTCAGATAGTTGATGAGGAAACAAAGGCTCAAAAAAGTTCAACAAATTGCCTTAAAATCATAGAGTTATCGTGGGCTAAGCACAATCTCAAACCCAACTCCATGTCCCAAATTCTTTGTTTTCCATGAAAACATCATCCCATATGGAACTATAATGAACATATTTACTGCCCTTTACATCAGCTACCTTCTACTAATCACTGCCTATGTTCTAGGCTACAAAGTACGTTTCTGATTTCATTTGATCCTTATATTGATGCTATGTGGTGAGAATCAATGCCTCCATGGTGATAAAACTGAGGTTCAGAATGGTTACAGAACTAGTCCAGGTTCAGACAACAAATAAGTGATTAATTCAGAATAGGTACCAATCTTCTGATTCCAAGTCCAGTGTTCCCAACTGTAGTCATTTGATCTTAGAGACAGAAGACTCTGGCAAAGGCAGAATATCCTTGAAAAGGATATGGAAAACTTGAGTCCAAATAAAGTAATGAAACCAATTCCTGCTCTTTCTTCAAGTTTCTCTTCCATAACTTGAAGTACTCTTATAAATTCTCCAAATGACTCTAAGCTCTCCTTTGCCATCTGAACAAGTAGTGGCAGGTTGCACTTTGCGACAATTCTTGCTAATGGCAACAGTGCAGTCCTTCCCAGAGCAGTGATCCTGATGAGAGACCATATTCCAGAAAAACCACACAAATACACAGACACACATTTACACACTCATGAACATGAATGAGACACACAAGGCAGCCACACCCCCAAAAGTTCATCGTGATTATTCTGGGAGGTGAGTGATCTTTCTAAATCTCCTTCTTTTCTTATTGTCTATTTGTCTTTCTAATTTTTGTACAGTAAGCATGTAATAATTCATTAAAGTTAACAAATGATGGGGAGAGAGAAAATGATAGTCTTTGAAATTCCTTATTTTACCCCTGCCTTATCTATCCCACTGTCATGTATTAGTATCCAACCCCACTCCTCCAAAGTTTGCTTGCTGTTGGGCCCAAATAAACTCCCTCCTAACTACTGCTGTATTCATTCATTTATGATTATAGCCACATGCTTCTACTGACTGCCTATAAATGCCCCTGGCAATAGAAAGGTAAGTCATACTCTCTCTTTGTCCTCAAGAAATTTGCATCTAGGTACAAACCCAATTCATGGGCTTTTGTTGTACAACTTAAGGATTAGAGTGTAAGGAAGAAGCAACTCCATTCTCCACTTTTCATCTTGAGAATCATGTCTTCATGGGTCCATTATCTTTAGCCTGAAAGAGTCTGCATCTGGCAGGTGCTACATTATGGGAAAGTGGCACAAGTCTGTCTAGAAACAGCATGTAATATTAATGCAAAGAAATAGAGATAATGCGAGTGGTGGAAGACTAGACTTACATTTGTGGGTTTTAAGTAGGGTGACCTTAGCATTTACTGTTCAAACCTTTGAGATACTTTTGAGAATGGAAAGAGGTGGCATTAATTGTTATCCTGGGACAATACACATAAACCCTAAACTTTCCAAGAAAACTGGGACCTATGTTCACCCTCATAAGGAACTAAGGAAGGGTGTCATGACTTACTTATTTATTTATTTATTTGGTTGTGCTGGGTCTTAGTTGCAGCAGGTAGGCTCCTTAGTTGTGGCACAAGGCTCCTTAGTTACAGCTCATGGGCTCCTTAGTTGTGGCATGCAAACTCTTGCAGCATGCCTATGGGATCTAGTTCCCTGACCAGGGATTGAACCCAGGCCCCCTGCATTGGGAGCGCAGAGTCTTATCCACTAGACCACCAGGGGAGTCCCATAACTTTTTTCTATTGAGATGACTTGTCAGAAAATCAAGGGTATTTACTCAGACCCTTCTGGTTCATTTTTGCGACAATGCTGAAATAATTTCCACTCATGTGGCTTGTACCATTCCTCACAAAGATGGACCACGTGTCTGATGAGTTTGCCACGTTGATACCAGGACAGTTCCATTAGCTCTGCCTTTCCAAGGGCTCCCAGTTTCTCACCTGCACCCTAGGTGCTCAGGGATTTGCTCCCCTGGGTCCTCTGTTTCTTTCTTCCTTTTTTTTTTACATTAATAATTTACTTATTTATTCATTTCTGGCTGCATTGGGTCTTTGTTGCTGCGTGCAGGCTTTCTCTAGTTGTGGCAGCAGGGGCCAGTCTTCATTGTGGTGCGTGGACTTCTCATTGTGGTGGCTTCTCTTATTGCTGGAGCACAGGTTCTAGGTGCACGGGCTTTAATAGCAACCTCAGTAGTTGTGGCTCATGGGCTTAGTAGTTGTGGCTAGCAGGCTCTAGAGCACAGGCTCAGTAGTTGTAATGCATGGGCTTAGTTGCTCCACAGCACGTGGGATCTTCCTGGACCAGGGCTCAAACCCATGTCCTCTGCACTGGCAGGTGGATTCTTAACCACTGCACCACCAGGAAAGTCCCCTGGGTCCTTTGTTTCTGCAGCTGCTCTTCCAACAGTACAGCTGCTGGGCTTCCCTCGGCCTCCCCAGTGTGATGGCAGAGCTGGCCCAACTGCAGCTGCAGAAACGTAGGTAAAAGGCTCCCTGGAGCTGGCTGGTGGGGAAAGTGCAGTGGCTCAGGCTTTGCTGCTAGTCTGGAGTCCTCCCAGTTGCTGCAGAATACGATTTAGGGGCGTAATGAGGGAGCCCTGTCGTGTTCACTGCATGCAGGCTTCATTGGTGCAGAATTTCACTCGGCAGATGAACACAGACAGATGCACGTTTCCTCCACCGATGAAATATTAAACATGACAGGTGCGTTACCCATCAGGAAAGCTGCATACAAAATGCTTGTGTAACCCACGAGGTTCTCCTTACTCCACCTCCCCTACTTCGCTGGGTTCTGGGAGGTAATATTCCTCCTGCAACTCTGTTCAGGTATTCAATTCCAAAAGTTATGGCCAACGGTATCCTTGGGAAGATAATTTAAAGGCTTTTGGCTTTAAATTAAGAATCCATTAAGATAATAAAATGTTTTCTTCGAGTTTATTGTTATTCTGCCTAAGGGATCCGTGGGGGAACACAGGATAAAAACTATGAGGAGGAAGATTCCCGTCACTATGGAAACAGATTCATTTATTTTTATGGGCTGATTTCTAATTCCTCTCCCTCTGCAAAGCTCCCACTAACTTCTGATGCTAGGAGATTATGCTCACTCTGAGGACATTTTGCCGCTTCAGGTGATATTTTCTGTTTCTTTGGGGAGGGGAATTATAGAGAAGGAAGCCTCAATAAAGAGCCAAGATGCATAAGAATACTTTCCAAAGGGTCGACTCCAATCAGCTAGTCAATTGATTGGAGTGAAGAGGCCACATTCAGAATTCACCACCAGTGGAGGGAAATACAGCCCCCTAACAGGTACCAGCTTGACATCAGCCCTTAAAAATGCAGAACACACACACATACAGAGTTCAGGAAGCATACCTCCTGCATGAAATTCTATCTGTTGGCTATGTTCAGCCTGGAACTTATTGATGTATCATAACTATGTATAGATTTCATCACAAAGGGTAGCATTCTTAAGAAACCACAATTTGTTTCATGTCAATTATTTTTTTAACTTCTTGGGTCTCATTATTTGCAGAGTTTATGTTCTTTAAGGGAATGCCAGATTCTACCTCTTATGAGCTCGTCCCTATTCCCCCATTAGTAAAATGGCAATAGTGATAAACAGCAACTTCCAGGAACAAAGGAGCGTTGTGACCGATATTTGCTATTACGCTAAACTCTCAGTCTGAAAAATGCTGGGGATGTAAATAGCCTGCTGATGATTGAACTCAATCTGCTTGCTCGTTTATCTGCATGGCCGGCCATTCACTGTGCTGCGTGATCCCACACGCTGTGAGGATGGTCAATCACAGATCTCTGTATCAGAATCTGTTCAAGGTTCTGAAATGAAGACCCAAATAGTACCCGCAGAACTGGTGGAAAGACCGGTGGAGCAATTCACCCATCAAGTCCGACTGCACATCTACCACTCCCCTCTCAGGAGGCTCCAAAGTGAACCATCAGTCCTGGAAAGCCACGGGAGCTAAGCCAGCAGAATCATGATTCAGCAAGTTGGGGTTCAGGTAGAGTTCAGTGCAATGTGCGTGTGTGTGTGTGTGTGTTTGGCTGTGGGTGTATAAAGGTCATGGGTGTGCTGAAAGGTTCCCTTGGGTGTGGCAAAATGTTCCCTGTATAATATTTAGTATAGAAATCAGACTATTTTAAGAACTGGTTCTAAAATGTCTGAATGTTGTGGTTTCACATTGCCAAAGCTTTGACATCAGAAGACACCTGGATGTTTGGATGGATTTCTTCATCATTATGTTTGACACATGCTGTTCTTTGCTTATTTCAGTGAAAATATGCACATAGCCCTTCAGGGGGCTGTTTATCCCCTGCTTACCTGCCTCCCATCCAAGGAACTCTAAATGATACTGAAAGTGGGATGCAGAGTTAATTAAAAATATGTATAAAAGAAGACCAAATAAGTAAACCTGCGACAAAAGAGTACATGATGTAACACCTTATGTTCCAAGGACACATTTTCCAGAGCAGGGGAAGGTGATGTGTATTTTAGGGTTTTGGTGAAAGCACTGGTATCCTTCTGAATTAGAAATAAAAGCTTAGAGATATACATATAATAGAAATATGGAATGATGACACTAAAATCTTCATTTCACAACAATAACCATATACTAAGAGATATACGCAAGGTGCTGTGCAGAAGGCCCTTGCTCACAGTGACCTTATAGTCTAGTGGAGGATGCAAACAAAAACAATGACTCACTGGAAAGAGGAAGCGGGAAGGAGGTGCCTAAGGTGATGCTAAGATTCTTACTCGAGTGACTAGCAAGAAATATAGGAGGATGAATAATTAAATATTTTCCCAAATATTACAAAAGCAACATATGCTCCGTCCTCGTGGCTGCTGCCCTGCCCAGGGAAACAATACTAACAGTGTGCTGAATATCCACCTACTGCTTTCCTCGTGTCTATTCAAGCACGCAAACACACATACACGTATAGGGCTTTTCTATATTTACTTTGTACAATAATTAGATAATATTATCTAACATAATAGATAATACTATATACATATTACTTTGCAAATTGCTTTTTGACTTCAGAATACATCATGGACATCTTTTCACAGCAAATAGCTATGTAACAGCTCTAATTCTCTGTCACCTATCCTCCTCAATGCGCATTCAGTTTGTTCCCAAGTTCCCAACACGACACACAACAAACATCCTTACATAAATACTCTTATATAGAGATGTGCTTCGATTTCAATAAGAGAACCCAAAAATGGGATTGCTGGGTTAAAGGGTATATGTCCTTTTCATCATAACTGAGTGAGTCTTCCAGATTTCTTTTGGAAGAATGTGAAGCAATGTTTGACCTACTAGCAATAAAGGGAAATTCTGAGCAATTGTGAGGAGTGGGGGCCTGGGAGGTACAGGGGAAAGAAGGGACTATAGTTCAGTTTGATTGTTGACTAATTAAGTCTAAGATGCCTGCTGGACATCTGCGTGGTGATACCCAGCAGGCAGCGAGATGCTCAGCTCGGACAGAAAGGATCTAAGTGTGAGTGAGGACACAGGAGTGGATGGAATCACTCTGGGGAAGAGGATGGAGCAGAGAAGGGCAGTGCCTATAGATCCTAAGGCAATTTCCCCATCACAGAGCTGAGTGGAAAAATTAGGAATTAGCGAAGGAGGCTAAGGATGTGTCAAGAGGTAGAAGAGAAGCAAGGAGAGTGTAGGCTACGGGAAGTACGAGGAAGAGACCGTTTCAAGAAGCAGGGTGTGGACTATGGCACCAAATGCTGGGCAAGACCTGTAATCACAGTGACCTGGACATTCTCTTCTTATACCTTATAGTCGGGCACAGAAATAGGAACTCCGACTTCCTGGTTTTCTAAAAAATCTCATCTGTGTCAAGTCTAACGAACAGAGTGATACATTAAATATCCTTCCTCCAAAAACCATTCCAAGGCATCACAGCTATTGGCAAAGCTGCCTGTGAGTTGGAACATGGACACATTTCAGTTTCCTCTCATTTCCCCTCCCTCTGTCCTTCTTGTGAACGAAGTGCTGGCAATCACAGAATAAAAGGCCCTAAATCATTCACTTAGCAGGAACACAGCCTCTAAATTATCAAAAGCTGATTACATCAGTGCTGACAGACACAGGCTATAATGCCGAAATCTCCCTCTCATCAGCTTCTGTCTCTGGACCGTGGAAACAGAGTCCTCACCTTCCTGTCATCCACAGTCCTCTTGGTGACAGGCGCTAAATATGTCTGTGCAACACATCATGTAATTATCCACGTCATACACCTCCTGACATTGTCCTATGTTCACAGGGGGCATCCAGGACAGAAAGGGATGCTGACAGAAATGGGCACACTTATGTACACACTTAAAGTGTATTTAACCTCTAGCGAACACTTACAAGCCCCCACCTCCACCCACTCATTTCCCTGTATTAAGTGATGACCCACCCTGTTCACGGAGCCACCTTTGGGGGGGACACCTCAGACAAGAATAGCCCTTCCGTGGTACAATGAGGCCCAATCCATGCTGGTGTCACAAGAATGCATGCAGAGGAACGCGAGCTTTCCTACTCTGACCTCATGGAGTCAGGTGACGCCGAGGTATCAGATGCTGCTCCAGACAGGTTTTCAGGAGGATGGTGTTTGCACAACAGTGATAAAGGCTCCCCTGGGAATTGCAAATTCGATTTGACTTACAGCAGTCACACTTGCCTCTAGAGACTGGGAGGATTTGAGCTGCAGGGGAAAAAAAAAAAAAAAACACCACCCAACTCTTTGCAGGGCCTGGAAATGAGTGTGGATTGACAAAATGAAACGGCACAGGAGGCTGGCGTATCGACGGATAATTGCACTCAGGCAGCCAGGGCTGGTCTAGCCCAGAGGAGGAAATATCATTTTGATTATGTTCAGGAGGAGCTATTTATGAGTACAGGTTTCCTGGCTGAGTCAGACTGAATATTGTTCCGGGTTTAAAAAACAAAATTTGGATAAGAATAAACTAAGTTAGGGAAATTCTTTGATCTGGAGCACTTTCAATCCTTTCTGCTGGATGAAGAGTGGTCCTAAAGGAAACGAAAGGCTTCCCATCCTATCACAGATCATTTCCGCCTGCAACTTGGCAGAGGTTTTATTCCATTTTTTGGCAAAGAAAGGCCAGGTTTCCGCCTCTTCACACACCCATCCCTGTCATGCCTGAGTCGTCTTTTTCTTGTGCTTTCTTGGGCCACGTGGCTCACCCCAGTGACAGAGGACACTGTCTTTGTAGGAATGAGGAAGTGAAAGGGCTGTGGGGAGGAGGGGCTGGCACGTCATGAGAGCGGTGATGCTTTTGCATGAGGCAACCAGCAACTCATCAGACGTTGTATTCAGACAGACCTGAGTTCAAATTCCTTTTCAGCCACTTTACCAGGTGCATGACCTTGAGCGAGTTACATAACCTTGTGTAAAATAGGGGAAATCATACCCAAATCTTAGGATTGTGGTAAACATTAGAGAGAAAAAGAAATAAACAAATGAACCCACACAGACATGCTTCATGCCCCTAGCACACAGTAGGCACCGTCACGAGGTAAGAATTATGTTGAGGATCTATGTAATCCTATAAAAATGTGTACGAGTTGCTGATTTCTGAGTAATGAACTGGTTTTCTTTCATGCTAAATGCCAACAGCATTGCTCGAGAAATGTTTCTTCTCTATTGTTTTCCTCATAAAACTCGTAGCTTTTTTCCCTATCAAGTCACCTGGAGGTTTTTTGGGGGTAGGAACCCCACTAGATCCAGTCTGGGTTTTCGTTTAATTGCAGTGAGGTTAGAGGGAATGCGTGGACCAGGAAGCTATTTCTACTTCCTTCTGTGGCCCAGGGCGTCCACATTATGACCGTCGGTCCCATCGTCCGTAGGCCCTGCTGTGGGACCACACGTTCCTGGCCACCTCTCTCATGAAAATCCCTGCCTCCACGCCCACCAGTGCTCGCCTCCCCGCCGAGCCTGGCGCACGCTCCCCCTTAGCGCTGGCCTGGCAGAGGGTCCCAATCAAGAAGGCTGGCTGTGATCAGAGGGCGGCGGTGAGGGGGTAGTACCCACGGAGCCACTCTTGGAAGGGTAAGAGCTAGAGCGGTGAGCCCAGCCCACCCGCTCCACGCCCCACAAACATCTGTGTGGCACCTGGTCCGTGCCAGGCCCAGAACTAGGCATCACAGGCAGAGTGTTGAACAAGCCATCGTCCCTCAGTGTCTAGTCCGGGGCGTAGACACGTGAACTGCATTTATAACATTGCCGTTATTGCCCACGACTGGGGAGATGGAGGGTGCACCGGGATGAGGCCCCTAACCCCAAATGGGGAAGGTCAGCAAGGCTTCCCCCAGGAAGTGAGACTGGAAACCAAGTAGGGGTCAGCCACGCCAAGGAGGCTGGGATGAGGACAGGGAAGGAAGAAGGTTCCCAGCAGACGGAGCAACATGTAGGATGAGCGAGCCGGCAGGGGGGCCAATGCAGGGTCTGTCTGTCGCCAAGAGACAAAGGCTGGGGAAGCAGCGCAGCACAGCAGATCCGAGGATATGGTTTTGTAAGCATACAGGTGTGGGAACAAATTCCAGCTCCATAAGCCTCTCTGTTCCCTCTGTATGACTGCAAGCAAATTACTTAACCCCTCAAAACTTTTTTGTGAAGGATGTTATAACGTCCGCCCCTTGGGATTACTGTGGTAACGAAATACAATAATATATAAAAAATCATCCAGCATCTGGATGCTCTGCCCTGATGCCAAGGAAGCACTCAGTAAGCGCTGGTGGTTATTAACCTCCTGCTTCAGATGGCAGGAATGAGGCTGTGGAGGGAAGATGGTTTGGCTGAGTCCAGATCACAGGGGAAGCTGGAAGGGAAATAAGCACCATGACCAGGTGATGCTGTAACTGCATCCAACCCTCCCCTGACTGCTCTTATGCTTGTTAGCCCAGGATATGCAGACAAGTACACATCAGCCCATTTGAAAGCCCAGGGATGAGACTCAGGCTCAAGGGAATGAATCAGCTTCTCAGTGCGGGGGGTGGGGCAGGGGGGTGCTCTGTTCATATTCTAGGCGGGAAAATTCTTTGTTATGCAGGACTGTCCTTCACACAGCCAGATGTTTAGCATCTCTTGCCCCACCCACTACGTTCCAGTAGTCCCCTTAGTCTCTGTGACAACAATTTTCTAAACACTCACCAGGTGAGACTGTCCACCATTGACAACCAGCTCTCGAACCACGAGTATTTTCAATTTGAAAGCATTTCTCAGCCAAGGAAGACTGCAAACTCTTAGCCTAGAAAAGGTTTAGATCTAGAAAAAGGATCTAGAACTTCAGAGTATTAAGCTCAACTGAAGATAAGTGCTTCAGAGGACATCCATGTTATAAATTAAATGGATAAATACACAGTTCTTCAAAGGAAAAATGAAATTAAATAAATGATATTCATGTTACCTTTCTATCTTCTATTTACCTACAAAGAAGAAATAACCTAAGTAAGGATAGTAAGTTCTCTTTTCTGACGTAGAGTAGACCGATTCCACGTGTCTGGCGAGTACCCACAGAGAACAAAGCAGAAGTTGGCACAAATTATGTGAATGGAGTAATTATAGTTGTCTTTCAGAATTGCCAGCAAATTAATTTCTCAGGCTATTTTAAAGAATTATCCAGGCACTAGCTTCCAAGAAAACAAAACCTAGCATTCATTTCTTACATCATCTCACAAAAATGATTCGAGGCTGATCGGATTTTGTCCATCCTTTTAGTGCCATTACTGGATGCATTAAACATCGTTTCCGCAGATGCCCACCTTGCTCCTCCCTACAGGGAAAGATAAAATACCATAGTATATGTCACGAAGGAGATAATCACTGAACGTCCAACCAGGGGAGGGATCGGTAGATACCAAATTCCATTCCAGGATTACTTTCTACTGTCCATTCTGGGTCCAAATTACCCTCTGCTCTGTTAGTCTGGGGTCCCGAGACCACAACCGGGGCAGCTTGAAGATGTGGAAATCATCTGTGTCTTTAGGGATAAGGATTATTAACTCTGCTCCAAAGCCTGCTGCCACCATCCGCCTCTCAAACACTCAGCAGGCAGAACGGCCCATGAAAGGCAGCCCCATATGCTGCCTTCCCGTCAATGGAGAACGGCTCTGCCCGGCCAGCCTGGCCGCCCTCTTTCAGCTCTGCTCCTCTTCTTTAGCTGAACAAATGAGGACGAGACCCGGAGGGAAGACAATCAATCCCTCTGTTCCTGAGCTTCTAGCCACGTGAGCTTTGCTGTTAAACAAGGTTGCTGTGTTTTACCTTCAGGGCAGAGAAGCAATGTACATTTTCAAAAGGATTTTGGGGTAAACAAGACTGCTAGAGGTCTACTGAAAATCCACAGTGATGAACAAAAAGAATTAAGCACAGTTACCTAGCCACAAACCCTGCCGTTGGTCCAGCCGGGTTATCATTAAGGCAGGAATGCTGAGAGAGAAAGAGAGAGAGAGAGAGATGTTTGGGGAAATGTGTGACAGTAAGTGTTGTGGGCACCACAGCTGTGACCTCAACCCAAATATCCACCTTTTGCATCTTTTCTTTTCTTTCTTGGAAAAGTGAAAGAAAAAAAACTGGTAGTTTTGTCATCACTAATTTTTAATGTGAAATATAAAGTCTAAATCAGATCAAATATTTAAAAGGCAACAGTAGATCACTTTAAATGTTTCCATGGAATAAAATAAATCTAACAGAGGAGAATGGTAGCAGCAACTCCTGTAAGTTTTCCCAAACTTGGATTATTTTCTCATTCAACAGATAAAGCAGCATAAGACTAGACATATAAATTCCTGACAAGGGTGCCAAAACAATGGCATGGGGAAAGAATGGTCTTTTCAACAAATGGTGCATATCCATTTGCAAATTTGAAACTGGACTCCTTCCTCACACCATAGACAAAAATCAACTCTAAATGGACCACAGACCTAACTGTAAAAACTAAAACTATTGAAAATCTTAGAAGAAAACATAGGAGTTAATTTTGACGACCTTGGGTTAAGCAACATCATCTCAGGTGCAATATCCCGAGGAACAAAAGTAAAAACAGATAAATGAGACTTCATTAAAGTTATAAAAAAGGACACCATCAAGAAAGTGGAAAAATGAACCACAGAATGGGAGAAAATACTTGCAAATTACACTCTGATAAGGGATTTGCATCCAGAATATATAAAGAACTCATACAACTCAACAATAAAAAGACAAATAACCCAATTTTAAAATAGGCACAGGATTTAAATCGGCAGTTCTCCAAAGAAGATTTACAAATGGCAGTAAGGACATGAAAAGATGCTCAACATTATTAGCTATTAGAAAAATACAAATCAAAACCACAACAAGATACCACTTCATACCTACTAGGATGGCTATAATAAAAAACACAAACAATGACAAGTACTGTCAAAGATATGGAGAAACTGGGACCCTTATACAGTGATGGTAGCAATGTAAAAAAGTACAGGTGCTGTGGAAAACAAAATGGTAAACAGAGTTAACACATGACCTAGCAATTCCATTCATGGGTATAGACCCAAGGGCAATGAAAACATATGTCCACACAAAAATCTGTATGCAAGTGTTCATGGCAGCATTATTCATAAAAGCCCCAAAGTGGGAACAACCCAAATGTCCATCAGCTGAGAAATGGATAAGTAAAATGTAGCATATCCATTCAGTGGAATATCATTACTCGACCATAAAAAGGAAGTAAGTACTGATTTCACAAATGGGAAAACTTAAGTTTAGAGAGATTGCGTCCCTTGTGCAAAGTCACTCAATCTTCAAGGGGCTGAGCTAGCTTTAGATCACTGGTCTGTCTCCAAAGTGGATGCTCTTAACCAGTCAGCTTTCTTGTTCCCCATAGGAAAGGGACCATAGATTGCTTTTATTGAAGACCTGCTCTATGCCAGGCACTCTGTATGCATGATCCCACTGCTCTTCACCACACCTCAGTGAGCTCGGTATTATTAGTTCTGACTCTGCAGCAGAGAAATGATGCAAAGGAGGAGTTAAAGGCCTTGCCCAGGTCATAATGCTGGAAATTGGGCAGAGCTGCAATTTGAACCCAGGTCTATCCACTCCCAGAAGCACCATTCTTTCTGCTAAGTCTTGCTGTCCTTGTCATCAGGTTCCCGAGATGATTCTTCAATGTGTCTCAGGGGTCTGCTCTATTTCTTCCTTTCCCACAGACACAATGCTGGCCTGATGTTCGGATAGATAACTCATGCCAGGATTTCTCCATGAATTTCTGGTTGGACTCATTTCCATGAGCTGCACCTTCTTTCCAAATCTGCTTTTCAATCGGCAGCTTCCCCTCTCGAACAGGCCACTTCTATTTATTTATTCTATTTCTCCATCACTTAAGAACACGCGATGCCTATGGAACCAAATCCAAATTTCTCAGCTTGGAATGTGTGAGTTTCCATACTAAATCTGGATGTACACTGGAATCATTGGGAGCTTTGCAAAACCCTGTTGCTCAGGACACACTCCACACCAATTAAGTCAGAATTCCTGGGCATGGGATCCAGGCATCAATATTTTAAAAATCTTCCTAGGCGATTCCAACGTGCAGTCAAGACTGAGAAGCACTGAACAAACCAACTGACCCCCAGCTTAAGCCTGCCTCTAATTGCTAGGCTCTTTTTTGTCCTTCATATCTACCACCTCTGCTTCCACAGTCCTACTCATTGGCTCAGGTTGAATGCCTTCTCCTCTCTTCTCTCATAATTCACCTCTTCACCTGCCAGACCTCAGCCCATCTCCACCCACTCCAGGAAGACTTCGTTGAATATGCTGGCCTCTGAACAAACCCTGTGTCTAAATATTCACTTACGGTCCAGATAATTGAATTGAGAACATGATAATACAATACTTTTCTTGCTCTTTAATTACTTTACAAATATAACTCTATAGTCACTCCAATTGTGTACAATGTTAGTGCCAACATCTTTCCACGTATACTTTGTTATTCCGTGGATGTCCCCTTTTCTGCTCTCTCAGTACCCTGCATCCTTGGAGATTGAACTTGTGCATTTATTCCCTCCCTCTAAAGTCTTATCTGCCCACCCTTGCCCTGTTGCCCTGACTTCAGTGCTACTGCTCTTCATTCCTCCAAGAGAGCTGCCATTTCCACTGCTCCATTCTCTTGCCTTGCCCAGAATTCCTTACCCTCCAATCTGGAAAAATTCTACTTTGTTCATTTTTAAGGCCTTCTTCCCTCTCAACTTGTCCAGGAGTCTTTCCTTGTCAGACAGAACTAATGGTATCTTATTTATTGGTGCTTTACAACACTATTCTTGTTGCACTTCGTTTATACCAGTCATTAGCACTTATCACAATGTATTATAGTTCATAGGCCGCTGCAGATTTTAAATAAGAAAGCATAGCAAATGGGCATGTAACAAAAGAGTGGATCGTTCCAACATAAAACCAAACTTTTGATGCTGTATTTTCCTTATGAGCCTGACAACAAAGTGCTGTTGACTTGAAAGACCATTTTCACGGCTTATGACATTACTGGGCTAGGGATGGTGGGTGGCCTTCGGAAGGCCCTTGCCCAGGACACCTGACATTTTGTGCACACGTCCCGTGTGTAGGTGTGAGCTGGCTTCCTTTCAATAGACGCTGCAAAGAAAGAAAGTGGTGGGGAGGCAAGATGTCCAAAACATGTCCCTCTCTTTGAAGACCAGCACTGATCAGAGATAAAAAGACCTTTGCATGGACGAGGGGAGCAAGCTTGAAAGTGTGATCCCTTAAGCAGGCCCACATAGTAATAGTTTCTTTTCTTTTTTAAGTTCAAATTAAAATAATCTTGCAATCATTCATTTTAAAAAGTCACCAAGAGAAAATGACAAATAAGAATTCCAGACCCAGGATGATCTTATCAATAAGGGACTCCAGATTCCTCCTCTGAGAAACAGACTCTTCTTACAGAGCACTGAGAAGTTAATTACACATTTCAAAATCCAGTTGTGGCATGGCTGCTGCTGTAAAAGTCCATGAGCTGAGTTTTTAAGTTTTGAAATTGCCATTTTCCCATCTCCATACTGATGCATTATAACAAGATAATAGGCAGAGAGGATCAGGAATTCAACATTAAATAAAATGGTGCCCAACAGATCCCCCTTTTATAGCTAAAACTCATTTTTCAGTCTCTTATTCTAAAGTCCCCTTAGAAGATTCCAGATTGAACTCTAAGTTCCTCTCAAGTTCTCACTTCCACACTGATGAACTAACATGCAGATTTTAGAAGAGATCTCAGGTCACACTCCCATCTTGGCACAATGACTTTCCCCTGCTTTAGCCAAAGTTCATCCAAACCCAGGTTTTGTTTAAACAATAATTCACACTGTGTGATGTCATGACTTGTCTATAACATTTCTTCAGCTCTAACCAAGTTATCCCCAGGTGCACAAGTCTTTCGTGATAAAGATGCATATGCATATGAATTGAGGCAGAGTTCCATCAAAGCGGGCTGGGAAGATGAGAAAAGGTGCGGGAATAGGGTTCCTGGGAGAGGTGGGCTTTGGTTTTTTTCTGAAAATGAATGTATTTTGGATATCAGGAGAGAAAAAAGTGATTCTGGACAGTAAGGATGGAATAAATGCAGGCTTGCAGGCTCAGGGAGAGGTAGAAAGGAATTGTTACTGGCAATATGACAGGTACAGGACTTCCCTGGTGGAGCAGTGGTTAAGAATCTGCCTGCCGATGCAGGGGACACAAGTTTGAACCCTGGTCTGGGAAGATCCCACATGCCCTGGAGCAACTAATAAACCCGCGAGCCACAACTACTGAGCCCACGAGCTGCAACTACTGAAGCCGGAATGCCTAGAGCCCACACTCCGCAGCAAGAGAAGTCACCGCAATAAGCAGCCCGTGCACCGCAACGAAGAGTAGCCCCCACTTGCTGCAACTAGAGAAAGCTCTCACACAGCAACGAAGACCCAACACAGCCAAAAATAAATAAATAAATAAATTTATTAAAAAAAAACACGACAGGTACAGCTGGTTGTCTTCTGCTTTGGCTGAATTCTATCCCCCTCAAAATGCATACATTGAAACTCTAACTCCTCCTGCCCAGTACCTCAGAATGTGACTGTATTTGAAGATAGGTCCTTATGAGAGCTGATTAAGTTAAATGGGGCCATTCGGGTGGGCTCTAATTCAACCTGACTGGTGTCCTTATACAAAAAGGAAATCTGTTCACACAGGGAGGCACCAGGGATGCACACAGAGAGAGGAAAGACCACGTGAGCACAGAGCAATGAGATGGCCAACCACAAGCCCAGGAGAGAGGCCTCAGAAGAAACCAATCCTGTCAGCACATCGGTCATGAACTTTCAGCCTCCACAACAGTGAAAAGGTAAGTTTGTGTTGTTTACCAGCCAGTCTGTGGTATTTTGTGATGGCAGCTTGAGCACACTACCAATCAGCCACTCCTCCCTCCTGTCTTCACCTGGCAGAGCCCACCTCCACCACAGGGTCTCCCAACTGCCCTCGGTGCTAAACCACAGACAACTGCACCCATCCTGACACAGAAGGGAAAGTCTACTGGGCGACTCTGGGAGAGGCCTTCTTCTCTCCTGAACAAGAAGAGACAGGTGGGGGGAACGTCCTGCCCAGGACACTGTCCTTCAAGGACATAAGCCCTGGAGTTGTGGTGGCCATCTAGCACCATGAGATGAACACAAGAAAATCACAGAGGGGCTGCTCCAGCACCCTTGACAATCAGCTCTATAACTGCCTTCCTGAGGTTTCTTGTCACGTGAGACAATGACTCCTACTGTCTAAGCCCATTTTAACTGGATTTATTACTTGCTGGGTCCAGTGGGGAGAATGACCTGGCTAATGGAAGAGATCCCATTAGTGAAACCAAGTAGACTCAGGTTTTGGGAAAAAAAGGCCTTTGAAGGTTGTATAGAAAGTAAAATAGAAATGTGGAGAAGAGAAAGAAGAACTAGAAATAAATTTTGAGTCTCTAGACTGGGAGCCTGTGAGAACGGGACTACCTATAAGGGGTATGGGTTACTTTCTCCTCTGGGAGAACTTGTTAGTTTTCTAGCCCATCTGAGTGTGTGGCTCAGTGAGAGGTCAACCGGATAGGAGAGATTGTTTTCTAAAACTGCTGAGCGTGGACCCGGGTCTGGGGTAGCAAGTGAAAAGAGATTTGGAAGGGAATCTTATCAGTGGGCAAGTGGATGCTAATACCTGCTGTTAAAGTTGGTGTACCCACTGCTCACATCAGACCTCGAAGCACAGAAACCTGTGCTTGAAGTATAGTCCCACAAAATTCTGCTATCTATTGCCAGTTTCACAATAATTCAAGTAAAATTCTTTTGAGCTGTAAAAACCTTGTGAGTCTCTAGAAGCTCTGCAGTGACAGTCTGATGGACCTGATGCCTGGACCCAAATCTACCACTAACCAAATCACCTCAGACAAGTCACAACTTCTTTGGATCTCAATGACTTCAGCAACAGAACAAGGGGGTTTGATGAGAACAGTGGTCATATTTTTTTTAGCAGTGGAACTCTTTCTTGAGATAAATCATATTCAAACCCACAATATCTACAGTACTCATAGTTCACAATTATTGCATACTTAGACACTGCCAGGCTTTGTACTAAGCACTCCAGGTAGATAACCTCATTTTTTATTTATTTATTTATATTTATTGGAGTATAGCTGTTTCACAATGTTGTATTAGTTGCTGCTGGACAGCAAAGTGAATCAGCTATACGTATACATATATCCCCTCTTTTTTGGATTTCCTTCCCACTTAGGCCACCACAGAGCATTGAGTAGAGTTCTCTATGCTATACAGTAGGCTCTCATTAGCTATCTATTTTATGCATAGTAGTGTATATGTGTCAATCCCAATCTCCCAATTCATCTCATACCCCCTTCCCTTGGTATCCATACATTTGTTCTCTATGTCTGTGTCAGACAACCTCATTTAAATTCTCACTCTTGCCTTAGAGGAATGGGACAGGGAGGGTGGGGGGCAGTCGAGGGAGGGAGGGAATACGGGGATACGTGTATAAAAACAGATGATTGAATTTGGTGTACCCCCCAAAAATAATAAATAAATAAATAAAATGAAAAAAAAAATTCTCACTCTTAACATTATAAAACAGGAAATGTACTTGCCATTCCTGTTTTATGAATGAGGAAACTGAGGCACAGAGAAGTTAAGAAACTTGCCCAAGATCACACAGCTAGTAGACAGTGGGGATTCTGACTCTGCAGCTTTGGTTCCTAACCTCCAGGCTAAATGCAAGCCCTGTTTGGGGCGGGGGGATGTGTATGTTATTGGGAAAGGGGGCATGTAAGACTGTTAATACAACAGAGTCCAGAAAACTTGGCTTTTCCATGAATCCCTGAGGTAGCTCCATGGCACCCTCCAGAGACCTGAGGAATCACAGAATAAAAACCCACCAAACCATATGATCTTCAAAGCAATAATGTATTAACACAGTAGGCAGAGAAAGGTTATCTGAATGGGTTTTGTGGGGCAAGGGGAGATGTACGACTGGAAAATAAAGCAGCAAATTATGCCATTGTTTTGATTTGTTTTTAGTTACAGTTTTGAATTTATTTTAAATTTCACTTCACACCAATAATCACATGAAGATCACACGCTCATATACATAAAGGAGCAAGGGCTGTAAAAATCTTAAGAACCACTGATTACATAGCTCTTCAGATCTATGAATTTTAATTTCCCTGGTTCTGCCATCTGCTTAGTTTCTGCTCATTCTTACCACTCCTTGTTCAATTTCCTAATCCTGTGTCAGGTAAGGCAGGTCACACACCCTAATCTAGATGGGCACCTGTGTGACAGGCCAACTACTGGCTCCCTGGCTGGGATAATAATCATTGCAAGAGCTAACATCTTTTGTATAAATACGTGCCAGAAACCACAGTAAAGATTTGTACGTACATAAGGTGGTTTAATCTTCACACAATCCCAAGCATCTACTACGTGCTAAGCAGAATCGCTTCCGGAGGCCTTTTCTAACCTCCTGGCCTGAGATAAGTGGCCCTTCTGTGAGCTCTCATTACACCTGGCACACAACTCTAACAAAACAAATAGCTAATCATATCAATTCCGCTGACTCACATCTGCCTTCCTGAATAGAGTATAAGCTCCTGGAGGGAAGAAACTTTGTCTGATACACTCTGTGTCTCTAACACTAGGCACAGAGATTGGCATACAGTAGGCACTCAAGAAATGTTTGCTCAACACTGGCAGACACTTTCACTGAACTACCGCAAATGCTTCCTTAGCCCATCGCTCCTTGGTCACCTCCACTCTGGAGACTGGAAAACTGGGTAACTTAACAGTTTTTCAGAAAGGTTCTGGGAAAGATATTTCTCTTCTGGACACTATAAAGGTGTCTAACAAGAAAGTTCTGTAAGGATAGATGCTTAGAGCTATTGCAGCCATTCTGTGATAATGAGGGAAAGACCAAGAGAATCACAGGAACCCAGAACCAGATCCTTGATGTCTTTGAGCTACTGAACCTTTTCCAGAATCGCCTCTCTCTAAGACTACTTGTTGTGTTAGAAAAATAAACTCTGTTAAAAACATTGAGAACTTCTATTACTTCAAGCTTAAAGCATTTCTTTTTATACAGGAACATTTTGAAATTAATAAAAACTGGTCCCTAACCTTAAAAAAAGGGTCACCATAGTAAATACAGGACACCAGATTCAATATAGGACTTATTAAAAACAATGAGTAATTTTTCAGCATAAGTATGTCCATTCAATTTTGGGACATATTTATATTAAAAATACTTGTGGTTTATTAGAAATTCACATTTAACTGGGTGTCCTGTATTTTTATTTGCTGTATCTGGCAGCTCTTTGTAATAGTAGTAAACAGTTTCTAAGAGTAGCAGAAGAGATGCTTAAGTCAGGGCATTTGATTTAGCAAAGAAAACCACTCCCAGGATGAGATAACACTAGTAACTGTATATTACACGAGCCTTTACAGTTTTCAGAGAACTTTTGTAGACATGACTCATTCAGCAACTAGCTGCTGTTTACATTTTATAAAAATATTCTATCCTAATGGGTTATTTGCCCAAGGTGACATAGTTGGTAAGTAAAGGAGTCAAGATCTGAACTTGGATCTCCAGATTTCTGGTTCCATGCTGTTTCTTTATGATTGAGGTTCTCAAACTTAAACATGCATCAGAATCACCGGGAGTGCTTCACCAAGTAGCAGGTCTGGGGTAGGGCCCAAGAATTTGCATTTCTAACAAGTTTCCAGTGATGCTGATGCTGCTAGTACTGGGACCACAGGTTTTGGAAACCACTGTTTTATACTACACCAAGGCAGCCCTTTTCTAGCAGGACAGTATCAACAATCATCTGTTCTTCTCTTCCTGTTTCCAAGAAGAGAAAAACCTAGATGGTATATCAAAGCCAAATGATGATACATTAATTGCAATGGCCCTCTTTTTCTTTGACTTGCATCACTTGGAGCTTGCAAGTTAAATGCATATGTGGGGAAGCACATGAAAATGAACTTGATACCTTACATTCCACTCTCTCAAACACTGGTTTTTACTCATGGGTGTAGATGCTGCCCAAACAAGCTGGAGGTCTTACTCAAGCATGTGGGAGGTGGGAGTGGGGATTGAGTGTATGTGTGCATGTCTCTGTGTCTCTGTGTGCCGCATTTCTGGAGGGCAGACGGCAAGAAACAAGGGTCACTACAAGACCGCTGGCCTGCAAGTAAGAATCCCCGGCGTCCTCATCCTCAAAATCACGTGTGGGTCAGGGCATGAGACTTGACCCTTTGGATGATAAACCAAGAGATGTCCTTCCTTTATCTGGAGTTGATTACACTCTCCCTCTTTGTTTTCTCCTTTCCTTGGCTCCTTCATACTCCCACAGCAGCCACCCAGCAGACAGAAAGATAAGACTGAAACGGAAGGCAGCAGCCCACTGCGAGGCAATCGAGTGTGGCTGCCAAACCGCAGGCGAGAGGGCGGTGAGAGGTGGGGATGTTCAAGAGAAGAAAGAAAGCTGTTTATCCTCTGAGTCTCTGAGTGGTAATTTCACTGTCTACATAAACAGTAGCTGAGAGCATTAAAAACAAATACTATCATACTACAAACACGGAGCCTCCCTCCATGTGAGTCTTTTGGGGGCCTGCAACGCTCTCCAGCCAACCCCGGACCCTCCAGTAGGTAAACCAGGACCCCTCACTGCACTCCAGGTCAGCAACCACCTCTTGTCTGTCCAGATACTTTCTTCAGCCATGAGACAACGAAGACTCATCAGTGTCATTTATTAATTTTCAAAAACTTAATGTATAAAACTACAAAGAATAATGTAACAACAAACACTCATAGTCCTACTATCCAGATTTAGCAACCGTTACATTTGGTTGTATCTCTTCCAGGTTTTAATATTTTGTTTCTATGGAATTAAATGACAGATACAGTCCAAGATCTTTAGCCACCTAACCTTTTCTCCATTATCCTCAGGCAACAAATATCATGAGTTTTGATTCCTTTTATATCATGAAAAGTTTTCATACATAAACATGCATTATAAGACAACACCTAATATTATTATATTTTTGTTTTTATTAATAACATATTTATTTATTATTATTAATATATTTGTTAAAAATATAACATTATTTTTTTTGCTTGTATAAGTGATTCATATTGAGTGTTTTGTTCTTCTCCTTGTTTTTATTCCACATAAAGTTCCTGAGCTCTAACCAGTTGATTTAGACGATCACTTTTACCTGCTCATTATATTTGCCCATTTATTCCGCTATAGTGGACTGTGAATTGTTTCCAACTTTGCTTACTCTTACAAGCAGCACTGCAATGCCCACCCTATTATATGACCCTGTGCACATATACCAGAGTTTCTGTTGGCTGTATACACAGAAATTGAATTATTGAGACCTAGGTATTGTATCTTGAATTTTACTAGAGGCCGGCAATATAGCTTGAAAGTGGGTGTATCACTTTCTATTCCATTTCTCCCACATCGTGACAACTCTTGAAATTGTCAGACTTGTTAGTTTTTGCTAATGTCAGTCTACAGTGAAAGGTGTCTGCCTCTAGCTCGTTTTTTGTTTTTGTTTTTGTTTTTGTTTTTGTTTTTTTATGGAGGAGAAAGAAAGAGTGGTTTCATTTCTTTGTCAGGCATAGGGGAAACACAGTAGGCTAGCACCTCAAGAACTGTGCCCTCCTCATGCTTGTTTTAAATCACATTTCCTTGTAACTGATTGAGGTTTTTTCTGATTCAGTTTCATTCTCTGTGACTTCTCTGTTCACATCCATTGCTCACTTTTCTATTCAGTTATTTGTCTTTTGTCTACTGATTTGTAGGAATTCTTTTTTTTTCACACATTCAGAACAATAGTAATTTGTGTATCATATATAAATATTGCAAATATCTTCTCCCTGCCCTTGGCTTATGTTTTAACATTGTTTACAAGCAAATTATTTGATAAAGAAGTCAAAAGGAGCGATCACAGGTCATGGTCTTGGCACTGTCACATACAATCCTTCAGTGGGCTGGGGGATAAAGAAACTGAGACTCAAAAGCAAAGCTGTAACTGGAGGAATCAACACTTAAAGTCATGTCTGAAAGCCACAAATTCAGGGCTCACTCCACCACAAACCAACATGCTTGCTCATGCGTTCCCTCTTGCAGAAACATTGTAAAATAAAGTCTTATCATCATTAAAATCTGCAATGAGACAGTTTATGGCATAAGAAACTCATTTATTTGGGGGCACTTGTTTAAAGGTCAGAGATATTTTCTCTGTAGGATTGGGGCGAGTCCTAGAAATATATGCTGCAAACAAGCTCCAGGAGACAAAGATGTAGCAGATCTGTGGGCCAGACTTTGAGGACACTCTTGACAGAGCTGAGAAATCAGGGCACTTACTGAAGCTGGTGGAGGCCCTCAGGAGGTCTGGGGCTCCAGGCACCTGTGGAAATATTTGATGTGCCTCTCTCCTGTGTGTCTATATGCTCTTCAAAGACAGGGACTTTCCTCTTCTGTTTTCTCCTGGCATCTAGCATTGTGCCTGGCTCAATAAATAATTGTGGGATGAAGAAATGCTCCACATATCACATTTAGTAGGCAACCACCCATACCTAAGAAGAGTCTTAGGAAAGCCTGTACTTAGGCTCAAATTCTAAACTTTCCTCTCCTGCTGAAAGGGAGGTAGGCAACAGTAACTCATTCTATATGCTAAGTGCACTTGACCTCAGTGAATTCACAATATTGACCCTCTGCCCTGAGAGTTGTCACCTAAAAGTACATATTACGAAAATAAACATTCCTAATTATGTGTGTCTATAAAATTACAGTCAATTCAGTGGAGAAGGAAACTTATCTAAACTCTTTACTGTGTGAAAATCAAACACCCAGGCATTTCTTTGGAAGCTGATGCTCGAAAAGTACTTTTTAGGATACCTGCAATACCTTCTCTTTTCACCTTGTCCCAGTGCCACAAGACACAGCAAGTTCCTAAGCTCCTGTGCCTCATGCCATCTCTGTGAAGCAAGTATGATTCATCGGGCCTGACCTCTTAGTCCTGACAATTGCTTGTATCCGGTTTAGACCATCTCTGTCTTTGATCAAAACTGTCAGCATTTTGCTTCCTCTGTGCTTTAGTCATACACTATTGAGATGATCAGTGGATCTCCTCTCTAAAGCAGACCAGCCAATCACACCTTCCAGCTAGGCAAGAATTTGCCCTGTTAGATCTGAGTATGGTGCAATGGTTCAGAGATGTTTGGCAGGGAAGAAAAAAAGGTAAGCATTTCTGAGAGCTTTGTCACCTCTACCTATTTCTGATTCTTCAAAGGGACAGGTATCTCTGAATATCCTCAAAAGATATAACGACAAGAAGTCCTGAGGAGTATATTTGAGCAAGAGGTATGACAGAGCCACTGGGCAGCGTGGTTCAGGGAGGCTCTTATTTCTCTTAGACATTTCTATTTTTAGAAGTAACATTAAAACTTAAAAAAAAATACAAAGACGTTAAAACTCCTCATATGTTTAATCAAGAAACCCATGGAGATGTTACTGGTTTGAAGATAGAGACCATGAAGTTGTCTTCTCTAGAGCTAGGGAAGATGATCGATTTATACCAAAGATCTGGTGAGACTGACACACGGTTGATACAGAACAGAGGTGGATAGAATATCTTCTCTGGAGAAGAGTCTGGAATTCATTCTATCTACCTCCCCCAGGCCAACAGCCAAGCTCAGCACTCTTCTCATCTTCATAGCAACTGCCTTCCCTTCGCTTCTTCCCTGAAAGAACCAGAGCAAAGGTGGATCTATATAGAACTGTTGCCTGGGTCTTCACGCACCATGGGTGGTGGTGGGGGTGCCGGGGGGGTCACTCAGAAACACCATACATAAGGAGTATAGGAATTTGTCACCTGGTTTTGTCAACTGACAGTAGAGTTTTCATAGCTTGGACAGATCAAATCCAAGGGTTTTTTTACCTATAAACTTATACATGACCTCTGAAGATATTTTAAGCTATATAATTCTGACGCATTAGCACTTGACTTATAAAAACATTTTTTTCCTATGGGCCTAATATTGTGTGATAATTATTTTCTGATCTTTTTAAAGCTCTTGGCTTTGGAAACGGGAAGTGGGAAAATAAACCAGAAAATCAAAACATTCTAATTTAGGGCAAAATCTGAGTGGCACTAGTTCTGGTATAATGTATTTTCTGATCCTGACATCACAAATAATATCAGTCCCACAAGAGCTGTGAAGAACATAAAGACTAGATTTAAAACAAAATGTCTGTGGGAGAAAAAAATCTTATGCCAATTGTTTTCCTTACTCTTTTATAAATGAGTGTTTGAGAAGAAGCAGTAAAATGGGAGGGTAACCCTTGGTCTTCTTATGAAAGTTTGATTCATACGCCTCGCATCTCAGAAGCTCCAGACCTCGCAAGCCTCACTCCCATGTTCCATCCTTCCCATCCATTTGCCTCTCCTCTCTTCCCGCGAGTACAGGGATATGAGTGGGTGTGTTGGGCGCGGAGAGTACTTTGCTCTTGCAAAACCCTTCTTGGACCAGTAGCTTTCTCATTTCCCTGGCCACACTTCACGCCCCTTCATGATACATGAGATCACGAGCACCTGTCGTTTCTTCAGGGCCTTCTATGTCCCAGATACTGGCACTTTACATTTACCTCATTTAACGATCAGACTACACCTGTGGTGTACACAGTACCTCTCCAGTATACAGCTGAACAACCTGAGGCTCGGAGTACAGAAACCACGCAGCTGGGGAGCTGGGGTTCCAAGAGTCAAACACAGCTCTTCCTGACGCCAAAGCACAAAGTTCTGCCTCTACATCATACCTTCCGGAATAGACAAAGGCCTGGGAGTGTAATGAATCTAAGGCACATTTCGTCTAGTTTTTTTCAACAAATCATCCCTAATGGCAGAGAAGAGTGAAGGTATGTGGATAAGTGGGTGTGAGCACACGTTGGAGGGAAGGAGATACAGTGTGCTTTTGAGGACGTTAGTCTGAAGCACTTGGCTGCATGCACATAATTTCTCTGAAGTCTCTTATTTACCTAAAAAATTCATTCTGATCTTGCATTCTATTCCATAATAGATTCATGCTTGCTATAATGTTAAAGAAAGGGGTTAAAAATACTTGCCGTTGGCTAAATTAATGCTCCGGGAAGAGGTACCACATTTATCTTGCAGGTCTGTGGATCCCAGGCACCTTGCCATTCCCCTTGGAATTACTGTAGCCCAGGGTAAAAAGTAGAAAAAATAAATCCATTTCCATTACTGAAAATACAACTGAGAAGTCCCTTCCTTCCAGAAAGTGCACCAATAGCATATAATTTGCATCTAAAAAGCAGCAGGTTACTACTGATGATCACAAGGTGGACTTCGAATGCTTAGAAGAGGCGTACGAGGATGCTGTCACACAAGGACAATGTAGTGCAGTTTTTGATAACGAGATTATTTCTGCCACCTAAACCAACTAGTTTTAATGCATATATGCAGAATATAGAAAAATGGTACAGATCAACCAGTTTGCAAGGCAGAAACAGAGACACAGATGTAGGGAACAAACATATGGACACCAAGTGGGGGGGGTTGGGATGGGATGAACTGGGAGATTGGGATTGCCATATAGACATTACTAATAAAAAAAAATCAAATTGTACACTTTTAAAAAATAAAATAAAATCAAAGTAAAGAATAAATCAATCAATCAACTAGTTTTGTTCTTTTTTTTTAATCTAGCACAGAGAATCCGTTAAATGCCAAATTCCTCTTAGGGCGCAAGTAATTATGAGATACAGAGGCAACACGATAGAGTGAGAAGAGCTCTGGATGAGACTCAAGACCTGGGTACTAGATTCAGCTCTGCTATCAACAAGTTTTGACAAGAGTTTTGATAGATGCTTAATGCCTGTGTTTGCACCTATAAAAAGAAGTGTCTAGTAGTGGGCTCAAGGCCTTCTCGAACACTCTATGAATCTATGGTGTTTGTCTAATAAACAGTGAATAGTGAGTAGAATATAGGCTCTGGGATCAGATGGATCAGACCTGAATCCCGGTGGAGGCATTTAGCAGCTTTGGGAGCTTCCACTTTTCTATGTGTGAAATGAGACATAACTCCTAGGGTCACTGAGAAGGTTAAACGAGAAAACATTTGTAAAAATCGACCATGGTGCCAAGACAGATAGTTGACACTCAATAACATTAGCTATTATTTTGATGATATTTGTTACATATATAAAAAAAGAGATGCAGGAGAAGCACTCAGGTTGTGTTGCCAGAGTTAACAGTTTCATTATAAATTTAAATGTTACATCCTGCTTTGTATTAGATACTCTTGTCACTCTCAGCACCATGTAACTTTTCTTTATGGCATTTCCCACAAATTATAACTATGTACTTATTTTTGTGATTCTAGGATTATTTCTTTGAAATCTTCTTTCTCATGCTGATCTAAGCCCCATAAGTCAGGGAACACATCAGTTTTGCTCACATCTGTATTCCCAGAATCCAGGGTAGTGCCTGAGACAAAGTCAGTGTCCAATAATTACCTGGCAAATGGATGAATGAAGGAGTGAGTGAATGAACAGTCCTACAAAATCTATGTCCTCATCTCGCTTAATCTACAGACATCATGAGGAAACTTACTTGTTCACTTCCACCTGCATTATTGAATCTGACTGTTCTATATAGGTCATTTCACGCACAATGTATAACGTTCAACTGTAGGCCATTCTGCTATTGATTCACAGAGCTACCAGTTTTTAGAACTTACACCAAACTCCCACTCACCATGGCTCAGATTCCGCCACAAAACCCACCTACATGGTTGTTCAATAAATATACTATTATCAACTCACAACAGTAATGAGGAAGGCTCTATTTCCATGTGTTTAAAGGAAAATGACAGGGTGTTTCTTGCATTTTGTTTCTTAACATTCTAAATTGATGGTCCTTAGTCTGTAAATTACGTCACTATCACCTGGGAACTTGCTAAATATGCAGATTCCTGGGTACCACCTTTAGATATTCTGAATCACGATATCTGGTATGAGGCCTAGGGATCTGCAATTTAAACAAGCTCTCCAAGTAAGATGCAGGAAGACTGGTCTACATTTTGAGAAACAATGCTTTAAAGACTGCGTTGAAAGTAATTATTGTATATTTTCTTAGCGACATTCATACAGATACAATACTTTGAACCAATATGCTTCAGACGTAATCAGATATAAACTCTTCTGAACTTTTGGGTGGTGGTCCTACAGGGTTGACGGGGACAAAGTTCTACATGAAGCACATTCAGACAGAGAGTGACTCTTTCTGAATATAAATCTTTACAAAAGTTGAATATAAATCTCTTTTGGAACCTCCAGGTTTTAAATTACTGTTATAAAAGTTGCTATTTAATTCAACAAAGAGAGAGGAGACCATTAACAAATACCCAGAGCTGAAAAATGGCCATTTCCAATGACAAAGGAGACAACCACAGTGCCGGAGGCATGTTCACTTTGCTCTGGAAGCCTTTGAAGGAATAATGAAGGTGCCTGGGACTCTCATACCTGGTAGAGGTAATCATAAGGTCAAGCAGAAAAAGTGCAGGTAAGGACTGATAATCCCACCCATGCCAAAGGAACATTCCACATGCTATGGTCATAAAGGAAGTAAAAGTTCTTCTCAGTGTTGACAGACGGTCATCAGTTGTGCCTAAATGGCTTTGAGAAAATCCATCTTTACTCCAGTAGGCTGAAGGGAGTGAATCTCTGAAAAGTCAAAAGGCAAAGCATCTCTGCTTATTAAAAATAATGCATGTGACACATTTCCCAACGTAAACAGCCCCAGTCTAACAGGGGCTAAAGTTATTTTACTTCCAGACATCGCCCACACACCTGAGAATAAAATATCAAGCTCCATAAGGTACTTCCACCTCTAATTTAGAACCTGAATTTCATGTCTTTGGAGGCGTGTAAAATGCCTATGTCAACCTTTAGCTTTCTGCAAAGATAATAACTTAGGCTATCACCAGACACTTGTCTAACCTGTAATCTTCCTTTACTCCATTTTATTTTGTCTCCATGAATATGTAGAGAGCAGTGTTTGCCAGAGGGCGGCAGAGCAATACAAAGGAGCACGCGTTTAATTAATCAGGTAAAGAGAGAAGTGACACAGGCGCTCAAAGGTGGCGAGTCCCTCGCACTGGAGCCTACTATAAGCCTTCAGTTCACCCCCAGGTAATTACAGACCATCGATTACGCTTGGTACAGTAAGCGAGGAGTTCCAGAAGGCAATTAGGGGCAAGAGAGGAAAGGATATTAACATAGCCGATGGGAGAAAAACAGGGACTCGCATGAGGAAGGGCAACAGAAGGTATGTTCACTGAAGGAAAAGCCATAATTGACATTGTTCTACTCATTTATTCAGAGAGGGTGGTACCAGCAGGATTACCAATCAACCATATAGGTGTTACTGTGTGTCCTAAGCAATGGAAAGCCTCCCAGGTTCCTTTGGATTCTGTCTCTTTTATGGGCATTGACTCATTTATTTCACTCATTCAGAGAAAGTCTTTGTTGAACACCCATGACATGATCAAATTTACTCTCAGCACGTAGGATGCAACAGAATGGGATCCATTTCCATCTGTCAGAAGTTTTAGGTCTACTGGGAGAGACATGCCAATAAACACGGAATGTCAACTCTGTGTCCTCCAGCCAGGACTTGGGGGTCAAGGAAGGCTTTCTGGAACTGATATTCAAGTTGCAATTCCAAGAGCAGCAGACGTTGGGAGGAGACAGTGAGGGAGACACGGCAAGAAACAGATAAAGAGAATTCCAAGTAAATGCTTGGCAAGAGTAGAGAAGGCAGAATCAACGGGACTTGGGGAGTGAGGGAGTATGTTGCTTGGAGGCAATTTCTGAAGGAAGAGAAGAAAGATCTGTAGACTAGAAGGCCATTTTCACTTTCTTCTCCCACTACTGCTAGACAGAGTAGAATTCATATTCCCTCCTGGAAACCTGAGCTATCCTAACCAAGCAGCCAAGCTGTGAAGAGTGACTTACGGGGGTCTCATATCCATTCACTTGTAGCCAAAGCAAATACAAATTATATTTTCTTAATCTACCTACATACATCAAACTCTAAGGCTCTGTTTCCTTTTGGCCTGTCTTCTTTACTTCCTTCATTTCATACACAATGCACAATGATATCTACAGTGTTGCCTTCCCAGACAGATTTAATACTATCTCTGTGTTTATGTTGTCTAGATTAAACTAACTTTAAAAAATCTCTCTCTCACTTGAGGGGGGGGAGTCAAGGAAGGGAGGGAAAAAAAAAATCTCTCTCTCCAAGTTCTTCTGGTTTCGTGTTCAGTTGTGTTTATATTCTTTTCAAAATTTTGAAGAGTCTTTTTGATGTTTTCAGGAGTGGCCTATCTGGCAAGCCTGGTCTCCCCACTCTCTGCTGTTGATATAATCTATGCAGTAAGTGCACAAATGCCAGGGCTTTGTACTGGCACCAAATAAAGCATGTTAAGTGGATACATCCCTGCTCTTTAATTTACTTTGCTTAGGATGGGAGTTTAGACTCAATTACATTTCCTTGCCCAGTTTTTCAAGCTTTCCCAGGGAATTAATAAACTTTAGTCTCTAAGTAACTCATTTGTAATGGTGTGCTGGAACCAGTCCACACCAGCTCACAAGAACTGACTATTAAATTTTCAGGAAATTTGTGAGCCAGTTGTTAAACACAGCTGTTATTAAAAATTAACTTACATGCACTAACAAAGAAATTATGTTTAAAACAAGGGCAATATACACTAAAAACATCACTGCCTAATTATTTTACTACATTTTAATAATATCTTGGCTCTCAGGTTCATTTACATCTATTGTTTTTGGGTGGTGGTAATACTACACAATGGTATCTATCGTGCATCTCTTCCCAATTCTGTGCTCAGTGATGCCATTGGTAACTCAAAAATGCCCATGCCGGGAGTATTCACACCACGGAATTGCCAAGGGCTACAAATCATGATTCATTTTTTTTTCCTTCAGAGATCCAGTTTTTAAGCCTTGACTTATGCGCCACTGCTCATGTGGAATAAAGAATGGGGAGATAGGCTGGGAAGGAGAAAAAAATGGATATTGGCAGAAAAACAGTCAGTCTAATAATATGTAGAAAAGCCATTAAAATTATAGTCTAGGAGAGGACCAGTGAAATAAAATCATATTCTCTGAAGAGGTATGCATCTGTCCTCTCGAAGTGAATAGATTTTTAAGGACAATGAAGCCCTGACACATTACTCCTGTTACTTTTCGCCTTTAACAGAACAAGTGAATGTAACAGAAGAGACGACAGCAGTCTGCAGGGCATTAAACCTGCTTAGGCCATCTGCCAACACACCCTTATGCCCCGGTAGCATCTTTTGTTGCATAAGGTCTCCCAGACATTTGAGAAATCACAAAGTAGATGAACTTGTTTCGTGGATTAAGGTAAAAATTGTACTTGTATTTCACAGTCGAAATGATTTCTTCTGCGCCTCTATAGTTTCTGGGGGATGTAAATGGCATCACTGTGCTCAGGAGAACACGCTGGGCTGTTGCAGATGAAGGCACAGCTTAGGTAACAATAATGTAATGGCATGAGTGACTCTCACCAGAAGGCCTCAATGGACCTCCCGGAACTTATTTGATTTCTCGAATATCTTTGAGGTGCCGTCAAGGGGCAAAAGGAAATATCCAACTGTTTGAAGAGGGAAGCAGGCTGTGCTTCAACAATTTTCCTAAACTTAGGAATAGATCCAGTAAAAAAAAAAAAAGTAGGACCAGAAGCCCCAAACTCTGATTCTTAGTCAAATATAAAGTACACAGCCAAATGGTAATGAATGGTGATTCCAAAGCCTCAGCTTTAATATCAGCAAATTACTCTAATGGATAAATAAATAGTGGTCCAAATCTCCTTCAAATTTTTGAGATTTTTAGGAAGTGGTAAAATTAAACAAACTAACAAAAGACAGACTTGTGTATCTGAAGCTACTCAGGGCACTTATCATGAATTCCAAAGTATAGAAGTCAACGTTACATTCATATGGCAAGCTTTCTCCTAAAGATTGTGCAGAATTAAATAATTTTATGATTTCTGCCTGATTTAAAGACCTCTCAAAGTTGATCCCATCAAACGAAAATTATATAATTACAACTAGCTCTAAGCACTTCATACTAATATATTATGAGTTCATTGGCTGGTAAGCAAAGTAAACCTTCCAAGTCCTGCCTAATCAGCGTGAGTGAGGAAGGAACTTCTGCATGCTTCCATTTATTTCCCAGGCAGGGTGCATCATCTGGCCATTTGTTCCAACTGGTTATTAATAGTCAGAAGGAAAATATGAAATGCTAGGCCAAGGAATTGGAAAGAATTGCTTCTGATTCTGAAAATTACAAAATAATCTTGCTGCTTCTGAACTGTGTTCTGCCTCTCTCAAAGAGCAATGAAATGCACCTTAGAGTGTGTTTCTAGCTGGGGTAACACATACAAGGAGCTCCTGCTATGATCTGTACAGGACAGGCATAGCTAATCTATTAGAGCAAGCCAGAGTTTGAATCAATCAATAAGGATACACATTCCCACTCTGCCTGGACAGTCTCACAATTGTTCTCAGCATTCTCCAGCATACCACTGCCAATGAATCTGAATTAGCATTTGAGATAAGTCCAGATCTGCCCCAACATTTGGGTTTCATTAAAAGTGAGGTCCAGAAAGGGTACATACCTTGCTTACAGTCACAAAACTAGTTACTGGCAAAATCAGAATTTGAAACTAAGTTTCTAATGCTCTTTCTGCTGTGATGTACAACCTTACTTAGAAAACACAGGGAATTTTGAGCTAATGCGACCTGAATTCCAACCTATAAGTGTAAGAATCCTATTGGTGAACACCATCAGGGCAGACTCTTCCTGAAAGACATCTGCAGACATTTGGTAGACAGAGCTGTTACATGTGGCTGCTCAGCAAAAAAAATTAGTCCTTTTCTTTTCATGCTTGAATTATCAGTGTTTATGGTAGTAAAGTCAAGGGAAGAAATCATATTGGCCAAAGATAGAGCTCTAGTATTAAGGAGCTCTGCAATTATTTATTAGTTCATTCACTTAAGCAGAGTTATGAACTGAATTATGAATAAAACAAATCATTTGAATCTTAAAGGGCTTCACCCTTGCCTTACAAATAGTGGAAACAACCAGGTAAACGTATGGGGAATGTGGAGGTGAGATAGAAACACAGACCAGCAAAGAGGGAAATTTGATCTAGATTCCTTGGAATTACTCTCTTTGTTCATTTTTGGGTGAGTGTTACCAGTCAAGACCAACTGTCTGTTACTCTGATATTCTTAATCTACAACGCCAGTTTTGATCCTGCTATGTGAGTAAACATTTTCAGCATTTCCAAGCAATTACTGGAAACAGTTGGTGAGAGGTTTCCATCTCTGCTTTTCCTTGACCATGCTTTTTAGACATCCTAGGTTGTTGATGACTGTGTCCAGCAAAGCCAAGAGCAAGAATTTGTAGATGCTATTGTAAAGGGCCTGCAACTCTCAGACGCATGCAACTACGCAGCTGGGAAAGAGAAAAGGAGTCGGTATCACAGGGACAGCACATTCTGCTATCTCTCAGAGGACTCCAAACATAACAGCTGCCCACACACATGAATAATATCCTGACCTGGCCTCAAAGACACTGACATTTGTCTACCTCCACCCTTGGCAGCAAGCCTTTCACGGACGTGCCACTTTGGTTTGAAATTTGCTTATGCTGGTTAGTATGACTCAGGAATCTCATATTTCCAAAGCCCAGTTAAAATTCAGACATTTAAGTGGAAGAAGCATCCAAAAGTGTTGGGGTCTCTGGATGTGCACGCCATTTCATGACGTGACTCTTCTTTGCCTATAAGCTGTCTTGTACAACTGCATCAATATTAATAAGACTCCAGGTGAGAACTATCAATGCAGGTAGTGGAACCTCATGGCCCCAGAATTTGATCCCATGTACCAGACGTATAGCACTCAGTTGGTATTTTTATCAAAGGCATTCTTGTGAATTTAACAAACCAACTACAGTTGTAATACTACTTAGCAGGCTATTTACAGATTTTGTTCCATAAAAAAAATCCACATCTTGTTCACAGACTATCTTGTTAAAAGTCTTAGGTATTTTTTATTTGCTGCCAAACTATACGTATTATTTTGAGCTAAGAAAAATGAATACACAAAGATCAGTGAAGACAGTCCTAAATCAGGAGGTAGAAGATTGAGGTTTAGACTAGTACATTTCCTCAGTGTCTTAGAACTTCTATTCCTCCAGCCCTAAAACTGCCCACGGTCCCTGGAGATGCGTGTGAAGAATGGCAAACTCATGTTTAAGAATACTTAGAAATGCCTCTTGCAGCACAGAACATCATTTTGGCTCAGGAGACAATGAGAGGACCAGTGAGGGTGGTCCACACTTTTCACAGTTAAGATATAAAATGTTTATGAGAGATGTAGGCAGACACTTTTTATTTTAAGCTTCTCACAAATTCTCTTCTCACAAGATTTTATGTTTTAATTGATAATGGACTCATTCCTAATAACACGAAGTCCTTCCAGATTAGGTTCTTCCCAGAGCAGTTTGAGCTCTAATTTGCTGTTTTGTACTAATTTGCTGTTACTACTTCCATAATAATAGAAGTTGACAGAAAGCCCACAGCCAAAAAGGCCAAAAGTAAACCAATGCAAAAAGCTGTCTACATGTGGGCATCAAGTCTTCAGTCCGAGCTTGGCAACCCACAGAGCAGAGTCACTGGTGAAGCAAAGGCAGTGATTAAGAATGGAGGTTAAGAATGCAAAAGACGAGAAAGAAGAGTCCTAAGATTCAGACACACAGGATTAGAACAGAGTAGCTTGAAAGCAGACAGAGAGGGAAGGAGGCATTAAATATCTGCACACCTACAGGTATTTCTACCAACCTTGGCTTTGCAAATGAACTCCTACATTCCTAATCCCATATGACGAATGTGGTCTTGATTCTTGATTTCACTTTCAATACTAGGACAACGTCTGCCAAAGTTTGGTGTTACCACTAGTGTTACGCAGGATGATTTTTAAGTAACAAACACATTTTAAAATTTAATTTTAGCTGTCATGGGTTTCTTTTTATATGTGTTAGGAAATTAGAACATAAAACCTATAATTTCTTAGATATTATGGCTTAGGACAAAGCTATATTTTTAAAAACGCATAAGTTTAAGGTAAACAAACCTTTTTTTTTTAATAACCTATGACGTTATGACGTTATAAGAGAAGCGACACAGATAAGGGAAAAATCATGAAATCATGACAGTCTTTGTTTTTTTAAATTTATTTATTTATTTATTTATTTATTTATTTATTGGCTGTGTTGGGTCTTCACTGTTGCATGTGAGCTTTTCTCTCTAGTTGTGGTGAGCAGGCTTCTTTCTTTTTCTTTTTTTTTAAAGCTCTTTATTGGAGTATAATTGCTTTACACTATTGTGCCAGTTTCTGCTGTACAACAAAGTGAATGGGATGTATTTATACATATATCCCCATATCCCCTCCCTCCCTCAACTCCTTCCCACCTTCCTTATCCCAATCCTCTAAGTCATCACAAAGTATCAAGTTGATCTCCCTGTGTTATGCAACAGCTTTCCACTAGCTGTCTATTTTACATTTGGTAGTGTGCTATTCTCTCACTTATTGCAGTGGCTTCTCTTGTTACAGAGCACGGGCTCTAGACGTGCAGGCTTCAGTAGTTGCAGAGCGTGGGCTCAGTAGTTATGGCACACAGGCTTAGTTGCTCCATGGCATGTGGGATCTTTCCGGACCAGGGATCGAACCTGTGTCCCCTGAATTGACAGGCAGATTCTTAACCACTGCACCACCAGGGAAGTCCCATGACAGTCTTTGAATAACTTGAGTTTGGGAAAAGTTGATTTAGTCTGGTTCATGTTAACAAAGGTTTGTTTTCTTGCTCCTCTTTGTCCCCCTGATAGGGGGTGATGTCCTTTGAGATCCTAACCTTATTTTACTCAAGATAGTGCCATACCATGTATAAAATAGATAACTAATGAGAACCTACTGTATAGCACAGGTAACTCTACTCAGTGCTCTGTGGTGACCTAAATGGGAAGGAAATCCAAAAAAGAGGGTATATATGTATACATATGGCTGATTCACTTTGCTATACAGTAGAAACTAACACAACATTGTAAAGCAACTATACTCCAATAAAAATTTAAATTAAAATTTAAATAAAAATTTATTTAGTTTTTTATGCCAATAGAAAAAAGGGAAACAATTACAGAAGAAATAAAAATAATGACAATGTAAAAAAAAAAAGACAGTGTCACAAAGTAGCAAAAAGGAATGTTAAGAAGGTTGCCAGGGAAAGGGCACCAAAGCAAGTCTAAATTCATCCCTCTGACAGCGGAGCAAGAGTGTCAAAATTTAATGAGATTTTATGAACCTCTTTCCCAACAGTTGGAAACAGTAATGTTTTTGGAGCTGGTGTAGGTGCTCGAATTGTAATAAAGGAACATTCTAACCTGAGCAATGGAAATGGTAGACACCTGAGGATCAACGCACTGCAATAAATGTGCCCAAAGTGAACGTCCGTAGTTCCTGTTCCCGGCAAGCCCGATCGGCAGCCCACATTGCAGAATGTGCCCTCTGCTTTACAACCCCGTCAGAGTGCATCTTAGAATTACAAAGTCAGTGTTCTGAACACTCCTTCTAAGTTCTCACTTGTAAAAGGAGTATCTCCTAAAATGCTCTATTGATTGAAGTATATATATATATAAAAGAGAAACATGTTCCAGGAAAGAAGAGGCTGAGAAAAGGAAAAGACACAGGACCAGAGTTCAATGCACTGCATCCTCATACATTAGAATGCTGATGTCCAGGCGGGCTTTTTTTTTTTTTTTTAATATTTAAAAACTATTTTAGTGATTTATTCGGCAATCACTCATTCCTTCATTCCAGCAGTAAAAATAAATACTATCTTGCTCCAAAATGGCTATTAAATGGATGTTGCCTTTTTTTAAAAGACCAACGGAATTTATTTAACTTGAGGGACATATCGGTATAAGCCTGAAAATATGGCTCACAAGTTTTCCCCATGCATGCCAGGCTTGGTGGTTAAGTCCAGCAAGGCAGTCCACCTTTTCCTCATGAGCTGACAATGTGAGAATCACATAAAGGAAGAGGCTGAGGTGGAGTTCTCAGGAAAGAGAGAGAGAGAGAGAGACACCAAACCACAAACTTTTTATTTTCCCCATTTACTGTATTTATTAATCACTTGGTTGTGGAGAGGAAGTTTCAATATTCAAAAAAATGTCAAATTTCCAAAAAGAGACTGCAAAATTAATACAATTCCTATCAAAACCCCAACAAAGTTTTTCATAGAATTTTCCAAGCTGCTTTTAAAACTTTAAGGACAAGCAAAGCCCAAAGATTAACCAAGACACTTGAAGAATAAGGTGGGGGGCCTCTTGCCCTAAAAAACATTGTTATTATCATTTATTAGTACTTAAAACTGGGTTTTATTGGAGGAGAAATAGACATACCTATTCACATAAACATTATCAAGAGCCCGAAATAAACCAGAATTCCATAACACAAACTTCTTAAAAAAGAGTTTGTCTTTAAAGTTATGTGTTGGGCCCATAACTCTCTCATCTGTGACAAGATATCATAAAATATCCCAATGCAGTGTCCTTTCTGATTAGCTGCCTTGTCATCAGAGAAGTCTATCAAGATCGATCTTGGCCAAAGCAGAGGAATGGCCAACAAGTCTAAGAAAACTGAGTCTCAACCAGTAAGATTCCTGTTTGGTGTTTAGTCTCTACTCTTCCTTGTAGAGTAACTGACAATGCAGGAGACAAGCAGTAAGACAGAGAGACGGGTACAAGGCTGAAACAAATATTTATTGATTACTATTATGTGCAAAGTACGGAGGAAGAGCTATGTGTAAATTTGTAAAAATGGAAGGAACTGAGAAAACATTTATTGTGCAACTACAAGTCAAGCATAATATTAAATAATTTACATATAATCACACATTTGATGCCAACAACAAATGTGAGGTAGGCATTATACAGATGAGGAAAGTAAGATGCAGAGATGCTAAGTAACTTGCCTAAAGCCATGCAATGCAATGGAGGAGGAGGGGTTGGTGATAGAGACGGGCATGTTAGATCTCAAGCCTGTCTGACTCCCTAGAGTTTTCTGTTTACTTGTTATTTGTCTGTTGTTTGGCTATTATACATTGAGCTCTTCCTATGTATCAGGCATTATACTAAATGCTCTCATGGATTATCTGAGTAAATCTTCAGAACAGCCCTACTAGGTAGGTAATGTTAATTTTGAAACTTGATAGATGATGAAACTGAGGCACAGAAACGGTAAGTTACTTGTTTGAGGTTATACAGCTCCCCAGTGGTGAATCTAGGACTTGAACCTAGGCAGTTGGATTGCAGAGGCCAGACTCTGTTACAACAGTACATGGCCTCATTGCATTGTTGTGTCTGACTCCAAATCAGACACTGAGATACAAGACACATTAAGACCATATTGAGTACTGGTGCTAAGCGTGTGCGCGTGCGTGCACACACACACACACACACACACACACACACACACACACAGAGTGTGAACCGAGTTATCCTGATGATAGGTATTGTAGGAATTCAGGAGGTAATAACTGGCTGCAGTACAAAGTGGCTAAGGAATGCTCAGAATCCCATTGCCCCCATTAAAATGATTTGAAAGTGAAAGTCATTTGATTCAATTGACCCTAATATTCAGTATGAATAGGAGGTCTTAATTCAGTGAGTCCTATTACTTTGGATTTGTAGATCAGACAAATTAGACAAGGTAAAGATGGGCAGATGTCTAGAATTACCAGTTTTTAAAATTTTGCTAAATAAGTTAGAAACAATCATTATCATCCACTGTCAATATCATTTCATAAAAAAGAAACACCACATACATTTAAATTTGTGAAAAACTACCTACACTGTAATTATTTTACACAATTTGTCATGGAATGGTGAAAATGGTGTCAAAGATTATGCTGATTCACAAACTGGCATTTGGTAACCATCTTTCTAGTTGCAAACGATAGCTGACATTTATTGAGCATCTATTTTATGCCAGGAGCTTTGTAAACATTATTTCGAATCCTTATACTACCTCCATGAAGTAAATATCATCACCCCCATTTAAGAGATTAGGAATTTGAGTTTCAGCGAATGTAACCGTCATGCCCAGAGTCACCCAGCTGGTACGGGGTACTATACAAATACAGGTCCTTCTAACTTCAATTTTTATTCTTTCTCGTGCATAGGTTGCCAATCAAAAATTTGCTTCTGTAGACAGTTACCCCCTATACTATCACTGTGTTTATAATTTTTAAATAATGAGAACAAACACATTTTGCATTGTCCTAAATTTTTAGTGAAAATTTCAAAAACAAAAGAAAATATTAAACATGCAGCCTAGGAACTGAGACCCAAATCCTTTTCTGAAAAGGCATGGTGTAGTCAGGACACCAACATCCTCTGTTAGGTGATCACCAATCAGTGCCTCACCACCTGCTGTCTTGCCTCGTCCAGTAGTCAAGCTGCCATCTGACACAAGCCAAGCCTGTGGGAAGAGGTGGTGGGAGAGATACAGACTTTGGGATGCCTGGAAACACCATCTGAATCCCTGTTGACATATTCTATCATAAAATATTCTGTCTCTAGACTCTAGAATATTCATGTAGGACAGAAAGGATCTTAGAGTCCAGTTAAGCTTACTACTTTTTATAGAGGACAAACCTGGGACCCAAAGGGATTCAGTGGCAGCCCCAAACCTCCCAGCCAATCAGAGCAGTAACAGGACTAGAATCCCATTCAAGCAGTCTGTACACAATCCCATGCTGGGAACACTGGTCTTTGTAGAGGGTAAGCACTAGGGAACTTTTAGGTCCTATAAAAGAAAGGAGTATTGTAAAAGACAGGCTTCCCAGAGATTGGTAAGGAAACAACAGTTTAAGTTACAGTACTCACAGCATAGTCTCCAACTACTCTTAGAAAAGAAGGTCCCTTTCAAGCTGCTAATATCTCAGGGTAAGTGTATAATACTTAGACTAGAATATATTTTTCGCACTTAAAATCACTTGGAAACTGTCTTTTAAGATGATGTTATAAACATGAGAACTCTAATTAATATAATTTAATTACTCTTATGATTTAGATTTTTAGGATCTCATCATTTAACTTAATTATTCAATGAGGTCATCATTAAAAACACTAGTCATAGATCTATTTAATGTGCGGAGGGTCTGGTTAATGAAGTTCTGGCTTGTAATTGAATGTGTGCTCACAATAATCTGATTTTCTATGTGCTGTCTAGTCTTTAAAATGAAAGCACCTGCTGCAATGTGTGGCACACAGGAGACGTAAGACATCTGGGTTTCTCTCTTCTCTTTCCTTTAGGTGCATACATGGCTATTTGTGACGTGCGTGGCAGCACTCGTGTACGTGTGTGTGTGTGTGTGTGTGTGTGTGTACCTGTTGATACGGACGGAAGGAAGTGGCTGCCACAAGAGCCCAGGCCCTAAAGGACCTGCACTGTGGCAACCCTGTCAATGGTGGTTGGTAGTAGAATGGTAACCACAATTCCCACAAGACACTTTGCTATCTGCACAGGGTTGTCCTATTCTGTTACCTGTAGTAACACCTGTCTCCCCACCCATAGAACAGCCCTGGTTCTGACTATAGCAGATTACAGAATGAGCCTGGATCCACTATTCTCTGATGGTCCCTTTTCTCTTTCGAGCAGTGATTCTGCTCTGGAGGGAAAGACCTATGAGACTCTTCTAGCCAGTGCTTCTCAAAATGACTATGCATATAAAGTCCCTGAGGATCTTGTGAAAAGGTAGATTCTGATTCTTTAGGTCTGGGATAGAGCCGGAGACTTTGCATTTTTAACAGACTCCCAGGTAATGCCAAATGTGCTGGTTCACAAACCACACTCTGAGTAGCAAGAATCTCGGGAGTTACTTCAAATCTACATTGGTGTCCAAGCCACCTCCATTCCTGGTGACAGTGAGTTCTCGCACTGGTGGAGCATGAGAAGAAAAACTCCTCCTGGTGAGTTAGAGAAGAAAATCGTTTATAATCAGAAAGCACGGGAGTTAGCGTAAAAACAAAAGCAAGAGAGAGATGAAGAAAGAGGGAGGGAGAGGGAGGGAGGGAAGGAAGAAAAGAAGAGAGGAAAAGTGGGAGATTTTAAGTCTTTGACGTTCTCTGAATATTCAATCTCTGTTTAGCAACATCCATTTGGCACTCTTCTTCCCCCTAGAGTATTTTTCAAATTCTTACATTTGATTATTCGATTTTCACAAATAAATGCATTTCTGAAGTTCTGTATCTAAGTACCTGCCATATAGTGTACAATTATGTAGGGTTCTCTCCCTCGAACCCCAGCCAATAAGAAAATCACGGACTATCTCCTTGTATTCTAGAACCAGCATGAACATATCTGTGTATGGGAAGGGAAGCACAGCATCACCTATTTCATTGGGCTACGAGCAGTAATGAGCAACTGTAACAAAGCTTGCCTTGCTTTCACTGTATGTAAACATAGTCTGTGGAAGACTTCAATTTGGTAAACTACTAAAAAAGTGAAAAGTGCATGGGTTTTGAACCTCACATTCCTGAATTCCTATCCTTACAACCTTTGCATCTTGGGAAAATTACTGATGTCCTTCAAGCTTGTGTTTCTGCATCTATAAAATGTGGATAATTATGTCCATCTTTTGGGATCTAAAAAGAAATATGAAAGCATCTACTATAATGCTTAGTACAAGGCAGACTCAATAAATAGAAGCTAATATTGTTCTTCTCATTCTGAAAAAGAATATTATCTTTTTTTCAGCCTGATAAATAATGGTGACTTAAAAATTATATTAATATTTTGTTATTATTATGAATTAGTCATTTTAAGGCTATATTTAAAAAGACACAGAATAAATCTTAAACATCACCATTCACATTGTGACCCATTTCAAGTTTGTGGAATCAACCTGTGGTAGGCTGATTATAGAACATTTTTGAACCCATCAAAATAGTATTATAATTCTAGAGAACATCTTTGAACCCATCAAAATAGTATTTTAATTCTAGAAGATCTGGAGCAAATAGAAAGGAAGAAAAGTTAACATTAGCAATCTTGGTTTTTACAAAGTGTCCTATAATTTAGGGAGAAAGATATAGCCTCCCTTTAAGAGTTAAGTACATTAACAATTAAGCCCAACCTCAAGCTGAATATATAGATGCTGTAATTATTTAGATATTATGTTAATTGGGTACAGACAATCCTATGTCATTCCACCTAATTCCTAGCTACCCTACCTGAACATGACGGCTACTCACTTTTAACTTCACAGAGAATTTCTCTCTTGCAGAAAAAGACTGACTTTTAGACCATCTGGATATCATCAGAAATGAAGATCAGAAAGAATAATTTACTGACTGAACAGACATGGAAACAGCCAGTGTGGTGGATGACAAGAAGCCCATGTTTTTGTTTTTTTAAAAAACATTTTTGTCATTTGGCTCGCATGCATTTCACATTTCGAAATATTTTGGGACAAGCGTTTAAACTGTGAGATTGAATTTCATCATTCTAGAGAAAAAAAAGCAGTCCTAATGGAAGTTATTGCCAAGTCACCCAGACGGCTGACCCTTCCTCCAACCTTGTTGTGAGTCTCAGAAGAAAAACTTGGGTCAGAAGACACAAGGAGAATGAGACGGCCCACAAGGCGAACTGGGAGGTAATCTTGCCTAATAGGTTGGAAACTCTAAGCGCTGAATTCTGTCTGGCTCCGCTTCCATCCCCACGCTGCTGTGGGCAGGCTCTTTCACCTCCCAAACCTTTCTCGATCTTTTCTGCTGCCAAATGTAAAGAGAAACTGTTTTAGCTCTCAGATTGCTTACCAGGCAGGGCTAGTCAGAAGTAAGAGGAAGGATATCGTTCATGAATGCTTGGGTCAACCACACATGTAACCTGGGGCACACGTCACGCCCACTGGACCCAGTGATGTTGGTGGAGGAGGAAGCGGCATTGAGAGCAGAGCTGCCATGAGAACAGCTGTTGGCCTGCAGAACCCAAGGACCCTTCCCTCTCTTAGCAGCCAGCAAGTAGAACTGAAGAACAGAGTCCCCGGCTGCACGAAGAAAAAGCGAACGTCTTAAGCATCTCACACGGAATGGCTCCAGCAGGGTCACGTTACGTTGTTACACACATTCTGTTCTGGTAACCACTCCTTTTGGAGTGATGTCAAAAGCAGATTGGGTCTTGTCTGGGAAACAGCAGGCTTTTGAGTTTTCCAAGATTTTTCTTCCCTCTCTCCCCGTATTTATGTTGTAGTCTGTGGCTGCCTCAGAACCTCAGCTTCCTTGACAAGGGAAAAGAGGGAAACCTACACCCAACCATTAGTAAGTAAAACAAACATCCAAGTGCATCTGTACCTCATTAGGGATTTTCATCAAGGGCTTTCACATGGGGACCCCATACTCTGAGGCAATTCAAAGATGCCGTCTGGAGAGTCTGATGGGTGAAAATGGGGCCATAATAAGTGATTAAGGTGATCTCGTGTCACGTAAAGTGGTATATTTTCTTTCTAGTAAGCAGACCACATAGGAGGCACACAGAGACAGAAAAGCATGATGGTTATGACAGCTGTTCTCAACTCTGCCTGTCTTACCTCTTTGTGGTTCAGAAAATCTGGGATGGGCCCTGACATTAGTGTGTGTTTGTTTTGTTTTAATCTCCACGTATAAGAGTTGCAGAGTTGAGCACTTGGCTCTGGAATCAAAGCAACTTCTGTTCAAATCTTGACTCAATTGCTAACAAACTACGTGACAACCCCTGCCACTCCACTCCTCCCCCCAAAATGCACACATTATTAATCTCTTTAAAAAACGGATAATATTGTATCTGTGTCACAAGATCATGGCAAAGATTAAGTGAATAAGCTTAAGGTTGGCACACAATACACATTAAATAAACTATTAACTCATTTATCACAATTTTTTTCTTCTTATGACTAAAGTAGCTGCAGTTAAATTCTTCTGGAAGGTTGTCAGAAGACAGCACCACTGTTCTAGGATATTTGGGTTGTATGAAGATTTACCCTGGGTTCTTGGTTAAGAAAATAAGCTCTGACCCACTGTGTAACTAAAGCCTTGTGATAGTGAGCTACTTTTCTGAGTGTTGTATGTGGTGCCTGATTTCACTGTGATGACTGGAATTCCCAAGTCATAGGAAAGCATATCTTATATTTTGATATATGTTGCCAAACTGCCTTCCGAAATATTGTACCAACGACAAACACAGCAGTTTTCTAATTGAGCACCTACTATGTGCTAGGCACTACGCTGTTTCTTATTTATTTCTCAATACAATTATACAATACAGATTTTTATCTTCCTATACCATATGATGAAAATGAAGCTCAGGTTTGTCTAATAATGTGCTGAAATCATACAGGTAGTTAGTGACAGAGAAGGATTTAAACCAGATCTAAATTTAGATGGACCAGATGCTTTGCAACTGCACCATGCGAAAATATAACCCAGGATAAAAATTAACTTCAGGGGTTGACATACACTCATAAATCTGTCAGATTTATCACTGAATGACACCTAATCCCTGCATTTGTTTACACATCTGAAAAATGAAGATGTTCAACTGAAGTAGCATCTAAGATTGCTCTAACTCAAGGAGCCTGTGTGTGTCTGGGGTGGGGGGGGGGGGGTGGCGGGGTGCTGTCAGTCACTAGTCCTGATGGATGATGAGATGTCTATATGTATTATTTTAAGATGATGACAATGTTAGTTTGTTCTCCAAGTTTACAAAGTGCCACGCAAGAAGAAATGGACCCTAAGTAAAGCCGAACGGTTTTAGAGTTCAAAGATCACCTAAGATTATCTGATTGTCTCAGTGATACACCCCAGATGTATTCATGGGTTCTCTGTCCTTAAACACCTCCAGCAAGAAAACAGACCATTCGTGGCCCTACGCGGTTTGGGTAGAAATATGCCTGAAGCATAAAGCTTAATCAAATGGCCTTTTAAGGTTCTTTATCTTTGTATTTGTATGACTCCTTATTTCAAGGTTAAAGTCAACAGAGTGGCCTTACTGACGAAGGCATGCATGATGTGTAATCTGTGTTCCCCAAAGTTAGCCTCGTGTATGCCTGGTGTCAGTTCCTAAGCCTGTAATGACAAGGCACTAGGCTGATGGTTTTCAAACGCTTGGCTGGGCTCTTGTTAAACACATAGTTCCCTAGGCCTCCTCCACCAGAGATTTTCATTCCAGAGTTTCTGATGGGAGCAGGAACCTGCACTTGTGGTTAAAACCCCAGGTGATTCTGAATGAAATGCTCTGTGTGCTCCACTCTGAGGGACTGACACTGCACCTGCTGATGTGGCAAAGGAAAGAGGTATCTTCTCTGAGCTTGCAGATGGCCTTGCTGTAGATGCTCAGTATACGGAGAAGAGAAGCAGTGAAGAAGATAGAAAATGTAGGCTGGGAAAGGAGTTCCTTCAAGGTATATCTTGCTGTTGCATGTTATCCCTGAGATATCAGAGACCATATACATTGTATTTTGTTGTTTAAATTATATTGTGAATTCCTGTCTATTGCTAACAAAATAAATCAGGAAAAGTGGCCAAAATAAGTAACCAGCATAAAACCTGTGTAATTCCCTTTGAAGGGTTTTTTATGTTTAGTTTCACAAACAACACTGACAATTTCCTCCCCTGTTTTAAAATGTGATTTCAACATTTATGAAGAGATAAAAATGTGTCCACTGTTTCCTCTGGAGATATTAACATCCTAATCTTACCCTACAGAAATACATGACTCATCAATCAATAATACTTATTGAGCAATTAGCAATGAAGACGCATAAGTAAACAAAGCAGACAGAATCCCTACTCTCATAAAACTTATAGACTAATAGGGAAAGTAATATTAAGTGCACAATTCCAAGTATGAACATTATCATAAATATAAGTAGAAAGTGCTATGAAAGTATACAAAGGAGGGACTCAATAGTTTAATGCATGGAATCATGGGATGTCTTCCCAAAGAAATGTGTTAAATCTGAGACCTGATGAACTAGTAGGAGTTTGCTAGGAAAAGAGAGGGTATAGAGAAAAGCATGTGAAGGAAGAACACATAACACTCAGGGGCTAGAAAGAAGGCCAGTGTGCCTATAACATAAATCTTTGGGGCTGAAAGTCATTCTTTAGGCTAAGTTAAGGATTATGAACTTTACCCTAAACTCAATGTGAAACTATTAAAGGGTTTGAAGAAGACAGGACTGATCTGCTTTGTTGTTTTAAAAGATCACTTCTAGCAGTAACATAGGGATAGAATTGTGAAAGGGCAAAAAATGGATGCTGGAAGATCAGGTATAAGGTTCCTGAAGTGATGCAGGTAGGAGATACTGGCAGACTGGACTGTGGTCATGGCAATGGGACAGGGAGCAGTGGGTGGTTCACAAAATATTTAGGAGGTAGAACGGCAAGAAATGTTGGATTGGCTGGGCCTGGGTAGAATGAGGAGTCAAGAACACTCAGGCTCTAGCTTCAGCAACCGGGTACCATATCTTCAGATGGGAAAAGGTAGAACAGGACAAGGTAGTGATTGAGTTAAATGACTCTCCAGTGGAAATTCAAGAATATATGAAATGAATTTAATTTAATTGGCAGCCGGTCACATGGGTATCAGGCAAAAAAAAGAAAAATCCACCTCTCCCATTCAGTTCACTCCAACTATTATCATTTCTAAAATATCGTTTAACATGAGGCTCCTTGACCTAGGAGCCAACAAATGCAAAGTCCTATAACAATTTTCTGCCCAAGCTTCCACTTCCACAGAATCCTGAGCTTAGAGCCAACAATTTTCCAAGCTAAACCATATATTAAACTCAAGCTGTTTACAGAGTGTGTCTGTAATGATACTGGGTCTGCTCTTTTATTATATCTATGGTAAGCTCTTTCAAGGGGGCCAAGATTGAATCAATTGACCACTGTATATTCATCATGACTCCATCTCAAAAAAGAAATGTAGACATTCTTAAATGTTAGAGGTCCCTTTAGTGTTGGAGGTCTCTTTGAATATAGATGTTTCTACACTCACTGAACAGTTACTTATTGAATTTTTCAAATAAGTCCTCTCCATAATCCCAAACTACAATCCAGGTCAGTCAGATTACCATTTGGTAGGACTCGGTCATAGTGGGTCAGAAAATAACTAATAATATATGCGATTCAATGAGTTCCTACTTCATGCTACATATTAATATTTCAACTTCATATCTTTTAACAAGTCTTGAGACCATTTGATGGTTAAGAAAAGTGGAGTTGAGTGAGGCTGAGCTGGCCAAGGTCACAGTTAGTAAGTGGTGAAGCTTGAGTTCACACTCAGGTCTACCTGGTATCTGAGCTCTATGAACTTCTCTAAGATGCCTCTTGTGAACTCAACCAACCAATAAAGGCACGTGAATATCTTCACGTTTAGAGAAAAAGTTTAATTATCTCCACCCTGCAATTGGAAAACAGGTTCTTAAGACTCTCCTCTTTATATGAATAACATCCGGCAGTTCAGTATACATCATTCATCTCAATGCCTTCACGGTAGATAGAACATGTGAAAAAGATACCTTTGATTTATTTCAACCTAACTGAAGAAAAGTCTGTACAGAAGCATACCTTCAAAATAATACTTAAATCACCCCAAACTAGAAACCACGCAATTGTTCATCAACGTTAGGATAAAGAAATTGTGGTGTTTTAAACAGTTGAATACTCTATAGCAGTGAGAACGAACTTAATATAACTGCCATTAACAACATGGATGAATGTGAGGGACATGATGCTTAATGAAAGAAGGCAGACACAAACAACTACCTACAGTGTGACTTCATGCATCTAAAGCACAAAAACAGGCACAGCTCATCTATGATGTTAGCACACAGACTATTGGTTCCCCTTGGGAGGGCAGTGAGCTGGAGGGGGCACCCAGGGCAAGAGGGTCTGGGTGCTGTTAACGCTCTGTGCTGGTACACAGACGTATTCACTTTGTGAAAATTCATCAAGCCTTACATTTATGAGTTTTGCACTGTTTCTGTATCTATTACTTCAATGTAGTTCCATAAGAAGGTTACTAACAGATATTTTACGACTTTCGGGTTCCGGTGACACCCTAGATATTTAGAGTACTCTAATCAATAAAAATACTAAAAAGTTGCCTATCATTAAGTTCAGATTAAAAATTTTTTAAAGATACATAATGAAAAGGATGCACAAAACCATAGATTTTTTTAAAAACACCAAATGCTAATAACTATAAACAGTTGAAAATACTTTTCACAAAAGATTATTAATACATTTCAAAGATTGTCTAACTCAAGAACAAGGACGCAGATACAGAGAATGGACTGGAGAACACGAGGTATGGGAGGGGGCGGGGGGGTGAAGGGGAAACTGAGACGAAGCGAGAGAGTAGCACAGACATATATATACTACCAACTGTAAAATAGTCAGTGGGAAGTTGTTGTATAACAAAGGGAGTCCAACTCGAGGACGGAAGATGCCTTAGAGGACTGGGGTGGGGAGGGTGGGGGGGATTCCAGGGGGGGGAGTCAAGGAAGGGAGGGAATACGGGGATATGTGTATAAAAACAGATGATTGAACCTGGTGTACCCCCAAAAAAATAAAAAAATAAAAATAAAAAAAAAAAACAAAGACTGTCTAACTGAAGGATAAGACCACAGAGAGACTTCAACCGTATGGAGCCTTGAATGACGATTCCCACTGTAATCATGGATAAGTTACTAAACTCTTCAGTTTCCATGTCACCAACACCTAAGAGCGGGATAATTCCTACCTTCCTCACAGGGGTGTTGCGCTGCTTAATTAATGTTTGTAAAGCACTTTCTGTTCCCTGGTGAAAGGTACCACGAAAGAGCAAAGCATAATTATGCTTTAATTGCAGGGCTGATTTTGAAGACGCAAAAGAAAAAAAAAAAAAAACATGCTATGAATTGCAGTTTAATCAGATCACTTCACTGGAATCAGTCATGATTTATGCCTTCTGGTTTCTGCTATACTTGGGAAAACAGACTTTTTTATTTTTTAAGTCTTTCCAGCTCAGTTTCTCTGTCTGTAAAGTGGGATAATACGCTTTCCATGATCTGCAAGTATTTCCTTACTCTTCGCAAAGTCCTTTAGTGATCCTTAGATGAAAAGAAGGCATATGTTGCTATGGAAAAAGGAAATTCAACCTCTTGCTGCTGGGATGAATGGAATTGCTTTTCTCTGTGGGAAACCAGAGTACCAGATGTCTTTCATAAAGGCCACCTAGGGACTGGCCCCACAGAAGGAGAGTCTGAGAACAACCAGTCTGCAGGAAGCCAGGATGCCAGGTGAGAACTTGGGAGTTTGTTTGCTGGCATTCAAGGTGATTCCATTCCATTCTCTCAAAGAGACAGTTGATTCTACTGTCTGTTTTGTTGAGGACATCTTCATTCCTGCTCTTAATCAAAGGGTTTATACTTCTACGAAGCCAGTCATTAGAAATCCATTGATAGGTATGACTCAAACTAGGACCTTTCATGTGGTATGAGATGACCAATCAAATTGAGCTGTGTGAGCTTGCTTTCTAGGTCTTTCATGGATCTTGACTTGAGGAGATCAAATAATTATGTCATTGTGGATTATGTGTTTTAGAAAAAAAGATCTATAGAAAAAGAAATCCTAACTATATTGTTCATTTCTCCTTGTTAACAGGCTAAGTAAAATATAAAGAGACTCACAAAAAGGTTTTTGATTCCTTGATGAAAATAAAAGAACTTCAAATTATACATGAACAATACAGAGTTTTCCAGCATTTATTTCCCCCATCATGTGAAATTTCAGTTATCTGTGTCTTCTACGTCTCCTACTTAACTAATATATAGAAATATTCCTCATCACCCCTCCTTGAGTAAAGAACAAAATGTCTGGTCAGACCACACTACTCCCAGCTGCTGGTCACATTTTTGGGCAATACACTTTTATTTTTGTATGAATATTCAATAGTTTACCTTCTTAGCTCTACTACGACAAATCATACAGAGGAACTTTAAAAATAAAAAGCAGTGTAAATCTTGATGACAGTAGATGTGACTTTTCAGCAGCTAAAATTCCCCTGAAAGATTAAGATGTCTGTTTGAATACCTCTGCACCACCAACATCTTTCAGGGAACAATACTGATGCATTCCCTTAGGAAATCATAAACCAGTCAAGTGCACTGACTTAGTGATTAGAAGTCCTGAGACTTTTCTGAAATGAGACTTGGTTATTTGGTGATCCAATTTTAAACGCTCAGTAAGCTATTCACTACCACTATACAAATATACTTGGGAATGTCTATGTACGTTTCATGGAATTTTAAAAGAATACACTAAATTGTCAACACATTCAAATCATGTCATGTCCAGAAAGCATATCTGCTGAAAGTCATTTTGAGGGTGAGATGAGAAAGAGAGCAAAGAAGGGCCAAAAGTAATGGTTTTATATATATTTTTTCTTTCTAGAAGAAAACAAAAGCTCCAGTCCTTCTGCTGTGCTGTCATAATGGGAATGCTTTTAATGCTTTGAGTTACAAATCCTTTAAAGGCTCACTAGGCTCGGTTGACCAAAGGGCAACTCCTACTGGATGAACAGGGCCCATTTTCCTCAAAGTTCATGTCCAAGCACATGGTCTTTGATTCCTTGGGTGTCAACATGACAGCATTTCTTTCTAAAGTTCAGTTTACGGTGGACTGATTCAAACTTCTTCTGCAGTACCAATAAACTGAGAGACTCTCTTTAGGTTAATGTCCTAGTCCTTAGTGCTACCCGCCAAACGTTGCCAACTCTCTGACTTCTGGGCGTGGTAGGATTGTAGGAAGCATAATCTCTGTAGTAGTTAGGCGTGGCCACGTGACGTTTGGCCAGTAAAATGTGAGCAGAAATAACATGTGTTATTTCCAAGGGCAAGTTTGAAGAGCCAGGGAGCAACTTGCCACAGTTGTCTTTCCCTCTATCCCAGCTGTTCGTGCTGTTCCTGGTGGTGTCTGCTTTGTCAGCTGAGATGCTGAAGTGGTGTTGGCACAAAGCAGGGCCTGCAGTTCACACACAATGGACATGCGTGGTGCCAGGAAGAAATTAAACCCACTGCCTTAAGACACTGAGATTTGACAGTCATTTGTTTGCACAGCATCGCCAAGCCTCTCTGGCTGACTCCGCTTTTCACCTGGGGAACGATCTCCTAGAACTGGTGGGAGGATGACAGAGGGATGCCTGTAGTACCCTTAAAATTTCACCCTCCCCTCAGTCTCCCTTGGCCTGGGCCTGCGCTGTGATACCTGTCTCCTTTGGGTTCTGTTATCCCTTGGGAGATGCTCAACACCACTTCCCCAAAGTCCATGGGAGGGTCACCCCTTCAAATCACTACAGGGGCATGGAGATGACCTAAATGAGTAAAAGGCCAATGCATTCATTCATATCAAAGGTTTATTAACTCCTCACCTTTCCCTCAAGAAAACTCTTTTCTTGAAACATGAGGTGCTCGTGGCCTGGTTTTCCATGCAAAGGAGCAGTACAAGAGTGATGATGACTTGCAACCACAGCTCTATGACGGCGCTGGGAAATAGCAGGGACCAGTGGCAGCAGCATCCCCTTTGCCTTACACCAGCAGCTGGTGCATGCTGGAATGCGTACCGCATATTTTCAGGTTTTTTTAGAAGTTAGAATTCTAGATTTTTTTTCTACATCTCCCAATTTTCTTAGGACACTACTCCGGCCAAAGAAAACACAAGAGGGTTGCACTCGTGGCTCAGGCCCACCATCTGCAAGCCACGGGCACCTGCAGGGGAACCTTGTTCTTTGCCTTTGTGGGGACAATGGCTGTTCTCCACTCTCAAAAAGGCCCAGACTATTAAGCCCAAATCCAGGCCAGGACCAAGCTCAATTTGGGGAAAAGTGTTCAATTCTGCTACCTTTCTTATGGGAAGAAATTTCCTTATCTTGCTAGCAAAAATTACACTAACCAAACCCAAGTCCAGGTCAGTACCCTCATTTGACCTCTCTGTTGGTCTTGCTGGCAAGCTAGCTCTTGAATACCCTGCTTCTCTTTTTTTTCTGATTATTAAAGTAATACATCATCATGACGGAAACACAGCAAAGTATTAATTAAGAGAACAAGAGGCACTTAAGTCAAATACCAGAGATAATCAGTGTTGCCATATTAACATAATCCTTCTAGAAACAAAGTTTAAAACATATTTATGTTTAGAACTTTTTTTTTAACCTGTTCTATATTCTAATTTTTTTCTTACTAGATAGTTTTTCACTTCTTCATAGATTAGCCAAGTTTTAGATTTTGACTTTCTTTTTTCAGTTTCCAGAAAGAGAAGTAAGTTCTTGGAATATTCTTTCTCAAAGTGCTTCATTGATTATTGCAGCAATTCTATGGCAGAGTTTATTCCTAAAGAGATAGCAGGAAGTGTCAACTGTCTTGTCATGAGTAACTTGTCGAGGAATGAATAGTTTAATAATTTACTTTATAAATTTTAGTAAGTACACTTTTTCATTAAAAAGTAATTCATATTAATTACAGACAATTTGATAAATACTAAAACATGAAGAAAAGAAAAGGTATCCCTAATCCCACAACCAAAAGATAACTAGTATTATTATTTTGGTGTATTTTCTTTCAGCTTCCTTTTTTTTTAAACATAGGGTTTAAATATGTGTGTGTGTGTGTGCATGCACGTGCATAGGTGCGTGTGTATGTTACATATAGTGATATATATATATCTCACATTTGATGATATAACTGTATATATATGTGTATAGAGAGAGAGAAAGAGAGAGGGCACTATATGTAACACACACAGGTTATATATACAGTTACAATCACATATTTTTGCTATGGGATTTTTTTCACTTATTACATAAATGTTAGCCAGGGAACACAGCTGTGCTATTCATATTTCACTTGAAGGGGAAAATGCTCCCTGATGGGGAAAATGTAGGAGAAACACATACAGCCTCACTCTCTATGCGCAGGAGTGATGGATCTGATTTCGTGAGCTGGTGAATCTGACATCCATTGTGCCACTGGTCCACACTAGGCAATGAGCGAGCCTCCTAAGGTTCATAGACAAATCAGACAAAATCCCTTCCCTTAAAATGCTCACTGTGGTGGGAGAGACATAATCAGAGTTGCCCTTTAGAAAAATGAATCCAACAGCATTGGTGTGAGGGAGACTGGAGGCCCTCTCTGCTGGAGGTCAGCTGGGCAAAGGATGGTGCCAAAGCCATGGAAGCCATGCTGATTCCTCTCTGTTTCATGGCCACAGTGTCACAGTTTTTGCTCATAAATGGAACTGAGGTTAGTGTACTTCCTAAAATGTAATAGGTTCTCATAAATAGTTACTTGAATTAAATTGAAGCACATATCTTATAAATTAGTCATTGTTATGGGCTGAATTGACCCACCTCCCATTCATATATTGAAGTTCCAGCCCTCCAGAATGTGACTATATTTGGAGATAGTCTTTAAAGAGGTGAGGAAATTAAAATGAGGTCATTAGGGTGGGCCCTAAACTGATATGATCCGTGTCCCTAGAAGAAGAGGAGAGATTTAGACACAGACACGCGGGCACATAGAGAAAAGACCATGTGAGACACAGGGAGAAGACGGCCATCTACAAGTCAAAGGGAGAGCCCTCAGAATGAAACCAGCCCTGTTGACATCTTGATCTTGGACTTCCAGACTCCAGAACTGTGAGGAATTGGTTTTTGTTATTGAAGCCACCTGGTCTCTGATATCTGTGATAGCAGATCTAGCAAACTAACACCGTTATCATAGGATTACTTCCATGTGTCATAGCTGAATGCCACAAGAGGTAATAGGAGTGGCAGGTGCTGTGGTGAGGCTGTGGGGAGAGGGCCACGCCACGCTTTTCCCTTCTGCTGCCATCTTTCCTTAGAAGAAAAGTTAGGACAACCAGCTATCAATAAAGAGGCCAAACTAATTTTTACTTACATAGTACAATTGGCCTCCTGGTCTTTAACTTATATTGTAGTTAACCTTCTCTGCTGCATTATTTAATTACAATCTTACATTATCACTTGCCACCTGAATCATTGATATAAACATTGCTTGAATTTTAGCCTTGATAATATTAGCCAAAAATGTATGAAAAAGGAACATTTTCGTGACATTTGAAGAAACTGCATGTCTAATAATGGATTATACAAGAATTACACAAGAATTTAAATCTCTCTGAACAATTCTAAAGGGCAATTTGAGTAAGAACCCAACTTTAAATAATGGGGAAAAAATACCAGAGTCTATCCCTAGCACTCATTAAATACTGAATGTTTGCTGAATGAATCAATAAATGAGTAAATAAATGGATGGCTGAATGAATGAATGAATGAATGATGCTTGTATCAGGGGTCGGGAATCTTTTCTATAAGAGGTCAGAGAGTAAAGAGCTAAGGCTTTGTAGGCCATATAGCATGTCTGTCACAACTACTCAACTCTGCCATGTAACTCAAAGGCACAGTACATAAACAGGTGTGGCTGTGTTCCCATAACATAACATAGCAGGCTGGATTTGGCCTGTTGGCAGAAGTTTGCTGATCTCCAGGTTTAAAATAGTCACTCCCCTGTCAAAATTTTTTTCTCACACCCTATCTTACCAATTCCAGAACAAACCATCCATTTGGGATTCAATCTCCTCCACACATGAACCCCCCCCACTTCCCCTGCCCCATCTCCCATGACTTTGACACATGTAATCTCCATTCTGAAAAAGCTAGACTATTATTTCTCCAGGTTTTCCCACTTCCTCACTTTGCTCATATAGTTCCCCTATCTACCAAAATTGCATCCATCCTTCAATGCCATTCTCAAATCCTACATGCTAAAAGCTTTTTGAAACAAAAACACTAATTCCAAAAGATACATGCACCCCAATGTTCGTAGCAGCGTTATCTATAATAGCCAAGATATGGAAGCAACCTAAGTGTCCATCAACAGGTGAACAGACAAAGAAGATGTGGTATATGTATACAATGGAATACCCTCAGCCATTAAAAAGAATGAAATTCTGCCATTTGCAGCAACGTGGATGGATTTGGAGGGCATTATGCTAAGTGAAATAAGTCAGAGAGAGAGATACAAACACTGTATGATATCACCTATATGTGGAATCCAAAAAGTACAGCAAACTAATGAACATAACAAAAAAGAAGCGGACTCACATATATAGAGAACAAACCAGCGTTATCAGTGGGGAGGGAGAGGGAGGGGTGACACAGGCGTTGGGGAGTGAGAAGCACGAACTATTGGGTGTAAGATAGGCTACAAGGATGTATTGTATTACAACGTGGGAAATGTGGCCAATATTTTGTAATAACTGTAAATGGAAAGTAACCTTTAAAAATTGTATAAAAAATTTTAAAAAACAAGAAGAATCAATAAAAAAGAAAACTAAACTAAAATAAAAGCTCTTTTGAATTAGTCCAGTCACATGTAAGCTTTCTCTCCTCTGAATCCCATAACTGTCATCTTCTCACGTGCTAATTGCAATGATTAAACTCAGCCCCATATTGGAGTCATATAAGCAATTTCCTATAAACTTCTATAAAGCTGCTAGCTTCTAAGAGCAGAGGCTGTTTTCTCTTCATCTTTGTACGTCCTGCCATACCTTGAACATATTAGGCTCAATAAATCTTTGAAGAATACACTGAAATGATACTTTTTTAAATTTTCTGACACAACAGGATAAAAAAGACCTCTGACTGATCTCTGTTTTCAATAGATTCCAAGACTTGCTCTCTCTGGGCTATCTGCACGGGTAGCTTCTCGGTGGGGTCATTAATCTGGCAGGAATTGAAATAACCTTATCTGCTACAGAACTTTAAAAATGCACTAGGGAACTAGAATTCTTAGAGCCAACTGTCCTCTTAATTAACTTTGGTCTGGGAGCAAGGCGCTAACGGCCTCCTCAATGGCTAAGCTTCTAAAGAGGTTAATAAGAATTGAGATTTTACCTGCTGTATTCCTAAGGACCTGCTTACAGATGTTTCCTGCAAGTGAAAACTTCTGTTCAACTCAGACATTTCTCCAGTGCCTGCTTGCAATACAGAATGCCCTGGGAGAAATGGAAAGATAAATAAGACATGAGCTGTCCTGATACCCAGAGTTAATAGTCTGGTCAGGGAGACAGACACAGATCCAAAGCCTGAAACACAAAGCAGGCTGTGATGAGGGTTATAATAGAACACGGCAAGATGATACTGCAAAGAGAGACATTAATTTTGATGGAGACAGGGTTGACAAAGAGGCCTCAGAGCGTGGATGGGGATTGAGCAGGAACTTGGTAGGAAAACAGTGATAAAGATGGGGATATTGTGGTATCTTGGCGTGTTAGAGCTGCAATGACCTCAGACAACCCTCTCCTTTATCAGATGAGGAAGGTGAGACCCATAGAGGAACTGTGACCTCAGACAACCTACTTGCTCCCCTTTAGAACCATCTATGTGCGGCTTCAAATTCACAGGAGAGGTAGAAAAAAGAATCTTAGACTAAAATATCTTCATTCCTGAGCATCTGTGACAAACGTCAGAGGCAGCAGTTAGTAATCTGACCACACAACAAGCCCAAGGCCAGGGCAGCCTCTGTGGGAAGCCACTGCCTTTGGTAGTCATCAAGGGACCAGATTTAGCTGCTGGCAAAATCGCACCTGGGTCCTGTAACTGATGGTTACAGAGCCCCGGCAATAGAATAAAAGCTTGCAGTGAATTGGGGAAAGATCAGAGGGAGCTTTAAACTCTGGGTAGGAAACCTTGTGGAAGAGTCCAACTTTGGTTCAAAAGAATGAACCTCAAAAGTAACCAAAGGAATGATGATTTTGCCCTAGAATTACAGGGTACGCTATATCGCAGAGCCAGGCAGGGGTTTGCATTCTCACAGGGTGTGCATTTCCCCGATTGAGTCTGGGAGGATAAGTGCAGGTGTCCCAAGTCCCCCTCTAGCTCTGCGCCCCACCCCCTCCTCACTCCTTACGTTTTCCTGTTGTCAAGGGCAACATGACCATCATCGTTGGGCTGATGCCAAAAAAGAAGGCAAGCTTCTCAGGGCGAGTCAGAGAAGCAGCTAAGGCCCAGAAGAATGTCCTGTGACAGTTTAATTTAAATAGACTATTCAGTTCCCTTCATTCTCATGACTAACAGGGAGTATGTAACTGAATAATTAAACAACAAATCCTTACTTATTTATTTTAGATTCACAGGAGCAGCTGTGTCTTTTTCCTTTGTAAAGGAAACACAGACTTAATAGGGTCCATTTTGTTCCTACCTAGTTCTCTCTCTTCTGTATTTTTTCAACTCTACACACAAACCTCATTCCCCATTCCCATCATGGAAATATGATGTGCCCATATTAGCCTACTGAAAAAAATTGAAAATATATTGCCCCCAGATAGCAGATGTAATAAAATGGTCTGATTAAACGCTGAGGCTTTATCTCTTTTGAGAAAAGCCACACTAATTTTCTGTACATAAAACCCCCAAGTGAAAAGAGACGTGAGAGTACCATCACACAAATAATCCATTCATGTTGATTTATTTTCCAATAATGAAAAAAGTGTGTTTTTGAAGCATCTTTTACTAACAGTATCACTTTAATACAGTTTACTGCAGTCTGAGGGGATGGAAGGTACCACTTTTCCCTAACAAAATTTATATATCTTCTAACAGAATGCTACAGCTAAGGGAAAGGGCAGAAATTACAAGCAGCCTCTAGCCCAATCATTCATTTTACAGATAGGGAAACTGAGGCACAGAGAAACCAAAGGATTTGCCCAAAGTCAGAAAACCAGGACAGAGCCGACCAGCAGGTTAGGGAAATTCCAGTCTAGAAATCCTCTGTTCAAGGTCTCTTTTCACTGCTTCACTACATCCTGTCTCTGTTTCTTTAACAGTAGCCTCTGGCACATATATTTATATGCATGAAATGTATACAATATGACATATATTTTATATATATAAGGCTCATACTTGCTGAAAGGAATCTGGTATCGAGACGTCTCAGTAACATATGACACTAATTCCCTAAGGAACTGTTGTCCTAGCATTGTCCAAATCCCAAATCGAATGGCATCCTACTGGGAGTGTTACTTAGCTTTCTATCAAGGTTTCCGTAGAGACAAAGAGCCAGACTCTGTCAACACAGAGGAGATTTTTTTGCACAGGAACTAGAACAGGGTGTACAGTAGGTTTCCAGGAAATTCATGTCACCTTGCTGTAAAGAACCTGGAATACACTTTTAGGATACAATATATATTAATTTCCAGAGTAGGAAGTCCATATAGACAGCCTAGCAAAGTTAGGAGAATGCAGAAGCCAGTCATTGGATGGAAGAGGAGGAGTGTATGGAGAAGGAAGAGGAAGAAAGAGATCTCAGCTTCTCTTCTACCCTAGACAGAGAAAGGTCATTGGTCACATTCCATTTTTTTTTTCATTTCAGATCAAAGACTCTGCTTCTGGAAGCCACTGATTACAGCTACAGATCTTTCTCGACTTACAATGGGGTTACATCCCATAAATGCATCACGTAAGTTAAAAATTTCACTAAGTTGAAAATGCATTTAATGTACCTAAACTATCAAACATCATAGCTTAGCCAAGCCAACCTTAAACGCGCTCAGAACACTTACATTAGCCTACAGTTGGGCAAAATCATCTAACAAAAATCCTGTTTTATAAAAGTATATTGGTCATTTACCCTCTGGATGGAGTGGCTGACTGGGAGCTGTGGCTCACTGTTGCCGCATCATGAGAGCGTATGGGACTGCACATCCTCAGCCTGGGAAAAGATCCCAGAAGTCTGAGATATGGTTGCTACTGAATGCATGTCACTTTCACACTGTCGCAAAGTCGAAAAATCGTAAGCCAAACCATGGTTAAGTCAGGAACTGCCTGTATTGGCTTAAGGTCTCAGGGACTCGAAAAAGATTTGGAAGAAAAGGACTTAAAAACTCCTATTACCATTTTGCTTTGTTGCCTCACTCAAAAGACTCAGGTGATTAAAAAGCCATTTAAAATGTATGTAATGAGGTGGATAGAACCACAATCTGTCATACAGAGTGAAGTAAGTCAGAAAGAGAAGGACAAATATTGTATGCTAACTCACATATACAGAATCTAAAAATGGTACTGATGAACGCAGTGACAAGAACAAGGATGCAGATACAGAGAATGGACTGGAGAACTCGAGGTATGGGAGGGGGCGGGGGGTGAAGGGGAAACTGAGACGAAGTGAGAGAGTAGCACAGACATATATATACTACCAACTGTAAAATAGATAGTCAGTGGGAAGTTGTTGTATAACAAAGGGAGTCCAACTCGAGGATGGAAGATGCCTTAGAGGACTGGGGTGGGGAGGGTGGAGGGGACTCGAGGGGGGGGGAGTCAAGGAAGGGAGGGAATACGGGGATATGTGTATAAAAACAGATGATTGAACTTGGTGTACCCCCCCCCCAAAAAAATAAAAATAAATAAAAATAAATTTTAAAAAAAAAGCCATTTAAAAATCCAGATCTTCTGTGTCCATGAAAGATGCCTAAAGTAACCTCCTCACCATTGTTCACCAAAGGCTGTGAAATATGGTTATAGAACATTCCCCTTATATAATATTTCTCATTATTGAAATGAGGAAAATGAACATGAGACTATAATTATTCTATGAGCTACCAATTGTACTGAAATCTGCTTAGGACATCCTCGTATTCAAAGACCTCTGTTATTACTGACTTGTTCAAATGCCCACATTACTAAAACAGCAGTAATGTGTTTTAAAGGTTCATTCAGAAGCTGTGCTGCTTAGCAGAAGCCAGAGAAATACAAATTATCATAATACTTATATCTACTTTTCTTCAAGGAGACTGAAAACTTCACAAATGAAAATCTTGTTATTAAAGAATTCTAGTCTCTATCTGTCTCACGTTGCAGCTTGAAGAAATACCATCTCCAACTGAGGCAGAAAACTGGATAAGGAAGTTTAGTGTTATTGTTCTTAAAACTGTTATTGTTACTGTTCCTCATCAACAGTGGAAATACGATTTTAGTAAAATAATAATAATAATAGTTATTCCTCCCCATCTCTTATTTGATAGCTTCCCTCATTGAATCAACTTAGTGATTATACACAAGCCAGAAAACTCCTGCTATGTGACTACCCTCCACCCCTGTGTTCCTCTAGCACCAGAAATGCTCTCAGAGAATTGCTTCGCTGCCTGAGAACTGAGAGAGCCAGCTCTGAGTCAGCTGAATTGCCATTCTTCTTGTTCCCAGTCTCAAAACCAAGTCACCTTTTATTCTCTCCTTCTTTGTCAGCAATCATGTCTATTTCATTACTAAGACCTCCATGCTTTTCTTTTGATATTTCCTTCATTTGGATCTTCTCCTCTCTATCCCACAACATCTTTCCTTCCACATTTAAGTCCAGTGTATCATACATTGGCTATCACAACATTATTTAGCCAACCTCTACAAATCAACTTCTCCCCATTCCAATTCAACCTGTATACCTATACCAGGCATTTTTTTTCCCCTTCACTTTTTTTAAGCTCTTTATTAGAATGCAATTGTTTCACATTTTTGTACCAGCTTTTGAGGTACACCAAAGTGAATCAGCTGTATTTATACATATATCCCCATATCCCCTCCCTCCTGCAACTCCCTCCCACCTTCCCTGTCCTGGCCCTCTAAGGCATCACCCATCATCGAGTTGATCTCCCTTTGTTATACAGCAACTTTCCTCTAGCTATCTATTTTACAGTTGGTAGTGTATATATGTCTATGCTACTCTCTCACTTTGTCCCAGCTTCCCCTTTGCCCCCCGCCCCCCCCCACCCTGTGTCCTCCAGTCCATTCTCTGCACAGGCGTTATTTTTAATACTCATATTCCTGCTTAAAACTTTGCGCAAAAAAAAAAAAACAAACCCAAAGATATCTACTTTACTTCCAAAGGTTCTACCCTAACCTTCAAAATCATATTCTCTGCAAATCACTTTGTAGGATCCTCTAATCCAAGCAGGTGAATCTCCTCACTGAGTCATGAACTTGTGATGTTTATTCCTGTCTTTGTCTTTACTCATGGGGTTCTGCTTGATGAGATATTTATTTAAAAGCTCTGAGCCTCAGTTTCTTTAGCTGAAGGTGAGGACTATAATACTAGACAGGGTTACGGTGAAACTCAAATAAGACTAATCTATTTACAAGTTCTTTCTAAATTGTTAGGCTCTAGAAAAGTTCAGTATTTATTAATCTTGATCTGCATTCACACTTGTACCCCAACATTTAGTACCTAATCATCACACACTGAAATAATTCCATTATTGGTACGTGTTTCTCTACCAAACCTGACTGTAATCTATTTGAAAGCAGAACTTCATTTAGTTACTAATCACCATGAGTGTTTTTCCTAAACAGAAGGATCTGGTGGGATGAGATTCATTGGCTAGCTTTCTTGATCCTTTTCAAGGTCCAGCACAGAGTAGACAACAACACACATTTGTCGACTGCTTTAGTTAGCATTGAAAATGAATAAGAGAGAGCAGCAGAATCTCATCTCACCAGACCAACTTTCCTACTAAAGAACAGCAACAAAAATACATGGTGATTGGTGAGAAAATATCTGTGAAGTGCTAGAAATTGTTTGAGAAGCTTTTGCCACAAATAGCAACTTCCTACTCTGGGGGCTTCGAAATGATTTTTCAAATGGTGATTTGAAATCCAAACTGCATTTTGCATTGTATACACTCAGGAAAGGCAGAGAGCTAGAGAAGCAACCAAATGTCATGAAAGACAGGGACACTCAATAAGTCCCAGTGAGTGTTCAGAGTGTCCTGATTTAAAGGCAGTCCAGACTTCCAACGTTTTTTCTGTCTTTCCCTCCTTTCCAATCCTCTGCCTTTACCTAGATGATTATACATGTGATTTTTTTTTTTTTTTTTTTTTTTTTTAGCTGCCAAAGAAAGCAAGCCCTTAGTTACACTCTCCAACAGCCCTTTGGTCATAAAACTATGATTTATGGTTAGCAAATTTCAGTGAGCTAATCCTTCCCCAGATTACCCAATTTACCCCTAATCAAACATCTTCTTTCCCCTCTTTTCTCCCTGGGGCCTCCAGCTGCTATCTCTCTTACAGAATCATTCCTCCTACACAAGGGTGACACAGCCCACATTATTTATAACTATCCATTTTTGAAGCACAACTGTGCACCTTGTAAAGAGGAATAAAGCTCAGGGGAGCCAAGAAATATAGGACTATCAGAACATTTAAATTCACCTATGACAGACTTGTAGCCCAGTTAAAACCTTTACAGATAGATGAATACTCTCAGTCAGTTTAGAGATTTCCTGAAGAGGTAAGGACACCGTGTAAAAATTCTATAACAGCTTATCACCTAGCAAATTAGCAGGGATTTATTTTTTAATTGTCAATCTCACTCTTGGAAATGATGTGACAATAATGGCCACTTTTATATGTTACAGGGGAGAGTACAACTTTGAAAAACTCTTTTGAAAAAAAAAATGAGCAAAATGTACCAAGAACCTCAAACTGTTCTTATCCTTTGATTCAGCAATTCTAGAATAGGCTTAAGGATATAAAGCTGAAATACTAAAAACGTTTAATGCCTCAAATATTTATTAATTTATAATTATTATAATTGTAGAAAAAGGGAAAAATTTAAATGTCCAACATCATGGCACTGTGTACATAAATTAAGATATTGCATCAAACAAATGGAAATTGCAGTCACATTCCTCATCACGGAAAACAGAGGGAGAAAAGTGAGTTACAAAATAGATTTACTGTCATAGCTGATGAAGCACCCACCAGAAATCCCAAAGGAAATTCAACTGCTTTGTTTGTTTGTTTCTGGGTCTAATGATACAAAGATGCGGTAGGATGAGATTCGTCCCATCTTTCTCTTGTCTTTCCTCAAGCCCCGTTATAAATGAGACAACAAATAGAAGTTTGCTCATTGCGGTCCCGGTGAATTTAAGGTTCTTGCTTTGTCTCAAAAGAATTCAGAGACGAAGTGATAGGTAAGAAGTGGATTTATTTAGAGAGAAACACACTCCACAGACAGAGTGTGGGCCATCTCAGAAGGCGAGAGAGGTCCTAAAGCTGGTGTGGTTAGTTTTTATGGGCCGGGTAATTTCATAGGCTAATGAGTGGGAGGATTTTTCCAATTATTTCGGGGAAGGGGCAGGGATTTCCAGGAATTGGGGCACCACCCACTTTTTGACCTTTTATGGTCAGCCTCAGAACTGTCATGGTGCTGGTGGGTGTGTCTCTGGCAGCACCAGAGAGAATGGCAGGCAGGGAGGACTTGAATGACCAGCCAGAGGTAAAATCATAGGATTTAGGGATGGAATGGCTGTGGAAGGTAAAGGATAAGGACTGGAAAGTCACTCCAAGTTCCGTAGCTAAGGCAAGACTAACTAAACCCAATCCTTGAGTGATTGGAGGGATATTGAGGCTGTTAACTAAGTCAAGAAAATAGGAGAAAGGGTTGGTTTGGCAGAGAGGGGAAACAGAAGATAGGAACTTATTCTGGACATTTGGAGTTTGAGCTCTCTACAACTGACACCTATGGAGTAATGGCCAATACAGGAAAAGAAATGTGATGCTGGAACCCAGGACAAAGGTCAAGGGTTAGAGGCTGACATTTGGGAGTAGAGGTTATTGTCAAAATAATGGGTAAAGGTAGGAGGACAGAAACAGCCTCCTGACCATCCCGTCTGTTCCAGATAAGCCGTCCCCACTCCCATCCTGATCTGTTCTCCATATTGTAGCCCCAGTGAGCTTCCAAAGTAGAAATCTTACTATTTGATGCCCCAGCTTAGAACCTTTCAGTGCACCCAATCTCAACGGCAGTCAGAGAAATGTCAATTGAAAGGACAATGAGATTCTATTTTTGCCCTGGTGGACTGGAAAAAATTAAAGATTGATAATATCCACTGCTGGTAAGCACATGGCGAAGTGAGCACTCATATATTTCTGGTAGGAGTGCAAATTGCTATGATATTTTGGGACATTTATTACCATTTTAAAATCTCATGACTTTTGGTCCAGAATTCTCACTTTTAAGAATCTTTTAGAAACAAAAACAAAAGTACAAAAAGATAGATGGGTAAAAGTCTTTATTACTGCCTTGTTTGTAAGAGTAGACACTTAGAAACAACCAAATGCCTACTAAAAATGTAATGCTCAAACAAATAAATGGCAATTCATATTAAGCAGTAGTATGCAGCTGTTAAAAATTAATAATAACATCAACACATGTTTGGATCTAGAAAGATGCTTGTGAGAGAGTAAGTGAAAAAAAAGTTTTTAAGTTCTATATGATGATTGTATTTAAGAGAAAACGAAAAAAAAGTGAAGTGACATCTCATAACAGGTAATATGAACAGAGTGCTTACTTTTTACCAGGTTTTATTTTAAGTGCATTACGTGCTACTCATTTCATACTCACAACAATCTCATAAAATAGGTAAAGACTGCAATCACTCCCATTTTGCTGATAAGGAAACTGAGGCCAAAATAGATTAACTCCTGCCTGTCACACAGCTAGCAAGTGGCAGGCAGGCTTTACACCAGGCTGTCTGGCTGAGAGCCTACACTCTTGACTCTGCACTATTCTACGATACAAGTTATTAGAGAAGGATAGGGCTGGAGATTGTTAATTTTTAAAATACCACTGTATTGTTGGACTTATTTAGAAATGTGTTATTTCTATCATTTAAAACAAGTTCAGTAGAAACATACAGGGAAAGAGACTCTGAAGGCTCCCAATTGTCCTTACAGCAAAAATTCATACTTCCTACCTCGGCTCCTTCTTACAAGCTGTGTCCCATAGGCCCATTTGTCTAAAACACTGGGTATCTACAGGCCAAGGTCTAGCCAGCTGGTGATCAAACTGCTTGCACGTCTTGGACATACATTTTATACAAGGCAATGGCAATCCACGTTCATAAAAGTCTTCAGCACTTCTGAGGACCCGGGCTTGTAGAGGGAGAAGTGGGGAGAGAGGAGCTGGGCTCCACCGGTTCACAGTCCATGCTTCAGAACCGGATGGCGCCTCAGAAAGCAGATCCGTCATCAGCGAGCACAAAGAGGGCTGCCCTGTCGCGCTGACAGGGAGCAGACTGAGTGTAACAAAGCTCTGGTGCCTTATTTATGTGGCGGCTCACAGCTGCTGAGGATGGGCCTCCTGTTCGCCCAGAGGCAGCAGGCCCCTCAGGAGGTCATTCTCAGGCCCTCAGGCCCGCGGGGCTCTGGTCACCTGCACCCAGGGATGCAAGGATGGGACCCAAAATGAATACCCACAATGCCCTTCCTCCGAGACCGCAGGCCTAGCTGCCTCCTTGCAGTCGGGTCAGACCTCAGTTCCACCTTCTCAGAAGACGTCCCGCCTCAGAAAGAGCAGCCCCTCCCGCGCTCCTCCCCCCCACTCTGCCTCATCCTTGCTCACAGCACTTATTCTACCTGACCCAGCAGACCCGCTCACTTCCCTCACCAACGCCACCCCTCCCATGGCCTCCACGCAGCCTCGGCAAGTGGCACCCACTTGAGTCGTGTAACAGGGCAGCTGGGCCCCCTCAGCTGAGAGCAGAGGTCCATTCAGATGGGGACTTGCTCTGCTCCAAGGCACAAAGTAGGTGTGCAATGCATACTCGTTAAAAGGACGAATGTGCTGAACCCTACCATCTCTTCTCTGGGGACTCCAGCACAAGTCTCTCCCAGGCTTTTCTGTCTCCAATCCAGGCTTTCTCAGGTTGGGATATCAAGATATATATGAACAGAGTGCATTACAATAAATTTTTCTTTTTCACTAACAATTACTAATAATTTTAAGTGAAATGATAATGCCAGCCTCACTCGTGGGCATCCCAATATGGTTAACTTGAGTGAGCAAGGGGCAGAATTTTATAATGGTCATAACACACACACACACAAACACACACACAAATATACACAATTTAAAAATACATATTTATGGAGAATTTTTTTTCAGAGACGAAGGACGTTATTGCTCACGGCATAACAAGCAGCACGACTGGCGGGTCTGTGTTGGTTCCCCGTGTCCTGCCAAGTCCCTTGGAGGCAGTGTGGGTGGACCCAGATGAACGCTGCACAACTGGGGGGCGTGTGTTGCAGCTGAGGAACACTGAGCTTAGGAAATCCATCTCGTTTATAGCAGGAAGCCGGAAGCCAACCTGGTCTTCATCCTGGAGGTAACACTGCCCCATCACTTCAGGTTGCTCACTGCAAAAATAACCCTAAGAAGGGTCCTAGTGAGGAGGGGTCAGGACCTGTCGTTCTTGGGATACTCGGGTGGAATGTACAGGGACTCTCAGGTGGGTTGCCGGCAGGTTGCAGTAAGAAGTAGTCAGATTCTCAACATATTTTTAAAATAAAGTTAACAAGGTTTTTCTGGGGGCTTTGTTCCTAAGATATTTTTCTAAATGATCCATCTTTTATTGGTTTATCTTGTTTGAGAACAATTTTATCTGCAAAGCTCTAGGGTAGCTTATAGTCACTTCCAGTGTACAGAATACACCTCACCCCACCCAACTCTAGACGTCAAAATAGTACATCCAGGTCATTCTCAGATGAAAGCACAGATTAATATCTGAATATTTTACTTTGTCACAAATTTGTCAACTAGTAAGATAATGCACTAGATAATATAGTTTATAAAAAGTGGAGAAATTACAATTTAATTTTTTTCTAACTAAAGAAAACATTATTTTCTTGTCACACATTCTACTACTTGTATCATCAGCTTCTAGAAGAGATCCACTTTCAAACTGTGTTTTGCATGTGTGCAAATTTTATGGAGAATCTTCACTCAAGTATTTTTTCTGTAGGTAGGGGAAGACACTTAAAAAAAATGTAAAGACTTGTAGCTTAAAGAGAGCAGGGAGAGTAATGCTACATCCCTTTTAAAAAAACATGGGTTTCTCTCGGAGGTGACTCCCTTAGCAACAGCTATCCTGGCTACACAGACACTAGACGGAATAGCCCTTTAGGCAATTTCTATTAGAGAGAGAGAAGCATGTCCTGGGGCACCTGTCATCTTGCTATTCAGAAATCTACAGGCCCAGCTTTTCTTCACAGTGAATTTCCAGTGCTTAATATGTTGGTTTCTTTCTCTTTGTAATTTTCTGTCCATTTTCTGACTAGTAAGGTCATCGGGGCTCAGAGTTCTGGAGTGGAGCAGCACCGTCCACAGCCCTGCCCCTTGGGAAGACGGAGAGAAGCTTTGCGACTTTACGGGGAATGACTTCCTGCCACAGGCGGCCATCACTAACCTAATGCTAAGGCCTGTGGTTTTAAACCACTCATCACCTAAGATCCCCATGAAACTGATTCCCTCATAGGCAGTCAACAACAGTCAGAAAATGGGGACATATTCTCATCTGGAGTTGGAGAGGGTGCACTTGCAGCTCTTGAAGGACGTCCTTGATTAAAGACTGAAATGTGGTTTCCTGTAGGCAACAGCTGCAGGTGGGCAGCCCCTTTTGTTGAACAGGGAACAAAGAACTGCACGGGCGTGAAGGTAATTTATCGTCCCCACAATATAGAATGTTCCATCCGTTTTGGAAGTGGATTTATTGAATAGATAAGCCTTGAAACATTATTTTTACAGGCTCGTAAAAATGTCAAAGCATCTCCCCTCTCTTGGTACTGCTGTCCAGTCAGCCCCTTTGGTGGCCATGTGGTGCCTGGGGGACCAATGCCCTCCATCTGATGTCTGTATGTCGTGTTCTGTGGACACAAACTCGACCAATCATGCCGGCCATGCATAAAGCCAGTTTTGTATAAATGCTAGGGATTGGGATATCTGGTGACTCTGGATATCATCAGCTCAAAATATGAGGTCAAATTTTCAAGAATTATTTTTAAAAATTTTTCAGGTATTATTAAAAATGTTTGGTTTCCTGCTATGTGTGTTTTCTGTTTGTTTGTTCTTGTTTGTTTGTTCCAATCTAGCTCAATTTTTTTCAGGCTCAGGTTTCTTTCCCGAATTCCAGAACCACATGCCATCCGCTAATTGACCATCTCCGTCTGCAGGTCCCAAAGATGCCTCAGTCTCAAACTGTCCCAGACCCCACTCTTTCCTGGCCTCCCGAATCCGCTCTTCCTGTGTGTTGCCCACCGCAGTGAGGACATCATAGGTAGTGGTTTCTAAACCAGAAACCTGGTGTCCACCTTGGGTGCTCTCTTCAATGCACTTCTTGCATCCAATTTCAAGTATAGTGAAGCACAGAGTGGAGGTTAAGAGTTCAAAACCTGCCTCTACCACTTCCTAGCTGTGTGTTCCAGAGCAAGTAACTTAGCAACTCCATGGCTCAGTTTTTCCCTCTGAAAAACACCATCATCATAATAATATCAACCACATGGGGCTGCTGTAAAGATTCAAGGAAATAATGAATGTTGAGTGCTGAGAACAGTGCCTGACAAATGGTGAGAACTCAGGAATAAATTAGTTAGTTTAAAAATCTTGATTACATCTTTATACACAGCACATCTTTCATTTGCAGCTTTTTCTCTGTAACCTCACTACCACTCCTCCACAGCCCCCAAACCAGTCTTGCTTTCTTCAGACTTCAACTGCACTCTCCTGCTGTTCTCACACTCCTGCCACACAGATCCTTCTAGGCCCATCCTTGGGTAGGGAAACTGATCATTGCCCAGGCTCACGCTTGGAGAACAGGGGTTCAGGTGAAGAGTGAGCCACGGAAGCTTCATCTTTCTCATTTTTTTCCTGAATATCATTAAAATTCAATTTCGACATCTCCATCTTAAACTATATCCCAAGGGGCCCATAAAATATTCCAACAACATAGCCTCCTTTCAAGTGCACGTACCTCGGGCAGCCCCTGTACTGGTAGACTTACCCCCTTCCTACAACCCCCCAACCTTCTAGAGGCTGCCAGGTACTAAATAATGAACTAATTGAGAGCAGAGTCTGTATCATTGATCTTTCACACACACCCCCAGTACAGTTTAATGCCTGACCATAGGAGGTCTTCAAAAAGTGCTTGCTGAATGGCTAGTTGAATGGCCGCTACTGTGTAGGTCCAGGCTAACTCACCATTATTTGACAATAGAACAAGTCAGGGCTCTAGGAGAAAGGTGAAACCAGAGGTATTTTGGTTCCTAAACCCTCAGTACACTTGCCATTCACGCATGTATCTGTGGAAGGAAGACAGTAATGGTACCTGCCTTGTAAACAATAGGTCACACAACCCCACCTGTGTTTCAACATCTGAACCAGGAAGACTAGAGAAGGGTTTGCTACAGTCTAGCAGGACAATGATGCTGGAAGTTGAAGAGCACAGCCAACACATATCCCTCCAGCAAATACTGGCTGAGTACCTACTATGTGCCTGGCACTGCCCTCATGGGGCCTTAGGACTTGTGCGCTATACAACTCACGGGGTGCTGTGTATGCCCCGGAGGAAGGTGTGGGTTAAGCCCAATCGAGTGCATACGCAGCATCACACAGTATTTGGAAACTCTGATTCCTCTCGATAAAGAAATCATTTTTCTTTGAAGGAAATTTTTCATGGTTATTTCTTCTGACAGTTTGTTGATGATAATATGTCCCTTTCACGTCACACAATGTTTCATATTTGAACAGTCTGACTTTTCTCTTTTAGTCCCACAAAGACACACTCGGATCTTCTTGAGCACCACAGCTAGGTAATTAAGAAAAATGGAGTGTCAGACGCCATAGAAAAGGTATCCATCTTTGAGGAGAAACCAGCTTGCTTTCTGTCCTGGAAAATTGGGTGTTCAAGTGAATAAAGCTCCAGTTAATGTTCTAAGTCCTAAGCTGTCATTGACTCGTGTGACCTTTGGTGGGTTGAGTGTCTCCTCTGGGCCACGAGTCCCTTCTTCTTAATAGGTAACTGATATTCCCACCCCAGGGCTATGATAAACAAGGGGCCACCTGCCCTTTTATGACAGGCCATCAGCAGCAGGCGGAAGACTCACACCTTGGTTTAGAAATGCCTAAGAGTTTGAAAGGACCAAAAGATTGTAGAAGAAAAAAATACCGTTTATTTATTTAGTCATTTATTTATTCATTTATTTTTATTGGAGTATAGTTGATTTACAATGTTGCATTAGTTTCTGCTGCACAGCAAAGTGAACCCGTTAAAATATACATATATCCACTCTTTTTCAGATTCTTTTCCCATATAGGTCATTACAGAATATTGAGTAGAGTTCCCTGTGCTGTACTGTAGGTCCTTACTAGTTATTTATTTTATATATAGTAGTGTGTACATGTCAATCCCAAAATGGCTTTTCTTTAAAGATCTCTTGGTTTTCTGTAGGGAAGGAAGGGTTCTCCTCTTCTCTTCTTGCATACATCTTTCTTGGTCCAAATTCTAAGTATTTTATTTAAAACTCTCGGAGTAAACGCCCCCTCCACACCCACATACATTGACTTACTCTTCATAAACTGCCTTGAGTGTTTTGCAATGGAACCAGCAGTACCCATGCAACTCCCATACTCTACCAAGGTTCACTGGCTATTTCATGGTAGTCCTGAAGACCTGTCACACTTGAGAATGAATTTCATAGTCCTCTTTTACAAGAATACGTGTCCAAATTTTCAGTTTTCTGTAATACAAGAGATTGCTAACCTTGGTAGGTATCTACAACATGTTTCTTCAAAACAATAAATCCACTAATTAATTTTCCAAAGATTTAATTCTCTTTATTCTTTTCAATCTTCCCCTTCATAATAGAGAAGTATTTTACCAATGAATTTAAAAATTGCTTTTTGAAAAAGAGAACATTTTGAAAACAGATGTCTACAAATATTTCCATGCTTACATGGTCTTGTCTGAAAACACTATGTCTCACTTAAAATATTCTCTTATCTGATCTCTTGAAAGATTTGCATCTATTTTCAAACCTTCCAAATAAAGACATTCAGCAGGGTTTGAACCTATTTGTTAGGCAAGTGTGAAACGAACCTATTTGTTAAAAGTTTAAAACTTGACATCATCTGGTAAGTTAAGAAGAGCAACTGACTGACAAGGTTAAGGTGGAAATGTATTATCTGAATAAGATTAAAAAATCATTTGCAAAATTAGTAAATGGGATTGGAAAATAAAAGAATGTCCTGATTCGTAAGCATAGTCAAGGATGCTCTTCTTTCTTTTGGATCTGCATATCCTTGTGAGGTACTTTTTTCAGCTACAATAGCAATTAGAATAAAGTATCTAAATAAACTCAACTTTGAACCAGATCTTTAACAAAGTGTTAACAAAGATCTTTAACAAAGCATTAAAGCAAAATTTTTAAACAAATGAAGCATATTCAATCACATTGCTTTCACTAAAACAGAATAATTCTCAGTAGGAATAAAAGATTTTTATATCATTAGTACTATAAAATTACTTGAAAGATATTATTTGTTTTCCTTCTTAACAGTTCATTTTTAATTCTTATTTTGTGTATATATAATGTATATAATATACTGGCATAGTGTCATGGGCAAATATTTATGAGTAAACATATTTTGTATGATATGCTCAAATTATTTTGCTGATACAAAAACAAAAAATTTAGAGAATGCTGCTTGTATTAGTTTTCTGGGGCTTTCTAACAAATTACCACAAGCTTGGTGACATAAACAATAGAAATTTATTCTCACAGTTCTGGAGGCCAGAAGTCCAAAATCAGCATCAACAGACTGAAATCAAGGTATCAACTGGGATTTTATGGGACATCTGGTGAAACTGAAGAAATGCCATTATTATGGATAAATCAAAGAAATGTCCAATTCCAGAAAAAGTTCTCAATGTATTTTTCTTAAACTTGAACGAAAACCAAGGACAGATTAAACATGATTTGGAACAGTGAACAATAATGAAGTACCCACTATACACACACACACATATACACACACACACACACACACACACGATATACAGATGATTGTTAGGATCTGTCCATTTCGCCTTAGTAAAGGAGTGGTTGTCAGACTTTAGCATGTATCAGCACCCTGGAGGGCTTGTTAGAACATAAATTGCTGAGCTCTATCCCAGTAGGTCTACACTTGGCCCAAGAATTTGCATTTTTAACAGGTTCCCATGTAATGTTGATGTTCCTGGTTCAGGGCCAAACTCTGAGAATCACCTCAGAGTATTTATAGGAGGCTTACAGCGGCAAATACAGTGAAGAAGGAGCTAAGGGCACAATATGAATAAAACAAGTCTCAGGGCTCAAGGAGTCAATGGGCCCAAAAGAGGTAACATGGATCATTTTACTATCCAGTAGATGTCAGATAATCCAGCATTTAGTAACCCAGATACTCCAATGATTCAACTTCAGTCAAAGGTAGAGTAATATAGAACACCTTAACCTCCCATGATCTTGGTAGCCACAAGTGGATTGTTAGGATGAATTTCCTTAACTGGCCAAGTGAATCTATCATGAACTCAGAAATCTCTCAAGAAACAGAAAAGAAGAAATTCCTAAGTACAATAGCCTATCCTCTACCACTATTTATAAAGTTTGTTCAGTGTTATGAGCCAGTCAACAAAATATCTATGAGGTTAAACTAATTTCTATCAGAAGCAGACATCAGAACATCATAAAGGAGGCATCCAACATTCTCCTACAACATCTGTATCAGCTACTTTCAACTCCAGATGCCCCCGAGTCACCTCTGGATGGAGATGCAGCTGGAGATAACACCAATGTGTGTACTCACAAGTTTTGTCATTTGACAAATATGTACTCTGCACAATCTGATCTTGTAGTTAATGCTGTTCCAGTGGCATGTGTAGCTATTACTAACTTTATAACATTGATAGCAGTCTAATGCCATCTTTTAAAAAATTTATGTAGGGACTTCCCTGGTGGTGCAGTGGTTAAGAATCTGCCTGCCAATGCAGGGGACACGGGTTTGAGCCCTGGGCCGGGAAGATCCCACATGCCACAGAGCAACTAAGCCCGTGTGCCACAACTACTGAGCCTGAGCTCTAGAGCCAAGCAAGCCACAACTATTGAGCCCACGTGCCACAACCACTGAAGCCAGCGTGCCTACAGCATGTGCTCCACAACAAGAAAAGCCACTGCAGTGAGAAGCCCACGCACCACAAGGACGATTAGCCCCAGCTCTCCACACCCAGAGAAAGCCCACAGCAACGAAGACCCAACACAGCTAATAAATAAATAAATAAACAAATAAGTAAATTTATTTAAAAAAATGAAAAATTTATGTAGTGCCTTATATTAAACAAGAAACTTTTTTTTCCTTTTCAAGCTTTCTTCTTTCTTTTAGTTTCTTGATATGGTAAAGACTGCTGGTATTTACCAGTATCTGTGTTCTCCTTTTTTACCTGGCTGTCACCCTAGACTATGTTTTGAACCTCGTTCATACTAGGGTGTGGCTGTGTGATCAAATTCTAGTCAATAAAATTAAGTGGATGTAATGTGGACTCCTCCAGGCCTGACCCATCAACAGCTCCAGTGCATAACACTAACCCTCTTCTCATCGCCAGCTGAATGCACAAGTCACTGAGGCTCTATAAGAAGGTGGAGCCACAAGACGGAAGGACCCTGAGTTTCTGAACAGCTGTATGGAACATCTCCTCACCCCTCCCATCTGAATAAGAAACACACATTTTATTGTGTTAAGCTATTGAAATGTGGGGGCTGTTTCATACAGCAGTAAGCCTGCCCTGAGAAGTGAGTGTTACTACTACTATTCACAAAGTGAAAGTTTTAGAGAAAGTAAGGGATATGAGTTAAATTACATGCATATGTTTAAGTTTCATACTGATAAAAATAAGATACTTAGAGATATTAACAGAATAATGTCTGGTGGCCTGGAAAATCAAGCATGGTCCTGTCTGCACTGCTGCTCCAATAGAGATAAGCGCTAGTTGCTAGGGCAAGGGAGAGGAGAGAAACCCGAATCTGAGACCCCAGAGCGACATTAAATTAACATACGATGTGATAAATACAATTTTTAAAAGAATCATAATATATTGGAAAAGTATCTCAAACATTGACTCACTTGACAAAACCGGAAAGAAACCTAGCTGCTCAGACCATAAAAATCATAATTCAGAAGCAATTATTCACTTGATCACTGACCATGATGATGGGACCACCAGCCACCGGAGGAAACACAGCAGCTTCTAAACCTCTAGCCTAGAAAATCCGAGCCTGGAAAGTCACAGATGTCTCTCTCTCACTCATACCGTCCCACCTTCCACCTTTCCTTGCATGAGTAAACAGAGAACTCAATACCACAAGGTGACAAGTCACTGCGGTAAACACAGACCAAAGCTGAGTGCGCTGACACAGGCAGAGGGGAAATCTATAGCCCACGGCTCAGCAGCACCACAAAGCATCAGGCGTTGTCATGACCTGATGCTGTGTGATGATTCCGCTCTTCAGGGGACTGGGAGAGGGGAGAAAGCAGTGGTCAGTCCTCATCTAGCATCAGCCCTAGTTCCTTCCTCCTGTAAAAGTCACTTGCTGATGAATCATCCAGAGCCAAATGCCCAGTGTGTGTTTCTGGGAATGAAAATCAATACTCTTGTCAATGAGTTTATTCTCTTGCCAGGGCTGGTGAACATGGGTATTTCCGATTCTTCTCACGGCTTCATTGCCCCTTGCCTTCCCAACCCCCACGCAACTGTTTTTCTTTGTTTCTGTCACATACAAAGAGAAAGAAGCTACTTCTTAAATTTCAGCTTCTATTATGTGAACATCTGTGAGCAAATAAACTGTGAATGTGGTTTCCCTCTCTCTCCCTGCTTGGGACCCCACATTTCACTTCCAACCCATTGAGGCCCAATGCACCTGGCAGAGATGAGTTGGTGCTCAGTGGGGTGGCTTTAAATGCATAATTGATTCAAAGGCAATAAACAAAACAAGGATTTCAACTCTTTCACTGAGTGAGGAGACTGTATTTAGGAGATTATCACCTTAGGCCACAATATAGGAAATTATTTTTTAGTCTCAAAAGAGCTGATAATGCAGGGATGAAATAAATTTTTCCTTAGAACAATCCCTGTCATTTTCTATTTTGAGTCCCTGTTAGTATCAATAGCGCTACAGAAATTTGGCCAAAACGCCACACTGAAAATTCTAGTAAGCATTGTAAATATAAACAAGTATAAAGCTTAAAACAAAATAGCATCTTTGTCCAAGAAAATACATTTCAAATAACCTATCTAACGTGGATGTTTGGGGGGAGTTACTTTCCACGGTTTGCTCCCAGGGCCTTCCTGCACAAACTGAGAAGCAACAGAGGTACCGGGGACACCCTGGTCTGCTGGGGTCTTGTCATCTTTCCTTTGTTTTAGGATAAATGCGGGCATCGTTGGGTTGAACCAAAAAATAAATCACCCTAAATGTTTGTAGAGTTTGTAGAGTGTAGAGACACACTCCCTTGCTTCTTGGGATGCTAAAACAGACCTAAAAGAGACACAGGGCTTTAGATAAGACAGTACAAATAACCCACTTCTGAAGATAGTCAGCATCAGGTAACAGCCTTAGGGATTAGATCCCAGCTATCCACTCCCATTTATTTCAAAGCTTCCCTTAAAAAGAGATACTTTATTTAAAGAGCTATGAGTGAGAATCTCCCAATTCATTCTTATTTGTATTTAGAGTGTCCCAAGGCAGTCTGGCCATCGCGGGCTTGGAAAGATACAGGACTCAACAGGCGGAGGCAGGCAGCAGAGAAGCACTGGGGCTCCAGAACACATCTCTGCTCTCAGGCTGTGCTCTTCTAGTAAGAGCCATCTTTCTCTTGGTTCCTTGTGGTTGGTCTGTTCTCAATCATAAGGGGTCACACTTTCTACTCCGGTACACACAAAAGTTATAAACCCTCCTAACGGATTTGTACACGTAATTCCTATTGGGTAACAACTGTAAGAAAAGCTGTGGGATTGTTCACTTGTTTTTTCAAGCATTCATTTATTAAACACTAGACATATTAAACATATAGACATACAGCTCCACATTAAGACTACTTTGTGCTGAAGACAGATCTGTGAACAGATAAAAGCCCTGTTCTCATGATGCCTGCGTTCCAATAAGAGAAATAGAGGACGCAAAACAAGTGGATAAAGTACTGCTGGCTGTGACATATACTATAAAAAAATTAAACAGAATGCAGAGATACAAAGTAACAGGGAAGACTTATTTCAGATGGAGTGTTCAGGGAAAGGTCTCTCTGACATTTAAGGTGACATTTAAGCATTTAAGACTTGAGGCAAGAGAAAGAGCCAGATATGCAAAAGCCAGAAGAAGAGCATTCCAGACGGAGAGATGGAGAGGTGAGCAAGCTCCAAGGCCCTGAGGCAGCAGAGCACTGAGCAAAGGCCAGCAGGCCTGGAGCAAGGCTGGAGAAGAGACAAGCGCCCGGACCTGCAGGGGGCGAGGAGCCCCAGTCAGGCACGCACATTGTAGTTTAAGGCAGTGGGCAGACTGAAAAGTTTTAAGTGAGAAAGTGACACAATCTGATTTATGTTTTCAAAAGCTCTCTCTGGCTGCTGTGTGGAAAATGGATTGGACAGGGTAAGAGTGGAAGGATGTTACGCTAAGATGCAAAATAAGTTAAAACGTGGTCTGTGCGACCAGAGTTCACATCTGAGGTGAGTCAAAGGCAGGTGAATGAATGCCTGCAGTGTGGTATGGCCGGCGGGGTACCCACCCAAGGCACCAAGGAGGAAAGGTTGGGTGTGATCCTGTCACTTATTGAATTAAGCCATGTTAAAAAAAGTCAAATGGATATAGATGACATTACTTTGCAGCATTAAGACCCTGAATTCGTGCAAAACTTAGTACAACTTGAAAACCACTGAGCGTTTTATCAGAAACTAAAGACTCGATATCCAGAGGAACAGGTTTTTGGCTAGTGATCCCCAAATCAGAAAAAGAGCTTGTTTCAATAGTTTATTTGGAAATCTTTGGTTTGGAACAGGTTCTATTCTGAAAAACCGTAGCATCACGTTTTGTCTGGGTGTAGTAGACGTTCAACTGAATCCCTGTATGGTGATGACTATTGAAAAACAGCAAAGTACACAGGAGGATTCACCCCTCACACCTGTGAGGCCCAGGAGTTTAGCAAAGATGACTAAAATCATTTTATATCTTTTTCCCTCTGGAGTTTGCTTTTTTGTCTTTATTAAAGGCAGGGCGGGGGGGGGGGGGGTGTGAGTTTTGTTGTTGTTTAAGACAAGACACCAGGTGGGTGGCACAGTACTGGCTGCTGAGCAGGCACTTTGGTGCCTGGAGGTGTGGATGGTGCAGTGCTGACCTAGAAGCCGTCCTGCCACATCCCCGCTACAGAGGCAAAAGTCTAAAGTCATTGTCTATCTTGAGTCAACAGCGGTGTAGCCTCAGGTCCAGGTGAGCCGTGAGGCTGCGCATGGGATGGGAGCAGAGCTGGGAGGTAAGAGGGGAGCTGTGGGAACTGGGAGAAGGGTTTGAAATGAGAAATTAGGAAGCAAAGAAGCCTGCTTTCTTCTCCTCCCCTCCTCTGCTCCCAGGGAGGAGACTGACTCTGGGTGTGGCAAGAGGACCTGGCAGCAAAGCAGAGGAGGGAGGGGGCTGGAATCAAGGTGGCAGCATCAAGTTTCCCCCTTCCTTCCTCCCTCCCTCCCTCCTTCCCTCTCTTCCTTCCTTCCTCCCTCATCCTTACCACCTAGTGCTGGACATGCAGTGTGGAAGCCCCATTCTGGGCATCACTGCCTGTGCGCAAAGCTGGTTTGGCTACTTACTCACTGGATAGTCTCCGGTTAGCAAATTCTCTGATCTTTAACTCCTTCACCATCACGTGAAGACAGCACTCCTTCACCATCACGTGAAGACAGCACTCCTTCACCATCACGTGAAGACAGCACTCCTTCTTAGGATGATTTCAAAGATCAAACAGGAGATGAGTTGACTCTACATCTACTCTCCCTTATCTTCCTTATCCCACTAGAGAATCCATTAGTCTCTAGTGCCCTGAAACCGATCCTCACAGCAGGGGAGAAAAACAAACATGGCTGGAAAAGGAGACGCTGTTTGTGCTGCTGCTGGGTGGACAGTGGTTACACAGAAGGGAGACACACGTTTAAATTAGATGCCCCTAAGTCAAGATTGTTCATTGTGCTCAGAAACCACAGATACGCTCCCAACTCTCCAATCATTGTTCTGACATTAGCTTCTGTCATTTCGGTTCCCCCCAAAGCAATATCTGCCACCTAGTTGTCTTACTTCTGATAAAGGATGAACAGATATTCATACTTTTAGATTTCCTTTCACCTTGCAGTGACATTTTAAAAATTCCTCACTATTAATAGTTTTTATAACAGGCATCAATATAAATCCTACTTTAAGAACTCTCTTCTTATAAGTTCATTTGATTAACCACCACTCTTTTCATATTCATTCTGCCAGTGTCTGCAGGAATTTAAAAAGAATCACAGCACATGACTGGAATCCTATAACTGGGAGAAATTTTCCACCTATAGTACAATTAGGCATGTATCTTTCAGAGGTTCCCAGGGACCTCAAAGTATTTCCATGGCTCTTTATCTTCAGTTCTCCTGGGATGAATTATCCTCAATTAACTGTTCAATCTCACTGAAGTCATGTTCTAACCTGGAAATGCTTATTCCCTTTTCTCTGTTAGCAATGCAGCCTAGTGTAGTAGTTAAGAAAGTGGTGCTACAAACTGGACTGTAGGAGTTTTTTTGGTGCCACCACTTACAGATGACCCCAGGCAGGTTACTAGCTCTATAAAATGAAGACAATATTAACATCTACTTCACACAGGTTGCTACAAATAAAAAAATTAATTAATACATGTAAAATGTTTAGAATGATGCCTTGGCACCTACTAAGCCCCCAATAAATGCTAGCTATTATTATTAGACAATAAGATGAAAAGCTCTGCATCCCCTCCCAAATGTGGACAGCCTAATAAAGCACAAGAAAATACTGCCTATGGTCCCCTGCCAAAAATCTCAAATGATAAACGAAGCTTATTTTGAATGCTTGATTCGAAATGAAAATTTGAACGTACGTTTGTAAGTATCCCAGACAAGGATCTGAGCAACGTGCGTTCTGGAAACAGCTAGCCAGGACAGCCTAGCTTGGGGCTCTCACCTTCTGCCCTCGCTACAAGACATGAGAATGGCAGGCCAAGGTGTGCTGGGAGTGCTTCCTCCCTGCGTGACAGCTGGTGCTGTCAAAAGTCGTTACTGCTGGTGTGCACAGACCTTCTGGCAAAGCCGGGCAGAACAGAAGATCTGCAGTCTCCCTGCCCACCTGTCAGCCGCGGCCGGGAACAGCAGAGAAATTTGCTCTTTTCTTCCTTCAAAGGCTCCAGCAAGCCCCAGCGCCTTCATTAATGTTCATCTCTTCAATCCCAGCCGGCCTCCTCACCCTCCCCGAATACATACTCTCCAACCTATTCTTCCAAGAAGGGGATTAGCCCAATTAATCTCTGGACAAATGTCAAGGAGTCTGGGGGAGGGGCCACCTTTCAAGTGCCGCCTCCCCCACAGCAAATAAGACCAGACGTGGGCTGACGCCGCACACGCGGCGCACGGGTGAGGCGGAGCAGCTGCCAGCACAATGGCACCGGGGACCCCTTAATCTCAGGCTGAGCTGCCCAGGGGCTCGCTTTCTCGCCGGCTCGTCCTGCCAGACCACGGCTCTCCTCCCACCATCTGGGATGTGAGCTGTGACAAGAAGGAGCTGCGGGATGAGAAGCCATTTGTGAGGCTTCCCTCGCTGCTCTCCTCTCATCTGGTGTTCCTGTCCTCCTGCCTCTCACCTCCCCACCCTCAGGCCAGCACTCGGCACTCACCTGGCTGGAAAACAAAAAGTCCTAGGTTCAAAGTAAGGACGTGGAGGAGGCAAAAAAAGCCATGGTGAAGGGAGCTGGCAGGATGGGAGCGGAGCCGACTCTCATTATACAGACATGATTCGTGACTATTTTCCCACCAAGCCACAGGTATCATTGGCTTAATCCACAGAATTTTGGGGGGGAAGTCCTGGGAAAGAAAAGAAAGTTTTTTCTTTGTTCTAATCCCCAGAAAGACCTCATGAATCCATCCAAGGAAGTTACTGTTCTTGTAAGAATTCTCTGGAATACAGGTTTGCCAATCACTCCATAAGGTCATTCCAACATTTTAATTTATAAGGCATTCTCTCTAGTAGAGTATCATCCCCTGTTCTCTCTCTCCTTCTCTCTCTCTCGCCTCCCTCTCTCCCTCTTCGTTCTCCTTCTCTCCATCATTAGCCAGCAAAAGCTGGCTTAACCAGCAGGCTATTAAACAGCACTTTCACATGCTCCAGTCCAGCAATTCGGTAATTAATTTTCATAATGATGATCTGGAAGGATTTCTCAAGCCCCCTGGAAGATCCCAGAATTATCTCTACCCTACTGGTTGTGCATATGCTTTGGGTGGAAGAGGCAGTCTGGTGTCCAGTGCTGACGGTGCACTTAAAGCCATGTGACCTTGGGCAAGTCACTTAACATCTCTGCCTGTCACCGCTTCCTCCTGGGGATACAAAGTTTATTAAGAAAGGTAATAGCTAACACTGTAGTTACAGAATGTGTCCTGTAAAATAGATACTGTGCCAAATGACTCACCTGAATTATCATACTTAACCCTCACAACAATTGCTGAGTCGGTATTAAGTTTATTTCCTTATAGTCTAATTTATTCAACACAGTAATGCATGTACGGCACCTATATTTAGTGACAATTAACTAAATCTGGTTAATATAAACACCTCATTTCCTGGCTTAGATGACAGAACCAGTTACAATTATTATCCAAAACTCTTCTGTTCAGATGTGCTTCTGAAATCAGATTTTTTTTTGGACTTTTAGAAAGATAAAATGGCTCTCACATAACAAAGATAGCACACTGGTTTGGGGCATCTTGTAATTGAACATGTCAAAATTTCTGTAATAAAATGTACGAATATTCTCCCTAAAGAGGACAATAAAGAGCTTCACAGCCTCTCAGAACAGGTTTTGTTGCCAAAGTAGTTCAAGACACGGAAAATTTTGTCACCACATAAGTTAGGAAAGAAAAAAAATAGACTTCTGTTGTTTTTGTTTGGATTTTGGAATTTCAGTAAGGGGGATTGTGAACTTTACTACACAAAAACACTCAATACAGAAGCAAAATTCTAGTCCCGGTTCTGACAATAAATACTGTGTGATCTTGGGCAAATCACCAAATCTTTCTGGTTTCAGATTCTTCATCTACAGAATGGGGACCTGCTGCTGCCTCCTAAGTTATGCAGAAGTAGCTGTAAAGGTCAAATGAGATAGGATTCGCCAAAGCATGTTGAGTAAGTGAAGTGTGTAGCAAATTCAAGCTGTTTATTACCTTTAAAAATTATTTTAAAGAATATTACAGTTTTAATTATGCACTCCTGCTTCTTGTTTGAAGGGCACTGTGTTACTTCTACAGGAAGGGATCCCACTTAAATCTCTTTCTTGCATGCATCACAGTTATTGCTTTTTACACATCAATAAAGATCAGCACATGCATGATGACTGCACCACCACAATATTTTTCTGACTTAATCTGTAAGAACTCACCTTCAGGCAATAATGACAAGCTACTGTGTCAAATCACTGCAGCCACTGAACACCCCAAAGACCTTCTGTGCTTTGAAGAAGCAAGAGTCAGGTCATTCCTAACCTGATACCACAGCTTCTTAGAAATCTGACCATCCAGTTGTTAGCCCCACCTGGCCTCTAACATTCTGTGTGATCTAGGATAAGTCACAGCACCTCTCTGATGTGCTCCAAGTCAGCTGAGCCTGGTTGGACTTTAGATGCAAAGAGAGGGCTCGCTACGGCTATCTGTTGTCCCCCAACAGATTTTCTTCTCACAGGCTCAAACCCTAGTTGTCCCTGCCACACACCCTCGGCTGGCTGGCGCTGTCTTTCCACTGATGTCAATCACGTGTTGCAGATGTCAGCCCAGCTGTGACAGCTGAGTCCAATGCCGCCCACAGCCAATCCAGTGAGTCACAGCTGCCTGCTTTCTCCTGGCCATGAACTCCTCACAATCCCAGGGCAGAGCCCATGACCTGCATCCCCCTTTACATCTCTTTATGCCCTTTCAGCTTGAGGAGTCTCCACGGCCGAGCGATTTGTCCCATTAGCCATGGTTCTACAAAATTAACCGTGAATGTTCTCCAGTGTCCATGGCAACCTTTCCGCCAGGGAGCAATTATAACTATAAACAATCTTCTTTTGATGTTAACTTTTGGAAACAGAGCCTCCCCCTCCCCATCCACTAAAGTGCAGTGGGGAGGGTGTCTTTCATAAGAAAATATTCTAAATATTCCCTTCCATATAGAAGGAGGACACACTGAGTAAGCTTGACTATATAATAAAGCTAGTAATTATTCTCAATGACTGAAAGGCATTCTGTGGTTTAAAACTCCCAGGTCTATGGCCTGTATGAAAATTGCAATGTAACACAGAGAAAAAAAGTACTGGACTTAGAAACGGAACTTTCTCTGTCCTCAAGGAAGCTGCAACCTAACAGTGAGGTGGATATATAAAACAGATTATTATATTGTATTACTACATTTACTACATAAAATAACATGTAGGAGCTATGATAAAGGCAGTCGCAGGTTTCTGTGGGAGATATAATGGTGCTTACCCCATCCTGAAGGTCCAGGGAAGGCTTCTTGGAGGAGGCAATATATTAATGCTAAATTACTTAAACTCTCTACATCTAAGCTTTCTCATGTTTAGTGGAATTTACAATACTACACCTACACTAATGGTGAAAACTTCAACATGTAGATACAACTTGCCATAACACTCCTGGCTCGAGAAATAATAGTTACTGGTCTCTCATACTGATACCGAAGCTAATGAATGTTCTTTTTTAAAAATTTAATTTAATTTTTATTTTATATTGGAGTTTTGTTGATTTACAATGTTGTGTTCATTTCAGGTGTACAGCAAAGTGATTCAGTTATACATATACAAATATCCATTCTTTTTCAGATTCTTTTCCCATATAGGTTATCATAGAATATTGAGTAGAGTTCCCTGTGCTATACAGTAGGTCTTTGGCTATTGAATGTTCTTAAGGCAGAAAACCCTTTTTTTACCCAAATGTCCCACCAAGAATTTCTTGGCTTATGTCATTTCCTATTTGGCTGTTATTTTAAGACATCCCAGAGTCTGAAGATGGACTGATAACTATTCTGAGAAGCTCTGCTTCTCAGTAACTTCTGGCAAACAAGTTTCTCCCAGGTCAAAGAACAAGCTGCGTTTCTATACGCATTTTTCTTCCTTTCTCTCTCCCCCCTCACTACCATGTCTGGAGCTCTTTACGTCCTGGAGGGAATATTTGAGTGTTCAGAACTTGTCCTGTGTGGTGGCAGCTCAACAGCTCAAGAAGGAAGCAGCAGGTAGCTAAGTGGTTCCAGTGGCTAGAAGTTAGGGCAGACTGGGGCAAAACTGGCACACCAAATCAACTACTCAACAAGTATCCACTTTATACTAGGTGTTGTGAAGGGTGATAAAGAGTAAGAAACAGTTCCTCCCTCAAGGAGTTTGTGCCATCCTTGAAAGACAAGATCAGCACAAGGGAAAGATGAAAGGGTAATAAAAGGCAATCTATGATGAAGCACAAAATCACATGAAATACACACACTGTAATAGTTTAAAGGAAAGCGAAGCACTGAGGAGGACGCTGGGCGGCAGGAGGCATTCAGGCTCTGAAGAGAGAGGGTGTGAGTGGGGGCGAGGAGCAGGGCCTGCAGGTGAGGGGATCAGCAAGGGCAGAGGTGAGGAGGCACGATCTGCCCTCGGGCTGTGCACAGACCAGCCCGACGGGAGTGCAGGGCTGTGCTACGGATGAGAACCACCCTGCAAGGCTTACTTCCCACTCCAGGTGAATCTGAGGTGGGTAATTACCTCATCCCTCGTCCAATTCTGTACAAAATTCTTGCCCAGAGTCTTTAGAACTTACCTAGAGAACTAAGAATACTGTCAAGCCATTTCATTTTTAGTCACCCTCTGTGTGATGAGTAGATGCAAGGTGTCCCATTTACTTTACAGCCGTGGTCTCAACACACGGTCAGCAGTACTGATGACTTGAGAATCTCCAAGTTACCCTCTTTCTGCCTCAAATGGAAATGCAGCTGTGCTAAAGCCACTTGGCAGGTTTCTCTGTCCTCATCAAAGAAGAATGACTATCAACTAGTTTGCAACTGTAGTATGAAATTTCCACAACAGGATGCAAAGTTACTTGAGTTGGATAGTATATGAAAAAAGAAAAAATAGATTCATAAAGACTCCAAACCTCAGAACAATCCTCAAGTTTTCTCTCCTCCTTCACTTTTTACCCCATCAATGATGAAACCTTATCAATTCTACTTCCACATCATCTCACACATCCACCTGTAGCTTCCATTCCAGTCACTCAGTTCAACTCTTTATCATTCTTAACTACCATACAGTATTATAATATATAGTATTTGCTATGTATACTATCTATACTAGTATTGTAATAGTACCCTCCATCCAGACCCTCTTCCCTATCTCTAAGTTAAACCAACACTATTTTCCTAAACACAAGTCAATTCACTCACTGCTTTGAAGGCTTTACACTGTACCCGCCTCCCTACACACACACACACACACACACACACACACACACACACACACACACACACACACTTGTTAACCAGCTTGTTCATCACTCGCCACTACTTGGTCCTATCTATCTTTTTTTTTTTTTAATTTTTTCATCTGTATTGGAGTATAATTGCTTTACAGTATTGTGTTAGTTTCTGCTGTACAACAAAGTGACTCAGCTATATGTATACATATATTCCCATATACCCTACCTCTTGAGTCCCCTCCCACCCTCCCTATCCCACCCCTTTAGGTCTTCACAAACCATCGAGCTAATCTCCCTGTGCTCTGTATCAGCTTCCCACTAGCTATCTATTTTACTTTTGGTAGTGTATATATGTCAATGCTATTCTCTCACTACATCCCAGCTTCCCCTTCCCCTCCATGTCCTCAGGTCCATTCTCTACGTCTGCATCTCTATTCTTGCCCTGCCACTAGGTTCATCAGTACCATTTTTCTAGAATCCATGTATATGCACTAGCGTACGGTATTTGTCTTTCTCTTTCTGATTTACTTCACTCTGCATGACAAACTCTAGGTCCATCCACCTCACTACAGATACTATTTAACATAAGGAGAGAATTCAGAGGCTGTTTTTCTACGCTGGTTTAGCATTTTATTTGTCCTTTTTAGAATGCCAACTTCTTCATAAGAAGAATCTCCATATGTAAATCAGTGGTATCCTAGGATTCCTTCAGTGTTTTCAGACCACAGACATTTTAGCCTATGATTTATTCCTATGAAAAGAGTCTAAAAATTAAGCCTAAAATTATGGTAAAGTCCACAGTCTTTGATCTTATATGGGACTTAACGATAATTTAAGAATATTCCTATCCTCATTCTGAGTAAATTCAAGGTGAAGAGTAAAGATTCAATTTTCCATTTGAATCAAAACAGGGAATCCATCACCTGGCCTGGAAGAGTGACCAGAACTTGGTGGCTCCAAGGATCTGTAGAGAATTTCCCAAGGACCCCAGCTTCAGTGTACATCCAAATGGGCATCTTTCTGATCTGCTGCATGAGGGTCTAATAATCCTGTCTTTGGAGAGATGTAAGATGTTGACCCTCAAACTCATCCTGCAGTAAATCATCAACCCAATTGAACTAAAATGGGTTTGTAGTAAAACTCCTCCTGATACTGATGATCCCTATAAAAAAGGTTTCCCCTTTCTAGAAAGTCATGAAGGCACCACAGTATAATAGTACAAGAGGTATATATGAACTTAGGAGTGCAACAAGTTTGATTTAATTGGTAGATTTTTGATGACCGGTTAATACTGTGACACGTAGCCTGTATGGTCCTCAATTTCCTTATATGCTGAAAAAAAGAAAAACAGGTATAATTATACTGAACTCTATCAGTTAGGGACTACATAAGAAAAAACAAATTACTTCAATTATTTTTAATAGAGGGAGTTTAATGCAGGGAACTTGTTATACAGGTAATGGAGATTGTAAGCCCAAGAGCAGACAATGGGGTAATCCAGAGATTGAACAAGAGCAGGAAGTTCTACCAACCCATGGCTGGAGGGACCAAAGGAGGAGAGAATGTTATTGGAGCCCAGAGGTGGATCCACCACGTAGAAGCTAGAACTATGGTCTGCCAGACCCATGGGAACTGGAGCCAGACAGCAGATGCAGCCCTAGGCAGAGAAAGATGGGAGAAACAGGACTTCTCTCCCGACCCTACACCTCCACCCGTGCCTCCCAATGCCCAAACCCAGCCAGGAACTAGCGGACAGGAGAGGCTAGGAAGTACAGCTATAGGATTCAGGCTCCCTGCAAAACAGAGCAGAGCAGAGGAAGGGCAGCACCGGCTCCAAGACTCCATATAATTACTGTGAGGATTAAATGAGGCATCATATAAAAGCATCCATCAGAAGGCCTCATACATAGTGAGCTTTCAATAAAAATTTGTTTGTTCAATAATATATACCACAGTGCACACAGAGGACTTGATGACTCACAATGTTACCAAATCTATAGGTATAAAGTAACACTGCTTGTTATTTTTATTTTTCAAAAATAGTTACCAAAAAAACAAAAAAAACAAAACTTCAGCAAAAATGGATTACCACCTACCAAAAGAGAAGCTCCAGATGGTATTTATGATTTTCACAGAACTGTCTCAGTTAAATTAATTTACTTGTCTATTAAATTCTTAAGCTCCCTGCTCTTTTTTCTAATGTGACCACCTCATGCAGAAACCAATAGTCAATTAAATCAGAACAAATGACTAGCTGATCTCTAAGGCTGTTTCTGGCTCTACCATTCTGATTGCTCAACTCCATCAGTGGATAAAATGATAAAAGGATTTGAGGTACTTTCTGCCCTTAGTTCTGAGTATCACCTGAATCATTAACAAGAATACACTTTCTTTCCAAATTTCAAATAAACACACATGGAGCAAAGTACAAGGCATTTAATTCTCTCAGTTCTGAAAAAACACTTTTCCAAGATGATTTCTTGAGAAATGCATTTTTCCATACAAGTGGACATTTAAGAGACCTACAGTTGGTTTTAGGTTTTATCTGTTTGTGATATAGACATCTACATGTTCTGGAGATAATTCAGTGTAGATTTCTTATTTATAAACTGATTGGGGAATATCTGGTGAATAGTGATGCTCTCTACCATACAGAGTAATAATAACAGGTCTTATTTATGCTTATAATTAGTGTCTGGCATTGTTCTAAACACTTTACATGCATAAACTCATTTAATTTTCCTAACAAAGGTATGAGGTAGGAACTATTATATTCACCATTTTACAGATTTAAAACCTGAGGCACAGAGAGGTTAAGTAACACACTTATGATCACAAAGCTTGTAAGTGGGAGAGCAGCCTGACTCCAGAATCCAGGTTCTTAAACATGGTACTGTGCCGAGGAGAAAAAGATATTCTAACAAGAAAAATGACAAGTCAGACTCCTCTCACTTTTATGCAGATGTCTTTCCTGACTGGCTCCCACCTACTCCTCCAACCCTAATTTGTCCACCAATCCCTCTAGCAGTCCTCCAACCACATACAGCTCCCATTCATCCTCATCCTCATCAAGCTCCCTCCCACAGGGCCCTTGCATGTGCTGTTCCCTCCACCTGGTAGGCACCCTTGTCCCCTTTTACCTCTCTTCCATCCCACAGATCTCCAAACAAGCCGTCCCTGGCTATTAGGATTGGATTGTAGCCTCTTGTGGTACAGAACACCTCCCTTTCCTAGCCTTCTTCAGAGTGCTAATTTGACATTTGCTTTACATGATTTGTGTCTGCTTAGCTTCCTGGAATATCCCCAGTGTCTGGAACATAATGCATGTTCAGTATATACTTATTGACTGACTTATTGGTTGATTAATATTTGTCTGCTCCCTGGACTGGGTGCTTCATGAAGGAGGAAACCATGTGTGTCTATAATTCTGCTGCATCCTCAGCACCTAGTTAACTGCCTGACACAAAGCTGATACCTACTGAGCAAACACGTATACCAGAACACAGTATTATCATCTCTATGGGAATTATGGAAATTTCCTATGACCCTTTTTAAAAAGTAAACCTCCAATCCTGCTAATTTCCAAACAAAAACTTCAATATGATCAGAAGACAGGGATTTCACCACTCTGCCCACATGGCCCTGAGATCTCACAAAGCAGGCAGAAGCTGCATTTGTGAGGCAGCCTCCAGGGCTCGCCTGTCTTTTCCAAGGGTGGCCCGTCTCCCTGAACAGGAGCTTGGGGACCACATCAATGCAGGTGAGTTTGTATCCTCCAATTTGCAATCCTCTGACCCCTCACCTCTCCAACGTCTGCCTTAGACTATCCACGTATTGCTAACTATAATTCTGGAAAAAAGAAAAGCAATGATCAAAAAGGTAATCACTTCCCCAGGCAACTTCTGAAACCTTACTTTTTTCTTCAAGTGAAAGGAATTGTAAAGAAGCTCCCTCCTTCTTTGATGGCCCATGGGATGGTGTTCTATGCCTTTGGGACCTGTCACCATTGTCACAGCTTCTCCTGAAAGCTATAACCACTTGCTGTCACTGGGCTCAACCTTTCCTCTACAACTGAAAGAAATCAAAGCTATCTTTCCACCTCAATTTGCAGGAGAGCAATCTGCCTTCCCCACATCAGCAGGAGGCAGAACTTGGTCACTCAGGGTTTGAAACCATCCCTGACCTCTGACCCAAAGGAAGCGCAGGGCTTGGAACTCTGGCATTCCAGCTTAGAAAGGCTGCTGACCTCTGGCCTGGAAAGCATGCAGCCACTTCGACCCACTGCCAGAGTCAGTGATTAGGCAGGTTCTTGTCATCTCTCTCCCTTCTTTGAGCAAAGACTGTTTTATAAATAGCTAGACAGATATAGGGGTTGCTAGCAAAAATTAGAATACAATCTTTTTGTAAAAGGGGAGAGCTTTAAATAAGCCATACACAAAAAGACAAATACTGTAGGGTTCTACTTATATGATGTATCGAGAGAGGTCAAATTCACAGAGACAGAAAGTAGAACGGTGGTTGCCAGGGATTAAGAAAGGGGGAACGGGGAGTTAACGGTAATGGGTACAAGGTTTCAGCCTGTGATGATGAAAAAGTTCTGGAAAGGAATGGTGGTGATGGTTGCACAACAGTGTGAATGTACGTAATGTCATGGAACGGTACACGGGAAAATGGCTAACATGGCAAGTTTTACTATAACTTTTTTAAAAAGCAGAGGCTTTATAGGGCTTGGCCTGGACATTTTAATATCTTTTCTATCTTTTCCTAAACTCGATGGCCAAGCAGTTCCAAAGGTTAAAGCAAACAAACAAATTTCCAAGTCTTTTCCTCTTGAGCAATTTCCTTTGTCATCTTTCTACTGCCCCTCAATATGGGAAATTTAATATGATGATTTTCTTGTCAATCAGACTATGTTGTCAGCACAAATAACCCCAAAACTCAGTAGTTTCAAATAACAACAACAAAAAATATTTCTTGTTCTCTCTACATGTCCACAGCGAGTCTATCAGATTTCTTTTTCAATTCCATCCTGTCCTTGAGCTCAGAAGTTAGAGGATCCCACAGTATCAAAAGATATGTCGTTACATGCTTTATTTGGAGAGATAAAAAAAATTGGTCATATTCTCAGAGGAGTAAAACTTTTAAAAGGGAATAAGCTGATCTCTGAGATATATTTTTTCTAGGCTATCTGGCCTCAGAAGACTCTGAAAAGTTGCAATAGATTTTAAAGGTTCTAGAGACTCCGTAAATCCACATGCATGGCCTTCACCCACTGACACTGTGAGTTCAAGTGCAGAGCCCCAGGCAAGACCCCCTGACCATTTTATAATGGTCAGATAAACATCCCTGTCAGAGAAGAGCCATCCCATCTAGGCCCTAGGAAGGACAGGGCAAACTCAGACAGCAGTTAAGGCCAAGCCATTCACTCAGCATGCATTAAAATGACAGGGCTTCTCAGAGGCTGGGGGGTCACACTCAGTGTGCAGAACAGAAGTTAGTAGAAGACATATACATGGGGACCCCTTTACCTATACACATTCAAATGCAGATTAACAAAACCTTCCTTTGCGGTCCTCCTCTCCTGTTTACTTTGTAGCAACACATCAATGTTAGAAAAGCTCAGGTATCATCAGGCCTTGTATATTCATACAACGTACCCACATACTGGTAGGCAGCCACATACTGGTAGGCAGAGAAACGCTGGCTGGCCCTGTCTTGCACTGCTTGCTAATGATAGCTTTGGGAAGGTTTTCAAGTATCTCTGGCAGATTGAGCAAAATGTTATAACAATCATTAGCTAAAACAGAAAAGGAGCGGTATAAAGTATAAAATCCAGTTTTCAGTGTTGACAAAATAGCAGCACCAGTGCTATGAGTCAGCACACGAGCATATTCAGCCACTTTTAATTTTTTTGCTGTTGCCTCCTTCTTGTGATTAATCCAAATGCATAAAGAAACATCTCAATCCCTAGCTGTAAAGTCAGCTATTGTTTGAAGTTCACGTATGCATTGGCAGACTCTTCAAGAAAGACTCATTTTTAAAGAAATCAACCACAAAAAAATCCGCATCATTACAATGACTCAGGTTTAGATTCTAGGAAGGGATAAACCAAGCGACTGAAAAACAGCAAAAGTGAATTGTTTTTTCCTAGAAGTCTATAAACCACGGGCAGTAACTCAGTGATAAAACCTCGGATTTTAAAGTCACAGATCTAGGGACTTCTCTGGTGGTCCAGTGGTTAAGAATCCACCTTCCAATGCAGGAGATGCTGGTTTGATCCCTGGTCAGGGAACTAACATCCCACATGCACCACAATTACTGAGCCTGCACGCCACAACTACAGCAAAGCCCGCTCGCTGTAATGAAAGATCCCTCATGCCACAATTAAGACCGATGCAGCCAAAAATAAAATAAGTAAATTTAAAAAAATAATTAAAAAAAAAGTCACAGATCTAGATTAAACCATTGCTCTATCATCTACTAGCCACAAGACAATGACCATGTCACAAAGCCACCGTAAGTCTCAATTTCTTCACTTGCAAAATGAGGAAAACAGCATCTACTTCCTGGGAGGATGTGAGGATGAAATGAGACAATCTATTTAAAGCCCTTAGCAGAATGCCTGGAACACACACAAGTGATAGGACTTGACAGAATTATAAGGAAGGGAATTCCTTGACTAAATTCAAGTCATACCTCAAAAGTTGCCGGGGTATCCAAGATGCAGAAAGACCTTGTGAATCTGACTGACATTCTCTTGTCCAAACCCTCAGTGGCATAATTTTCTGGTTTCACAGTTTATTCACCCGGAGATCGGGGGTGACAGACCTAAACAACTTGGCTTTGGTGTCTATCCTGATATGCACTGAAGGCAGTGAGGTTTACTTGTAGTGATTATTCTGTTGTTGAACTCCAGGGAGAACCGGTGGACACTTTGCTAATAAAGCTGTACCTTTGGCCTCTAGGCTTCCTGAGCATCTCTTAGTATTTAAGAGAGGGGAACAGTAACACACTCTGATGCCAACAGACTGACGACAAGAATGAAACTTGGAAGAGATCGTGTTTTCTGTGGCCTCCCCTATGGACTCAGAGCTGTCAGTACTGCTGTTTGTAAACAGAGAGGCCTGCATTTAGCTATTTACTTCCAGTGTGTTTTCCTCCTTTTGATTAATGGTGTCACTATAACATGTCCTTTCATTTGGCCCGTAGCCTGAGGAGTCCTCCTAAGTTTCTCATTAGGAAGTAACTCTACACTTTCGGTACTTAGCCTCTTCTTCAAATTAGTCATCTGGAGGGCTTTTAAAAGTCCCGATGCACAGGCCACACTCAGAACCAACTGAATCTGACTCTCCCACGTATCCGGGTATTTTAAAGCTCCCCAGATAACGGCAATGTACAGCCAATGTTGACAACCACTGTTGGACTAAACAATGCAAATATCCCTGAGTCTAACAATACATTGAGAAAACAAAGAAGTAAGCTGACATAGAGGTCTGTAAGCAGTTAATCTTGAAGATTTACCTGATAAATTGACCAGACAGATGTTGCTGGCAATCAGCTGATATGCACGCACGTGTGCGTGGGTGTGCACACTCACACACACACACACACACACACACACACTTCTGCCTGCTCCGGTTTGCTATGATTTCCAACTGAGAGAGGTATTTCTGCCCCTCTCTCCTCTCAGGAAGTTTACTGTTTGCACCCATCTCACTCCCTCAGGATGGTGGCTCAGAAGATTAAGTAACTCTTCCCAAAAGAAAAAGTAACCTTTTAGATACTGAAAAAAAAAAAAAAAAATTGGTAGAGAGGGGATCTTCTCCTTATGCAGCAGACGAGGGGCAGAGTGGCCAGGAATTGGGTGCTCCCAAAGTCACCCCAGAGCAGGGAGGAAATTAGGAGAGAGAGCCCTTCCATGTTTGCTAATGAAGCCTTCAGATAAGCAACATCAGACATCTTATAAAATGGAAGAAGAGGGATTTTAATCTAAACCTGTGCTCTGAGGACTCCAATGTGATGAAGTTTGTCATATTCTGGTTTTATTTTTCAGTTTTCAGAGTCCACAAGGATATTCAAAGCCAGGGATTCCGTGCATTTCTACTTCGGAAACACAATCACATGCATTCCCCAATTCTCTCCCCCTGCTCTAGCTCAGAAGCTAAGACTGCATTTGCCTCGCGCCTCCCTTCAAACCAGTTTGTTTGCACAGTTTTGCCTGGTTGACAAAATGTAATTTCACTGGTCTAGTTCTTCTTGGCAACAGTATGTCTTGTGACTGGAGTTAAGAATCCTGAGGCAGAGAGAGCCCCTGAACACGGACCGTTTGAGTCTATAGGACTCGGGGTTGATACGCCTGCTTCGGAGGCAGCAACGGAAGCTGGGGAGGGGGCCCGGCAGGTGCGGGCACTGGGACAGACATCAGCTAGGAACGGCCTGGGACCCCGAGTGGTTGGCTGGCTGATCCAGCTCACACACGCAGAAGTGAAAAACAGTTACTCACAGAAGTCAAGGTCGCAATTTGAACATATGTGCAACAACAGCCTGCTGTGCCGGGCAGTGGGAGCCTGGTGAATTTCCCTCCCAGGACCCCACAGAAGACGTGAGAGTTGTCGGGGTTGGGAGCCAAAGCCCTGAGGGCTTGTGGGCCACGACAGATGGCCATCCCCACCCAGTCAACAGCACGACTCTGCACCCTCTCGCACCCCCGCGTCTGCGGTGCCGTCCCCTTCTCTTTCACTTCCTTTTCATCTCAGTGCTTTTTCAAGGTTTGCAGTCATTAGGGTGACTTGAGGAAACAGACCAAATGTGTTTTATTTTCAGGATTTGGAGATCGTCCTCTAGCTCTGAAGTCCCTTTAATAAGTAAATGTTGGTCTAATTTTATAGACTGTAGACCTATTTCCTACTTTTCGTCTAAGACTAGTATTTCACCCTCTTAAAAAAGTTGTTCCTCTAGTCTTATTTCTTGCCCATTTCTCCAGGCTGCCAGCTCTCAGTTACTGTAACCAGCTGCTTATTTTGATAATGGTGGGACTATATTTTCTTACCCTATTGGGTACGAGGTGTTCTTTTTTCTTTAATTCCCTCTCTGTGAATCAGTTTCCTCATCTGTAAAAAGGGATAATAAAAGTGTCACCTTAGAGGTGATGAACAAGTTAATTTATGTAAAACACTTAGAACAGTGTCAAACAATGTTCGTTGTTGCTATTTACAGTACGTTGTTGGCCTGGAAACGTAAGTGGGGTCAGAGTAGAGCTGGGGGCCGGGTGGAATAAAGGGAAGCCGCAGCAATACTTCAGATTTCTTCTTTATAAACGCCATCATCTCTCGGTATCTGAGGGGGATTGGCTCCTGGACCCCTGCAGATACCAAAGTCTGTGCATGCTCAAGCCCCTTATAAAAAACGGCATCGTATTTGCCTATAACCTATGCACATCCTTTTGTATTCTTTAAATCATCTCTAGATTACTTATAATACCCAATGCAATGTAAATGCCATGTGAATAGTTGTAAATACAACGTAAATGCTATACAAATAGTTGCCAACATGCAGCAAATTCAAGTTATGCTTTTGGGGGACTTTCTAGAAGTTTTAAAAAAAATATTCAACCATCCATGGTTGGTTGAATCTGCAGGTGCAGCATCACAGACACAGAGGGCCAGCTGTACGGTCCATAATTTTACTGGATGAGAAGTTCAAAATCCGAGATAGATATTTTGGATTACTTCCCCATAAGGCCATTAATCACATAGTATTTGTCTAAATTTTAGTGGTTTTCAATCTCCTGCATTCAACCTGGAAAGGCTTGCCTTGTAATTTTGACCCCTGAGTTTAGTGGTTCATTTGCTGGAGGTGCTTGGTTGTCATCAGAGTAGACACGGAAGTAAGTTTCTCCAGCTCTTGAAAGCTGTGCGTGTCTTCTGACCCACCAACACCGGAAGGGTCAGCTGACTCCCTAGCTGGCTGTCTGTCTCTGCTGATTAAAGAGACCCTTTATTAGACCTTAGCACCTTCTAAAATGTGCTCCTTTAATCCTTTTTCATCCACATAATTTATGGTCTGTCCATAGCCTCCCCCACGCTGGGTGCTTTCCTGTCCCCTCTCTCTTAGGCTAACGCCTCATTTTTTAGAAGATGTTTTTTCCATCTACTCTGATGACCAGCTGCCCTCTGCCAGCTGGCCCCAGAGGGCCGTTATCCAAACACCTGGCTGTTTTGATCTGCACACATTTTTCCAGGACTTGTAATAAAGCATTTAAAAAAATAGTGGTCAGATGTTCCTTTCATTTTCTCTTCTCAATGGCTAAGCCAATGGCCCCTTTTTGTGTCCTTTAGGAAAATCAAATCCACAAAGAACTACCTTCAATCTCAAAGAAGAGTAGATTACTGATCAGACTCAGGGCATCCAACTTTCTGGATTTTTTTCCCCATCTTAATTTAAGTGAACTTATAATATTCTTTTCCTGCCTAAAATCCTCTATTAAATGAATATCACATTTTCTTAGCAGCCAAATGTGCCAGCAATCCTTCATGCTATGTCTGTATGGAGTTTCCCTTATGTTCCAAGCATGGTGCTAGGAGCTGGAGATAAACCAGACATAGATTCTGCTCACCTAGAGCTTATAACACCACCCCTGGCCTTCAGATAACTTTGAGAAAAGAAAAACAGAGAAATTACTTTTGATTTTTAATGGCAAAGGATGTGTGACTTTAAATCTTAGTTCTGCCACTTACTATTTGACTTTGGTAGCTTCATTAAGTCCTCTGATGTTTTTTAAAAAATGTCCTTTCTCACTGGGTTCATCAGTACCATTTAAGTCATGGGAGGGGGGGATATAGGGATATATGTATAAATACAGCTGGTTCACTTTGTTGTACAGCAGAAACTGGCACAACAGAGTAAAAAAATTATACTCCGATAAAGAGCTTAAAAAATAAAAATAAAAATAAAAAAGATCACATAAGAGAAAAAAATGCCCTCTCTAAAAGGGGTAGTACCATCCACCTAACAGGGTTGTTATAAATACCTGATATTAACGTATTTCAGATGCAGTCCCTTGGCAATGAGCAACAAATAAATGGTAGGTAATAACTGATTGTTGTCCTCATTACAATGTGTTTAATGAAAAGTACATCTGAATCCCACACGTTCTGAGAGTGGTGTACAGGACCAATTCACTTAACTAGTGAATAAACTTAGTTACCAGCCTATCAGCTCTGCTGAGTTGCTACTTCTTATTAGTGACTCTTAAAGTGGCAAAATCTGTTTCTTTGTTCAGAAAAAAAAATGTCCATCACATGATAAAGAGAAATGCATGTGTCTTTCAGAGAAAATATAATTTGGGAGAAAGCCAATGAGCTATATAAATATTTCTATATTTGTAATTTTAGGGAATATTTGAAGATCTTAAACATATTCCCTGTAGATACCAATGTTTTATAATACTCTATAAATCACGTATTATTTTACAATCGTTGTAACAAAGTGGATAGCTCTTGCTAAGTGAAAGTGAGACATAATTTCCAGCCAAAGGAAGTGATAAGACCAGGAATCAGCTGGCAAATGAGAAGAACAGTGGCTGCCACTTCCTCTCCTTTCTCAGGGTTTGATGGTTAGGGGAGGAATCAAGGGCTCCACAAGCACACAGGAACTTCTTCCACACACAACTCCTTAGAACTCAGGAAAATGAGCCACAACGCCAGGAAAATGAAATGGAGTTCTAATCTTCTACCTGCTAAGACACCTTCAGTGGCTTTGTGAATTGCCAGCTGTGGTAGCTGGCAATGATTCCTCGTTGATCAACAGAGGATCAGCTGAGATATTTCCAGCGATACCTGTCATGGCTGCCATGGAAGTGTGAGCTCAAATGTTCACCGAGGATTTCGTTGACTTGTGGCTTCCATGTCCAAGGCTGTGCTTCCCTGCGGCCAGGTACTGAGCACAGTAAGTGGAACAGGAATGAGAGCCTGCCCATTCCTGCCCATGGTGGGATTCTTCTAAGAGACACCTTTGCTCAGGAAACCCATCCTCCTGGCTAAGACTGTCTTAGAATCAGGCTACAGTCCGAAGCCTTACCTATCTAATCCTTCCTTCCTTTCACAAGCGTCAAAGGTACACTGTGATCTGAAGACCCTCCCTTTCCACAACGGCTCCCTTTCTCCCTTCCCCTTTATCTTCATGGGCATTTTCCCCAATAAAGTCCTTGCAGGTCTTATCCCATCTTGGCTGCTTCTCAGAGGACCTGAAATGACAGCGCGGTTGTGTCCACTAGGTGAGATTCACAAGACAATTGGGTATATTAGCTTCTGGATGACAATCAATTAGCAGTGGTTGCCTGGATCACCACATCATGAGGGTTTCTGACACCAATTCTGAGCCCCAGGGAAGGTGTGCTACGATTGATTATCAATGTCAGCAATGAGGGGGATGGGAAGGCACGTACGTCATGTATTTGTCCATCATGATCAGAGGGCTAGTCCAGGCTAGCCTGTTCCTACCCAGGTAATTCACTACTGTAAACTTGAAAAAGCTGTAAAATTGCAGCTAAAATGCAGAACTTTGACTAAATATCGGGCCCTCTGAACTTGACATATTCTCCTTTGAATGGCAAACTAAAAAAGAAGCAAGGTACCTATTCCTAAGCCTCAGTTTTTTTCATTTATAAAATAGGACTTAAATATTTCCTGCCTCCTGAGATGATTATGAAATTTAAATGAGATTATACTAGGAAATTTTATAGGATAATATTTCGTAAGAATTCAATAAATGCTAATGTGTCACTTGGGACATAAAACCATAATTTTAAGGTGCATATCTTTTTATGTTTATATTGATTAATAGTTTGTTCAAGGCAGCACAGCACGGCTTACTCATGCATTTAACTAAGGGATATGACAACTCAACCAAAGTAATAACATGGTTGGATTCTTCCCTTTCCTTTTGTAATGTGGGAGGCTGACATGGGTCACACTGTTATTAAGTGTTCAGGCCATTTACATAGTGTATAAATACCTAGATGGTGAGACAAATAACATTCTTTGAATTACGGAAGGATAGCCCTTTAAAAATATTTTTTCCTCAGTGAGAGTCTCTCAGCCATAATATCATAAATCAATAATGACCTTATGGCACTCCCTACATACTCAATAAAAACTTCTCATCTAAATCAATAAACTCTTAGAATTCATAAGGGGCACTAATCTTAAACTGGCAGGACTTCCTAAGAGAAAAATAATGTGCTTCTGGTCAGGTCCCTCTCTCAGGTCTTACTTGGAACCTTCATTGCTCTTCAGGAGCACACCCCCAGACCTGGGCAAACCACCCCCTACACACACACACACACACACACACACACAGAGTTTATAAATAGGAACTTCTAGTTGGTCTGCTATTTCACTGAGAAAATTAAGCTATCGATGCTCAACTCTCTAAAATTTCCTCCCCACCCTTATAAACATGTCTACATCCACACCCATCCCCACTCCCTTCTGGGCTCTCTTACAGTTCAAGATTAATCCTCCTTTGTAAAGCTTGATCCCTTCCTGTAAGCCAGAATCAGGTTCAGTTATCATTCTTCCTCCTTTAGTTTAGATTCCTCATTATACCAGGCTCCTGCTCATCATCTCTTATTTCAAAGAGCCTTCCTTTGACCCCATGTCTCCTTCCATCCTTCCTATCCTAGGCAAGTTCCTCACAGTTTCAGGCTCTACTTTTATCTGCCAACTGTCCTTCAAACACTGCAATCTGATTTCTACTATGAGAGCTCAGCCCCCTGAAACCATCCTGGCAAAGGGCAACACTGATGTGAGTATCAAATCCTATGGACGTTTTCAGTCTTTATCTTACATGATTGCTTGGAAGCTTCTGACACTACTGACCACTCCCTTTTAGAACATCCTTCATTGGTTTCCATGCCATCACTCCTACCTTGTACTCTTTCTATTTCTAGTATGAAGCTTTCTTAGTCCTCCTTGACAACTCTTCTTCTTCTAACCATCCTTTCATAATTTAGCCAAAAATTAGTTATTGAGCACCTGCTATGTGTCAGGTACCCTGCCAGGGACTGGTATGAAACGTTGAACCAGACACAGATGTTACCATCAGGACACAGCACAAAGGAAACAGAGAAGCAAAAAGTCCATTTTACTTAACGTAGTTACCCTAGGAAAGCACATGGAAGGGGGACTTTTCCTTGGGAGAGGATTACTTTGGAGGTGGGTCTTGAGGGATCAGTAGGAGTTTGCTAGACGCAGAGAACTGAGCAAGAGAATGAGGCAGGGGGCATTCCTGACAGAGGGAACAACATGTGTAAGTCCTCAAGGTTAAGATAGCAGGTGTGTTCAGAGAACCTCAAGTAGTTTAATCTGACCTGTATGTAGATTGCTGAGAGCAAATGGTATGAGATGAGATCAGAGAGATAAACAGTGCTGTGATAATAAAGGCCCACTAAAACATGTGCTGTTACCCAAATGCTATACTTGGATCTCTTTTCAATCTCATCCATTCCTGCTGCTACAGCTAACCTGTGACGTTCATGACCCTTAAATCCATAACACTGGTTAGAACCTCATTCCTCAGCACTGGGGCCATATGTCCAAAAGCCAACAGGACACCTTCATCTGGCTATCTTACAGGCACCTCTAATATATTGGAAACAAAACTCATTATAATTTAGCCCTTTCACTGCCAAAAAAAAACAAAAAACAAAAACCCACAAACAAAAAAAATAAAGAAAGGAAAAAGCCTTATACTCTTCCTTTACTTCTATCTCAATGCATAGTGTCACTCTATTAATAAAGCAAGAAACCTGGGGGTCAGCTCTGAATTCTCCCCTTTCCTCACACAGCAACCAGGTGGTGACTAAGGTTCCGTAAAGTAAACTTTAACATTTCTATTATTTGTCTCTTTCTCTTTTTTCTGCAGTTCTGGTGCAGTTCAGACCTTGCCATCATTCCTCACCTGAGCAATGGCTCCTCACCCATTCATCTCCCTGCTTCTAATTGGACAGCATCCAGCCTATCCTTTATAAAGTGCACGGAGTGATCTATCTAAAACAGTGCTTCTTCAACTTAATATTATCAAAATATCACCTAGAGAATTTACCAAAACATGAATTGCTGACTCCAATCCAGCAGCTTTGGGTGGAGCCTGAGAGTCGACATTTCTAATAAAGCTCTTGGGTGATTGTAATGCAGCAAGTACACAGCCACATAAGGAGTCAAACTGATCTAAAACAAATCTGATATGGTTACTCCACTGCTGACGTACTTCACTGCCTCCGCATTGCTTACAGCACAACTTATAGATGCTCCACTTTGGGATTTAAGACCCTCATGATCCAGCCACTGCCATCCTTGGCCACCTTCTTTCTCATCCCATGTCTTCCCACCACACGTGCCATTCACAACTCTTCTGAGCTACTTACAGCTTCCTGAATTTACTTTGCCTTTGTTCATTCTCATAAGCCATCCCAGAATCCCTCTCACCAGCACCCCTGGCCTCACTGTCCTCTCCCTGGCAAACACCTAATCACCTTTTTAAAACTCATCTCTTATACCATGTTCTTGGATTAGAAGAATCAACATTGTGAAAATGACTATACTACCCAAAGCAATCTACAGAGTAATACAATCCCTATCAAATTACCAATGGCATTTTACACAGAACTAGAACAAAAATTATACAACTTATGTGAAAACACAAAAGACCCTGAATAGCTAAAGCAATCTTGAGAAAGAAAAATAGAGCTGGAGTAATCAGGCTCCCTGACTTTAGACTACACTACAAAGCTACAGTAATAAATACAGGTACAAAAACAGAAATATAGATCAATGGAATAGGATAGAGCCCAGAGATAGACCCACACACATATGGTCACCTTATCTTTGACAAAGGAGACAAGAATATACAATGGAGAAAAGACAGCCTCTTCAATAAGTGGTGCTGGGAAAACTGGACAGCTACATGTAAAAGAATGAAATTAGAACACTCCCTAACACCATACACAAAAATAAACTCAAAATGGATTGAAGACCTAAAGGTGAGGCCAGACACTATAAAACTCTTAGAGGAAAACACAGGCAGAAACTTCTATGACATAAATGACAGCAAGATCTTTTTTGACCCATCTCCTAGAGCAACAGAAATAAAAACAAAAATAAACAAATGGGACCTACTGAAACTTAAAAGTTTTTGCACAACAAAGGAAACCATAAACAAGACAAAACAACAACCCTCAGAATGGGAGAAAATATATGCAAATGCAGCAACTGACAAAGGATTAATCTCCAAAATATACAAGAAGCTCAATATTAAAAAACAAACAACCCAATCCAAAAATGGGCAGAAGACCTAAATAGACATTTCTCCAAAGAAGACATACAGAAGGCCAAGAGGCACATGAAAAGGTGCTCAACATCACTAACCATTAGAGAAATACAAATCAAAACCACAGTGAGGTATTACCTCACACTGATCAGAATGGCCATCATCAAAAAATCTAGGAACAACAATACTGGAGAAGGTATGGAGAAAAAAGAACCCTTCTGCACTGTTGGTAGGAATGTAAATTGATACAGCCACTATGGAGAACAGTATGGAGAGTCCTTAAAAAACTACAAATAGAGCTACCATATGACCCAGCAATCCCACTACTGAGCATATACCCGAGAAAACCATAATTCAAAAAGATACATGTACCACAATGTTCACTGCAGCACTATTTACAATAGTCAGGTCATGGAAACAACCTAAATGTTCAACAACTGATGAATGGATAAAGAGGATGTGGCACATATCTACAATGGAATATTACTCAGCCATAAAAAGGAATGAAAATGAGTTATTTGTACTGAGGTGGATGGACCTAGAGACTGTCATACAGAGTATGAAGTAAGCCAGAGAGAGAAAAACAAATACCGTATGCTTACACAAATATATGGAATCTAAAAAAATGGTACTGATGAATAGAGCGGCAGAGCAGGAATAAAGATGCAGATGTAGGGCATGGACTAGAGGACCAGGGGCGGAGTGGGGGGGGGAGGCTAGGACGTAGTGAAAGAGTCGCATTGACATATATACACTACCAAATGTAAAACAGATAGCTAGTGGGAAGCTGCTGCAGAGCACAGGGAGATCAGCTCGGTCCTTTGTGACAGCCTAGAGGGGTGGAATAGGGAGGGCGTGAGGGAGGCTCAAGAGGGAGGAGATATGGGGATATATGCATACATATAGCTGAGTCACTGTGTTGTACAGCAGAAACTAACACAACACTGTAAAGGAATTATATTCCAATAAAGATGTATTTAAAAAACCATTTAAATACATCAAAAATGGGTCTCTAATTAAAAATTAAGTTGGGTAAGATATGGAAATAAAAAATATAAAATGCACTTTTTAAAAAGCAGTGGAGGAAGAAGCAATTTCTATAGTTGTAATTTCTACCTATATAAACATCAATAAATTTGGATATGCTTGTGAAAAAGAAAAAAAAAAAAAACTCATCTCTAATGGAGCATCCACTACGGATCCTCTGTAAGCCACCTTCCACCTTGTTTCAAAAGAACTGATAACCCTCTCTTCTATGACTCCATTCTTTCTGTAATTATATTTATCATTAATCAATAAACATTTCACTCTATGCATTTATGTAGCTGTCTGTTATTCGTCTACTTGACTATGCTCTTCAAAGGTGGGGACATGACTCATTCATATTTGCATCCACATATACAACACAGTATCCACTGCCTTGCAGTTGCTCAATAACTGTTTGCTGAATAACCAAAAATCATAGCAATTACAATTTATTAGGTTCTTACTATATGAAAATCACTGTGCTATGCACCACACACACAAATTAATTTAATCCTCACAAATTTACAAGATAGTATATAATAATCCCCATGTTACAGACAAGGAAACCAAGGCTTATAGAATTTAAATAGTTTTCGCAAGGTCACAGATCCAGTAAGTCACATACCTAATAAGTGATAGAACCATAAACTGAACCCATGTCTTATTCCAGACTCCAACCACTCACTCCTGCGTCTTCCTGAAGTTTAATTATGTCATCAAATCAGCATGTTGCCAATGATTCCATCTCAATATTACATTATCCTATAGTTAAGAACCTTAAACATTTAGAAGGTTATAACCTTAATTCAGAAATATGAAAGGAATTAAGAAGGAATAACCTCAGTATGAAAGACTCCACTAAATAAATCCATAAAACACCCCACATGGCTTATAAAGGTTTTTATTGCTTTTGTTTTCAGTGCATTTTCACTTTACATTTTAAAATAAGAAATTAAGAATACTAGCAATAAATAGCTAAGCCCTCACCCTATATTTTTTAAGAGAAAACAGAAACTCCTCTCTAATAATAATTATTATTATAATGGCATTATCCTACCCTAGCATTTCTCAGAGAAGATTAGCTCTTGGACATGTTCCAGGAAAAATAAATGGTCAAATAAATTTAGAAACACTCACCACAGTCTGCCTCCTGAAGATTCACAATGAATGTATGTTAAGAACTTTTAGAAATCCCGCAGTTCAGGTTTAAAAATAAGTTAAATCTATTCCTTGCGTGTCCCACACTATTTGAACATAGAATCCTTTAAGAACTAATGTCCTATGGAACACACTGCAGGGAACACTGATTCTAGCCATGTCTTTTTGACTTGAAACAAATGACATGAAGCTGCACGGCAGATATTCTTTGCAATGTACATATGCTTTGAACTGAGCCAGGCCCACTTGTGGGCTCCTTCGTGTGGGCTCATTACTTTCTTTTTCTCTGAGCATCAGAGCTATATTTTTACTACCTTACTTGCAATCTCTTATGATTGCATATAATTTCTTCAAATTAGAGAGAAATTTTATGTAGTCACATAAAATCACATTTTTATTTTTTATGCCAATTTTGTTATTATGTCAATCACAAAAGGATATAACATTCTTGAAGGAACTGGTACATAAGGTAAAATGGAAGGGAGTATAATAAAGCTAAGGGTAAATTAGCATTATACTTTTTAGAACTATGTCCCAAATTTAGCGCTAACTTCCTAATGGCTAAAACAAAGAACAAAAAACATAAGATGAATTATGTCTTTAAGAGGAAAGCAAGCCAACTCCCCAGGAGTACATGGTTTTTCCTGGTAGTGAGACCACAGAGTGATGTCTCCTGTGGGATCTCATAAAGGGGACATTGTGGGGTATGGTGGGGAAGGCTCTTGAACATATCTCATAGTAAAATCATCAACAGTTGCTGATGAAAGTCTGCACTGCAAGCCAAGAGCAGTTCAAATTCCTTTTTTAAACAATTTTTTTAAATTGAAGTTTAATTTACAATGTTGTGTTAGTTTCAGGTGTACAGCAAAGTGATTATATATATATGTGGGGGGAGAGAGAGAGAGAGAGATGCTCTTTTTCAGATTTTTTTCTATGATAGGTTATTACAAGATATTTAGTATCGTTCCCTGCACTATACGTCCCTGTGCTATACAGTTCCTCGTGCTATACAGGTCCTTGTTACTTATCTATTTTACATATAGTAGTGTGTATACGTTACTCCCAAACTCTAGTTTACCTCTCCCCTGCACTACCCCCCTGCACTATGCTCTTTGGTAACCATGAGTTTGTTTTCTATCTGTGAGTCTATTTCTGTTTTGTAAATAAAGTCTTTCCTATCATTTTTTTAGATTCCACATATAAGTGATATCATATGGTATTTGTCTTTCTCTGATTTCATTTAATATGATCATCTCTAGGTCCATTCATGTTGCTGCAAATGGCATTATTTCATTCTTTCTAATGGCTGAGTAATATTCCACTGTGTATATAAACCACATCTTTTCTATGCATTCATTTGTCAATGGACATTTAGGTTGCTTCCATGTCTTGGCTATTGTAAATAGTGCTGCTGTGACATTGGGGTGCATGTATCTTTTTGAATTACAGTTTTGTCTGGATATATGCCCAGGAGTGGGATTGCAGGATCATATGTAGTTCTATTGTCAGTTTTTTAAAGGAACCTCCATACTGCTCTCCATAGTGGCTGCACCAGTTTACATTCCCACCAACAGTGCAGGAGGGTTCCTTTTTTTCTACACCCTCTCCAGCATTTATTTGTAGACTTTCTAATGATGGCCATTTTGACCAGTGTGAGGTGATACCTCATTGTAGTTTTGACTTGCATTTCTCTAATAATTAGTGAAGTTGAGCATCTTTTCATGTGTCTGTTGGCCATCTGTATGTCTTCTTTGGAGAAGTGTCTATTTAGGTCTTCTGCCTATTTTTTGATTGGGTTGTTTTCTTTTAATATATTAAGCTGTATGAGCTATTTGTATATTTGGAAATCAACCCCTGTTGGTAGCATCATTTGCAAATATTTTCTCCCAGGCTGCAGGCTTTTTCATTTTTCTTTTAATGGTTTCCTTTGTTTGCCAAAGAGAGAAGTTCAAATTCTGAAGTGCAATCCAGCTAAAGCACTTCAACAAGGGCTGATAACAAGGATGGAGGTGGACAGTCCTCTGGTGGTCTTCTTCATTCAAGGGAAAAGTTTTCTTATATCTGGAATAGTGGGTGGATTGTAACATCTGCAAATGCTCCTTTATAATTACGATTTCTTGCAACCAAGCTTTTGGCAGGGATTGGACCAGAACTTTTTCTGAGGTACTCAAGTGCAGATAATCTGTGTTGTTGGTTCAAAGCAGATCTATATGCTTTGACATTGTACAGTGGCCTGGGATGGGTGAGAATAACAGCCAGCTTGAGGAAATATCGGTATGGGTATAATGAACATAAAGACTCAAGACCCCCAGATACCTGGGGGAGGTGGAGGGAGGGAAGTTACACTTAACTTGCAGAATCTGTGCTCGGCAAAGCTGTCCCCGTGAGTGGGCTGAACCGTCTTGCTTGCCATGCACCCCTCATCTCTGGCTCTGTCCAGCAACATGTCAGTGGCTCTCCAGTGTTCCTTCTGCCCTCACTGTTTGACTAAACTCTCAGATCCAGACCAGCACAATTAGCTTTCTGACAGCAGCGTCGCTGACAATGTATAACATGAAACCACACAGAAGAAAACAAGAGCAGGTTATTTTCTGGCCCTTTAAAGTTAAGCCTGAGAAATACATGTTTCACAGCACCCTGGCCATCGCAATGCCTCACCAGCTGACAGAAGCCTCGCTCAGGTAAATTTGCTTTGGCTTTTCCTATGCAGCAGTTTAAGATAGCTGTGAAGATGAAAACGGCAGCATAAGTAATTTGGGATGCTCCTGACGGACAACTTGCAGAGCATGGCCTGGGACCTGATATGCCTAAGAAATCACTTAAAAGTGAAAAAAATCTAGTCTTAGAAACTAATTCAAAAAGATATATGCACCCCTATGTTCATAGCAGCACTTTTTACAGCAGCCAAGACATGGAAGCAACTTAAATGTCCATTAACAGAGGAGTGGATAAAGAAGATGTGTGTGTGTATGTGTGTGTGTGTGTGTGTGTGTGTATGGAATATTAGCCATAAAAAAGAATGAAATAATGCCATTTTCAGCAACACGGATGGACTTAGAGATTATTATACTAAGTGAAGTAAGTCAAAGACAAATATCATATGATATCACTTATATGTGGAGTCTTTAAAAATGATATAAACGAACTTATTTACAAAACAGAAATAGACTCACAGACTTAGAAAACACACTTGTGGTTACCAAAGGGGGCAGTAGGCAGGGGAAGGGGGAGGGATGAATTAGGAGTTTGGGATTAACACACACGCTGCTATATATAAAATGAATAACCAACAAGGACCTCCTGTACAGCACAGGGAACTATATTCAATATCTTGTAATAACCAACAATGGAAAAGAATCTGAAAAAGAATACGTTTACATATATATTTAAATATAATGTGTATAACCGAATCACTTTGCTACACACCTGAAGCTAACACAGTACTGTAAATTAACTATACTTCAATAAGAAATGGTTAAAAAAAAGTCACACACACACAAAATTAAAAATGTGAGAGAGCTGAGTCTTAGAAAACACATAGATCAGCTGCATAGACTTTTCTTAACCTAAATATTTATCAAGTTGTCTTTTCCTCTTTTCTCTGTCTCTATCAACTTCATTTTCAAGACAAGCACACAGAAAACAGTATAAAACATAAAGGCTAACTCTGAGCTAGTTAGGTAATAGCAGTTCACTAAGAGAATTTTATAGGGATTTAAAATTCTCTATAACAGCTGTCATTCAAGATTTCAATTTGTTTCAGCCATCAATCCTGCTTTTAGTGGCTTTGGTGCTTATAGAACTGGGAGGTAGACCTCCTACTTTCTTCTCTCACTTGCTGAAAGGAAAACTCTCCAAGTCTGTTTACATTTATATAATATTTATGAGGGATTTGAATATGAAGCTTTGATGAACAGAAAATGGATCCTGTGCCATGTGTGAAAAGGTTAATGAAAGGCCAGCTGCATCAGCAAACAGAACTTCACTATGTCGTTGGGAATGTCTTAATGTCACACTTTCATCAAAGAAATAATCATGAGTGTATCATGACTCATTTGTAATTTGGTGGCATTGAGGGAGAATTCATTATTTAGAGCAGCAATCACATCTGTGTTGCTTTTTCTCCAGCTGCTAGGGATTTATTTGACTTTAGAAATGGAAAAACAAGACTGTCTAGTCCCTTTATTTAAATAAGCATGCACAAAAATAAATAAGCAAGCAAACGCCTATTCCTAAAGGGGAAAATCTCTCATAATTAATCATCATTAAGTACATCTTCTGCAACCCCAGCCCTGACTGGTCACTTCTCTTGGATATTTCATCTTGTTTTATTTTTCATGGTAAATTGTGGTAAAAATGGACCCCCACCTTTCTCTCTCTCTCTCTCTTTTTTTTTTTTTTTACCTTCTGTGACTTTTAACCATGCTTTACTTGAATGATCCTTTCTGCCACCATAATCTTTTCTTCATCTGGTACTGCTCCATCCCCAAAATCTTATACTCCAAAATGTCATATTTTACCTCAAAATACTATCCCACCAGCCCTCGAATCCCTAACTCTGAAAACCTTTGGATTTAGACTTCATTCAGATTCCACGTGGCTTGATTTCTCACTTTTCTCCTCCTAGCTTCATTTCCTGCTCCCATGATTGACTCAGCAAGCCATGATTATTTCAGTTCCTCACTCACTACCATCTTTAATTCCTTCACCCACTTAAACTTTTTCCTGGCACTTGCCCTTCAAATTCCTTAATTCATAGACCATCTGCTTTCTGTGTTCCTCTCCCCAGACCATAGATAACTTTTGAAAAAGATTACACCATAACATCAACGGGTATAACTTACAGTTCCAGGCTTTGTAGACTGTAGCACCACCCAGCAACACCTTGGCCTGAGCTAGTGAACTTCCTCTCGCATTTCACCCAATATCTCAATATTTCATCCCTATATTAGAACCCCTTAACCCATCCCTTATTTGCTGCTCTCAGGAGGTGAGCTTTCATCTTACTTCACAGGAAAAGAGGCCACCAGGCATGAATCCCCTAAACATCCTCCTCTTCCTCACCATCACCAGAATTATCCATAGTCATGCTTCTCTTGACCTCATTTCCTGTTACAGTTGAGGACTAGACATTCCCCTTTCTGTGCATCAATTGTATCTTTTCCCACATTGCTCGGGCCTCCCCATGCCTTTTTATCCCATATTTTAAGCTTTTTTTTCAATATAGCCCCTTCCTCTCAATCTACAAAATTTTCTCATCCCTTCTTAATTAATAAAAACCATCCTTCTATTCAGTGTCTTCCTCTGGCCAACTCCCCCAGCCTCTCATCTTCTTCTGACCAAACTCTACAAAGAATAATCTACAGAAACTACCTCCATTTCTTTACCGCACATCCATTTCACCATCCCCTTAAAACCCTTCCAGCCCTTTAGTTGCTTTCCTGACACTCTTCTTATTCACATCCACCAAGGGCCTCTTTATTGACCAGTATAGTGACATTCTTCAGTCCTAATCTCACTGGCCTTGTTGTACCCACTGTCACAGCAGTGAGCAGCCCCTCCCTTCTTAAACTCACCCCTGGACTCTGTAACAATACTCTCTCCTCGTCCTCCTCTAATCTGATGCTCCTTCTGGGTTTCCTTCTCCTCTGCCTGACCTGTTGGTGCCCCCAGGGCTCTGCACGAGCCTTATTTCCTACTGCGCTGTTCTCTCGGCCTCTGCAGCTCATTCTCAGAAACATCTTCCACTCTCACCTGTATGTGGGTGATTTTCAGACCTGTCTCCCCAGGACAGAGCTCCGGACAGAGACCCAGGCTAATTTTCTGACTGCCCATACATATCTCAACTTGGATTTTTTTGTTCAACAGATTTGAAATTTTTGATGCTTTCTACCTCCTTTCTGCCTCCTAAATTTCTGAGTTTGGTTAATGATCTCACCATCTATCCAATTCCAATGGATCCCCCACTCCAATTGGTCCCTATACTTTTGTAGTTCTACATCACACGTCTCTCTGAAATCTTTTGCTGTCTATCATTACTTAGGTCATCAGATACTAAATAACCTCCTGATTAACTGATGCCAATTGGCCTCCCTTCCTTGAATCCCTTGTCCCTTTCCACTCACATGTACCATGGTGACCTTTATAGCTCGACCCTGTGCTGCTCTTCTAAGCTCCATATTCATATACCCAGATGCCGACTGCATGTCACCATGTGAATGCCTCAAATGCAGCTTAAAGTCAGGACGTCCAGGTGGAATTTACAATTTGGGTCCAATAAAATCTTGTCTGCTACATCAGTGAGTAACACCACTTTTTAGCTACTATACAAGTCAGAAACCTAGGCGTTGTCCTTGATACTGCTTCTCCATCACCCCATATCCAACTCACGATCAGGTGATTTCCATCTTACCTCCTAATTCTTTTTGGTTTTTTATTTAATGGATTTTTTATTATAGTAAAGTACACATAACATAAAATTTACCATCCTAACCATTTTTAAGTTCAGTAGTAAGTGCATTCACATTGCTATGCGATCCATCTCCAGAAATTTTCATCTTGCAAAACTGAAACCCATTAGACAATAACGCTCCATTCCCCGTTCCCCCAGCCACTGGAAAACACCATTCCACTTTCTGTCTCTATAACTTTGACGACCCTAGGTACCTTATATAAGTGGAATTATACAGTATCTGTCCTTTTGTGACTGCCTTATTTCACTTAGCATAATGTCCTCAAGATTCATCCACACTGTATGGCATGTGTCTTTTCAAGGCTGAATAATATTCCATTGTATGTACACAGCATCTTCTGTTTACCCATTTATCTGTTGATGGAGGTCTGTGTTGCTCCCACCTTTTGGGTACTGAGAATAATGCTGCTATGAACATGGGTGCACAAATATCTCTTTGCTTTCTGGTTTTCAGGTCTTTGGGGTATATACCCAGAAGTGAAATTGTTGGATCAGACAGTAATTTTATTTTTAACTTTTTTGAGAAATTGCTATACTGTTTTCCATAGTGGTTGCACCATTTAACATTCCCATCAGCAGTACAAAGGGTTCCAATTTCTTCACATCCTTACAACACTTATGATTTTCTGGTTCTTTGATAGTAGCCATCCTAATGGGTGTTAGGTGAAACTCTTAGTTCTTGAATCCATTTTTTGCATCTCCACTTCTATAAGCCTGGGCTGTAGCAATCCCATGGAAATGCATATACCTGGATCCACTCTAGGCATCTTTCAATCCATTGTCCACAATACAGATAGAGTGATCCTTTCAAATACAAATTTGATTATATTACCTGCTGAATTAAAAATCCTTCAATGGTTTTCAAGGATCCTATTCCCTGCCCATGTCTCCAATCTCGTTGCACGTCAGTCTCCCTTGCACACCAGCCACACAGACCTCCTTCAGTTCTCCAGTGAATGTGGACTATTCCCTCCCATCCTTGCCAAGGACCATGTGTGTAGCTGTATGTGGGTGGAGGGATGAAGGGGAGGGAGAAGGATGGGCAAGGAGGAGGGAGAGGGAAGTGTTCAGAGGACTAGCTGATGGATCGTAGTCTAGCTGCTCCTCCTTACTGAGAATAATACTCTTTTGGCTACTATTCCTCGATCTGCTTTCTTTGCTTTGTTGGATGGACTGAGTTGGAAAGAACACATTCTAATTATATTTCTTTTATATATGGGGTGAAGGAAGACTCTAGGCTAAGATCTGTAGCCTATATTTCATATCACTCTCATTGGTAGGTATATTAGTTTGCTAGGGCGGCCTTAACAAAATACTATATACCACAGACTAGGTGGCTTAAACAACAAAAAATTATTTTCTCACATTCCAGAAGCTAGGAGTCCAAGATCAAGGTGTCAGCCACATTGGCCTCTTCTGAGACTACTCCCATTGCCTTGTAGATGGCCATCTTCTCTCTCTGTCTTTATGGGGTCTTTCCTCTGTACACGTCTGTATCCAAATTCCCTCTTCTTATAAGGACACCACTCATACAGGATTAGGGGCCCCCCAATACCTTCACTTTGACTTAATTACCTCTTTAAAGACCTTGTCTCCAAATACAACCATCTGTAACGTATTGGATGTGAGGACTTCAACATCTGACTTTGGAGGTGGACATTATCAGCCCACAACAGTAGGTGAATGTGTAGAGCTGTGCGCTAGGAATTAGCAGAGTCCACCCTTTCCCTTCTCTTGAGATGTGTCTTCATTTGCATTCCTCACAATAGTGCCAGAAGAATTTCAAGTGAGCTAGTTTCTAAACCTGGGAGTCTTAATTTAACATTATACAAAGTCCAAAAATTTTTAAAAACATCATGGAATGTTTTACGCACTTCCTGGAAAATAAGAGATAACTATGTGGATGTCATTTTCTTGGCAATCTCATTCATAAGGTTATTTTATTTGTGAATGTATTAATAGTACATCTGTTTTCATGGAGGACTTGAGAGTCTGCATCATCCAGTCCTTCTCATGGATTGTGCTTCAGGGAAGAGCTGCCAGAAGGGGTCCACCTGGAAATCATGGCTGGAGCCCCTTTGCTTTGTGCATGAAGCCTGCCCTTCTGCAACCACCAGGCCCGCTGCCAGCAGGGGGATACATTTCACAGCTCTTCTCGCCTTGCCCAGCAGCAGCCTTTCTGGCAAGAAGCCCCTTTGGTCTCTGAGCAGCATATCTGAGGCAATCCCTTGCCTGCTGGCACTGTAACAACAGTGGTAAGAACCACACCTTACAGCTGCAAAGCCCCAAAGTCCTTTCCCTACTCCTCTAACCCACTTGGCACGTGGGCCCAAGACCTACTTCCTTCCAGCAGATTTCTGTACTCTATACACACACACACACACACACACACACACACACACACACACCCCTACCTCAGACAGGGAAGGATGCTCAGCCAGTGTCTTCCCCTCAAAGAACAGCAATTTCTCTGTGATTTTAAAAGCATTCCCCTTCATTTTTGAAGGGAGTCGACTTAGGCACCAATCACCAAGCTATCAGGAATAAGCACCTACTTCATCTTTGCCAGTGAACAATCCAGGGGCCCAAGGTCTAGAAGCAGGAGAGGGGGCAGAACAGCTCATGCTTTCCTCATTTTAGAGCCAAAAGAACAGTAGACTGTTAGAAGTCAAAAGAGAGACTGACAACAGAGACTCAGGCAGAGCGAGTACCCACCTCCTGCACTGAATTCTTGCCATTGACTCCGGATGGCTTATCCAAAGGGCTGCCTTCCGGCCCCACAAAAGGAGACATCAGTGGGATGAGAACCTTGTCAAATGTTAGGGGAAGATATTAGCAATATTTACTACATTTTCTCTATAATATTACCAAAATATAAAAGTACTGACATGAGAAAACAAAGTAGCAGAATCAACAGAAACCCATTTTTCCTGCACAATAACTTACTTTAATTTTATGAAACTATTAGGCAATACAGAAATGCACCAGCTTCTGGAAATATGAAGTGACATTAAAGTGAAATGTTTGAAGGCTATTCCTCTGAATATCTGTGAACTTTGTCCTAGGCTGTAGATTTCTATTTCTCATTTTCAATCCACTTGTCCTTTATGTGAATTTGAGGAAAAGCTATTTTATTCAGTGCTATCTTAAACAATCATACTTGGAACCATCTAAGCATAGATTCTTTTCATACAAGTTCCCTCCCCTCAGCCAAGTGCATTTTACAAAAATGAGTTGTTGGGGTCCGGATGATGGGGACCCCTTGGACTGACACCAAGACGACTGCTAACAGCAATGTAAAGGTGGTATGCACAGAAAACATAAGACAGAAGGACAACCTTTGCCAGATATAATTTGCATGAGCAGCTCCTCGGGGGATGGCAGGCCCTTGAAAATACGCAGACAGATCAAGCTGTTTTTTTGCCATAAGGAACAGAGGTGCAGCAGCCCAGACATGTGACAAGGCAGCGGCTGGAGGAGGACTCTTTCTGTCCCAAGTCCAGCAGCTTTTCCCAGAGGCATTGCCCTTCTCCCACCACACATGCACACGCACCAAGGGCAACAGATTCCCTGGACCAGCTCAGCCTCATGAAGGGCAGTGGGTTTACAGAGCTCACCCTAGTAAAGGAGATGACAAAAAATGCAGTGAAAAGGATGTGTGTAAAGCTCACGTTCAAGAGCTCAGGCTCTGCAGAAAGACAAGCCTTTGCAAGAAAAGAAAAGAGAAATGCTTTCCAGAGTCCTTACTATTTTTAGTGGCACAGAAAAATATTTACTGTGTTCAATCACCAAGTCTATTGAAGGCAATTTATGTGCATTAAAAAATAAGCTCATCATTTAAAATTGCAATGAGAGACATCGCGACTACGCATGCAGATGTGATTGCACAGAAGCTTGCCAGCTTTGGAAGAATCCAGACACTCCCTGCCTCAGCGTGGGGAGCTCCCTACTATTTACAGCTGTGTAGAGTTTCATTCAGAATCCTTCGGCTTGTCAGCCACCACCCGCTGTTCATTTCCAAATGGGAAACTCAAGTGGACACAGCAGCATTGTGGCATGTCTCAGTGCTGGGCCATTTGAGTAGAGCGTGGGGAGTGGGGAGCACATTTCATTGCACACCCTGCCATTCATTTGATCATTGTTTAATCTGTTGTGCATTCAAGGGGTCTCTATGAGGTCCTCCTGCAAAAAATGATGAAGTCGCTATCCAGAGAAACAATATACTCAGGGGAAGCTCAACTTCTTTGCAGCCAAGGTGTCTGTAAATCCCAAACATGCCGCATGCAATATTTTTAAAAGCTCCACACAGCCATGGAATCCAGGATTGTTTCTGCTCTTCTCCGGGTATCATTACTAAAGGCTCTACTCTACAAGGAAACAGGAAACAAAGGCACAGTTTACTATGCAGAAAACGGCACCAGACGTCTCCAGATGTTTTCAAATGTGACTTGGGGAGCAAAATCACTGCTAGTTGAACCACTGGCTTAATGGGGCTGATGGGGCCTTCTAGGAAACTTTTTATTTCTTAATATGGAGGTTCTGTTGTCAAGTTTCACAACATAACTAATGGCTTCACACAAAGATGCAAAATTATTGGTTTCCTTCATGTAACTTCAGTCCTATGCCAACCCATCTCATTCCATCCAACCTTCCTCCTTACATTTACCTAACATTTTTACAAACATGGAACTCTATTTAAGTCCTGAAAATACAAAAATAAGCAAAATACAGTCCTTTCCCTAAAGGAGTTAAAAACTTCGAGGGAGAAACAGACTTCTACACAAATAGACACAAAGAAGTCCAAACGCCCTGCAAAACTTGCTATATTCTCATTCTTCCATATTCCCTTTCCTTCTGGGCTCTCACCTCCTCTATAAGACGTATGACTTTGTCTTACCTTGGGCCTGATCAAGAAATTTTGAACATGCAGCCTTTTGTATTCTATCTGTCATAGTCCATCCATCCATCCATCCATCATCATCCATCCATCCATTCATGATTTTATCTCTCAGCATAAGAGAACATGGAATTGTCACGGACATGCATGCAAATTTCAAATGTGTAGTCACAGGGAATTTTGATGCACCTGCCTTCTGCACAGCTGTGATATACTCAGGCCTTTACGAATAAAAAAAGAATGTGTAGAAATCCAGAAAGGAGGATATGGAGATAAGATTTTTAAGTCTTCATATTCATTTTGCTTTTTTTATTCCAGCATATGGTGTCATAAAGCATCACAAACCTGGATATCGATGTGTGAAACCTGATCCTTAGTCTATCTATAAAGGTCTGAAAAAGAGACATTTTTACCTGCATAACAAGACCAATTATGGACAACTACTATTCTTAGTGAATATCAATTCACAATTACTAAATGGAAAAAAGAAACGTAAACTCTTACCACTCTTTACCTTTCCTCCAGAAAGAATAACTTATCAATAGTGGAGTTTATGAATGTGGAGTTAGTACCCCGCTTCCAGCCTGGACCCAATAGACAGTGAACGTTCTACAGGACAGTGGCCTTACCTGACACTAATGAAATCCAAAGGTCACTTTTCTGCCTCATTTTATTCTCCCTCAGCAGCATTTTGCACAGTTCCCCACACTTTCTTCTTTCAGCCTTTGTGCCTGGAATCCTCCTGGTTTTCTTATCCCCTCACTGCCCTCTGCTCTTTGGTCTACTTTGCCGTCTCCTCCTACTTACTCCTCAGGTTGGTCTCTAAATACTAGAATTCTACAGGACGTGCCTGGATTCTCTTCCATCCTCTATATCTACCCTTTCCCTATGTGATTACATGGGTTTCAACAAGGAACACTGAGGTTGACTCCCCACATTGGTTTCACTCCAGGTACTTTGCTCGGGTCAACAGTAGAAACCCCAGGACTGTTGCCAGTGACTGGTTCAGGGATGGGCAAGTCTAAGCCAATTTGGGCCAATAAGGTGGGAGCAAAAGTTTGCTGAGAGCTCCTGGACAAGAAGTCTTTTTTGTTCTTCAGAGAGAGCCATAGTTAGCCAGTCAGTGTCTGTCTGTCTGTCTCTCTCTGTCTATCTCTTCCCTTTCACATATGAATGAGGAAACCCACAGCTCTGATGTCAACCATACTAAAACAACTTTGGTAAACAGAAGACATTGGTGCACAACAAGAGACAGAAATACTTGGGTCTTTGAAGACATCACTGAAGTGCTGAATAAACCAAACCAGAAGCCTGACCTATGTCTGGGCTTCCTCTTGAAACAGAGCAGGACCCTATGCGGCCTTCCCAGGACAGAACCCTCCCCCACCACGTCCTCCACTTGCCTTTTGTCCGTAGAAAAACTTTAGCCAAAGAATAAATTTAATCAGAGAAGTGAGAAAATGCAGAAGCAAAGGAAAATAGTCAAACAAGACCAAATTAATGATAGTTTAGTCATTAAGCAAACTCAAGGACCTTTCGTTCTTCCTGGAGGGCTTTACACAATATTCTGAGCCACATCCTTTCAGCTGTTTTGTAGATTCTGAAAATCCCACCAGGTGGAAGAAGTTAACTACATGATGGCCAGACTGTAGCCATGACATAAGCTGCTCCATTTTGCACAATGCCAAGCGCTGGCCTCAAAAAATGGGAACAAACCGACCCTGGAACTGAAAACTAACTGTATTTAAAACAATCAGGGTGCAGCTGACCACACCACTGCATGACCAATTTCAAGGTGACTGTGAGAGCTGACTGTACTGCTCTGTATGTAGCCCCCTTCCTCTGCCTATACACCCCTGAAAAACTCCCCATTAAAAGCTCTTGCCCCATGATCAGCAGGGGGAGTTGGCTTTTGGAGACAAGTCCACCTTCTCCCCTGTTGCCAGCCTCTGGAATAAAGCAACTTTCCTTTCCTACCAACACTTGCCTGCTGAGTATTTGCTTTTGAGCTGCGAGCAGCCAGTCCTGAGTTCAGTAACACTCTTACGTGTCATTATCGTTTAACCTCATTCCATTTAGGTTTCCTGTTACATGCAGCAGAAATTATTGTAATTGATACAATCACCTACACGTAGATAACTCTGAAATTTTTCTCTCAGCTACCACATCCTCCCTATAATCCAGATTCATATATATAACTACCTACTTGACATCTCTACCTGGATACGTAATAGTCATTCAAAAACTTGTCCAAAATAGAACTCCTGATCACTTCTCTCCCTCCCCAATCTGCTATCACCTGGGCTTTCCCACCTCTGTAAACGTCACCTTGTGATCAGGCCAAACCAGAAGGAGTTGTCTGGGATTACCTTTTTCCCAGACCCCATATCTAATCTATCCTCCAGTTCTGTCCACCTTACCTACAAAAATAAAATCCCAAAACTTTATTTTTTTCCTCTCCACTTCTAACCCCCAAGGCAAACAACTACATCCTCTCCCTTGGACTCAATAAAGAAATATTTGTTAACTTGGTTGAATGAAAGGATGGGTAGATCTAAGGGTGGACAGAAAGTGGACACACTTTTGCTTTATTAACTATCTAATTTTCCTCAAAAGGCATTTACAAAAACCATCTTAGGAGAGTGCACAGAGTGAAGTCAGACTTTCTGAGTGTGAAGACCCACTATGATCATACACACTGGCGATCTAGGGCAAGACAAATAAACTTCCGTCTGTTTTCTCACATGTGAAATGAGTTAATTGTATCTACTTCAGAGGATTACTATGAGAACGAAATGGAATAATATTTGACAAGGGCTTAGAGCAAGGTCTGGCATGTAATAAATACCATATAATTTTGCCTATCACTTGGTATCATTATAATAGTTATAATAGTTATTCCAGAGCACCTTTCTAGAGAAGGTGCAGGCAAACTATGGCCCAGTGTCAAATTCAGCTCTCCACCTATTTTAGAATTAAAACATTATTGGAGGGCTTCCTAGGTGGCACAGTGGTTAGGAATCCGCCTGCCAATGCAGGGGACACGGGTTCGATCCCTGCTCCGGGAAGATCCCACGTCCCGGCAAGCAACAAGCTCGTGCACCACAACTATTGAGCCTGCGCTTTAGAGCCTGTGAGCCACAACTATTGAGCCCATGTGCTGCAACTACTGAAGCCCATGTGCCTAGAGCTTGTGCTCTGCAACAAGAGAAGCCACGGCAATGAGGAGCCCGTGCACCACAACGAAGAGTAGCCCCCACTCACCGCAACTAAAAGAAAGCCCGCGCACAACAAAAAAGACCCAACACAGCCAATAAAATAAATAAATAAATAAATTTATTAAAAAAACAAAACAAAAAAACAAACAAACATTATTGGAACACAGCCATACCCATTCATTTTCATATTGTCTTTGGCTGTCTATGCTCTATAATGGCAGAGTTGATTAGTTCCAACAGGAAGGCAATAATGCCCACAAAGATTTAAAAATGTACTATCTGGCTCTTCACAGAAAGTTTGCCAGCCCTTATTTTAGAGCAAGTGTTTAGATAAATATGTACAAGAGAGTAATGATGACTCTTTATAATTATGTTTTGCTGAATTAAAAAAAAAACAAAAACAAAAAACCAACAGCCCTTGACATCTGGACCCTCACTTGGTCTCCTGAACCTCCAGCTGTCTGATGCTACGTAAAAGCGAAAGGCAAAGCCAGCTGCTCTGCAAGAGACTGAGTAGAAAGTCACATAACCATGGAGAAACACTACTAATGGTTGTGCTAACTTTCCCAGTGATTCCCTTTTGAACTGATAGACAGATTCTCGGTAATTACTGATGGTCCACTTTGGAACAACCCCTAATGAAGGGTTTATAAAGAATTTCTTAAGATTAGAAATGAAATGACTCTGCAGATATGGATTAATCGAAGCTCTCAGCATCAGCATCCAAGCTATGCCTCCAATTTCTTATGACAAGAACTGTAGGCTTTGGCTTATGCAAAACCCAACTCAATCTTTTTTTTGTTTTTTTTTGTTTTTGTTTTTGTTTTTTGGTAACCATATTCCTCTCATTTTTTATTACTTTAAATCTTTTTTTCGACCTACTATAAACTGCATATATGTAAAGTGTACAATTTGATATTTTTTTTCTTATTAGTAATGTATATATGGCAATCCCAATATCCCAATTCATTAACTCAATCTTAACCCTATTCTCCTTTGCTGGCCTCTACTATAGAGATCAGAAAACAAAACAAAACAAAATAGTTTCTCAACATCTCTTTCAATGAGAGGTATTTATATACCACAGTTCTGGACAAAAAGATGTAAATGGGAATCTGTTGGTACCAACTTTCCAATTTTTGTCTTTTTGCCTTGATTACAGACATGGCATCTAAAACTGCCACAACAATCTTGTGATCATGAGGGAACAGAGACATTAGTTAGAACAGTTTTTAGCTTTTAATCTAAACCAACATTGGCAGTACCTACCTCTGTTCTGAACTTGTGAGAAGAATAAGTCACTCTTTATGTAAAACACAATTATTGTGTTTTCTGTTACATCTAAAACAAACAAAAACCCTTCCTAAATGAAGTATTTCCCAAACTGAAAACTGAAGGACTAATGAAAGGCAACATGTTGCAAGAGAAAAGGTGTAGGAGTCAAAAGAACTGACTTTCCATTTATTAATGAAAAGCCTAAATGGCATTAGGAATACTTGCATCCTCTATAGTTTCAACTGTTTACCTACCTCTTACAATTGTTTAAGGCGCAAGTCAGGAAACACATGTGAACATGCTTACAGATAAACTATAAAGCTTATGCAGCAATACGATTAAAAACATACCACCAAGGAAAATGATTTCAAATTTTAATCACACAAATTCAATATCTCAATCCTGGGAAATACGAGTTTAATTTATTTTATACTCGCCCTTGGGAATCTACTTGGGTCATCAACAGGAGTAGCTGGTCAGAGAAACTACATGCCCCTATTAGTTGAAAGAAAAGAAGTGAATGTTTAAATGGGGTTAATTATGCTTGGTCAGTATTTCAAGTAGAGCTTTGCTTGCTTTGAATTAGGCTGTGTTCCTGACTACCTAGTGCTGAATCTGCTTCAACATTTTTTAGAGATAAAATGCTAGGGTTTTTTTTTAACCTGTGAAAAGGAAAAGCACATTAATAAATATAGCATTACCGTGGCCATGAGAAATTGCGTAGAATTCTCCCAACTTTCACAGAAAATATATGATTAAATTTTAAAAAAAGAAAAACAAAAACATCATTCAAGACTTAAGGCTGTATTTAAAGAAAACACTATTTTCCAGCACTCATTTAATCAGGAATGTACATTCCCAATTAATTACCAGACAATGCAGGGGAAAAAATTCTGTTCTTAACCCATCTTCTATGTATTAATTCATGACATATACTTTATCTAAAACTTTAACATGTCAAGGATTTTTATATTTCAATATCTAAATACCCATAACAAGCCAGCTTAAGAAATAGAACAGAAAGTTCTTTAAGTTCCCCTGGGTGCTCTTTTCCAACTTAATCTCCTTCCATCCCCACCAGAGGTGAATTCCATCTTGAATATTTGTTCACCATCCCCTTGTTTTGTTTATGGCTTTATCACAAACATGTGTGTGCTGTGCGCATGTGCATCTTCGTGTGTGTGTGTGTGTGTGTGTGTGTGTGTGTGTATGTGTGTGTGTGTGTCTATCACTAAAAGAAATTGCTTAGTTTCACTTGTTTTTGAACTTTACTTATACAGAAGCCTACTGCATATATGCTTAACATTGTTTCTTTGATGGTCATCCATGTTGATACACATAGCTACATTTCATCCACTTCTACTGCTATATAGTATTTCATTTATTAATACATCTGCTTTTTGCGTTTTTAATTGAAATATAGTTGACATACAGTATTGTTAGTTTCAGATGTACTACACAGGGGATCTGACATTTGTATACATTATGAAATGATTACCATGTTAAGTCTAGTAACTACCTCTTCCCCTTACAAAGTTATTACAATATTATTGATCCTATTCCTTATGCTGTATATTACATCCAATGGCTCATTTATTTTATAACTGGAGGTTTGTACCTCTTAATCCTCCTCACCTATTTCACCCAACTCCCTTGCCCCATTGGCAACCCCCCTGGCAACCACCCATTTGCTCTCTGTATCTATAAGTTCGCAGTGTTTTGTTTTTCGATTCCACATATAAGAGAGATCATGTGGTATTTGTCTTTCTCTGTCTGACTTATTTCACTTGGCATAATGCCCTCTGGATCCATTCATGTCACAAATGGCAAGATTTTATTCTTTTTTTATGGCTGAGTAATATTCTATTTTATATATACACATACATACATATATACACATACACACATACATATAAATGTACATACCCTACATACATATGTACATACACATTTTCTTTAACCCATCCTTAGGTTGCTTCCATATCCTGGCTATGATAAATAATGCTGCAAAGAACACTGGGGTGCATATATCTTTTTTAATTACTGTCTTTGTTTTCTGCAGAAAAATATCCAGAAGCGGAATGCTGGATCATATGGAAGGTTTAGTTTTAATTCTTTGAAGAACCTCCATACTGTTTTCCACAGCGGCTGCACCAATTTTCATTCCCACCAACAGTGCATGAGGGTTCGCTTTTCTCCACATCCTCACCAACACTTGTTATTTGTTGTCTTTTTGATAACAGCCATTCTGACAGCTGTGAGGCGATATTTCATTGCGGTTTTGATTTGCGTTTCCCTGATGATTAATAATGTTGAATATCGTTTCATGTGTCTGTGGGCCATTGTATGTCTTCTTTGGAAAAATGTCTATTTGGGTCCTTTGCCCATTTTTAAATCAGGTAGTTTGTTTTTTTTAGATGTTGAGTTGTATGAATTCTTTGTATATTTTGGATATTAACCCCTTATCGAACATATTGTTTGAAAATACCTTCTTCCATTCAGTAGTCTGCCTTTTTGTTTCGTGAATGGTTTCCTTCACTGTGCAAAAGCTTTTTAGCTTGGTGTAGTCCAGTTTGTTCATTTTTGCTTTTGTTTCCCTTGCCTGAGGAGATAGATCCAAAAATATTGCTAAGACCAGTGTCAATGGGAGTACTGCCTATCTTTTCTTCTAGGAATTTTATGGTTTCGGGTCTACATTTAAGTCTTTAACTAATTTATTCATCAGTTCTTCTGTTGAAGGACACTGCATTGTTTCCAATTTTTGCTGCTATGAATTTTGCTATGTTGTCATGAATATTCTAATGCTTCTCTCCTAATAATCAGGTACAGGTCTCTTTGTGAGTATATCTTGGAATGGAATTGCTAAGTCATAGGACATAGGCATCTTCAACATTACTTGGAAATGACTAAATACTTCCCAAAGTGTTTACAGCAATTTATATCCCTCCCACCAGCAGTATAGTTCTGCTGGTTCTCATTCCTCCACATCCTTGTCAAAAGCTGACATCCTGAGACCTGTTAGTTACTGATGATATCATGGATACAAAATGGTATTTTGTTGCTTTCTCTGGAACACACCAGACACCCCCTGACATATGTATGGCCTGCTTCCTCACATCCTTGAGGTCTTTGCTTGCATCACTTTCTCAGCAAGACTTTCCCTGGCAACCCAATTTAAAGTTGCACCCTCTAGATATTTCCAACCACTCTACCCACCTGATTTTTCCCTATTGCATTTTTTTTCACCCTTGTACATTGGTATAAGCTGAATTACAACCTCCCCCCCGCCCCCACCGGTTCATATGCTGAAGACCTCACCCTCTCATACCTCAGAATGTGACTGTATTTGGAGATAGGGTCTTTAAAGAGATAATTAAATTAAATGAAGTCATTAGAATGGGCCCTATTCCAATATAAGTGGTATCCTTATAAAAAGAGAAAACTTGGGCACAGAGATACATAGAGGGAAGACCATGTAAAGACACAGGGTGAAGACGGCTGTCTGCAAGCCAAGGAGAGAGGCCTCAGAAGAAACCAATCCTGCTGACACCTTGATCCTGCACTTCAGGCCTTTAGACATGTAAGGAAATAAATTTCTGTTTTTTAAGCACCCCTCACACCAGTCTGTGGTACTTTGTTATGACAGCCCTAGCAGACTAATACAGACATATTTTACTTTTATTTGTTTACAAGTCAGAAAAACACCAACATAAACCACAGCTCACTGATTCACTCCTGCCCCAGTGGAGAATACAGAGCAACAATAGTGGCCATCTTCTTCTTATTCTTGATCATAAAGTGAGTACCTCCTATTTTTATTACATATTATACTTGATATCTGATAATTCCAATGCTTGTAGTGTTTGCCTATCTGCCTCTTTAGTTCTTTGCTACTGCTATTTCTCACTTACAGTGGCGTATTTCCTCGTGTCTATAGGGATTTTTTAAATTATGAGTTCACTTGACTTGGAACATCATCTGTGGGATTTCCTGAGGCCCTGTTTAAAGTGCATACCTGCAGGGAGGTTTTGTCTGGCTTCTACTTGCCACCTGGAGGCCACACCAGCTAGGGCCATCTCAAACTAAATACACTGCTGGGAGTGTTTGGCCGCCTACAAAACAGTGTGAATTCAAGCTACAGTCCTGCATGAGTGTGAGTTTGTGCTCAGGGATTATCAGAGGAGGCAATTTTCTTTATTTCTTCGTTCCACCAAGAGCCAAAGCTAAAACAGGTGCATATCCACATCACCTCGGGGACAGACAGTTTTTTGGCACACCCTAAACACACTGCCTTTGGAGTGTTCTCGGTTCGCACGCAAACTGTGATCTGACCTCCCAATCTGCTTGGGACCCTAGGTTTTGTTTCCTCCTGCAGCACACACGTGGACTATTAAAACCCAGGCTGTAGACCACCTGCAATCAGCAGAGACCCCAGGTCATGCCAGGTCTGGCATTCTGCTTCACTCTGTGGAGTCAAGCTTCCTTAACCACACTTGAACCCAAAGAATTCCATTATTCTGCTTCTAACTCAACTACTTATAAAATGTGTGCGTGTGTGTGTGTGTGTGTGTGTGTGTGTGTGTTTATTTCCTCACAGTTCTAAAGACCTGAAGTCCAAGAGGTCTCTCTCTTTCTCTCTCTGTCTTCCTCCCTCCTTCCCTCTTTCTCTCTCTCTCTCCCTGTCGCTTTCTCTGTCACTCTTTTACAGAGAAATACACAGATATTTTTAACTATCTTCCTGTGCATTTTTAAATGAATATCAGGAAAGATTTCTCCAATCATCTAATCCATGCTTCCACCAGAAATAAAAAACTTTTAATATGCACACAGAGTTGGGCCTCACTAAGAGCCACTGAGTCATAATTTCAAAAGTGTGGCCCCCAAATCAGTATTTTCGTAAGTTCTCCAGCTCATTCTTCTCATGCATCTGATCCACCAACTGGTGGTTTAGAATCATTGCCTGAGTTGGGTGTCTTTTATTTAGGGTGAACTTCCAATCTAAGGGAAAAGTTTAGCCATGCCTTTTTTATACATAGAGAGTATAATGCAGTAGAGCCAAAACCTGTTTGAAAGGCACTAAATGCCTTTGTATTTGCTCAACATCACTACTTTTAAAGCAAAGTTACTGTGCTCATAATTAATTAATAGCCTGAGAAATCCTCTTCCCATCCTCTTATATGTCATAAATGCGGTTATATGAGTAATGTGCACAGGGTGATTTGGGTTTTTAGGGCTTACTGAGATAATGTAAATTAATGCTGCATATTGGGGGTTTTAGAAAGTGCAATATAAGTTTCAGGTTTCAGCTTCTCCCTGATTTGTTCAAGAGCCTTGAAAGTTTACTAAAAATCTGAAGGAGTAAAATTCTTTTTCCGGAGCAACATCTATGATTAAGTTTGCTTACCTTGCTTATGTTCACCAATCAGACAACAGGGATGTAAAAAGGCCACGTGCTTTTTCTAAGTATCACTAACGAGGATTTTTTTTTTTTATTGGCTGTGTTGGGTCTTTGTTGCTGCACACGGGCTTTCTCTAGTTGCGGAGAGCAGGGGCTACTCTTTGTTGTGGTGCACAGGCTCCTCATTGCTGTGGCTTCTCTTGTTGCGGAGCATGGGCTCTAGGCACACAGGCTTCAGTAGTTGCAGCACATGGGCTAAGTAGTTGTGGCTCACAGGCTCTAAAGTGCAGGCTCAATAGTTGTGGCGCACGGGCTTAGTTGCTCCACGGCATGTGGGATCTTCCTGGAACAGGGATCGAACCCGTGTCCCCTGCATTGGCAGGCGGATTCTTAACCACTGTACCACCTAGGAAGCCCTGAGGATTCTTTTAAATAGTTATTCCTTGGGATTTTATGCAGACTCTACAAGTTAGCAAATATGACAGTGACATCAATATTGCTAATTTGTCCCTTCCCTTCCAAATAGATCATATTTTCTTAAGAAATTTTTTTTTCTTAAGTTTTTCCTTTATTTTTTCAACGGGAATGTATTGTGTACCTGTTATGTGTAAGGCATTGTGCTAGGCAATGTCAGACCTATTATTCCTGCCATAGCTTTTCATGGTCATTAAATGTTGAACAGGTCAAATACTGTCCTGTTCCTGAAGTGCAAAAGAGAAATGTGCTCTAGGTCTACGAGACATACTTTAGGTCTAAGAGAAACCAATCCTCACACTCTGCTGAACCACTGTTATGCAATGTGCCTTCAGGGAGCTTTGCTGGGGCCCCTGGGCATTATAGCCAGCTTAACATAGGGAAAAAAAGATGCTCGTGTCTACTGGCATGTCGGGAGGAGGAATAAAAACAAGCTCCATATCAAAGCTCTATGATTGGAACCAAACAAAGTCCCTCCCAGACCCTAAGAAAACTATTCCTATGCGTAAAGAAGAAAAACGTCAGAGACTGAAGTGGTTTGAGGTCGTTTTTGAAAAGAGACAAAATTCACCCCTTTTCCCTGGCTCATGAGAAACTGTAAAATCATAGAACAGTCTTGGATTTGAAACTATGCATAGACTTCTCCAGTAGTAAGAGGCCTACTCAAAGATTCATAGATAGACTTAAGTGGGAACACTTTAATTTCAGATGAAATTAAAGTCCAGTCACATTAACTACTGGAAAGACCCAAGTAGTTATTTCACCCAGGGATCTGCAAGTGCTGCTAACTGAAATGCTCCTCGTAACAGTGCCCACAACTGTCTTTGGTTGCTTTAGAAAGTCGGTCCCAGTCAATCCACTTGCAAACATCTTGATATGGACTAATATGGTGTATGTAATTAGATTATCCCACTTCATTTCTTTTATTTTTCCAACTTAAAAATATCCATCTCTAAAGAAGATGTGGCATATATATACAATGGAATATTACTCAGCTATAAAAAGGGATGAGATGGAGCTATATGTAATGAGGTGGATAGAACTACAGCCTGTCATACAGAGTGAAGTAAGTCAGAAAGAGAAAGACAAATATTGTATGCTAACTCACATATACGGAATCTAAAAATGGTACTGATGAACTCAGTGACAAGAACAAGGATGCAGATACAGAGAATGGACTGGAGAACTCGAGGTTTGGGAGGGGGTGGGGGGTGAAGGGGAAGCTGAGACGAGGCGAGAGAGTAGCACAGACATATGTATACTACCAACTGTAGGATAGATAGTCAGTGGGAAGTTGTTGTATGACAAAGGGAGTCCAACTCGAGCATGGAAGATGCCTTAGAGGACTGGGGCGGGGAGGGTGGGGGGGACTCGAGGCGGGGGAGTCAAGGAAGGGAGGGAATACGGGGATATGTGTATAAAAACAGCTGATTGAACTTGGTGTACCCCCCAAAAAATAATAAATAAATACATAAAATTAAAAAAATATATATCCATCTCTAGCTCCCACCACCAGCAGGACAGATGAGCAGAAAGCTTCCCCCTTGCAGAGGTTTCCTCCTCCCTGCTGAATTGTTCAAGAGCCTTGGAAGTTTAATAAAAAATCCTTATTCCAAAGCTTTGAACTGAGATAAGTGACAAGTCTGCTCAGCCCCCCTAGCAATTTTAATTTCTCAGTTGGTGTTGCTCTTGTGGCCACTGCACAAAATCACTAATAAAAATTCACACAGGCCCGAAGGTCTTTGCCCATTGCTTTATGGCTTCACTGCTGGCTCAGAGCTTTGCAAAGGCCAAGCTGGTTTACCAAGAGAAGGAGATTTTGTTCCTTCAAGGTTAACCCCCATGACTTTCAAGGCCTTTGTTCTTTAGCTACTGTAACACAGCCAGCAGGTGTTTCCAAAGCAATGCCAATGTGGGTAAAGTAAACCTAGGAGTCAATATCAGCCTTGCACCTGGACCTGTAAGTCCTGATGTGGAAGCTGCAGTGAGAAGTTGACACTTCTCTTTTCTTGGTGATAAGTTTCCCCTGGACTAGGAAGGGAGTGTGATGTCCTAGAGCCATCGTAATTCACCAGAGAGCTGCTAATATCTGTAAGCCTCAAAAAGTATACGATTTGGGGTCATATGGTAGTTCTACTCTTAGCTTTTTAAAGAACCTCCATACTGTTTTCCATAGTGACTGTACCAATTTACAACAGTGTAAATCAATTATACTCCAATAAAGAGCTTCTAAAAAAAAAAGTATAGGATTTTGAGAGCAGAGCACAGGGAGATCAACTCGATGCTTTGTGAAGACCTAAAGGCGTGGGATAGCGAGGGTGGGAGGGCGGCTCAAGAGGGAGGGGATATGGGGGTATATATATACATGTAGCTGATTCACTTTGTTGTACAGCAGAAACTAACACAATACTGTAAAGCAATTATACTCCAATAAAGATGAAAAAGTTAAAAAAAAGAAAGTATGGGATCACAGCTTAAAGTCTCCCTGTCCTTTGTCAAGCCTTACCAAAAAAAAAAGTCATGTTATTTCTTTCCTCCAGGATAATTATCCTCAGGATAAAGCTATTTTGAGGTAGCTTTTCTCCATCTAATCAGAAAAGTGAGTTGAATAGTTAAAAGACATTCCTTCCAGAAAAGAAATTTCAAATCCTCACCTAACTAGGCATTGTAATACATATTCATTTGAGTGCTAACTGCAGACTTATATGTTCTTGCAAATAGTATCACCATTTTTGTTTCCTTCTAAGTGATGTAGCAAGTAAGTCATCAGGGCTAAGAAACTGCTGTCCTCCACTGGCAAATGCCTTGATTTTTTTCCTACTTACTTTGAAGAAGAAATGGCATGGGTTTTTTTTGTTGTTGTTTTGGTTTTGGTTTTTTGTTTTTTTTGTTTTTTTAATATGAACAATGCTCAATGGTGCCATTCCTATGGAATGAAAATAGCTTATTCATATTTAACCTGGAAGAAAATCTATATTATTAGAAGTGTCTGTTAATTGAGGCAAAAGAAAAAATTTAGCAGATGTGAATTCTTTCTATCAAATTGTGCAGGCTAATTATTCTCTACCTTTGAAGAAGTGCAAAGGTCAAAAGGCTAATATGTAGCTTCATCAGGAAATTATGTAAATTAGCCCAAATCAAGCACAACACATAACCCCCATAATCAGTAAAATATATAGTTCACTAGCAAATCCAGTGAAGCTTCCAGCTATTTGATCAGTAAAAAAAGAAAGAGAAGGAAAACCCAGAACATTGGTAGGCAAAGTTGATTTTAACATGCCAATAACAAAATAAAATATAGCACTGGACAAGGGACATAAACTCAAGAAATCAATGGAATTGACTCAGGGGAAATCACTAGAATGTGAGAAACATGAAGGCAGGGTGCTTTTTGCTCACTGATGTATTCCTATCACTTAGAACAATACCTGGTACATTATAGGTCCTCAGTAAACATCTGGGAATAAATATTGAATTAATTACTGGATCAAAAATGTCATGAGAAAAATATGACAATGTAAGTTTTGAAATGAGAAAACAAAGGTACATATTACAATTTCATGTATTTCTTCCTAAACTTATTTTATATCCCATGTTAGCAATCTTCTGCTCTTTACAAAAAAAAAAAAAAAAAAAAAAACCTAGAAGAAATGACACTGAAGTAAAAGTAGCTCTATTAAAAATCAGCAATAGGGAGGGTGGGGAGGACTCGAGGGGGGGGGAGTCAAGGAAGGGAGGGAATACGGGGATATGTGTATAAAAACAGATGATTGAACATGGTGTACCCCCAAGAAAATAATAAATAAATAAATAAAATTTAAATAAATAAATAAATAATTTAAAAAAAATCAGCAATAATAAATTCTCTGTGCTAACAAAAATACATATTTAAAGGTAATACTTTTTTCTTTTAACTCTGGTAATATTAAATACCTCTCCTACATATTTGTAAACATGTCCACTCTTCTAAGATGAGAAAGAATGAAGCACAAAGAAATGGGGATTTTTCAAGAGTCACCGTGAAGTAAAACTCAAACCGGTTGATCTTCAGGGAACGAGTCCATCTATTTCAAAGTCACATTTTATTATTACCAAACATTTTCCCTCTCATTTCTTGCATTAATACCATTCTAAAATGACTTTTTTGTATCTCTACACAGTAAAAACCTGGGCACTCTTCTTTATCCCTCAAATCTTGCCACTCTTTATTTTTTTCTTTTTCTTGCCACTCTTTAAAAATGTTTCCCTTATACATTACCAAATGGAAACACAGTATATACAAGAAATAACTTTTGTTATATAGTTATTATTCACCATATTCCGAAAGAATTTAAGGCTACTTACAATATCGCACATGCTATGACAAAAAGAGATTGCTATTTTTTTAAACAAAAGTGGGTGAGGAAATGAAGGCAGAGGGGAAATGAGGTATGGAAGATGAAAGGAAGAATGAAGTTACCACACAAAATACAAACCACGAGGTTTGTGCCTTTAGTCATCGGTCACTTTTTTTCTCAGCTTTCTAGCAACCATGACAAATAGGAAAATGCAAACATGTGATTCTATACCCAAGAGATAAACCAGTAAAACAGGTCAGAAAAAGCATTCTTGGTACTGAGAACAAAGAAAAATATCTTTCATTGATCCCCGTAATAAGGATAATGCATATTGTTATAAACAACATCCTCAAAAATATGTTTCCAGTAGATACAATGATGAGTGCAATGTGGACTTTTTTAGACATCCTGCAAATGAGGACTTGCCACCGAAGAGCAATTCACTAAAGCAATGGGGGTAGGGGTAGGCGATAAGAGCAGCAAATGATGAGGTGCAGGCATTGAAATCAGTGGATTAATCCAGGAATTGATTTTAGCATGTTTAGAGGAGTGAAAGCTCACAAATCCTTCAGCCAACCCCCACAAATGCTGTTTTATGAGCTTCGATAAGAACTCAGGGCTGTGTGTCCAAAATTCTAATCTCTGATCAGGACCAAGAATATAAAAATTTGGTGCTACCAGATCCAGATGAGTAAGGAATCATATGCAGGAACCCATACAAAACAAAACCGTAGAGCCCCTTGTTCAAAAGTATTAAGAATTCCAAGATGGCCACAGTAGAATATTAAACCAAGCACAAGGCCTTCCTGAAGGAGGGGCCCTGTGAAACTGTATAAGGTCACACACCTGTGAAACCAACTCTGACCACATGCTTTAACAACTAGTCAGATTATTCTGAGATATGCCCTTGGGTGGCCTGGAAAGAATACCCTCCTTCCCATGAGCTTCCCTCTTACTAAGATTCTCCCAGTCTAACTCACGGATGAATCAACAATCATGACACCCAGAGCTCAAGGACACAAGCATGGTAAGATTTTAAGCCTGGACAATTATAAAATTAGATATTACAAAATGTCTAGCTTGACCATTAAATACACACACACACACACACACACACACACACACACACGTAAAACATCCGTAAAACATTTGCCCTTGAGCAAAGAAACTTCCTCGTACACATTCTAAAATGAGCTGCTTACAAAGCGTATCCTGGGTAACCAGATAAGATGCTTTCCTGAATAGAGTTTATTATAATCCAGTTAATATTAGAAGATGTCTAACCTATCACGATGGCTCTCTTTTTGAGGTGCTTCCTTCTGGCAAGTAATAGGGAGCAGGGCTCACTGCTTATTGGAACCCTTCTTAGGTTGTGATTAGAGCCAGAGCGTTTGTAAGTAAAAGGATGTAGGATCTTTTATCTCTTATTCTCTTTAAAGAGAGAGGGGGCATGTATCCAGCACACTCAAAGGAGGATTCAAGTCATTAAGGCAGAGGTTAAAAAGAACTGCAGTGAATCTCTGGTTTACCCATATAGAAGTGATACCTCTCATTTTCTTTCTTCTCAAGCTTTCTTAAAGAATATATTCCACCCACAGGAGCAGCCCTACCAGCTCCCACCAGCCAATTAGTGTTTGTTAGAATTATTATTATTATTATCATGATGCATTATTATTATTCTAGGATGCATTATACATCCTAGGATACAGGGTACATCATATCTTTCTTAAACGAGGAAAGAATTTTTTTTAACTCTCTAATTACAGGAAGTCCAGAGGTAGGGCACACTCTGGGTTGATTCACTGCCTCAAAGATTTCATCAAAGACTCAGGATTTTTCTCTCTGCTCTCCTTTCTTGTGTTGCCCTCATCCTTAGGCCACCAGCAAGGCAGCTTCCATGGTTCCAGGCAACGGAAGCAGACACAACAGTACGCAGAGGACATTGGGTCTCATTCTGAGGATTTATGCATCATTCCCAAAAGTCCTCCAGAAGATTCCCCTCAGGTATCCCTCACTGACCAGAACTGGGAACATATCCACTCCTAAACCAACCACAGGTAAAGGGAACAGAGTTAGCGTGATCAGCTGTGAGGGTGGGTGCTGGGCAGTCGATTGCAATGATCACTACTTGGGCCCCAGGCAACTGTGAAGTAGACCCGGTTTGGACACAAGACCAAAGAGTAACCAATTCATAGGTATAGTGGAGTCACTGAAATTCTTGTTCTCAAAAATTTGAATTAAGGGGCACAGAGCCTAAGGGAGTTGGGAGTTAGCTCATATTAATGGCAGAATACTACATTAAAATCCTTGAACTTAAGCTGCTGAGGTCCTCAAAGCCACCTGAGTCTCACCTTTTCTGGACTCCAGTTGCTCAGTTTTTCTTTATTTCCATAAGACTCCTTATAATAAATCCTCTTTACTTAAGCTAATAAATGGGAATAATTTCTTTGCAAATAAAATGCTGTGTTTAAGGTAGCCTTACTGGAAACTGAGATCCTAGGTCCTATTATGACACAGCTTCTGTGTGAGCTTCAAATTCAGTACGAACATCCACGCTAGTGTGCCCAAGAGGGAGGGGTTTCCTGGACTCAGGTCTTCCAGTGCTAAAAACTGGGACCACTGGTCACCCCAACTTCAATAACAGAGTCTATACCAAATTCACTAAACCCCTCCCATATCTAGTATTTCTTCTTAGAATCAGAGTGTGAAAGAAGACCAATAAAAACTATTTACCTACAAACCACCTTATAGTCTTACTTTCAGACTTCACTACAGTTTTAAGATACAAAATATTGCAGTTACGTTCAGTCCAGAGCCCAACATGGATAAAACACCAACATGGATAAAATAAGCATTGAGAATAGAAGTATGAAATGAGTGCCATTATCCCTAATACAGGGGAGCAGCTTTCCTAAATAAAATGTACCATTATGTTAAAGTCAAAAACATTCTCTGAGATGAAAAGAAACTCCCCTCAAGAGACCCATGACCTGAAAGCCTCCTTTCACACAGGAAGAGTTATCCTTGGGGTGACCCAGGCTCTGCTGAGGCAGTGTTGACTTATGAATAAAATAACCATGATTAATAATACATTGCGTTTCCTCATGAAATAGGATAAAAGGCCTCTTGCTGCTTTAAACAACCACAGGGATGAAAATATGACAACATTAAGCAAGGATAGTTAAGTTGTCCTGAGAAATATCCTAAAAGTGTACTATACTATGACAAGAAAATGGGATTCGACAACCAGAGGCTCTTAAGCCATATTTTCTCCCTGCCTTTAAGAGTATAGTCAGGGATGTGACAAAACAAAATTCATTCTCTTTCTTCACAGATATGAAAAGACATCTTATTTGTAGCTATTGTAGAAAAGGCACCAAGATAATGAACAGAAACACCAATTTCACCCGAGGCTGTGGGCAAACTAGTGGAATCCCATTAGATTCAGTAATAATGTCAGGAAAAAAGCCCAGGCCTTTCTCCTACCTGTCATTTTACATCAGAATTAGCATGGTATTCAAATTTCAAACTTTTTTATGGCAAGTAACTCTGATCTCATTAAGCCAGTTCTTCCTCTTGAGAGTCCATATCCCCCAGTAGCACATGAGCTCAGGGATGACAATTTGGTTCATTTTCAGAGAGTCTTCCCCACCTAAAAATCCTGCATATTAGGCACCAAGAAATATTTGTTGGACAAACATATGAAGGAAATGTAAAAAGGCGAAAGAAAGCACTAGTTGGATTAAATATGTTGCTAATGTCAAAACTTAAACTTGGGTGTCATACTTTTAAATAAAAATTAATACAAAAATATTTCTGCATGAAGATACATACACACACACTTACACACATATAAATATGTATATTTCTGCCTCCCCTCTTCCCAAAAGGATATGAGGAACTTGGTAAAAGGAAGAAAAGATAAATTAATAAACTAAGATTTTTAATGGGAAACAGGAGGAAAAAAGTAAATATTCAATATAACAATGAGTCTAGTGGTCAAGATTGAGTGAAAAGACCAACTATAATCTCCCTGCAAACAAGACTAAGAGGAAAATGTGATAAATCACTTGTCATTTTGATCTGAGAAGAGGAAACTCACTACTTTCCCAAGAGAGATAAAGCTTTTCCTAGAACCAAATTCTGATAGAAATTTCCCATGTAAGGAGGAAGCAGGGATCACTCAGTGATGTAATAGACAATTATCTTTACAATTTCAGGGCAAATGCAGAAACATCTGAAAAGAGGGCACCTGCTGAGGTTTAAGTAACAGTTGAACAAGTTGCCTTACTTACCAAGAAAAAATTTAGGTTCACATAGCTGGGTCCATAAATAAGCATACAGAATCAGAAATCAATAAAGGGGATACTCCATCTTGTACAGATTTTGACAGATTTTTCCCTACAATATTTAAAATGTGTAATAATAGTAAAAAGTAACAACAATAATTTAAATAAATACACATGCACATTTACTATATATCTGATTTGGGGATAAATCCTTCATCAATATTATCTCATTAGCATTAGCAATACTACATAATAAGTATTTCTGATGTTTAATAAGAAGACAAACAAGACTCAAAAAGGTAAAGAACTTTTTCCAAGAACCTTGTCACATAGCGAAGTCAAACTGAAAACTCAGGATTCCCTGACTCCAAACTATTACAACTGTAACCCCTGTACCTTCCTGCTTCCCTCAGTAACATAGTCATGTCTGAAACTCACTTGTTTCTTCATGTAAAATACTGGACCAACAGACTCAAATATGAGCTTTTCTTTAGAAGAAAAATGGAATGAAGTTTTGAAAGCATATTTAGAAAAGTGATGATTCTACAGCTTTGATACGTTATAATTTAGTTTCTAAATTACACTCTTAAGTCATTTCAAGGACATCATATCTGAGAAATTACTTGAAGCAACTTGTCCTGGATCAGAGCTTCCTAGTTAGAATGAGCCTTGAAACAATTGTGGAAATAAGAAATATTCACCTAGCACTCCATGCAGCTTATCAGTTGAATGGCTATGCAAAGGGCTCATTACAAAGTCCATTGAGAAAGGGACCCAGTGTTTACAAAATTTTAATCATTTCCCCAGTAAGAAATGTTTCCTTTTCAAAGGAAACAAGTACACTCCACAATGCATAAAGGCAATCAAATGTTATTTTTAAGAAAATAAAAACTTTATAAACACCAAAAAAGGAGAAAGATACAGACTTTTCAGATGTCCTCCACATCATCTCTAACCAATCCCATGTCGTAAAGCAATGGTGGTCTCCTGATTTCACCACCATTAGCCCTAAAAGCCAAATCTCCCACGGGGATTTGCCATACTCAAGTTTGGGTATTTCTCCACATGTTTAACATAATAAAAGTATGCATAGTAAGATACAAATTCTATATTCATGATTAACTTCTTCTGACTTTTTTCCAGCTTTATTGAGATATAATTGACATATAATATTGCATAAGCTTGTGTACAACATATTGATTTAATACACTTATCTATTGTGAAATGGTTACTACAGTAGGGTTGGCCAACACCTCCAACACCTCACATGATTACCATTTCTTTTTTTGTGGTGAGCACATCGAAGATCCACTTTCTTAGCCACTTCCAAGTATGTAATACAGTATTATTAACTATAATCACCAGGCATGCTATACATTAGATTCCCAGAACTTATTTATTTTACAACTGGAAGTTTATACTCTTTCACTAATATCTCCCCATCTCCCCCATCTTCCCACCCCTGGCAACCACCATCCTACTCTCTGTTTCTATGAGTTTGGCTTGTTTTGATTCCACATATAAGTGATATTATATAGTATATGTTTTTCTCTGTTTGACTTCACTTAGCATAATGTTCTCAAGGTCCATCCATGTTGTTGCAAAAGACAGGATTTTTTTCTTTCCATTCACTATGTAAATCACATTTTCTTTATCCATTCATCCAAAAACAGATGCTTAGGATGTTATCTTGGCTACTGAGAATAATGATGCAATGAACATGGCAGGGGGTGGGGGGTACAGATACCTCTTCAAGATCCTGATTTAATTTCCTTCAGAGATATACCCAGAAGTGAGATTGCTGGATCACATTATAGTTCTAGTTTTAATTTTTTGAGAAACCTCCATACTGTTTTCCATAGTGGCCGCACCAGTTTGCATTCTCATCAACAGTGGACAAGGGTTTCCTTTTCTCTGCATCCCTGCCAATGCTTATCTCTTGTCTTTTTGATAATAGCTACTCTAACAGGTGTTAGGTGACAGATATCTCATTGTGGTTTTGATTTGCATTTCCATGATGATCAGCGATGTTTCCATGTACCTCCTGGCCATCTGTATGTCTATGCTTGCTCACAGCCGTCCGCCAGAGCTCATTATGGCCACCTTCAGAAGCATGCACAGAGAGCCGGCCACACGGTGAGGGGTGTGCGGGTGAGGCACACCAAGTACCCGGGGTGCTCGGGGGCCAGTTGCGGGGATCCACAGGCAAGGTGTGCCAGCAGCTCATGCGCACGATTCTCGATGGATCCAGGGCACAGTTAACAGGATCCGCATCCCTTTAATGCCCTCTGAGAATCTCCCAGCCTCTTCCCACCCCTAGTTATTCAGCTCATGGATTCAGTACTCTGAACAGAGGGAGAGAGAAAGGGGCTTCTCTGGCAGCATCCCACACAGCTGGAGAAGCCAAGCGCTCCACTTTCACCCGAGAAAGAAGTCATGGTCAAGAAGATCTCTCTTGGCACTGAAATGTGCTGTCTTGGCAGGAAGGGGCCGCAGGGAAAGTCAAATTATCTCTTTTACCCTCTCCAGTGCATCCAAACTTGTAATTTTTGCTCTAACAAAAGCTGATGGAATTTCTGTGCTGGAAACCTGGGCGTCCACAAAAGCTCTCTGGTCTGTGGGTGACTATCTGAGACAGTGTTTTTCAGGGCCTGCCAGACCACAGCCAAGCAGGGCTAGAGTCGATTCATGGGCCACTGCAGGGTCCACAGCACAGACCGAGGTTGGGCAGCCTGTACCGGGGTGAGACCCCTCCCGGGATGCCTTAATGTATGGTGCTGGATCCCACAGCTCCCACAACAGCACTTTGATCCATTGACAGATGCCACTTTGCTGTTGTTGAGGGAAAGATATGCTCAAGGCGCATCTTATTCAGTCATGTTGCTGACATCACTTTAACTTCTGACTTTCATTTGATGTGCCAACCGGTTAACTTAATAAGCCTATTTTTGTTTTGCTTTGGTTTCTCAACAATCTTTATTAATTGAAGGGTTGAGGACAAAGACTTTTAAAAATTAATTAATATAGTTTTCTGGTAGAGTCTTTAGGGTTTTTTATATATAGAAATTTTTGCAGATGACATGATATTATATATAGAAAACCCTAAAGACTCTACCAGAAAACTGCTAGCACTAATTGATGAGTTTAGTAAAGTAGCAGGATACAAAATTAACACACAGAAATCTCTTGCATTCCTATACACTAACAATGGAAGAGCAGAAAGAGAAATTAAGGAAACTCTCCCATTCACCATTGCAACAAAAAGAATAAAATACCTAGGAATAAACCTGCCTAAGGAGGCAAAAGATCTGTATGCAGAAAACTTTAAGACATTGATGAAAGAAATCAAAGACGACACAAACAGATGGAGGGACATACAATGTTCCTGGGTTGGAAGAATCAACATTGTGAAAATGTCTGTACTACCCAAAGCAATTTACAGATTCAATGCAATCCCAATCAAATTACCAATGGCATTTTGCACAGAACTAGAGCAAGAAATCTTACGATTTGTATGGAAACGCAAAAGACCCCGAATAGCCAAAGCAATCTTGAGAAGGAAAAATGGAGTTGGTGGAATCAGGCTTCCTGACTTCAAACTATACTACAAGGCCATAGTGATCAAGACAGTATGGTACTGGCACAAAAATAGAAAGGACGATCAATGGAATAGAATAGAGAACTCAGAAGTAAGCCCAAACACATATGGGCACCTTATCTATGACAAAGGAGGCAAGACTATACAATGGAAAAGAGACAGCCTCTTCAATAAGTGGTGCTGGGAAAATTGGACAGCAACATGTAAAAGAATGAACTTAGAACACTTCCTAACACCATACACAAAAATAAACTCCAAATGGATGAAAGACCTACATGTAAGGCCAGACACTATAAAATTCCTAGAGGAAAACATAGGCAGAACACTCTATGACATACATCAAAGCAACATCCTTTTTGACCCACCTCCTAGAATCAGGGAAATCAAATCAAGAATAAACAAATGGGACCTCATGAAACTTAAAAGCTTTTGCACAGCAAAAGAAACCATAAACAAGACTAAAAGGCAACCCTCAGAATGGGAAAAAATAATTGCCTATGAAACAACAGACAAAAGATTAACCTCCAAAATATACAAGCAGCTCATGCAGCTTCATACCAAAAAAGCAAATAACCCAATCCACAAATGGGCAGAAGACCTAAATAGACATTTCTCCAAAGAAGACATACAGATAGCCAACAAACACATGAAAAGATGCTCAACATCACTCATCATCAGAGAAATGCAAGTCAAAGCCACAATGAGGTATCACCTCACACCGATCAGAATGGCCATCATCACAAAGTCTGGAAACCACAAATGTTGGAGAGGGTGTGGAGAAAAGGGAACTCTCCTGCACTGTTGGTGGGACTGTAAGTTGGTACAGCCACTATGGAAAACAATTTGGAGGTTCCTTCAAAAACTACAAATAGAACTACCATATGATCCAGTAATCCCACTCCTGGGCATATACCCAAAGAAAACCATAATCCCAAAAGAAACTTGTACCATAATGTTTATTGCAGCACTATTTACAATAGCCAGGACATGGAAGCAACCTAAATGCCCATCAACAAATGAATGGATACAGAAGATGTGGCATATATATACAATGGAATATTACTCAGCTATAAAAAGGGATGAGATGGAGCTATATGTAATGAGGTGGATAGAACTACAATCTGTCATACAGAGTGAAGTAAGTCAGAAAGAGAAGGACAAATATTGTATGCTAACTCACATATACGGAATCTAAAAATGGTACTGATGAACTCAGTGACAAGAACAAGGATGTAGATACAGAGAATGGACTGGAGAACTCGGGTATGGGAGGGGGCGGGGGGTGAAGGGGAAACTGAGACGAAGCGAGAGAGTAGCACAGACACATATATACTACCAACTGTAAAATAGTCAGTGGGAAGTTGTTGTATAACAAAGGGAGTCCAACTCGAGGATGGAAGATGCCTTAGAGGACTGGGGCGGGGAGGGTGGGGGGGACTTGGGGTGGGGGGGGAGTCAAGGAAGGGAGGGAATACGGGGATATGTGTATAAAAACAGATGATTGAACCTGGTGTACCCCCCCAAAAAAAAAAAAAAAACAGATGATTGAACCTGGTGTACCCCCCCAAAAAAAAATAAAAAATAAAAAAAATTAAATTAAATTAAATTAAATTAATTAATATAGAATAGTCCTGGCTTTGAAAATTCTCAATACTTTATTATAAAATACTTTATTATAAAATATGAGAGAAAATTAGACTTAAGAATGTCTTTTAATAATGAAAGATATTTGAAAAATGTAGTGCCCAAACTCCATCTTAATCCTTTGCCTCAGTCCACCTGCATATAAGCATATATACAAGTATATATACAAGTGTATATATACAGGTATATATAGAGTTACATTTAGGGTAAGTATGAAAAGTAAATGATGGCTTTTGATGCCATCTATAGAGACTACAAAATCTGTAGTTTTTTCATTTCCAAAATGCTGCACATCATGCCTATTCTGATTTCCCTGGAAGAACTTTACTAGGGCTGCCAATCCTAAAGTCCCTCTAATCACCAATCCCGTACCCAGAGGTGGGCAGATGAACCAAGCCATGCCAATCACAGCACAACATCCTCTAGGACTAATGATTAGCTATGAAACTGGTACATGACCCTCAAAATGTCAACAGGAGTCTTCCTTGGACTATTTTAATAATGGACATTAGGAAAAGACTGTCCTTATCCCACTAGACAGAGAAGTAAAACCCAATGAGCTGAGAGTTTCCAGGAACCATTTATTTTTCTACATAGAAAAAAAGGCAAGTATGAAGTAGCAAAGAATTACACTAACAAGCAAAATGGAACAGAAATAAAGAACATAAAGACAGCACTGTTTGATCCCTTGCTTTAGCCATCTACCCATGTCTGCAGTCACCCCTGGACTTCCCTGACAGCCGAGTCAATAATTCCCTCCTTTTATTTAACGTGAGTGGATTTGGGGTTACTCTCTCTCACAATATTGACTACATCAATGCTCCAAGAGAGGGCTAACTCCAAAGTGATCTAAACCACAAGCCCCTAAGTTATAGTCATATTTCCTCCTGATTTGTCTCACATGATCTCAAATAAATGTTTATAAACCGATGAAAGCTTTACTTATATACTTACTGGAGACATACTATCTACATAAAATTTAGAAATCAGATACTACAGGTGATGATACAGATGTATGGTTACCCCTGGATGTTTTATATTGATCTCTTCACGTCTTCTCTGGTTTCTTCTGTGTGAGAGGAGTCATAGCTCAGAAATCTGGGCTCTCTTGATCATAGAATTTGAAGTCTCTACAAGATTTAAACCCTGCACTACAAGCCTGGACATTTTTAATTATCAGAGTACTGGCTATTAGATCTATTCAACTTTGTGCGTTGTCAGATGTGACATTGTAACTGCAACTGTGGTGGTTAAATACATGTGTCAGATAGACTGCAGAGAGCATCCTCTGTGGATAATGGAAATGACTGGAGGGCTGAGGATGACACTAAGTTCCACTTGACTTCATTATTAACCGTAGAACAAAAAAGCAACACAAATTTAAAATTCTCTTAGTATTCCGTATGGCTAAAAAGGCTGTCAACTGCTACTATAGCTAACAAATATTGTTTTTATTAACATAGATATTTTCAAATGCTGAAAAGCATATAGAACAAAACTTCTAGCCCCAGATAAACCTTAATACTTTTAAATTATAAAATTATTACACACATATAGTAAAAATTTCATGCAGTTTCATGCATCTTATAGGAAAATACAAGATGAGATGTAAAATTCTCTCTCCTCCAAACCTACACCTTCTCTCTAAATCTAACTATTAGCAGTAGTTTTTTAGTGCATCCTTCCAAAACAAAAAGTTATAATTGGCTAGTATATGTGTGTCTGTGTAGATATCCTTTTATTTATATAAATGAGATCATTCACACTATTTAGTATTTTTTCTTTTTACTTAATTTTACATCTTGGAGAATATTCATAGCAGCTGACAGAGATTTACTTCATTCCTTTCTTTTCCCCAGTTTTATTGAGAAATAATTGACATACATCACTGTATAAGTTTAAGGCATACAGCATGATGGTTTTATTTACATATTTTTGTGTGTGACATTATTATTGTAATAGGTTCAGCTAACATCCATCATCTCCTATATTTACAATATTAAAAAAAAGAAGAAAAAAATATTTTCCCTGTGATGAGAATTCTTAGGATTTACTCTCTTAACAACTTTCCTAAATATCATAAAGCAGTGTTGACTATAGCCACCATGTTGTACACTATATCTCTAGTATTTATTTATCTTATAACTGGAAGTTTGTACCTTTTGACCACTTTCCTCCAAACTTCATTCTTTTTAAAGGCTCTTCATAGAACCATGATTTATTTAGCTCATTTCCTATCGATATGTATTTAAGTTGTTTGATCCTCGGGTTTTCTGCTATTGCAAATAATGCTGAAGCATGTATGTATGATATATATGTACACATATAGGCACACATACATATATATCACAAATACGTATATATCACAACACACACATATACCACAAATACAATTACAGATATTATGATATATCACAAATACATATATATCACAACATATATATATATCACAAATACGTATATATCACAACATACACATATACCACAAATACACACTTACAGATATTTTGATATGTATCCCCTGTGGTAAAATCTGCTCTGTTACTTAACTGACAGGGCAAAATACAATTAATAAGGCCAGCATGTGCGCATCATCCATGGAATGAAGGTGATACATTTTGCAAATGCAAAGAATCACCATTAGGTTCTTATCCTTAAAGATTTAATGGCTTCTTTTTCTATGAGAAGAGTTGTAGCTGGGTTTTGTTCTAAAGAGTGAAGTATAGAAAGCCCTTTCCTCTACGTCCTATTACATGCTTTCGTCTGTATTCTTAGATTTAATAATCGGCTTGTCAAGCTTTCCTATTTTGCAGAAAAAAGTTAACGGTGAGAATAGAAATAATACTCACTCCATTTCCATAGTGAAATAAATAACATCTTGTGGTGTGTTTAGGTATGTAAGTGGGAAAGGACAGGTCTGTCTTAGAATTTTTTATCAGGGTATCCAGTCCTTCCAAGAAAGCAGCACTCCAGCTCTCTACCGGGGCGTGTTTCTCTATGAATCCTATTTGTGCACGCCTGCTTATCTCCATCAACATGCACACAGAATACACAATCTTTTCTTTCATACGCCTGGTTCCTGACTCTTTCTTGAAGCAAAAGTCACTTAATAATCACCAAAATTGCACCTCTAAGTGTGAGAAAACACATGCTTTTGATAAGCACTCATTTAGCTTTTGCATATGCACTTAGACGCCCCCAGGCCTTCTAATGCCTTATGCAGTTATGCAGCCTTGAACCTGAACTTCAGAAGCTGATAACTAGGTTCCATCCACCAGCAGCATATCTCACAGTGCATTCATTATGACATTTCACATGCGTTCCTTGTCAATTACGAAAATAGGCAAAAAGGGAAATCATTTCCACAAGGTTTCCTCACCAAGAAAATATTAAGTACACCTCCAAGTTAGTTTGCCCCTCTCACACAGTGCCCGGTTGCCATGGGTTACCACTTTCTCTGATGCATTTATCCCTAGAGGAAGAATGTTAAGATAGCAATGAAGGGAACTACCACTGACTACAAAAGAATAATAAATGCAAATAGATTCCAGGATAAAGTCATTTTTTAACGATAGCAAGGGCTCTAAACTTGTATTCCATTTCTTTTTTCCTTTTTGAGGGCAAAGTTTTGCTATTGCAACTTTAGCGATTCTAACCAGAAAAAATTTTTTTACTGAATCTTTAAAATAATATATTCAACCAGTGTAATTCCTTTCTACCAAAGAAAAGAAACTGTTGGTTAAACACAAGGACTTTCCATGTGAAATTATTTGCTCCAGAAAAAGAGAAGTTGAAAACAGATAACAGTATTTTTGTTACTAATACTGAAGTGTCCTTTTGGGGGGGTGGGTTGTACAATTATAAGAGAAACAGAAATATTTGATCAGAATGAACACAGGAGCACTTAGAGCCCCAGATCTGTTTAATCTAAAGGAAACCTAAAAATAGGACTCTAAACTTGCAAAACAAAATACAGGCTGCCTATCCACATGCCAAAAGGCTTCCCTCCATAGCTCCTTAAACAACAATCACTGAAGTGGCACTGAGCTAAAGGCATATTTTCCCCACAACATCATGTGAATTGGTGTGTGTGTGTGTATGTGTGTGTGTGTGTGTGTGTGTGTGTGTGTGTGTGTGTGTTTTGATCAGGTTCTCATGAAGATTCTAAAATGACAGCAGGGAATTTTAAGAGTTAGAAGAGTTTTTGTTCGTTTGCTTTTTTTTTTTTTTTTTTTTTTACTTTTCAGCGGTTTATTCTCAAGACATTACAGTGTTCAACCAGTTTGACGTATAAGGATATCAGACATAAAAGCAAAAGCATCTGAAGTACCATATCTCAGAAGTAAACACTGTTGATATTCATTGTATTTATATTCAGTGACTAAAGGTGGATGACAAATTTTCAAAATCTTGATACATATTGCCAAACTGCCCTTTAAAAAGGCTACAATCTCACCACCAGTGTATCAAAATGTCCATTTAACTGAACCACTGGGGATAGTAAAGGACATATTCAGACTGAGAAGTTAACACTTATTTTGTCAAATCCTTTGCTCTAATTCAGGGGTCACCAAACATTTTTTGAACAGGGCCACACAGTGAACATTTTAGGCTTCTTGGGCCATACAGTCTATGGCAAGTAACCAACTCCGTTGTTGTGGCTCAAAAGAAGCCATAGTCAATTTGTAAACAAATGGGTAGGCTGTGCTCCAATAAAACTTTATTTATAAAAACAGGCAGCTGGACAAATTTCGTCTGTGGGCCATAGTTTGCCAATCCCTCTCAAAACTCTTACTTGTGATTTTTAAAACCAATTTTTTGATAATTCTTATAAAGAAATCTATAAGGAATCATGTGGTATGTGTGTGTATGTATTCTTATTGTAATACCTATAAACAAGCTCATTCATTAAGAAAACAAAAAAAGGAAAGAACAGTGTAGAAACTCTTTAACTTCCAAAAATCACAGCAATCATCACCAGAGCTAAAGCTCTTAGAGCACTTTATAGCTTACGAAGCCATTTCTCATTCATTAACTTATTTGATCTTCAAACACTGTGAAGTAGCTATGATTATTCCAATCTTACAGATGGGGAAATCGAGGTTCAACTTATTAGCTGAGAGACTCAAGGCCAGAGGCCACCTTGTTACTGCAGTTGCTGTTTAAGTTGAACCAACCGGAAAGTCAGCACTGAAAATTCCTGTGACAGAACACACCCATCCAGGTGAAATTACACACATAGACTGCCTCTGCTTTTCAGGTAAATTGTTTGTTTTCTCTTTAAGACCTAAAGACTTTGTCAGCGGGAATAGGTGGTAATTAGTAAGATAAGAGATTGATCTTGTATTCTAGTCTGCTAATGTTTGTTTTGTACCAGAATTGTCCCTGTGGCACTCAGCCAGAAAGAATGAAGCAACTGTAAATGTCTAGGCAAAAGCCTAAAAAATAAATTTACAAGAAAGAAAATCTATAATTAGGGGAATTGTAAACTAAATTTGAAGATATATTCACAAACTCTGTGAATTTATACAGTAGTGAAGACAGATTCACAATCCACAGCAAAAAAGAACTGCAATATTTTTTTCCTTTCAAGAATAAAAGATACCAGCAAAGGTGCTAAAACATATTGAAACAAAGAGGTGGATAATTTTTCCTTAATTAAAGAATCAGTGTTATTCTGTAACCACAAAGAACATTCTGCTGATTTTGACAATTTTTTTCTTCCAATCTGTGGGTCTGGGCTGTACATGCAGTCCTCTGGCAGACACCAAGCCGAGCTACGCACAGCCCTTGCCCTCCAGGGCGCCTTCTCTGAGACCAACCGTATGTCTGCACCTTTGCTGGTAAAAGACTCTTCCATTCACAGCTGGTAACAGCCAGGCTGGTCCATGGCCACATATTTCCCACTTAGTCCCTGTTGTTCTCCAGCGCTGGAGGCAGGACCTTAAAAAGTCCCTCACCAACTGTTTTGTCCCTCATTCTCCACAGTTTCTGAATTCAGCTTCCTACACAACAGCTACACAGGTATCCTGATGTTGTCTGTTCTTTGAATGGACTAGGCAAGTGAGGTGGTCTTGCAAACAGCTGGCTGCTTGATGCCACAGTTCTCCCTCTGCTGCACACAGATGGCTTGATTTCAAAGTACACTTGCTTTATGGGCCGTTTGCAAAGTCAGCACTGTATTTTGGGACAAGAACAAGCTCAGAAACAGATGAGACCATTCACCAGAATGCAGCAGGGAACTGCTAAGATTTTTCTTGAAAACACAGCCTTTAAAATGTTTGCAGAATCCTGTGACATGAGCAACTCAGGGCCCTGTGGGGATCTAATCCACAAAATAGGTTAGAAGCAAAGTGGAAGGGGAAGAACAAGGTGTAGGAAAGCTGGAAATCAATCTCTCGGTGGTACAGCAACAGTGCTCAGGATGACGTCAAGTTCCAGGTCCTCCCATTAAGTTATGGTAACCTCAGCAAGTGAGTTTAGCTACCTGGGCTGCATCTTCTCCACGATAAATACAGGAAAGACAACGTATTCTATGATGTTTGTGTGAAGAAGAAAGGAGAAGGAGCTTTCTAGGTTGTCAAGTGCTACCCAAATGTAAGGTACTATGACACAGTTCCAGATCTTGCCCTACTAGGGATCACTAGGGATGTCATAAATTATTCTTGGGCAGATTTATCACTAACACCTAAGAGACACGCTGAACATCAACTGGCACTTCAACAGCATCAATGTGAATGCCTGGCACACAGCCAGTCCACGTGCATGGCATGTGCCTTCTGTGGAAGCTACATTAAGGGGGAAAAGAATTTGTATCTATGATTTCGGGAGTGTTGCAGTGTACTCAAAAAACAGCTCAAATTTCAAGATTTAATGAAAAAATACTTAAAAGAAAAAATTTCTTAAGAGAATAATCATCTTGCCAAGTTTGTGTATTCTTCACATAAAGTATTTGATCACCTTCATCTTTCACTTTATTGGTCCTAAAAACAAACAAACAAAACAAAAAACTGATTCTAAACTATATGGGAAAAAATCTAGAAATGCTCTTTTCTGGCCTTTATCATATAAGAATATAATATACTTCTATTGGATTGAACCATATGTAATTGCTTTTCTTTTTAATAGGTCAGACACTCAAAGATCAGCAATTTTGTATGGGTCAATACGATAGATCAGAGACTGAACTTGATATGATTCAAATGACCTTGTCTTCCATGAGTTCACAATCTAATAATTGTTAAAATGTGTCCCCACATAATCTACTTCTTATTGCAGCTTTTGTTCCAATTCATTAAGTGCTTGCTTAAATAAAGCACCTTTTAAATGATTTATAAACTTATACATTCAAGAGGCAGTGTTTTAAAGGAAGTAATGGAGTCTATACCATTTAAAGAAATTCTTAAGGGGAGCTACTCTTAAAGGGACCTACTTTTTTTCATTTTCTCACTCCTATTTTTCCTTTAAATAATAGAACTCAACCTCTGTGTTAGTCTGGGAAACAGAACCAATAGGAGGGGTGTGTGTGTGTGTGTGTGTGTGTGTGTGTGTGTGAAAGAGAGAGAGACAGACAGACAGACAGACAAGAGACATTTTAAAGAATTAAGTAAGTCCAAAATATGCAGGGAGTACCTGTAGGCTAGAGACCCGGGGAAGAGCCAGTGGTGCAGTTCAAGTTCAAAGGCCTTCTGCTGACAGAATGCACTCTTGCTCAGGGGAGGTCAGTCTTCTGTTTTATTCAGGCCTTCAAATGATTGGGAGAGGCCCACCCACACTATGGAGGGCAATCTGCTTTACTCAAAGACCACCAATTTAAATGTTAATCTCATCCAAAAAGACCTTCACAGAGATATCCAGAATAACATCTGACCACATATCTGGACACTGAGGCCCAACCAAGTTGACACATGAAATTAACTATCATAACCTCAGACAGAACTGTCCATGTACTATACTGGGAACAATTGTAGACAAGAGCGAAAATACTATATTTCCTATTACCATTAAATTTAATTTTATATTTATTATAACAAAATTGTGGCTGTTTCCCGTTGAGTCCTTACAATAGGAGTTGCTTCCTTCCCACCCTTAGGAGGTGACCGCAATTAGAGCTGTCTCCCTTTCTGGCACTATTTCTGAGGGAGACTCCGCTCCATGTCCTTAAAAGCATGATGACAGGTTTGCCTTTAAAACTCAAATTTAGCCTCAGGAAATTTTTTTTTTTTTTCGGGGGTACACCAGGTTCAATCATCTGTTTTTATACACACATCCCCGTATTCCCTCCCTTCCCTGACCCCCGCCCCGAGTCCCCCCCACCCTCCCCGCCCCAGTCCTCCAAGGCATCCTCCATCCTCGAGTTGGACTCCCTTTGCCATACAACAACTTCCCACTGACTATTTTACAGTTGGTAGTATATATATGTCTGTGCTACTCTCTCGCTTCGTCTCAGAGCTTCAGGAAATTTATTACACTTTGAGATTTTTTTTTTGTTTTTTACAAAACCGAACTTCTGAAACTACTGATACACTGAAAAATTAGTCAGCCTTTCCTATCAAAAACTAATAGAGATTTACTCTGTTGAACTATTTACAAAAGAAAGTAAAAATGATCCAGAGGATATTAAATTATTTTTAAACCTATTGATCATCTTTCCCCCACACACCTCTAAATTCATTCACTTGAATTTTATCTGTTTACTGATCTTTATAGGGTCCACTAAGAGATAAGTAGTAATTGTAACAAGGAAAAACCCACTTTGAAGTTCACCTGCCTTTCACCCAGGAGCCCACAAGTGCTTCAGATGCTCCGAGCGCAGGCTCTGAGAGCAGCTGCAAAGCCCTCTGGGAGGAGGGAGTGGAGCCATGATAAAGGCAAAATTAACCTTCTAGCAATTTCCCGCTTTGAGGACTTAAGTCAGCATTTAATCTCATTGGGATGTGGGGTTTTTTTCTGTTAGCTTTTTAAAATTAAATTTGTCAAATACAATTCACCTAATTTTATATGTAGTGTTCTTATTAGGATATTACCATGTAAAATATATTATCATTTTAAGACTATTACAAGGGTTAAAGCTCAGAAAAATAGAGTAATTACCATCACTTATAGATCTATGGAGAGGCAGTAGGGTATAATGGGGAGAGAAGTCTAATAAATTTGATTTCAAAAACCACTAGGCACGTTCAGAAATATTTCCATATTCACGTTCACCTTCTCCCCAGCCAGACGTTTCTCGGGGTTTCTGCCCCGATCTCACCAGGCTTTCAACTCCCTCCCTGAGGATGGAGGAGAGACAGGGTGAGCCTTTCCCCTCCCTGTGCCCAGAAGACTGACCCACAGGTACACATGAGACCTAGGGAAAAGAGTTCCCCCAGTATTTCATTCCTCTAGTACTTTCTGACATTATATATATTAATATATTTTATTGGAATATCAACTGGTATAATACAGGCTCATTCTCAATCACTCCTTTTATTCTTTTCAATAGATGATAATAAGCCTTTTTTATTTTTTGCAAGATCCATGTCTTATGCTTCCTCTGCATCCCTGATATTGATCTCCACGATGCTAAACACACGCGAGGAAACGTAATGATCTACTGGGCTTTTGTTTTTTAATTCCTGGGGTAGGTGGACTGAAGTGAAAGAGAAACCAAAAGGGCAGCTGTTTAGTTCAGTGTGTTATTATAGTTTCACTAAAATGGAAAAACAAATGAAGCACATCGGCTGTTACTTCCTAAAGATTTCACTCCTGATCTCAGGCATCACTGTTTTCTAGGACTACGAAAATAAGGCCTGCCCATAGGTCAGGATAAAAAGGAATCAAGAAAGGAATCAAGAACTTCACAGGAAGAGACTGGAAGTGTATAATGTGCTCCACCTTTCCCTTCTCTTTCTGTGAGCTTCTCTGGAGACACCTAACTAGCCCATGACCCATCTCTCCCCCTACAGACCTCGGAGCCTCTCTCCCCCTGGTCCAGGGCCATACCTGATTGAATGGGGCAGCCACCTTATCCAAAACAGGCCAATCAGATTTAGAACTGGGAAAGTCTCTGCGCGTGGCTGCAGCTGTACCTGTCGACCCTGGAGCAAACAGGCCACGATGTGGCAGGTATTCTATCACAGGCACTGGAGACCAGAGACGGCTAGAGGATGAAGCCACTGAGCAAGGAAGGAGAGAAGGCGAGTGAGGGTGAGAATCCCAGGCACCTGCCCCGCAATCTGAGATCTGGCTACTTTCCCACTCTTGGCTCTAGGATCTATTTCTGCATTCTTACAAATAATCTTTTTGTTTGTTTGTTTTTTGGTCTGCTTGATTTCTGTTACTTGCAATCAAGAGTTGAAGTTAATACAGTGAAGATCTATTTTGGAAGACGGGGAAAAGGAGCAAACATAACTTGTGCCTCTGGGGACAGATAAATTCACTATAAACATCACTTCTTTCCAGTGGAGGCTTCTCAGCTGACTCAGGCACTTGGTATTTCAGTTACCCGTACACGCAACCATCATCCTTATCTTCTGGCTTCTTAAAGTTGAAATTCAGTAACCCTGAAGTGTGGAAAAATTCTATGCAGCACATTCTTTTCCCTCTAGCCTAGCAGATGCACAGCTGCCCTCTGAGATTGTGCTACCTTTCCACAAGGCCATAAAAGGATCTTCATTACTCTTGGTGGGATCACACACACTCTTGGTGTATTGGTGGGGGAGCCACACGTTGTGAATGTGTAAGAGGAAAATCAGCATGCGGAATGTTACCCTGCCATGTCTGCTAACTTTTTACTTCCTCTATTTTCATTGCCATTTTCTTTATTCATCCTCTACCATATACACCAAGAATTCTCACTGGCCCACCACCTCTCTCTACACTTATAAGTTCATTTCCATTTATCTACCATCCTCATTGGTCTTCCTTGCTGTTCCCATAGCATATACACACTTCAACAGTATTGTTCTAAAATACACATTGTATAAATGCCTTTTTACTTCTGTGTCTCTCCCACCAGGTTGGGGGCTATTCATTGGAAGAGGCTGTGTCTTATTGTTATAACCTCCATGTCTCATACATTAGCTAACAAATGTGTGAGGAATGTCCAATGCATGAGTGAGTGAACAAGTAAGTGAGTGAATTAATGACTTTTGCTCCGTCCAGTATTTCTCTGATTCTAGTCATATACTTTTAAATGCATTCTCTCTTTCTTTCATTGTCAGAATAAATGAGCGGCATGCTCCTTGGCTGAGCTCCTGTAATCATATATCCTTTTTCATTTAACACCTCATTCTTATCAAATTTCCCTAAGAGAGTTTGATAGTCTTTTTTTATTATTATTCAAATTTTTATTTTGATGCACAGTACAAGACATGAACTCTTAAATCAACTGAATTTTATGGAAAATGAAACAGCAAATAAATTAGATCCATGTTAAAACAGAAGGTAAGTTAAATGTCCAAACTTAAGGATATAACAACCACAGATAAACTTCAATTCTATCGTCTTCTTTCAGGAGGTTGAACTCTTTCAAACACAATTTTACTATGAACCGCATATAGGAATGCTTAACAGGGGTGGTTTTTGCTGTGTCAACCTGGCCAGCTACAATTCCAGTCATTCAAACACTAACCTAGCTATTGTGAGGGTATTTTATAGATGTGATTAAAGTGCATTATCAGTTGACTTTTAAGTAAGGGAGCTCATCCTAGATAACCTGAGTGGGCTTGATTCAATCAGTTGAAAGGCCCTAGGAGCAGATGTAAGGCTTCCAGAAGGAGAGGAAATTCCAGCTGTGGGAAGCAGCTTCAGCCTGTGCCTGAGAGTTCAATCCTTCCTGTCCTGATAGCTCACCCTATGGATTTCAGACTCGCCTAGCCAGCCTACAGTTGTGCAACTAATTCCTTAAATAAATGTATTGATCTACGTCTCCTCCTGGTCCTGCTTCTCTCGGTTAAATCTGGGTGAATAGAGATTATCACTAGACTATACAGAGAATAAAGCCATGTGTTGGCTGCCATGTTTCACTGCCCTCATGCTTTCATTTCCTCCCTCTTCTCGTCTATGATTTCAAAAATGGCCACATGCGCTGAGGATAACTTAAAGATCTTCACTACATCTTATCAGCATCATAAATTTTTACATGGAAGAAAGACAATCATAGTTTGTTGGATAAAACAAAAGCATATCATTAATTCAAATATAATATAGATTCTATTCTTTTCCTTTTGAATATTCTGGGATTTTTCTTCAATTCATGTTTTTACCATCACATATGCTACATTACAAAACCCTGTGACATGCCCTTTGTTAATCCAGCCAACCACCACAGGTAGTCCTGCACGTAACATCTGCTGTAATAAATTTTCAGTAATTGTGGTGGCCTACAGTTTCTAAAATCTTTCTTAGTCTTTGACATTCATTATTTATTTCTCCTTCATCCTATTTGCCAAAGGTCCTCAAAAAGCTCTGTGTAGTGCAACAGTGCAGCCACAAGCATGGGAATACTTATATTCTTCAAAACTCTGTTGTACTATTCACTTCCTAAGCTACCGTGCCTGCTATTAAATATTTTGTTTCCTCTTCATTTTTTGGTCCCTTAGGTTTGTTTGCCCTTCTTCTATTTTTAATCACTTTTTATGCCCATGAGATAGTTCCACAATAAAATTTTCTAGCTTCACATCTTTTCCTCAGTGTCACCTGACTTTGTCTGCTTTCATATAATAAGCTGATTACCCCTTCTCTTCATTGTTCTAATATGAATTCTAATAGCTTCAAATTTTTACCCATTGACTTTCTCTAGCTTTTTAGGAAAAAAATCAGTTGTTGCTGCAGCTGGAGTTTCAAAAAGTATTTTATTCCCTTTATATTTTGTATCTGTTGTTATTGGTTGTGATAAATAATTATTATTGATTTCATCAATCAGCTTTCTCATTTTCTGTCCATATTGTAAACTCCATTTGAATGTTGTGCTTCTATGTCATGTTCTGACCAAGTTATTCTAAGCATCTGGCTTCATATCTCAAGCACTGGTTGCTTTGGGCTACACCATTTTTTCTTAAGATATAAATTAAATTTTTCCCCCAAACTGTCATTCTTACAATGCAGAAAGGTGTATGCCTTTAAATAAATTGTCCATTTTACATATCTTTTGAGGAAGACATGCATTCAGAAATCTCTTATTTTTCATGAACTACATCTTCCAATTCAGATTCCATGCAAGAGAAATCTCACTTTAGTATAGCTCTCCTGTCTTCCTTTAGGAACAATGACTTTCCCCTTTGTATTCAGCTTGATTGTTGGAACTAAAATCACATCAAGTTTCTCTTCTCTCCAGTCACATAATCTGCATTGTCAGTCTCCTTCACTTGATGCTTTTTGTGTCATATGTGCCTACTCAAACTTGCATTTAATTTTCCCCAGCAATTTTATGATTTACCCACTCCGGTCTCTCCTTGTCCCAAGAGAAAACCTACCTTCCTATTATTCCCCCCACTTTCTTGGCCTCCTTTTGCTGCCTCCTGCTCTAAGGGTTCCACACACATTTACAACCATTGTGCAGATCCAGCTTGCTTTCTTGGCTTGATTTTAAAAACACTGATTGAACATCCAGTATACAGCAGGGAGAATGAAGAGGCAGAAAACGAGTATCCTGTGAATTAAAGAGCTAAGAGTCAGGTGATAAGGAAAGACTTCGGCTAACACATTAGCATTTGCTTCTAGACCTAATGAGGTCTAAAGCATCTTCCACACTGCATTTAGAAAGGGAGATCTTTCTAAAATGCACATCAGATCATTCTCCTGCTTAAAATTGTTCAGTGAATCCTCACAGTCAGCAGGATGAAATTCAAACTACTTAGGAGGCCATTTATCATCTGATCCCTGAATACAGGCTTATACCTCTGTGTGATGCATGTGAATATATATGCATATGTGTGCATACCATGCATGTATATTTAGGTACAGGTGGGCAGTGGTGCTATGGACTAAATGTTTGTTTCCCCCACAAATTCAGATGTTGAAATCCTAATGTGATGATATTAGGAGGTGAGACTTTGGGGAACTAATTAGGTCATGAGGATGGAGCTCTCATGAATAGGATCAGTGCCCTTATAAAAGGGACACCAGAGAGCTCTTTTGCCCTATTTCTATTATGTGATGACACAGCAAGAAGACGTCCATCTATGAACCAGGAATGTGCCCTCACCAGACCCCGAATCTGCCAGCACTTTGAACTTGGACTTCCCAGTCTCTAGAACTGTGAGAAATAATATGATATTTTGTTATAGCAGTCAGAATAGACAAAGATAAGTGCAGTGAGTAGGCTAAGCCAGGAGACCTAAAGGAGAGTAGAAGTCCATAATCCTGGTGGGAGAGGTAGAAAGCATGACAAATATGGGAAAGGGTACAGATGATTGTTGAAATCAGATATGAGGCAGATTTTAGAGACAGAGTAAGGCCAAGGGGGTCAGAATCAAAAAGGAAGATGCAGCGGAAGTCCTGAACACAACCAGCTAGCCTGTGCAGCTTTTGTTCGGAGTTGGCTCCATTTTAAAATGCCAGGTAAGGAAAGGTTGTGCATGCCCTTCTCCCCTGACCTGTCCCTGGGCAGAGGGTCTTGAGGCCACCCTGGATTTGCCAGATGGCCCACTGAGGAACGGTTGAGAAGAGCGGTGGGCTAAGGCCCACACTAATCCCTGCAGCAGGTGTTAGAAGTTGCCGTTGCTCTCCGTGGGGGCCAACTCCACTCACACACATTCTGTGTCTCTACCTTAGGCTCTGAGGGGTAGATTGAGAATCGGGGTGGGAACAGAGTTTCTGAGGGGCAGATGGGAGAGGGAGCAGTGAAAGTCAGGGTGGGTCCACAGCACAGGATAGTGGGAAATGGAATGCCATTACTGTTCTTGATCTGAAATAGTTCCAAAGAGTGGTCCCATAGAAAATAAGGTTTCTTCCATTCAGACTGTTGTCCTGATGGCCACAACATGTAAGAATTAGCACTGAAGGGCTTCTTGACATAAGAAGTGATGTTTATAGATCTTCTTAAGTAACTAGTAGCTTTTCTAGGTACCTGCTAGATGCTGGGGTTGTGGTAGTACAGAAAAAAAAGTGAGAAACTGTAGGGTTTTCTGTATGGAGAGAAGTTGTAAATCATTACACACAGATTTAGCAGTGTTGAGATCCATGGCATGTCAGGTTCTATGTAGAAGGGGCCACAATGTGCTCCATTAGACCCTTTGTGTGGGGATGGGCAGCAGCGGGCAGATGCTTCTGGACAAGCAGGACTCTGAACTGTACCTTCTAGATTCATGATATAAATAACCTGAAATCAAAGGTCGGGTTTTATCTTAATTGAGGAGGAGGAATTCCCTTAATGAACAGAGTACAACTAACTGTTATGTGTTCTGTGTTCTGACATCTTGGTGAGGGTATCAACCCTGCTGTGGCCATGGGAAGGGAGCAGGTCCATGATGAAATCCATCATAATGGTAGTCTATCAGCCCTTGTGAATCAAGAGCAAATCTACTCAACCCTTTGGAATTTTGGGTGTGTCTGGCCCAGGCACATGTATCTCAATGGTTGTTGTGCAGGAATGAGATTTTTCCACCTAGGGCTACCAGAAGTCCCCACAACCATGCTCGGGGTCTTGAATGGCTTTTTTTTTTTAAGAACTTTTATTGAAATATAATTGACATACAATAAACTGTATATATTTAAAGTGTACAATTTGATATATTTTTTCTTATTAGTAATGCATATATGGCAATCCCAATCGCCCAATTCATCCTACCCCAACCCACACCTCCCCTGCCACTCTTTCCCCACTTGGTGTCCATATGTTTGTTCCCTGAATGGCTTTTAAAAGCCAGCTAGTTTGGTAATATGGAAATATTTGGGCTACAGTATTTGGGTTGCCTGCTTATACAAATAATAACAGACAAATAATCCATTAGACAAGACTCTACCATGTCCGTATCAAATACAGAAGGTATTAGGCTCTGAGGGGTAGAATGAAGCATCCCTGGGTCAGTCTGAATTCCAGCAAGTATTCAACACCTGCAGGTGGACTCCACCAGATTTCCTCTAAAACTCTGCTAAATGGCATATTTGACAGCTGTTAAATGGATTCAAGAACATTAAATGTATCCTTAATCTTTGGTACATCTTTCAGAGCATGGAGTTCCTGTCACCCCCTGATATTCTGGCTCATGAGAAAAAGTGGTCGATCATTCATGTGCCAGATATATAGTGGAGATAAAGCTCAATATTGGAAGACTGAGGCCCTTCTGACCCAGCTTCAGTCAAGGTACCTGTTTACCTTGCTGCTCCAGGCTCTGTTGGGTAGTCGTAGGAGACGGTCTTCTCCTAGGCAGCGCTTCCAAACGATGCGGAAGGTAACTTCGGAACTAACGTTTCTTTGGGGGCAAAATTATTGCCACTGCATTGTTGGAGACATGCATTTCAATGGAAACAGTCAAGATCAGGCAGAAATTATGCATCATTTCAGAACAGAAGTTCATTTGTCTCTAGTGTAACAGTCTGAGATGAGAGTTTCAGGTTGGCTGGCCCCTCTGCTTCATGACATCTCTCAGGGCCCTGGGCTGACAACAGCGCTGCCACCTTGCACATGTGGCTTCCAAAGCTGCTCAGATCAGCCAGCAGGAAAAGTGTAGAGAGACTACGGGGAACACTGCTCACTGCTCGCTGCATTAAGAGCCCCAGCCCAGAAGCAGCAAGCATCACGTCTACTTAATTCCATTAGTGAGCCGTCTCCTGGACCACAACTAACTGCAAGAAAGGCTGGGAAATGTCATTCCTATCTAGATAGCCATGTATCCCAATTACAATGGAAGAAGGGACGAATAGGTTTGGTGGGCTACTTGCCTAGCAGTTTCCAACCTAAGTGACTTTTCAGGTCAGGAGTTAAAATACATACTGGTCTCTTGCAGGTAATGTTCAAGTCATGTTGGTTCCAACAAATTCACCTTTAGCAGAGGATTTCAATCAGAGTCTGGACTATTAGAGTCATTTACGAGGTTTTTTCTAATCACATATGCACAAGTCCTATCTGGATCTCTTCACAGACCCAATATTCTGCTTGGATTGGTTGGTCAGGATGGGTATATATATTTAGACAAATTCCCCCAGGTGACTCTGACATTTGTCTCTGTTGAAAAGCACTGTGTGAAAAGATAGGTGTTGCACAAAGAGAATGGCAGCACCTATTCAGGAATTTCCAAGCATCTAGACAGGTGCTTTCTAGCTGTCACCCTCTGAAGCCCAAATGAGGTGGGCCTTAGAGAGACCCCTCAGGACTTGAGCTTTAAGGAGCAGATCAGGACTTACCTGGTGGTGCAGTGGTTAAGAATCTGCCTGCTAATTCAGGGGACACAGGTTTAAGCCCTGGTCCAGGAGATCCCACATGCCGCGAAGCAACTAAGCCTGTGCGCCACAACTACTGAGCCTGCGCTCTAGAGCCTGCGAGCCACAACTACTGAAGCCCACATGCTGCAACTATTGAAGCCTGCGCACCTAGAGCCCATGCTGCACAACAAGGGAAGCCACTGCAATGAGAAGCCCATGCAACCTCAGTGAAGAGTAGCCCCCGCTCACCACAACTAGAGAAAGCCCATGTGCAGCAATGAAGACCCAACGCAGCCAATAAATAAATAATAAAATAAACCTCTTTTTTTTTTTTTTTTTTTTTAAAAAAGGAGCAGATCTAAGGGATCCAAGGTGAGTTCAACAACCCCAGACGGCACTGAGGCCCCATTAGGGGTGGTGTCAAGCAAAGGTCAATGAGGGAAATGTCACAGCTTTCCATTCCCCAGCAATGGGGATCCAGGAGCAGTGCCTGTGGCATGACGGAGACCAGGCTGGGGAGCATGCTGGATCCACTTCACCACGGCCAGTTCATTAGAAAATGGACTTAGACATGGGAACCCACTCGCTCCTTTAACTCAGTGGTTCTCAACTCTCGCTGCACAGAATCCTCCAGAGAGCTTTTATATTTGTCCGGGTCCAGGCCTCCTGCCAAGACAACTGAATCAGAGTCTCAGGGCAGCAAGGCGAGCTCAGAGGTCTCCTCAGGCGTTGCTGAAGCAGAGCGAGGACCTATCACCTCCGCCTCAGCTCCTGACCTCAGGAGCTGGAACGCACAGCACTCTGCCCTCCAGGTTTCTCTCTTCAGCCTCCGCGCCCCCCGGCGCAGCCATCGGCTGCCCTCTTGCCCAAGTCCATGCCCGTCTCCCCCAGGCCTGTGTTTCCCAGGTGCGGGCAGTAACAAATGGCAGCAGCGGCTCTGTTCGGGTGGGTGACAGAAAGCCAGCCTCCTGGGAGGTGTGTGGTACCAGCTGAGGAGCCAGGCAGAGGTGGCTACCTGCAGGGCCTGGGCCTAAGGTGAGTGAGTTCACATGGAAGAGACCAGGGCCGGATGAGAAAGGGAAACTAGCGGCAGCATAGAGAAGGAGGGTCTGGAAGTGTGGAGCCCCTGAGGTAGGTCTCTGTCTCAGTGGTAAGACAGAGTCAGGAATTTAGAGTCAGGAAGAGAACGATGAGTGGTAAAGCAAACGGGTCTGCATCCAACATGGATGTGAGTGGGATGGGGCTGGCCAGGGCGCCATGCAGTGTTCTTTAATGCCACCTAGCATGTGTGGTTTATGTTATAGGCACATCAATTTAACTTAAAGAACAGGAGATGAGATGGACAGTTAGCAACTGAGCTACTGACAATGCTAGAAATGCACCCACGGGAACCTCTAGCCTCCCCACATTTACCGAAGCTGTTCTCTCCATCTGAAATGCTGGATACACCCTACTCCCCACCAAGCTGCCTTCCACAGCACACCTTCCATCTTCCATACCCTGTTTCTAATTACTCTACTGCGAATGTTATTTCCTTTACTGGACTGTAGGCCCCTTACAGGCAACAATTTTGTCCTGTTCATCCCAGTGCCTTGCACTATGTAGGTGCCCGATGAGTGTATATGAATGCATGCTGTCAAAACAAACAAACGTCCGATGTGCTGGGGAACAAAGAACAGGAAGCAGCCTGGAATACTGTAGATGGCTCTGACGCTGGTACGGGTGAACACGGTCCTAATGGACAGCTTTCCTGGCAGAGAGGGAGGGAAACCTGGAAGGAGCAGCATATTTGAGGGCTCAGAGGTATAAGAGAGCTCAGCGAATTCATCCAGCATGGATGCTCCTCCTTCCCTTTCATTCTAAGCCTCTAAAGCTAGCTAGGCTCTCGGTATTTGTCTCTACCCCAGGGTGGCAAACTCTTGTCAATTTGCATTAAAAAAGTCCTCCCCCAGAGGTGACCCAAGAAATCCAACTCTTCTCACTCTCTACCCCTAAAACACATCTCATGACTGCACATTCTTACTCAATGACTTCCTGAATTATACCTACATCCTGCTTACTTTTGGCTATTCCCTATACTAGCTAAAATTCTTTGTTCTTAAATAAAAAATACAGGCCTGCGGATAATCTCACTCTCCCATGCTGAGTCCTAAACAGATCTGTGAATGGAGCTGTTTAAATATCACAACCTTCCATTTACTCAATCCACTATTTGCCCAATCTCTCTGGGAGTTAATATCTTGGTAAGCTACACAGAAGAACAGAAGATTCTAGAAGTTCTGATCCAACTTTGCTTGACTTATTCATTCACGCAACAAATGGAAACAAAGCTTCAACAATGGACAAAGAAAGCCCTGGTGAGTTTACAGTTCTTTGAAGTCTACATTTTTGGCAAATGCCTCAAGGTCAGATTTTCAATACTTGAACACAGCTCTGAGCCTATCTATCAATACAAATTCACCCAAACTTTACAGGGGCTGCTGCTCTTTCCCAGTGCACATTTTGCACATCACTGTGGTCACTGGGGTTTTATAAATAGCCCTAGTTTTTGGAAGACAAATCTTCAAATTGAAAGTTCAAGTTACACAGTCACTTCCTCTAACATGAACAAATTCCTAACCATCCCTAACAGCATCAGGGGTTAAATACAGTCTCCCTGCTGTTTCACTGGTATTTTGTACTTCGCCTATTTTGCACCCACCTAGTTGTATACTGTACAGTCTTCAAATTAACTTTACTGCACAGTCATCAGACATGAGCTGTGCATTTACTTATTCATTCATGCAGCAAGTGTTCACCTGGAGATTGCTTTGTACCCTCATGTGGTTAAGTGATACCCCAGATCTATTCATTCATTTCTGCATCGCTCAACAGGCATCTATTGGAAAACTGCTCTGTCCCAGCACCTGATCTGGATGCATTGGGAGGACAGAAATGACAACGTTGTGGTTCCTGCTTTGAGGAACCAGCAGTACATAGGGTTCACCACGGTCTGCTTCATAAAAAAGGGTACTGCCCCAGCCTCTCTCATTAAGAAGACATGAAACACCGGAACAAACTTCCCTTAATGGAATCTTTCTGCTCTATCCCTTCCTTCACAAAAACTGCAACGATTTTTAAAAATCTTCCCTTCTGTGCTCTCACGGACCTTAGAGAAAGCAAAACTGGTGTCCTTTCCACACCCTCCTCTGTCTCCTCTTCTCCACCATCACACAAGGGAACCATGTTCGTGCCATTTCAGTTACTCCTCACCATCACTTGGTGTATTGGGCCTAAATGCTATTATAATCCTTTGTTGAATGAGGAAATAGATGCTAAAATTAAGATACTGTGCCCAAAACACACAAATCTGTGATGAAACCAGAACTAAGATCTAGGTCTTTTCACTACATTGTGCTAACTCCAACCTAATCTCCCCTAAATCAACTGATATTATTTTCTCAGAGCATCCACAGCAAATTTTCATAGAACTGATCTAATTTCAGATTTCCTTTATTCCTGGAGGTTTGTGTATTCCTTCATCTTAAAAAAATTTTTTAACTTCACAGTAAGAAATGTAACAAAATGACATTAAATTGAAGCCAAGCTGACAGGTTTTCCCAGCCAGGTCATGTCTTTATCTGGTACTCGCTGATTCCATTAGAAAGAGTTTGGAGACAAAAGGCGACTTTTAAATGCTGAGATAGCAAACTTGGTTTTAAGGATGTTGAAGGAGTTGTCCAAAAAGTGATCTAGCTTCCTTTCTTTATGAATGGAGGTCAAGATAAGAATCTATAGACATTCTGGCTTTCTCAATCCTTTCAATCCAGACATTGTTGAAAGGCACATTGCAAGAGACAAAGAGCATTAAAAGCATAAACATGGATTTCCTCTAGCAACGGACTGCTGTCTGCAGCAACAAAAAAGACCAACATTGTGCGTAATTAACGCGTACACTTTTCTGGAACTGGAAGTCTTCTGAGCCCAGACTTTGGGCTACTCACCAGCTTGGAGACGTCAATTATCAGAGCATCCCATCCTCACTGTCTAGATTAGAATGCTAGGGGTCCCTATCCATGGAATTGGGCTGGTGACCATCTGAGCACCTATGTTTACAGAAGAAGATATCCGGGAACAGTCTCTAGATGAAAGGGCAGAAATTTTGGAGCAAGAGTGTTCAGGAGAAAGAGAAGATATAGACAAGGGAGGGTGGCTGAGCTTAATGGAGGGGAATGCTGTGGCACAGACCTTTCCTCTTGGATTTCAGAGCCTATCTTGAGCCCAGTGGGGAGGGTCGTTAAGGCCAGAAGCTAAAGGCATTGTGTTCGGGAAAGGCTGTGAAACTCTGAGAACAAACAGTGCTGCTTTGAGGCCTAAGGGCCCCAATTCTTCCCAAAGCTGGGCAGAGGGATGTGCTCCCCCTTTCATCGCTGAAGCACAGCAGCAGCCTGCAGGTTATGGAGTAGAGAGAGCTGCTCAGGGTGGTGCCCACCTGCCCGCCAGACTGACAGGTAAGCAGGTTTGCATGGAGAGCTGACAGCCCAGGCAGGGACACGCGCCCCTCAGGTGACTCTAGTTAGCAGACGTCCATAAAGAAACCCGAGAAATCCATGTGAACACCTCTCGGGAACTTTTAGAAACACACAGTGAGAGAAACCTGGCCAAGAATTGAGTTTCTTACGTCAATAGGTGGGTGCTAGGAGCTGGCAAAATATAGTATTCAATGTTGATGTTTGTAAAAGCTGGAACATGTGGGTAGAAGACACTGGATAAAGCAAGGAATTCTATAGTTGCTTGATTAAAAACCTAATAGGAAGAAGTCGAGTGAGATAAAAGGATAGTGAGCTCAAGGAATAAATGTAGTCCAGCGTAACAGCATGGAGATCTGGGTTCAGACCTTTCTCTCAAGCAGGCAGGCTGCCTTCTGGGAATTAAAGGTCACTCCCTAGAAGTTCCTCCGACACGTTTGTCCACCCCTTCTGCCTTTAAGTCTGTTCAACCCAATCGTATCACACAAAAGTGAAACAACATTTTTTAAAAGCCCCAATTTGACTAAACTCCAGCAGACATCACCCATCACCGCATGGACCAGCACAGACTTCTCCTTCCCCTCCTCTGGTTCCACCCCCAGGACTCCCGGACCCTGGGCACAGGCCATAAGGCCAGAATCCTGACCACGATTCCTCAGACTCTTTGACCCTGGAGCTAAATTCAATCCATTCAGCACTAATGAAAATAAACTGGAGGGTGGATGCTCTGATAGACACTAGTTGGTATTTCTTTCAGGAAGGAAATACTCAAAAGGTAAGAAGGATGAGATGAGGTTCCAGTTGCTCAACCTGGGCCAAGTCAGCGCTGCTGGTCCCCCTAAGCCCCCTAAACATCAGGAAACAAGCCCCAAAGGTGAGAGAACGTGGTATCCTTCTGCCCCATGGGGTCTCTGAACAAAGGGGCAGCTGATCTATAAACAGCATTCTTATGGAAGTTCTAGAATCATTGTTCACATAGGAGAGTGACTTCCAGGCTCTTACCGATAATGCCTAGGATGCAAGGAGAGCTGAGGGTTTTTTGACAGTTGAGGGAAAATACCAGTCTAAGAGGTAGAAGGTGCAGCTTAATCGTGACCCCCAAAAAGAGGACCAGGGAGCCAACACACTTCCTGGAACCCTGAAGAAATCCCACCTTCCCATTCCCCAAATGGAGGGGAACATACAAGGATCTGAAGTATCTCATGCCAACAAGGGGCTCTGGTCAAAAAGATTCTCCATCCAGATTCGGTGAACAACACTGGAGAATGGGGCAAGACCTATTATAAGTGGTGTAGGGTTTGCAGCCTCACAGAGCTTTAGGTCAGTGTCATTTATCCCTTACCGACTATGAGAAGGAGTGATACATCACTGTGGAAATGATTAGGAAGTCCCTGCTAAAGCTACACGTGCATATGTACGCCTTACGACCCAGAAATCCCACTCCTGTGTGTAGGCCCAGGTGAAAGAGTGTGGCCACCAAAACAAACAAACAAACAAAAAACAAATACAAGAATAATCACAGTAGTGTCATTCACAATAGCCTAAAACTTGAAGCAACTCAAAAGTGTACAAACAGTTGAGCAGATTAATAAATGGTGGTGTTTCTTGTAGTGGAAACAGTACTGGAAAGAAAAAGAACTACTGCTACATGCAATACCACAGGTGACTCTTCCAGACAATGCTGGACAGAAGAAGCCAGAAACAGAAGAGTAAGTATTCTTTGATTCCATTTATATAAAATATAGTTCAAAAACAAATAAAACTGACCTGCAGTCAGGGGTCTAAAGAGTGGTAACTTCACCAGGGGGCATGAAAGTTCTGGGTGCTGGAAAATTCTCTGTCTCAATATGAGCAGTGGGAATATACAAAATGCTTGGCACTGGTATATTTAAAATACGTGTATTTTCTATATGAAAGTTATGTATCAATAAAAAGACAAAAGGTAGGGGATGTAAGTTAACATCTGTGAGCATGTGGGGCTGACTGGGAATCAGATAGAAAACGCCTACTAAGATTTCTAGTGAGTTCTAGAGCCTGGGACTGAAAGGAACTGTGGCTGTTCAACAAGCAGGGAGAAGGCTGAGAAAGCAGCTCCTCCCCCAAGGAGGGTAGAGTCTCTGATGCCGTTTTCACACGTGGCCAATGAGGACACTAGTAAAAGAAAATCCTCTCAGAGGGAGAGCCAGAGGCCTGGGAAATTATCTCCTAGAAACGGAAGTGAGGCTTCCCCAAGAGTCCGTGCCTGCTCGGATGTGAGGATCGTACCCCCAGGAGTTGCTTCGTGCGCCTGGGTTTCCCCTTTCTGACAGGAGGAATGCATGTGGTTATCTCATTTCTGTTCTGCCACTGCCTGGTGTGTGTGTGTTGCAGCGGGGGGCGGGGCGGGGGGGGCGGTAGGTGATTTGCCATGGAGGCGTGGGTAGATCTGTCTCTAGATCAAGAGAAGCTAGATCTGGAAATGATGTAGAGACTCTCACAAGATCACAGACTTCGGGCTTGATGTCATCACTGGACAGTAACTCCATGAGCTGGGTACTATCCTTATCCCCATCTGAAGAATGAAGAGATACCACACTCAAATCCATTCATACTGAAATGTTCTCTTTGCAGGTGAGCTGTTTGAAGGTACCTTCAAGTAGAAGGTAACCTTCTACTAAAGGTTAGTTTCTGCACTTACTCTCTGGCTCCCATGACCAATACCCTTTCCTCTCCATCTCTACGACATTCCTGCATCAATTGATTTCCTTTTTTCTCTACATCTTCAAACTCTCTGGCCCTCTCAACAGGCTTGATAGCTTTGTCTCCCTTTCGGTCTATTGCTTGGTTTGAGCCCGAAACAGTGATGTTCCCCAATTTCTCCTTTCACCTTGATTTACACCGTGATCTTTTCAGTATGTCTAAGGATTTACATTTATTTTCAAAGCCTTAATAATATCCTTAGTTGGTCACTCCCAAATCTAAATCATTAGTAATACTAAAGTAGCTTAAAATGTTGATTTTACGAAGAGATTGTCAGGAAAACACACCAAAATCCACATACTGCCAAGTTTTATTTTCTCCTTTAGACCAAAACAATTTCCTAACTCAGGCACTCAGTAACACAATATTTTCATTTTGCATTTAGGTTTTTTTTTTTTTTCAAATTTGAAAACAAAGCACACATTAACTCTGGATTTCAGTCTGATTTATAGTGATAGGTTGTATAAAATGCTTTTTGAGCTGTTCTTGAGCACAGTATGCAAGTCTGTTACTGAGTTGCTCAATATAAATGAGACAGACCTTTCTAAATTATTAAAGTACAGATGGTTTCCCCCCAAAATGAAGAAGAAGGTGGGGAAGAAGAAGGGGGAGGAGAAATGGATGCACAGAGAGGTTTCAGTAATGATGACCATCACAGAGCAAATGAGTGCTAAGGTAGCATTTTATTAGAGCAGTCTGGCTCCAGAGTCACTAGTAGTTACATAGAAACTGGACAATATCACCCAATGCCAAATATTCTACATACCACATAGCCTGTGTGACCAGTAAACCTGTAATAACCCTATTTGATGAGTGAAAGTACATTATCTTGTTCTTCAGAGGCTTAAAAGATTTTTAGCAATACTTTAGAGAGCTGAGAGGAGCACTGAGGAAATGGTCACAGAAAGCATTTCCCCCATAAAAGTTAAAAGTGGCCCAGGAGTCAAATGAGAGGAAGGGAGCCAGATGCCCTGCACGGATCAGGACCTGAAGCTGCAGTCAGTGATCTTCATTACAATCACATGACTTCTACCTCAGCGCCTCTCTGCAAGGTGAGGTGAGCACAGCTCTGTCCTCCAGCACATCTCTGTCTTCTCTAAGTAAACAGAAACCCATCTTCAAAAGGGCATCCCCTGTAGCAACAGGGGCAGAAGGTGCTGCACAGAAGCACAACAAAGGTGTGCAAAGCATTTGCAAACCTTCAGGGCACTTCCACTGAGACACGTGGCAATGTTCTTTTGACAACTGAGTCCCCTAGCCCCTTAAGAGATCACAGGGGCACGTGCCTCAAAATGCCGGATCACCTGATTGACACTAAAGAGCCTCACGACTTTACCCTCCTTAAATAACCCTACTTGAGATTTCCAGAGTTAATGCAAGATGACAAGCTCTGATTCAGCCAGAAGTGCAACCTTTCTTTGGACACCTTCTGCTTGCTTCAGATGCGGATTTTCTGTGGCTCTCCGAAGACAAGTGGAAAACAGCAATTTCCTTTTCATCTTTTTCCCACCTCTAGAATTATGTGAGAGGAAAGACTTTGCCAGGAACCTCTCTCCAAAAAACATGAAGGGGAAACAGATCTCTCATCAGGAGGATATGACACCTGTCTTTCCCATGGAGACAGGTGGATGCTCCTGGGGTATCAGCAACTCACTGGCTGTGGCCCTTGGCACTTCTTTGCACAGGCAACCATGGTCAGATGCTTTCGTGGCAAGCTGCCAGCTCAAGGCTCTAATTAATTAAAACGCTCTTCCTGCCAGGGATATTGGCCGTTTTGACACTTCAGTTGGAGACTGGAGCTCCTGAAGGTTCAGCTTTGGAAGAGCAGCTCTGCTTTTATCACATTTGATCTCCCCAGTGGGAAAAGCCTAGTGCCTGGAGTGGCAATAATCACGTTAAGTGCCAGTTTCCATTGCCAAAACCCAGTACACTCTTTTCTTTATCCTTCCCTTGGGGAAAACTCCCACTGAGTCATTTACTGGGTTCTCTGCTTATCTCGCAAGTCCACACCAGCAGCACCATTTTTTTTCTCAACATATCTAGGCAGTTTCGCAAGCCTTCATAGTCTGTGGTTTTAAAGATCATTAAATTTAGGCTCAACCCCAGAGCAAGACAGAGTGCATGATCTCCCAAGACAATATTTAAAGTGCTAAGCCACTTTAAACTGGAGAACTAACCGGCTCATTTCATGGGGCAGTCAAGTCTTTGAGAAGGCCATCTTCTAGCTCCTGACCAGGATATGACTCAGTAGTCTTTGCCTTGATGAAAGGAGGAGCTGCACTAGAGATGATCTCTATCACTTCCTGTTCTAAAAGTCTATGGTTATTATTTGCTATGACTAAGGATAATGGTGGTGGTGGTGGTGGTGGTAATAGCAGTCCTAGTTAAATACACATTTAACATATATTTTCAAGGAGCTGCTAAGTTCAAGTCTCAGTTCGCGTCCATGAATAAAGCAGATCCAAATATCCCCGTCATCCTGGAATTTATTCTATTGTCAAGAGACCCGTAATGAATGATACAGGAAAATAAACTACATAGTATCTTAGAATGTGAAATGAAAACACAGCGGACTTGGAGATTCTTGGGGCAGAAGAAGGTTGCAGTTTTGAATAGGATGGTCGCTGAGAAGTTGCTAATACACTGATACAGCTGAATCACTGTTGAACACAGGGGAGGAGCACAGCCCACCCTCCATCCCTCCCTCTCCTCCTCTCCCCTTCCTCTCACTGCCCAGCAAAGAAAGAGCTCTTAACACTCATGTGCAGTGTTTGGTTCTATGCACTCTCCTTTCAGCTGTTATTGATTACTTTTGGTTTTTATTGTTGCATTTTCCAACCCCACTCTCCTGAGAGGTAGTATGGGGCAGGGTTAAGAGCAGAGGCTCCAGAGACCAGTGTCTGTGCCTGGAGTCCCAGCTCTACACCCATGAGCTCTGCAACTTTGCCCAAGCCACTCAGCCTCTCTGTGCCTCACTTGTCTCACGTATAAAATGAGATAAGTAATGGTATCAATGTATAGAATTGATGTAAGGATTGAATAGGTGGATCCACATAAAATTCTCAGAGCTGTGTCTCAGGGCCGGTTGTGGACCTCACAATGCAGCCACCACACTGGCTCCCTGTCTGAGCGCCCTGCTCTCATCACTACCACAGCTGTCTCATTTAGTGGTTGGCTTGAGCAGCGGCTTCAGAAGATTATAGCCATCCTCAAAGTGTGGAATTAAAATAATGAAGGAAAACAATCACCATGGGGGAAAAGAGAGGGGAGGGATTATTGGGGCTGTACAGATCATTTATGAGGACAAAGGCAAAGCACAGAGCTAAGCCGCAAAATCAGAGGTTGCAATTAGCTTGATTGTAGAATGACTTGGTCCCATTTTGAGCAACAATAGAGAGAGTGATCATTCTTAATTGATGCAAATTAAGTATTCTAACTACTCCACTTTTCTAAAAAGAGTTGCAAGCCAGTGTGGAGATCCAATTTATACGAACTCTGCTCCATTCTTCTTACTGATTCATCTTTTACTTTTTTTTTCTGCTTTTCACATCTAGCACACTGTGCTATAGACTCAGAAAACAAGATAAACATCTCTACGAAAGCTCATCTCTCGGAGCATATTATGTAAAATTAATCGTGTATATGTGTGCCTAAGCACACAATCCTATTTAAATAACTATAGTCCAATCCTGATTATGTAAGAGTCTGGAAAATCCAAAAACAAAATGTGTAAAAAGAAGAAAGAGAGAAAGCTGCCACAGTGCCCTTGAGACTCAGATGTATAGCAGCCCAAAAGGAAACTCTCTAGAATCACAAGGGAAACACGATTTACAGCCAGAAGTTCACTGTAGTATCTTTAGTACTTGATAAAGAAACTAGTGAAATCAAGCTAGTGATTATAGAGCTGAACAAAGTAGTTTTTTGTGACACATCCCCATCCCACAAAAAAAGTGTGTATATATACACACAGAGATACATATAAAACAATTCTTAAATGCCCTTTTGCATCTATAATTTGCAAGATTAGTCAATATCCCTTTATTTCTGCCACCCCATTAAATGATTTTGGTAGTTTGGAATTGCTGTGACAAAAATTCACATTTTTTTGGTAGCTCAATAGTTTTTTTTCAGGTGTAGGTGTGTGTGGTGGGGAATGGTACTGCTAATTATTACTGCTTCAAATACATCCTAAAATGTATATTACATGAGCAGTTACGCATGAACCACAGACTTCGAAGGTCATATTCTTGAAACTTGTTCAAATGCAGGTGCAGAGGGATAATTACAGCTCAAAGTGGATTAGAGCAACATATTTCATGACATTTGCCCTTAACTACCTTCCTTCTGCTTAGCAATGTTACTGTTGCAGACAATGACTATATTATACAATCTATGGATCTAAATGCGCTGTTTATTCTAAAATGACAGTGACAGTTACAGCAGCTGCTGGGAGAGAATAATAGGTGTGCTCTGGCATCATCAGTGCTGTCCTCGGCAGTAAGGCCCAATGCATGAAAATGCCCACACCCCAAAAGGCATAAGGTAATGCTAATGATGGTATTCTGTTGTTAAACTAAAAAATAATAATAATTATATCATTAAACTGTGAAGTCATCACTACATTTTATTTGCTATAAATTATACCTTGTCCAAAAAATGATTAAAATTTATTCTTTGATTCTTGCTTGAGGTAGGCTATACACAAAAACAGGCAATGAATTTCATCTGGTCCTAAGACTATTTTCCACAACCAATTTTGATCCTGTAAACTATGACTGCTTGGTTTGACCTTTGGTATATGTGTCCTTCCCTTTGAAAATTTCAAGATCATAAGGTCAAGAACAAAAAATTTCTAGGCTAGGGATATAAAATGATAACATTATGGAGAAATCACCAATATTCACTCTATTCAAGTATCTCCACGGCTGCTACACTAAAAGCAAGGAAGTTCAACACTTCCATAGCACTTTTTCGTACTTACCAACCCAAACCCTCCATCCATTGAAATGCCTTCTTTTAATGAAGAGAAGAGCCACAAGCTCATCTACAAAAGAGTAGATTCTTCCTCTTCCTTTCTTTTCCATTTCAAGCCTTCTCCTGGAGGCTTTTGGAAGAATAATGTCAAGCCAAACTTATGAATTAACAAGCATTATTAAATGTCTACTATGTGCTCAAAATTGTGTCAGGTGCTAGAGATATAGAAAAGTATACTCACTGTACAATTAAGGTTTTATCTTTCATTTATTAAGAAATTATTTGCTTCTACAGAGCTGCAACTTATAACAATACTGAACTTGAGTGCATTCTAATTTTTAAGAATTAGAGTAAATAAGAATGAGACCCATATGACGGTATTTTTTTTTCCTTTTACAAGATGTATTTTTTATTTTTATTTTTTTAAGCTCTTTGTTGGAATATAATTGCTTTACACTCTTGTACCAGCTTATAAGCTACACCAAAGTCAATCAGCTGTATTTATAGATGTATCCCCATATCCCCTCCCTCCTACGACTCCCCCCCACCCTCCCCGTCCTGGGCCTCTAAGGCATCACCCATCATCGAGTTGATCTCCCTCTGTTATATAGCAACTTTCCACTAGCTATCTATTTTACAGCTGGCAGTGTATATATGTCTGTGCTACTCTCTCACTTCATCCCAGCTTCCCCTTCACCCCCCACCCTCCCAACCCCGTGTCCTCCAGTCCATTCTCTGCATCTGCATCCTCATTCTTGTCCTGTCACTGGGTTCATCAGTACCTTTTTTTTTTTTTTTTTTAGATTCCATATATATGAGTTAGCATACAATATTTGTTTTTCTCTTTCTGGCTTACTTCACTCTGTATGACAGACTCTAGGTCTATCCACCTCATATGAAGGTATTTCTTTAATGCAATTACAGTTTATGTTTTTTCCAAATGCTGATGTTAGCCCAAGTCTATTGATGTACTTTCCTTAATATTATTGGTCTTTTAGAGCAAAAAGATAAAGTGGTACTCAAAGTACCAAAGCTCAAATTATTCTCTGCAAGCACAGGGGTAGAATAACAATGAACATCTCTTACTGAGACACTTTCTAAAAATTTTATGTGGGTCCACCTATTCAATCCTTACACCAATCCTCTAGGTTGGTACCATTACTTGTCTCATTTTATACATGACACAAGTGAGGCACAGAGAGGCTGAGTGACTTGGGCAAAGTTGCAGGGCTCATGGGTGGTGGAGCTGGGACTCCAGTCACAGACATTGGTCTCCAGAGTCTGTGCTCTTAACCCTGCACCATACTGCCTCTCAGGAGAGTGGGGATGGGAAAATACAAGAATAAAAACCAAAACCAGGCAATAAGAGTTGAAAGGAGAGTGTATGGAATCCAGAACCACCCATCCTCATCCCAAATACTGCAAATGAGCCCTAAGAGCCCATTCTTTGCTGGAGGAGTGAGAGGAGGAGAGGGAGGAAGATGGGGGAGGGGACTGGTTGCACTGCTGCCCTCTGCTCAAAGCAATACAACTTTCCTTCCTATACATCAGTGGCTGTGTTGGCACATACGACAAAAAGGATAGAATTTTACAAATATGTATCTATCACCCTTTATCCAGCAGAGAGCCCTAAGGCAAGGCAGCAAAAAACAGCACTCTGCCAAAAACGAACCTGCATAGCTTCCAAAACAATCTATTTAAAAAGTAAACAGCATTTAAATGTACTTGAAATGATACCCTTCACTGTGACTGCTCCAGAACATGAGATTCTTTCTCATTGGGGCGGGGGGGGGGGGGGGGGGGGGACTGAAAATTTTCCTCAATGCTGACAGGGTTGATTTGGTCTTTCTGCCCTTTCTCAGGGCATGGGAAGAAGCCACCGTGACCTATCAGCCTGGAAATTCTGCCAAGAGGCAGAGAGTCATGGGAATCTGCCCAGCCGGCTGTGGAGGTCAGTGAATGCCGTCTAGACATTAAGTCTTGGTCTTTAAAAGAGGAAGCCAGATATAATACAGTCTCAAAGGCTGAGGAACCAACTGTAAGTAAATATCTTAACCACTGATATTACTATCTTGGGCTGTGTTTACACAGAGACCCATTCATCAACATGGATGAAAAGCTTCCAAAAGCCCATTACATTATCTATTTTAATCACCTCTTCCTGAAGGGAAATTACCTTGCCTATTGTGAGTGAAGCATCGCCTATGTGTATTAAAAATAAAAACGGCAACCAGTGGGCTAAGCGATGACATAAAGACGTGCTCTGCATGCTTATACATCATTGGTTGACGGCGGAGGGACCAAGTCAAATGAAAGGTCAGATGAAAGGGAAGCATCATCAACATAGCCACGAATGCTCCCTCAAATTACCACCACCGACAGATGGACTTCCTTCAGCGTCCCACATATTCCCCAAGCCAGTACCTTTGAACATGATCAGGATACATTTCCTAAATGCACTGTTCTTTTAAAGGTTGTCGTTTATATGGGTTAAGATATCAGAAGTCCAGGGAGAGAGGACAGAGAGAGACATGTGGAGAGAGAAATGGAGCCCACCCCCACACACATGCACACAAGGTACAATAAACCATCAAATGACAGCTGAATTTTTAAAATAAATTCTCCAACCCGAGAAACCTATTTCTATGACGACTATTATACGGTTGGGAGTCTGGGTTACCATAAGTAGATGGAATTTATAGCAAGATAAGGTAGGGCAATTTGATGTCAAACTGGAAAACCGCTGTTTTTCATTTCCAAGTAATTTGTAAAACGGAAATCTCCAACCTCTGACCCATCCCTGGGATTCATCTTATCCCTGACCTTCACCCCATCCATCATCCCCACTGATCTGTCACCCCTTGCCTATCTCTGACCTGTGCCCCACGGCTGGGGGTCAGGGTCAGAGTGAGGCGCTTTGGAGAAGGGGTAAGGATACCTATTTTGCATATTACTTCCAATTAAAATGCTGGAAGTTCAGTAGTGCTGGGTCAGAATGTCCCTTCACAAAAACTGCTGAGTCAACACATCTGGGTCCAAGTATCTTGCACTGAAAGATGGAAAAGAATCAAGACACAAAAATATAAATATCAATGACCATAAAAAGGGGGGCAGGATACATCATGAAGCACACTTTGAGGCTCATTCTCTGAGGCTCATCCACCCAGGACACACCCTCCATGGGTGAACTCTAGTCAAATACTGTGAGGTGAAGAGGTTTTAGAGAGAGAGAATCAGATCTGAATTAGACGTTTCCTCTAAGAGTCTGCCTTGAGTTTAACATGTGCCCTAGAGCAAGTCATCTCATGTCCTGCCATATTCGTCCTCCTCTATAGCATGTTAACAATAACAGCTGCTGTGCAACAGGAGGTACTCAATAAATATGAATGAATGAATGAATGAATGAATGAATTGATGTATATTACCTAGATGTTCTCAGGTTTTCCGAATTACAGAGTTAACTGGTCTTTGGCTGAAAGTAAGAATAGGGTTCTTACAACTCTATAAAGTAGTGTTTAGGAAGTAAGCCTTCAAATATCTGCTATCTTTGGCTAAACTGAACATTTCAATCCCAACCAGCTATCCATTAACACCTTATTTTAATGCAGAAATTACCTTTATAGTGAACACCAAATACAAAATATTCTTTTCTCAACTCCTATGAACAGGGAAAAAACTTTCTAGAACAAAATGGTCCCATAATAATATTATGCTAATGGACAGCCATGTGTGTAGCAAATCCATTCATTGAATAGACCTTCACTGAGTTCTTACTACCTGTGGGGTATTTTCTTATTATTCCTAACAGAATCAGTCATGGTTCCTCCCCTCCAAGAGCTGACAGTTTAGGGGGAAGCTGGACCCATAAATAAGGATTAAGAATCCAATAGCAGAGGAGGTAACAAACACTAAAAGCAATGACTCTGGGGTCAGATAGCCTGGATTCACATCCTGACTCCAACACCTACTACTGGAGTTTCCTCCAGCAAGTTCTTTACCTGTCAATGGTAGTCACAATACTACCCACCTGTGAGGGCTGTTATAAAAATTGAATGAGATGATCCATATACAGCACTTCTCACAGGGCTGTGAACATGGTAGACATCTGACAAGTTGTGTGGTTGTTGTTAGGTTATACTTGGAGTACGTACAAAAAGTTATGAACTCTGGAAGGAGGTAAAACCACGCATCTTTCCTGGAGAAACCAAGAAAGGCTTTTGAAAATCTTTGAAAAGAAAGTGACAAAGTGAGGGTTCCCTCCATGTAAGAGTAAGTCTTCCAAGCAGACGAGAGAGCAGAAGGGCCTTCCAGCAGTCTGCTCCAGGCCAGCAGCCCCCAGCACCTGGTAGAGCATCAGGGGATGCAGCTGGAGATAATGGGAATGACTGACCAAGTGATGCAGAGTTTGGGGGCTATTTTGAATGAAAACTGAAATCCCTTGGATGTTTTTAAGTAAGGTTTGGACACACACAGATGTGTTTGTTGTTTGTTTTCTGGAAAGTCACCCTGGCAGTATTTTGGAAAACAGAGTGGAAGGGAAAACTTGGTATAAGGAAAGAGCAAGCAGGGAGTGCTCGCTCTTTCAAAGGATGGATAAGGAAGCAAGGAAAGAGATGATGGAGAGATTCTAGAAACATTTTAAGATGGAGTTGATAGGATTTGATAGCGAGTTGGATGTGGGAAGTAAAGGAAAGGGAGAAGTCCTGAAGGACACCAAGGTTTCTATTTTGGAATGGTGAAGCCGTTAACTGAAGTGGTGAATATAAGAGAAGAAAAAGAAAGGTCAGGATGGGAGAGAATATGTGGACAAGACCCGCTTACTAGTTAGTTAGCAACACAGATCTAGGCCTCAGAAGAGATAATGAATACTTGCAACACAGATTTGAGAGTGATTTTCTTAAAATAGACCTTATTTTTATAGGCAAGTTGCTGATCATGTGAATGGTAATATCTAAGCAAAATATGAGGGGGAGTGGGAAAGTGGGGAGGGTTGGGGGGGGAAGGAATTGGGAGATTGGGATTGCCATATATACATTACTAATAAGAAAAAAAATACCAAATTGTACACTCTAAATATATGCAGTTTATTGTCTGTTAACTGTATCTCAATAAAAGCTCTTAAAAAAAATATGAGGGGGAATATCTGTAGATTCAATCCTGTTGAAACAGTATAGTTGTGCAGACTCAAAGCTGGTTGAATAATCATCCCACCTCCCCACACAAAAAAAGAAAATAAAGTAGATGAATTGACCAGAGTCTTCGAGTGGCATGCCCCATTCTGGCCCCCTGCTTCCCTAACTCTTACCTACATGAATTCTGTCCTTTCTTCCTTTCCCCCTGTTATAGAGCAAGGTGTGTCTCTCCATCAATCTAAGGTTAATTCTGTGCTTTAGCATCCAAAGACTTCAATATTCTCAAAAATCTCACTCATCAAATTTCCCCTTCTTTTCTTAGAACCTTTCCATTGTCTTCTAACAGCACTTAAACATACTCTCTCAAATCTACCCTGAGACCCTCCCTCAACCCTATAGCCCCCCTCAAACTACTCATCCTTCTCCTTCCTTTTGCAACAAATTCCTTTAGAGAAGACTCTATTTTACCATTTTTATTTCTTTCTTCATTCAATCCTAAATCTACTGCAATTTGGCTTCTACAGCCACCACTTTGCTCTCACTAAAACCAACCACGATCTATGATATTGATAAACCCAGTGGATGTTTTTCAGTCCTTATTTTACTTAACCTTTCAGCAACAGGTTTTTTTTTCCAGCAACAGTTATGATATTAACTACTACTTCATTTCTTTTTTTAGAACTTTTATTGAGATACAGTTAACAGACAATAAACAGCATATATTTAGAGTGTACAATTTGGTATCCCAATCTCCCAATTCATCCCCCCCCAACCCTCCCCGCTTTCCCCACTTGGTGTTCATGTGTTTGTTCTCTACATCTGTGTCTCTATTTCTGCCTTGCATTTCCTCTTTCAAAGCTGTTAGCATTTGCCTTGTGTATTGAGGTGCTCCTATATTGGGTGCATATATATTTATAATTGTTATCTCCTCTTCTTGGATGGATCCCTTGATCTTTATGTAGTGTCCTTTCTTGTCTCTTGTAACATTTTTTATTTTAAAGTCTATTTTATCTGATATGAGTATTGCTACTCCAGCTTTCTTTTGATTTTCATTTGCATGGAATATCTTTTTCCATCCCCTCACTTTCCATCTGTATGTGTCCTTAGGTCTGAAGTGGGTCTCTTGGAGACAGCATATATATGGGTCTTGTTTTTGTATCCATTCAGCCAGTCTGTGTCTTTTGGTTGGGGCATTTAGTCCATTTACATTCAAGGTAATTATTGATATGTATGTTCCTAGTACCATTTTCTTAATTGTTTTGTTTTTGTTTTTGTAGGTCCTTTTCTTCTCTTATGTTTCCCGCTTAGAGAAGTTCCTTTAGCACTTGTTGTAGGGCTGGTTTGGTGGTGCTGAATTCTCTTAGCTGTTGCTTGTCTGGAAAGCTTTTGATTTCTCCATCGAATCTGAATGAGATCCTTGCTGGGTAAAGGATTCTTGGCTGTAGGTTCTTCCCTTTCAACACTTGAAATATATCATGCCACTCCCTTCTGGCTTGCAGAGTTTCTGCTGAGAAATCAGCTGTTATCCTTATGGGAGTTCCCTTGTATGTTATTTGTCATTTCTCCCTTGTTGCTTTTAATAACATTTCTCTGTCTTTAATTTTTGTCAATTTGACCACTATATATCTTGGCGTGTTTCTCCTTGGGTTTATCCTGCCTGGGACTCTCTGTGCTTCCTGGACTTGGGTAGCTGTTTCCTTTCCCATGTTAGGGAAGTTTTCAACTATAATCTCTTCCAATATTTTCTTGGGTCCTTTCTCTCTCTCTTCTCCTTCTGGAACCCCTATAATGCAAATGTTGGCGCATTTAACATTGTCCCAGAGGTATTTTAGACTGTCTTCAGTTCTTTTCATTCTTTTTTCCTTATTCTTTTCCGCATCAGTGATGATCACCATTCTGTCTTCCAGGTCACTTATTCGCCCTTCTGCCTCAGTTAATCTGCTGTTAGTTCCTTCTAGTGCATTTTTCATTTCCGTTATTGTGTTGCATATCTCTGTTTGTTTGTTCTTTAATTCTTCTAGGTCTTTGGTAAACTTTTCGATCTTTGCATCCAGTCTTTTTTCAAAGTCCTGGATCATCTTCACCATCATTATTCTGAATTCTTTTTCTGGAAGGGTGCCTATCTCGTCTTCATTTAGTTGTTTTTCTGAGTTTTTATCCTGTCCCTTCATCTGGTACAAAGTCCTCTGCTTTTCCATTTTCTCTATCTTTCTGTGGCTGTGGTTTTCAGTTCCACAAGACAAAATACTGCTGATACTGCTTGATACTGCTGTCTGCCCTCTTCTGGAGGAAGCTATCTAGGAGCTACTACTTCATTTTTAATGACAACTTTAAAACATTTATTTGACTTCTGTGATATCACATTCTTCTGGTTTCTTTCAACCTCCATGGCTCTGTCTTAGTTTCCTTCACAGGTCCACAATCTTCTTCCAGCCCTTATATATCAATGCTTCCCAAGATTCTTAAAAACTCTCCTCCTTCTTACTCTCCACACCTTCCCTGGGCGACCTCACCCATTCCCACTGTTTCAATCATTCTCTGCATGCATATTCCTCCCATATTCATATCTCCAGCCCAGAAAGCTTTTCTGAATTATAAATCTACACGCCCAGATGCCTGCTGGCCATCCTTACTAGGAAAAGCTCACAAATTTGCTATATACCAATCTGAACTCATTTGACATATACCAATTAATATTCATCTGAACTCATCTGAACTAAACCAACTTCCTTCCTAACCCTGTTCTTGTCTTAGAAAGTAGCACCACAATTCTGCCCATCGCCCATGTCAAAAATCAGGAAATCATCCTTAGCTACCTCCTCTCCCATGCATCCAAACTATTATTATATGCTGTTGATTTTATCACCCAAATATCTCTTGATTCTGCACTGCCAATATTCTGATCCTGGCCACTACCATCTCTTGCCTAGATTATAGCCCCCCACTTAGATTTCATTTCTAAAATCTTGCTTCTTCAGTCATTCAGCAGCCAAGTGATCTTAAAATAAAAATCATTTCATGTCATACACACCTACCCTCCCAGGTTCAAATTCCTTTAAAAATTTCCTGTTACCCTTACAATAAAGCTAAACTATGGTTTTACAAGGCCCTTCATGATCAGGTTGCCTTTTATCTCACTGTTCCCATCCTCTATTTCAAGTTGTAATTTCCAGACATTCTGAAAATTTTATAGTTCTCTACCTCTCACTTCCAGACTTTCACACTTGCTATTTTTCTGCCTCTACCTTGTCTTCACACGGCAAATCCCATTTATTCACTGTGTGTGAAAGTCACTTCTTCAGGGAAGTTTACCCTGACCCCTAGATTAGGTTAGGTCCTCCTGGTATATTATCTTGAAACCTCCCAACTTCAAAAAAAAAAAAAAAAAATCATATCCATCACAATTTTGCTATCACAATATATCATCCATGACAATTTTATGGACAACTACCCATAAACTTTAATGACTCTCTACTAGCTCTATGAGGGTGAAGATCAGATGTGACTTGTTCACCAGGATATTCCAGTTCATGTCCCACAGCAGTTGCTCAGTGAACCCTTGTTCACTGGATGAATGGACGACCTGGATGAATGAATGAATGAAAGTGAAGTCGTAGAGACCAACTACACTACTCTAATTTGTTCATGACATAGAACTGGGAGAGGTAGGAGTAAGTTGGATAACAGCCCTGGGTTTATAAATTATCTTAATGGATCAAATTTTTTCAAATGAATAAAAATAAACATAATGGCCTGCATCCATACTAAAAGAATCATTTACATAAATATAAAAGAGATTCATGTTTTAACACCAGCTCATCTAAAAATGTATTAAGGGTTCATGCAAAGACATTAAACTTCACACAGTCAACGGAAGGATATGACTTATAAATAGAAACTTGTGCCATCTTATAGCGTATTAGTGGAATCTTAGTGCTGCACTCAGGAATGCCGACAGCTTCTCCTTTCATCACAGACCATGTCTTCTGTTGTGCCTGCCATACACCAAGTCTGTAAACACAGCTTGTTGAATGAAGAGTGAAAAGCACAATTCTTGACACTGGTTATAAAAACTATGCCCCTGCAAGTGGTTGCATCTGTCCTGTCCATCACTGTATTCTCAGTGCCTGGCATATTGCGGGCATTTCAATAAATATTAGTCGAAGGAATGAATAGATAGATAGATAAATAGATGATAGATAAAATCAAAAATATAAAATAAAATAAACTATGACCCCACAAAAGGGATAACCTGGTCTAGAAGCCATACTAATAATAGCTAACATAGCACATCCATGTGTTGGGCACTGTTCTAAGCACTTTATGTATGTTAACTCATCTACCACATGAGGTATGCACAGCTAATATCCCCATTCTACAGATGATAAACATGAGGCACATATAGGTTATGTCACCAACCCAAAGTCACGTAAGTAACAAGTGGCAGAGCCAGGTTTTGAAACCAGACAGCGAGTTCCCAACAGCCATGTTTTTGGAAATCAATCATTATCAATGTCCTATTAGAAATAAAGAAGAAAAATAAATAGCCCTGCAATGGAGTGGGGAGAAGATTCAAAAGAAAGGTAGGTGGAAATCAAAAGGAGGCAGATACTGGCGCAGTAAAGTGAAGAACTAACTCTCTAATACTTTTTCTCGTTGGCGAGCAAGTAGGGTCATTAAGTCCCGCGTCAGTAGGATATTCACGTGGAGACTAGAGGTCCATCTATAAATGATATCGATGGCAGCCCCGCTCTGGGAAAAGGGAGGGACTAGAGTCCTTTTCTTCTCTAAGCTCAATGAGAATTCCACATGGACCTCGCTTTCAGGGAGCTGAGAACACGACAAACACAGCAGAACTCAATCAAGATGGAGACTTAATAGGCAATAAAAAAACGATCAAGATAATGAAATGGATGGCACTCAGAACAGTGGGCCCTCGCACCACCTTTAAAGATAAAGATCCCCCCTACCTATTTCCATATCAAGCACATTCAGAATCGGAAGCAGCCCAGCAGACAATGTCATGGTATCAAATCTTTAGAAATGCCAAGTAACTAATATACCAGGCACAGGTCAACTCTTTATGCACCTGGTTTTCCATATCAATAGATAGTGTCAAAGAATTTATTTAAGTTTTCAGACTGTGAAATCACTTCTTTCCCCTCAAGAAGGAGAAGATCTAGTTAAACCTGAGATTAAAGAGGCGGATAAAAGTGCCCCCTGGACTGTGAAGGCCAGGAATTAGACACGCTACTGCTGCTCTCGCAGGCAGTCCTCAGACATGATCCATTACAGGACGGCTTCCATCAGATGCCAGCGAGGCTAATCCTTTTGCAAAGCATGACAGCTTCTCAAACTTGACTGAGGTGAATCCAAACCAGATTTTTATGCTATATGATCAGCTTTCCAAATACAAAATCATTTTTATATTGTACTGGGTTTAGGTTTATTAGATTTAAATTTGCAAACAAAGATAGAGATGCCTGCAATGCAGCTTGCCCTGAACTCCACTGATGCTCATCTTGCAGAATCAAATATCAGATAACAGCAAGACAAGAAATATATGGAAACAGAGCTTCATTTTAGAAAACGCTGTCAAATGATAACAGAGTTTTCCATATCCTTAAAGAGAACCATTCAAATTTCCATCTCTGAGGAAAGAGGACTACAATATGTCAGCAGAACATTCTCATCGATACCATAGCTTTTCAACCAAATGTCATCAATTCTGAAGCCTTTTGTTACTCTAACAGCAGGCTGCAGTTCCTGGAGGCTGACTTACCTTTTTGCAGTCAGATAAGGACTTCTCACTGGCCAATGTGCTGAAAATGGTGGTCTGCAAAACAAGAAAGTGGGAGACACATTAGAACTGGCAAAGTGTAATGATATTGACCATGCCCCGTGCATCTCCAATCCAAGGTGAGTACCATCTCCCATGTCGCCACTGATTTCTCTGGATTTTAAAGCATCTGCCCTTCACTGCTCCCACTGCCATCCCCTCCAAGTCAGAACATACATTATGGGCAAATGATGATCCAGTGAAGTAAAGACTCTTATTTATCTTTATCTCACAAATAAAGGGCCGCAGCACAATTAGGTTAATTGTCATACCTCAGAGGGTTAGATTGGGAATGAAAGTGAAGCAGTCTGACTCAAAAACCCACCTTCTCAACCACACATGGCACTCTCTTTATCTTGAAGAGATATGCGCAAATTGTCAAATGCTAAAATCTTTCAGATGACACCTTTGAAGAGCCTGAGTGATGGAGTGGAGCTTCTCCCCATCCACGAGGAGTGTGAGTCTGAACAGCAGTATCAGGGCTTGCCATCTCAACCCCCACTCTCCTTAGCTCACTCATTCTCCCTGTGATTGATTTTTTACACAGTTGTGTGGATATTGTCTTGGCCTCGTGAGCCATTAAAAAGGCATTTTGGCATTCAAGGCCAGTTGGGATTTACATGCAAGTTTGTTCCTTTTGGACAATCCTATGAAGAATTCAATAGACATGATGGTATAAAATGTTTTCAGTAAAATTTTCTACTTTTTCTTTAATTAAAAAACTAATATATATTCTTGGGACTTCCCTGGTGGCACAGTGGTAGCACAGCCCCTGTCAATGCAGAGAACACGGGTTCGATCCCTGGTCCAGGGAGCTCCCACATGCCATGGAGCAACTAAGCCTGTGTGCCACAACTACTGAGCCTGTGCTCTACAGCCCATGAGCCACAACTATTGAGCCCTCGTGCTACAACTACTGAAGCCCAAACGCCTAGGGCCCGTGCTCTGCAACAAGAGAAGCTACCACAATGATAAGCCAGTGCACCGCAACAAAGAGTAGCCCCCACTCAGAGCAACTAGAGAAAGTCCGCACACAGCAATGAAGACCCAACACAGACAAAAATTAATTAATTAAAAAAACTAATATATATTCTTAATGAGCCAATCCCCTTTCTAACTTATCCTTCACAAGTAAAGTAATCAATAGTAAAAATTTGTATTCATCCTTCCACACTTAATTTTTATGCAAATACATGGGTTACAAATTAATTGTATGTATTACATTACACACACACATAGGTAAGCTTATTCCTTTTTGAGATCATACCATTCCTACTAAGGCTATATGATCAACATCTTTCCAGTCAGTTCACGTAGATTGCCTCATTCCCCTTAATAGCTGCATAACATTCCATAATATGGATATACCATACTTTACATATGCTTTCCTTTATCGATGGATATTTGATGGTTTCCAGGATTCTATTCTTTTGTTGTTGCTTTGCAATGAATATTTTTATATATATGCCATATATGTATACATATGTATTATGGATATGTGTGTATAGACACATGTACATATGTGGGGGGGTGTGTGTGTGCTGATGATTTTATTTGGGTTGAAGAGAGTCAAAAGAACTAAAAGAAATGTGTAACAAAGACTTTGGCATGGCTCAAAGATCTAATGTATATAAACTTTCTCCCACTCTCTCCTCATATAACAAAAATATTGATCAGTCCATCTCGGGTTTTGGTTTGTTTTTGGAGAAGCAGTAGAAAAAGTTAAGAATCTGAGCCAGCACATATTCTGGCCCAAAATAATGTGCAGTATTAAAGGACAGAAAACACAGACACAGATAAACACACCAAAAAAGCATCTTTAATGAAGAAAAATTAAGATTAAGGTTTACATTGGGTGTGATCTTTAAATTTGGATTGCTGATCTTTTTATTTGTGTTTTTATTTTCTTTGTGAAGGAAGGGACACATATTCAGAAAGTTTGAATTAAAAGGGGAAAAGAGAAAGGAGGAAAGAATTTGGTGATGGGAAAAAAAGAGGAAAAGCCAAAGTCAAGATTGGGCCAGTAAGGAGAGAAAGCCAAAGAAGCAAATAGCTCACACGTGTTACATTGAAACGCCTCACCTACAATCTTCCCACCACATGCCTTCCCCGTGACCTTTTGTCATCTTTACCCCCATTTGTACACTGAGCACTGTATCATGAGAGAGACCTCAGTGTTCACTCTCAGATTTCTGCTCCAGGGAGGGAAAGACACAACAAGACTTGGTCATTGCTGTAGCCCGATTACCTAGCCTAGTGCCTGACACACACAAAAAAAGGTATCCACTAAATATGCACTGGATGAGAAAATGAAAAAAAAGGAAGAAAGAAAAAAAAGAAAAGAAAAAACAAAAAAAAATGACTGCAGTCTTTATCCCAAAACACTGTTTTGGAAGCACAATGCTGGAAAAGCAGACTCATGGGTCACAGTGTTACAAACTGAGGCCAAGGGAGAGACGCAAAAGGTTCCTTAATAGTAGAAAAATACATTTTCTCTCTATTTAGCTTATATCTATTGTCTATTATCCACTTGATTTGACAAAATCAATTTTTTAGTGTTGGGCCTATGAACACTTTGGACCAGAGAATTCTTTGTTGTGGGGATGCGTGTGCTGTACTGAGCACTGCAGAATGTTTTGCAGCACCCCTGGCCTCTACCACCAGATGCCAGCAGCACACGCCCCTCTCCCCACATCAGTCATGGCAATCAAAAATGTCTCCAGACAGGCAAAATCACCCCCAGTTGAGAACAACAGGTCTAAACTCTAAAGGCACCAGTTATAGAAATGATCCTGATTCCCTAATTAGTGCAACTAAATTTTTTTTTCTAGGAAACAGAAGTCTAAAGGTGGGAATTTCTCTTCTGGGTCCTGATTTCATCTCATTCTCTGTCCTAAATGGAAAGACTGATAAAAATCTAGGGGGGACACAAATCCCAGCTACTGAAGACTCTGCCTGTGTGGTTGTCCAGGTGGGGGCAACTTGAGTGACTCTAACTGCATTTTTAACTAAGTTTAAGATACACCACTGGGGAGAGTAAATTAACAAAGATGTCTAAGGACTCAGACATTAGTGCTCCAGCCCCAGGGGAAATGATCTTCGAAATTAAACAGTACCATTCAACCTTCAAAAACAGTCTCAGGTAACCTGAGAAACATGTTCAGAGGAGAAATCAGAGTCAGAGATGGGAGAAATTGGCTTCACTAAAAAAATTAATACCGTAGTTCTAAATGTTACATTTGTAGCAAAGAACCACTTGAGCCAAAGGACAAATATACAGTGAAGTCTCAGGACATGGAATGAGTGTAAAAGAGGTATGACAAAGGTCAAAAAACAGAGTCCATATCCTTAATTTGGCCGTTTTCTAAGGGGATTGTACTTACACGCTTGGTCAGTTGCATTTCGTTCCGACGAAAGACTTTCGCTGGCATTCCAGTTTCCTAATTGCAGCTATTGTGAATGACTTTGGGTGGGCTTTCTAACCCTTCCAATAACATGTTCACTTTAATTACAGAAAATAAAAGACTCAAAACATGGTGACTTACCCATGCTGTGACCTTCTTGATCACTGCATCAATATTTTTCTACTAAAAAGGAAACTCCTAATGGCTACCCTCCACCAAAGTCTGCCTGATGCTGCATTTGTCACAATTAAGTACAATGACTTTTTTAGAGCACTGACTTCTAAAGCTGTTGATGGGATGACCAGCATGGGGCATAAAGTATTACACATGGACAGTTGTAGTATCTTCCCAAAATGAATCTAGAAAGGTGAGGCCCCACTGTGGTCCATTTATATACTGATGCCCAAAATTTCACTTATTAGAGCTCTGTTTTTAGCATAAGGCTTTGAATCATAATAGAAAACCCTTGAGGGATACTAGGGTGTAAGAGTCACCACAAAGAGGAAAGTTGGAAATTTCAAGTATTACAGTTGGTCTGTTACACCTTAGAGAGAATGAATATATTCATTCCCTTACCTACAAAGCAGATTCTTCTTGTCTTTCATTAATTTCAAAAGCAGATTTTGATAGGACAGAAATGAAGACTCACATCATGAAGACATCAGACATTCAATGATGATAGAAAAGATCACACAGGTTGCAGGTCAGGCTCCCTAAAAAGCAGCCTGTGAGATGGAGATTAGTATGCAGGAGGTTTGTTAGGGAGTGCTCTGGGATCTTCACTTGGAGAAGGGAAGGGAAGGGTGCAGGACTGAGCAGAGGGAAATGTTGGGTTGTGGTGCAATCCACAAAGGTCTCAGCCAACCCAGCGGGGAGCTCTGAAGCTGGGTTAGACTTATCCTCAGCTGGGACAAGGGAAAGCGCTGCCCTGGGCAGGGGGCAGAACCTAGGCATGATGCCTCTTTTCAGCCATGGGTAAGTTCCTGAGAGGGCTGACAGCTGAGGGCAGTGTGCCAGGAGGTCTGTGTGGGGCATTGCTCTGTCCACGATAACACACTTTAATTTGACACAGTTTTGCCAAGGGCAGATACTGGATATGGCTGATGTGCTCTAGCTGAACGTGACGCATTATTAGAGCTTACACGTTTGCTGGTCTTTTATGATAGAGTTGTCAGACAGATAAACAAATGGACCACTTGCTCAGGAGTCTAGGCATTTAATTCTTCTCTTCTTAATAAGAGACAAGCTTATTAAGCTTATGAGCTTAAGACAGATTGCTGGTCTGGAGGTCTTGAATTCTTCATTATGAAATGAGGAAATCCCTCTTCATTTCCTTTTAGGTCATGAGAACTCTGGTTAATTTAAAGAAAATAGGCTGGACCTTATCAGGCACATTGTTTGGAAATCTGAGTATAGTGCCTACTTCTTTCCTCCATCCACTGAGGACAGAACATCTGGCTGAATAACATGGTCAGCTCTCGATTATTTACAGAGGCAGAAAGTTTTTCAGGGAATTCACAAAAGCATAACTTATAAAATGTCTTTATATTTGACTTTGAGACTATAAATTAAATATTGACATTAAATATATATTTATATATTATATATTTATTAAGATATATATCATACATATGATATATATATATATAAATTAACGGTTCATTTAGAAAACCGAAGTGCTTAAACGTCTTCCTTAAATTAACATTAAGAATCATTTGCAGAGGACTTCCTAGGTGGCACAGTGGTTAAGAACCCACCTGTCAATGCAGGGGACAGGGGTTCAATCCCTGCTCCAGGAAGATCCCACATGCCGTGGAGGAACTAAGCCCGTGTGCCACAACTATTGAGCCTGCACTTCAGAGCCTGTGAGTCACAACTATTGAGCCCATGTGCCACAACTAGTGAAGCCCACACACGTAGAGTCCATGCTCCACCATGGCAATGAGAAGCCTGCGCACCAAAACAAAGAGTAGCCCCTGATCACTGAAACAAGACAAAGCCCATGTGCAGCAACAAAGACCTAACACAGCTAATAAAAATAAATAATCATTTGCAGAAATATTCCAAGTGGGCAAAAAGGCCAAAGCAACCCAGAAGGAAGAGGGATTTGGAATGATTAACTGAGACTGATAAGGCCTTGGTCAGACAACCTAGACAGAGGACCAGTGATCAATGGTTCATCCAGTCCAGGCCACAAAAAAAGACTTCTGGAAGGGCAGCTGCTTACCCAATTCTCACTGGTGGGTGTGTTTTGCAAAGTGATTAAGCACTGAAAAGAGACTCCATATGCTCTATACTCCTTTTTAAGGGAGAGTTTACCTCTGAGAGTTATTACAGTGTTGTTTTATTCCCACTAAATTAGGTTTAGAAAAAGAACAGAAATAGATATACTCTGCCTCTACTGAGCCAACTTCTGCCATGTAACGTCTATAACTAAGATTTATGTTTTCAAAACAGCAAACATATGACACTTACTCGATTAAATTGGAACAAAGTCGGGGGCAAGCAGAGAGAATTGCTTAAGTATTGGATTATAAAAATTAAAGAATTCAGAAACAGAATCTAGGATAGATGGTAATGTTATGAAATTTTATTTCAAGTATCAGTTTCGTGTGTGTGTGTGTGCGTGTGTGTGTGTGTGCGTGTGTGTGTGTGTGTGTGTGTGTGCGTTTTACTCTCAACCAAATATCGCCAAGCAGAGGTCAGCTAGTTTTGATAAATGGCCAAATGCAGTCAAAAGCTAAGAACCATTTAAAGAAATAATGTCTGCATAAAGCATCTCCATTTGATACCTGCCATTTGCACCCCACAGACAACTAGATGATTTCTTATTCATTGGTAGATGTCAAGACCAGACCTACTCATGTTACTAACAATCTGGAAGTTTCTTACACTTGAATCAGTGGGTCCCCAAAGTGCACACTACTTGGATGCTTTCTTAGACATTATAGTTGGCCAATTTTAGGATTTCTAGACAAAGTATGACTCTCCATTTGGTCTTCATGCTTTAGCAGACTAGTATTGATACATGTGCACTGAAAATAGCAGTATCCTCTCCAGGAAAGTGTGGCATTCACATTTATTTTTTTAACTGCATAATTATAAAACATAACCAGCTAAAGGAAAAAATTATACCCCTGAATACATGATAAAATTACAGTGTTTTCTTATAGTCCACGAATACTGAAAATTTCAATTAACGAAGTGAAAAGCCATTGAATGTGCCAGCAGGATTTATATCCCAGACTAATGACCATCATCTGCATCCTATTTAGCTAATGAAGGTTTGGAACACTTGTGGATAATTAAGGGAAAGCTGATGGGAGGAAATGTGAACCATAGAAAGATCAAATCTATTTATGTCTGCTTTTAAAACTAAACATATCTAATAGTTCACTCAATCAAAGCATAATGTCTGTTCATTTGGAATAAGATAGATGCTCATAAGTTAAGTAGGCAGGATAGCTCCCAAAACACAAAACTCCATCCTCATTCATTCATTCATTCCATAAGTACTCATTGAACCACACACCTCTGCCGCTGTGGATCAACCCGACAGCACCATGGTTTCCCTAATGTTTTTCCCACTACTCTCCTTCTCCCATTTTAATTACCTTTAGAGCTCTGGTTTTCACTTTAAAGTAACTACTGTCCCTCTGTCTGTCAGAACAGCCATGGCATAGCTGCAGTCCAGGGGTATGACGGGAAAGTACAGGATGTGCAGTGGGGCACCTGGCTATTTTTAAGACCTGTCAGAGCACTTCAGAGTTGGGCTCCAGGCTCATTAACAGGTGAGGGTTTGCTTGAGGAAGACGAAAGACTACTGGAGGGAAGGAGACACCTGATGTTTAAGGATACCCAGAATAGGAATCAAGCTCAGTGTAGCTCTACCGAATTTCACCAAATAGTTTACCAGTCATCTCATTCAACTGTTTTTATCCCACTTAAGTGAGGAGTACCTCTCTGGACCCCCAGCATATCTCCAGCAAGTGTGTGTTTAACCAAGGGGATGCTTTAAGGACCTGTACTCCTATGAGCTACATCAATGCTAAAAATGGCACACCTAGCTGGCAGGCATGTTCTGGGAAGTCAACTGATGACAGCAACTCAATCTTAGGTGCACATATTTTGTCTTCCATGTCTGAAAGAAAAACAGGTTAAAAAAAATCAGCAAAATCAGAGCCTACACACACCCTGTTGGGTATAACTCTAAGCCAGCGGGTCTCAAACGTTAGTGGCAGGAGAATCGCCTTGGAGGTCCTGTTAAAACACAGATGTCTGGGCGCCACCCCCAGAGGTTCTGATTCAGGAGGTCTGAGGTGGGGCCCAAGAATTTGCATTTCTATCACAAGGTTGATGCTCCTGGTCTGGGAACCACACCTTGAGAACCAGTGGTCTAAGAATTACCCAAAGCAGAAAATGCTGCATAACACAGGGAGATCAACTTGATGACTGGTGATGACCTAGAGGGGTGGAATAGGCAGGGTGGGAGGGAGGCTCAAGAGGGAGGGGATATAGGGATATATGTATAAATACAGCTGATTCACTTTGTTGAACAGCAGAAACTGGCACAACAGTGTAAAGCAATAATACTCCAATAAAAAACAAAACAAAAAAAAACAAAAAAATAAAAAACAAAAATAAATAAATAAATAAATAAAAAGAATTACCCAAAGCAAATTAATGGCAAAGATAACTATACCTTTTATGATCTCACGAAGGAAGAAAAAGTATCTCTGACTGGAATTTCCACAACCTAATTATAATCAGGACAATAGTGATAACACCTTCTGACATTTGTATAAAACTTCCAATGTCTAAAGCCCCTTGACACACATTGCTGCACTTGAACTTCAAAACAACCTTACGAAGTATCTGTTTCACTCATTATAGGATGCTAATAAAACAGAGAGGTTAAGTGATTTGCCCAAGTTTTCTTAACTAGTAAGTGGTGAAACCAAGACTCAGGTCATTGGCCTTCAGAAGTATTTCTGGGATAGACTGTGCCATGAGAATTCTACTCTGGGTGCATTAGGGTAAAATATGAAATTCACTTAAAATTAACAATGCAAGGTCACTCTAGTCTCATAATATCAATGTCAAAGTTTCTTTACCAATAAGTAAATATTAATTTATTCTTACTCAGTACCATTTATAAAAGCTGAAGTCTTTGCATTCACAGTGAATTTTATAAAAAAGATCAAAAAAAGCTCCCTTAAAAGAGCTAAGTAGAACAGAGACTGAGAAATATATATATAAAGTCCAGATACAAAGTTAAGGTCAGCAGCAACTGTGACCCCTAGGAAGAGAACACGGTTGGGAGAACAGGTGTGACTTTTTAGCACTGGTTCCCCTCTTCCTGCAGGGAGTGGGTCTTTGATGTTTCCACCAGGTTAGCATCTTTGGGGTTGATAACCAGTAGGAAACTCTGAATCTGCAGGGAGCAGAGGGAACTCCCTGGTTTATAAATTGCACAGAGATAAAACGACAGGACCTGAGGATGCAGTCCACAAAGAGCCCCCTAGCAGAACCCCCCGCAGAGAGGACTAACCTCCTCCCTTGCTGTGCCCCCACACCCTTGACCCAGGAGGATCCTGCAAGACCAGTGAGATGCTGAACTCTGGAGCAAGGGGAGGAGAAGCTGTCAGAACACATTTCATGCACTTCATGACTATATTTGAATGCAACCAATTAGTGCCAGGAGGAGAGAACAGAGCAACAAAGAGCCTCAAAGAAGACACAACAAAATGCAACATATAGGGACAAAACGAAGCTGCAGACCAAGTCTCCCTAAAAGCCATCAACTTAATATAACAAGGCTAGAGCCCCCTCCTCAGGGTCGTCCCATTGCTTTTCCCAGAGCAGGCAATCCTAATCTGACATGTTAAGTGATGAAGGGAAGAGAGATTGAAGGAATTAAGGCAAATAAGAGGCACAGAATATTTCTGTACATTTTGACTTTAAAAAATAGTGACAAACACTACCCTACAATTCTATGTATGTTAGTGTCTGTAATTTTTGAGTCAATAGCTGTGGTACCTTAAATAACACCGCATTGATTATTTTAAAAGACTATGACTCAATATTTGAGAATTTAGATCCCTAAGATCCCTCCAAATCTCTACTGTACCTTACACCAACCCCGCTGGTGGACTTGTCACAGACAGTTGCTCTTCCACATTGCACAGCTGAGGCCAGAAACCAACTCTTAATCACTTTTGTGCAGTATATTTTAGCACAGGGATGGGCACAGGGACAAGGACACACGAGGGCCTTCATAAATGTTTGTCAAATGTATAGTGAATGAGGTGAGGGAGGCAAGAGGGTGGAGAAAGGAAGACGCAGGGAAGGAGGTAGAAAGGGAGGGGGCAAGGAACGAAGGAAGACTGATGCTAACGTAAGGATAACACCCTACATCAGGAAACATGCTGAGCTGTATTGTGTCCCCCCAACAGAGATGCTGATGACCTAACCCCTGTCACCTGTAAATGTGACCTTGTTTGGAAATAGGGTTTCTTTGCAGATGATCCAGTTAAGATGAAATGGTTAGGGGGAGTCATAATCCAATGTATCTGGCGTCCTTTTAAAAAGGGGGAAATCTGGACACAGACGCACACGGACGGATGATGAGGTGAGGACAGCCACGCGATAATGGAGGCAGAGACTGGACGGATGTAGATGCAAACAAGAGAACAGCAAGGCTTGGGGGCCACCACCAGAAGCTAAGAAGAGGCAAAGAAGGATTCTACTCAGTCTCAGAGGGAGCATGGCTCTTCTGACACCTTGAGTTTGGCCCTCTAGCCTGCAGAACTGTGAGACAATACATGTCTGTTGTTTGAACCCACCCAGTTTGTGGTCGTTTTTTTTTTTTTTTTTTTTTTTATTATTATTATTTTATTTTATTTTTTTGGGGGGTACACCAGGTTCAATCAACTGTTTTTATACACATATCCCCATATTCCCTCCCTTCCTTGACGCCCCCCCCGATTCCCCCCCACCCTCCCTGCCCCAGTCCTCTAAGGCATCTTCCATCCTCGAGTTGGACTCCCTTTGTTATACAACAACTTCCCACTGACTATTTTACAGTTGGTAGTATATATATGTCTGTACTACTCTCCCGCTTCTTCTCAGTTTCCCCTTCATCCCCCGCCCCCTCCCATACCTCGAGTTCTCCAGTCCATTCCCTGTATCTGCTTCCCTGTTCTTGTCACTGAGTTCATCAGTACCATTTTTAGATTCCGTATATGTGAGTTAGCATACAATATTTGTCTTTCTCTTTCTGACTTACTTCACTCTGTATGACAGATTGTAGTTCTATCCACCTCATTACATATAGCTCCATCTCATCCCTTTTTATAGCTGAGTAATATTCCATTGTATATATATGCCACACCTTCTGTATCCATTCATTTGTTGATGGGCATTTAGGTTGCTTCCATGTCCTGGCTATTGTAAAGAGTGCTGCAATAAACATGATGGTACAAGTTTCTTTTGGGATGATGGTTTTCTTTGGGTATATGCCCAGGAGTGGGATGACTGGATCATATGGTAGTTCTATTTGTAGTTTTTTAAGGAACCTCCAAATTGTTTTCCATAGTGGCTGTACCAACTTACAGTCCCACCAACAGTGCAGGAGAGTTCCCTTTTCTCCACACCCTCTCCAACATTTGTTGTTTCCAGACTTTGTGATGATGGCCATTCTGATTGGTGTGAGGTGATACCTCATTGTGGCTTTGACTTGCATTTCTCTGATGATGAGTGATGTTGAGCATCTTTTCATGTGTTTGTTGGCCATCTGTATGTCTTCTTTGGAGAAATGTCTATTTAGGTCTTCTGCCCATTTGTGGATTGGGTTATTTGCTTTTTTGGTATGAAGCTGCATGAGCTGCTTGTATATTTTGGAGGTTAATCCTTTGTCCGTTGTTTCATAGGCAATTATTTTTTCCCATTCTGAGGGTTGCCTTTTAGTCTTGTTTATGGTTTCTTTTGCTGTGCAAAAGCTTTTAAGTTTCATGAGGTCCCATTTGTTTATTCTTGATTTTATTTCCATGATTCTAGGAGGTGGGTCAAAAAGGATCTTGCTTTGATGTATGTCAAAGAGTGTTCTGCCTATGTTTTCCTCTAGGAGTTTGATAGTGTCTGGCCTTATATGTAGGTCTTTAATCCATTTGGAGTTTATTTTTGTGTATGGTGTTAGGAAGTGTTCTAATTTCATTCTTTTACATGTTGCTGTCCAATTTTCCCAGCACCACTTATTGAAGAGGCTGTCTTTTTTCCATTGTATACTCGTGCCTCCTTTGTCAAAGATAAGGTGCCCATATGTGTTTGGGCTTACTTCTGAGTTCTCTATTCTGTTCCATTGATCTTCCTTTCTATTTTTGTGCCAGTACCATACTGTCTTGATCACTATGGCCTTGTAGTATAGTTTGAAGTCAGGAAGCCTGATTCCACCAACTCCATTTTTCCTTCTCAAGATTGCTTTGGCTATTCGGGGTCTTTTGCGTTTCCATACAAATCGTAAGATTTCTTGCTCTAGTTCTGTGAAAAATGCCATTGGTAATCTGATCGGGATTGCATTAAATCTGTAAATTGCTTTGGGTAGTACAGTCATTTTCACGATGTTGATTCTTCCAATCCAGGAACATGGTATATCCCTCCATCTGTTTATGTCATCTTTGATTTCTTTCATCAATGTCTTAAAGTTTTCTGCATACAGATCTTTTGCCTCCTTAGGCAGGTTTATTCCTAGGTATTTTATTCTTTTGGTTGCAATGGTGAATGGGAGAGTTTCCTTAATTTCTCTTTCTGCTCTTCCGTTGTTAGTGTATAGGAATGCAAGAGATTTCTGTGCATTAATTTTGTATCCTGCTACTTTACTAAACTCATCAATGAGTGCTAGCAGTTTTCTGGTAGAGTCTTTAGGGTTTTCTATATATAGTATCATGTCATCTGCAAAGAGTGATAATTTTACTTCTTCTTTTCCAATTTGGATTCCTTTAATTTCTTTTTCTTCTCTGATTGCTGTGGCTAACACTTCCAAAACTATGTTGAATAACAGTGGTGAGAGTGGACACCCTTGTCTTGTTCCTGTTCTTAGAGGGAATTCTTCCAGTTTTTCTCCATTGAGAACAATGTTGGCTTTTGGTTTGTCATATATGGCTTTTATGATGTTGAGGTAATTTCCTTCTATGCCCATTTTCTGGAGAGCTTTTATCATAAATGGATGTTGAACTTTGTCAAAAGCTTTTTCTGCATCTATTGAAATGATCATATGGTTTTTATCCTTCAATTTGTTGATATGATGTATCACGTTGATTGATTTGCGTATATTGAAGAATCCTTGCATCCCAGGGATAAACCCCACTTGATCGTGGTGTATGATTTTTTTAATGTGCTGTTGCAGTCTGTTAGCTAGTATTTTGTTGAGGATTTTTGCATCTATATTCATCAGTGATATTGGTCTGTAGTTTTCTTTTTTTGTGACGTCTTTGCCTGGTTTTGGTATCAGGGTGATGGTAGCCTCATAGAATGAGTTTGGGAGTGCTCCGCCTTCTGCAATATTTTGGAAGAGTTTGAGAAGGATAGGTGTTAACTCTTCTCGAAATGTTTGATAGAATTCGCCTGTGAATCCATCTGGTCCTGGGCTTTTGTGTGTTGGGAGATTTTTAATCACTGCCTCAATTTCTGTACTTGTGATTGGTCTGTTCATGGTTTCTATTTCTTCCTTGTTCAGTCTTGGAAGATTGTATTTTTCTAAGAATGTATCCATTTCTTCCAGGTTATCCAATTGATTGGCATATAGTTGCTTGTAGTAGTCTCTCATGATCTTTTGTATTTCTGAGGTGTCCGTTGTGACTTCTCCTTTTTCATTTCTAATTCTGTTGATTTGCATCTTCTCCCTTTTTTTCTTGATGAGTCTGGCTAATGGTTTATCAATTTTGTTAATCTTCTCAAAGAACCAGCTTTTAGTTTTATTTATTTTTCTTATGGTTTCTTTCCTTTCTTTTTCATTTATTTCTGCTCTGATCTTTACGATTTCTTTCCTTCTGCTCACTTTGGGGTTTCTTTGTTCTTCTTTCTCTAGTTGTTTTAGGTGTAAGGTTAGGTCGTTTATTCGATCATTTTCTTGTTTCTTAAGGTAGGACTGTATTGCTATAAATTTCCCTCTTAGAACTGCTTTTGCTGCGTCCCATAGGTTTTGGGTTGTTGTGTTTTCGTTGTCATTTGTTTCTAGATACTTTTTGATTTCCTCTTTGATTTCTGTAGTGATTCCTTGGTTGTTTAATAGTGAATTGTTTAGCCTCCATGTGTTTGTATTTTTTGCAGTTTTTTTCCTGTAATTGATATCTAGTCTCATGGCGTTGTGGTCTGAGAAGATGCTTGATATGATTTCAATTTTCTTGAATTTGCTGAGGTTTGATTTGTGACCCAAGATGTGATCTATCCTGGAAAATGTTCCGTGTGCACTTGAGAAGAAAGTGTAGTCTGTCGTTTTTGGATGGAATGTCCTATAAATATCAATTAAGTCGAGATGGTCTAATGTGTCATTTAAAGCTTGTGTGTCTTTATTTATTTTCTGTTTGGTTGATCTGTCCATTGATGTAAGTGGGGTGTTCAAGTCTCCCACTATAATTGTGTTACTGTCGATGTCCCCTTTTATAGCTGTTAGCATTTGCCTTATGTATTGAGGTGCTCCTATATTGGGGGCATAGATATTTACCATTGTGATATGTTCTTCTTGCATGGATCCCTTGATCATTATGTAGTGCCCTTCCTTGTCTCTTTTAATAGTCTTTACTTTCAAGTCTAATTTGTCTGATATGAGTATTGCTACTCCAGCTTTCTTTTGACTTCCATTTGCATGGAATATCTTTTTCCATCCCTTCACTTTCAGTCTATATGTATCCCTTGGTCTGAAGTGGGTTTCTTGTAGGCAGCATATAGAAGGGTCTTGTTTTTGTATCCATTCAGCCAGTCTGTGTCTTTTGGTTGGAGCATTTAATCCATTTACATTTAAAGTGATTATTGACATGTGTGTTCCAATGACCATTTTCTTAATTGTTTTGGGTTTGTATTTGTAGGTGTTTTCCTTTTCTTGTGTTTCCTACTTAGAGAAGTTCCTTTAGCACTTGTTGTAAGGCTGGTTTGGTGGTGCTGAATTCTCTTCACTTTTGCTTGTCTGGAAAGCTTTTGATTTCTCCCTCAAATCTGAATGAGATTCTTGCTGGGTAAAGTATTCTTGGCTGTAGGTTTCTCTCTTTCAGGACTTTCAGTATATCCTGCCATTCCCTTCTGGCCTGCAGAGTTTCTGTAGAAAGGTCAGCTGTTATCCTGATGGGTTTTCCCTTATATGTTGTTTGTTGCTTTTCTCTTGCTGCTTTTAATATTTTTTCTTTGTGTTGAATTGTCGTTAGTTTGATTAATATGTGCCTTGGTGTATTTCTCCTTGGGTTTATTCTGTATGGGACTCTCTGTGCTTCTTGGACTTGGTTCATTATTTCCTTTCCCATGTTGGGGAAGTTTTCCACTAGAACCTCTTCAAATATTTTCACAGACCCTTTCTTGTTTTCTTCTTCTTCTGGGATGCCTATAATTCGAATGTTGGTACGTTTAAGGTTATCACTGAGGTCTCTGAGGCTGTCTTCTAGTCTTTTTATTTTTTTATCTTTTTCCTGCTCTGTGGCGTTTATTTCTTCCATTCTATCTTCCAACTCACTTATTCGTTCTTCTGCCTCAGTCATTCTGCTGGTTAGAGCATCTAGAGTATTTTTAATTTCAGTTATTTTGTTATCCATTGCTGTTTGTTTTTCTGAGTTCTTATGAACTGTTTCTTGTACTTTCTCTAATTTGTTATCGAGATTTTGTATCATTTTTACTATCATTACTCTAAATTCTTTTTCAGGCATTTTTCCTATTTCCTCCTCATTTATTTGGTCTTGTGGGTTTTTTTCCTGCTCCTTTGCCTGCATGGTGTTTCTTTGTTTCCTCATGGTTGTCCAAGCTTTTGGGGTTGCTTGTCCTGGTGATAGAGGTGTTTATAGAAGACTGTCCAAGCCTCAGACTAATGTCCAAGTATTGGATTAGACGAATATTCAGTCTAGGAAACACATACATGTATAAGACACACAATTATTGAATCCGTTAGGACATAAGGCTCTAGAAAGACCTGACAGAACCCCAGTGTGCTATCAGATATTCAGAGAGAAACCCAGCAGAAATTGACAACTGAAACAGAACAAATCAGAGACAAAAGCAAAAGCAAACAAACAACAAGTAACACCCTACACATACAAACATCAATCCAGGGAGATTTTGTAAGCTAGGATCAAATATAGAAATGAGCTGGAGTACCACCAGAGAGAATGGAGATTCTCAGAATGTAATTAGACAACTGTACTAAGAACTAAGATAAAGACAAAAGCCTAATATTAATACCAAGGCAGTGCATCATCTGGAGAATAGAGCAAGGAGTCTGAGCAGACCGATAGTGTTGCTTATAAGTATGTTAAGATAAAATACACTTAAAATGGCTGGAAGAAAGGGGAACAGAAGAGCGTAATGTGGTTGGAAATATGCAAAGAAAAAGAAAGGAATAGAAGTGTATAAAAGAAAGGGATGAAAGGAAAGTATGAAAGATATTTTGTCTGTACTACCAAAAACTTAGCTAGATATAGAAGTATTTTAAAAGGCAAAAAAAAAAAAAAAAAAAAAAAGAGTAAAAAATATCCTTATAAAATTATGTTGTAAAACTTGTAGATCCCTTAGGGCTAAGATCGTATTTAATAAATCAAAAAAAAAAAAAAAAAAAAAGAGAAAGAAAAAAAAAAAAAAAAAATCCAGAACTGATCCCCGAATGGACCAGTTCAATAGGTATTGATACTACTATTTCTGTTTCCTTAGCGTCTCAGCTGTAAGTGTCCTTTTCCTTGCCTTGGGTTTTTTTTTTTGCGTTATTCTGTGACCAGCAGAGGTTCCTTTATTGTTCGTCTGTAAGCCTCGGTGTGTGGGGAGGGAGAGGGTGCAATAGTGGCTCCTTCTCCTGGGAGGGAGTGAGCAGTGGCGCACTGTTGCTTCAGTCAGGCTTGGAGGTGCCTGTTGCAGAGGGCGCTGGTGGCTCAGGCGTACACAGAAAGTCTTAGAGTTGGGCCTCTCTCGGGGTTTTTTCTTTTTGATGCTGGTTTTTTTTTTTTTTTTTTCTCTCGGCAGCCTCCCTGCTGCTGGCGTTGCAAGGAGTTTTAATCTAGCCCCGCCCGAGCGCCTGAGGGTGCTTGTTATCCCTGAGCGCCTTATGTGGCCCCGCAGGGCGTCTCTCCGCTGCCTGTTGCAGAGGCGCAGAAAGAGAGAGAGAGGCTATGCGCGCGGCTCCTCCCCCCCGCCCGGGAGCCTGCAGCCTCCAGCCGCCATCGTGGCCGGGCAGCTCTCAGGGATCGGCACTCCTCTCCGCGGACCTCCTCCCTCCTTTCCTCTCGGTCCGTCACCCCACCGGCAACAATGTTTCTCCCCCTGAACCAGCTCTCCGGTTCCCACGCTCCCGCTCCTGGACCCTCCGTTCAGCCGCGGATCGATGTCTCGGTCTGGGAACGCTGAGCTGCGCTGCGTACCCTCCGTATGTTTCTCACTCCCTCCCGTCTGCCACAGCTCCGCCGCTTCACCCTCTTTGAGCCCTCGTAGATGCCTCCCTACCGGCTATGTCAGGTTCTCCGCAGCCCTTTCCGGTGTCCGAGGCCGTCTGCTGGTGTTCAGCTGGTTCTCTGTGGGAATGACTGTGTCCTTCCGTGCATTCCCAATGCATCTGTGGAGAGGGATGCACTCCACGTCTCTCTACTTTGCCGCCATCTTTTTCTCTTGTGGTCGTTTTTATATAGCCTTAGCAGACTGATACAGAGAGACTGTACCATGGGTTTCTATCTATTGATCACCTATTACAGTGGTTGACAAACTCTTCCTTAAGAAGGGACAGATAAAAAATATTTTAGGCTCTGTGGGCCATAAGGTCTCTGTCACAACAACTCAACTCTGTCATTGTAGCATAAAAAGAATCTCAGACAATGCATAAATGAATAAATGTGTCTGTGTTCCAATACAAAAGTTTATTTTATAAACACTGAAATTTGAATTATATATGGTTATGTGTCATAAGATATTATTCTCCTTTTGTTTTTTTCCAACTACTTAAAAATGTGAAAACTACTCTTAGCCTGCAGGCTGTATAAAAACACAGCGACCAGACTTGGCCTGCAAGCCATAGCTTGTCTACCCAGGGTACAGATCTAGGAATCAGAAACACCTAGCTCTAGTCCTGCTTCCACTGATTATTATTCTTGTAACCTTGATTAAATCTTCCATCTTCAAAGCGCATAATAAACTTTTCCTTACCCTCCTGGGAGGTCATGAGGATGAGACGAAAATCATATACTTTAACACACTTTTTTTTAAAATACAGTGCTGATACTTTGATACGTTTAGCTCAGTCTTACTCTTCAGAAATAAATATTAACACTAAGCTTAGGGTGATAATCAAGTGACTCTGAGTCACGGAGCCAGAGCAGAATGGAAAAAAGACATAAGCCCCTTCAATCACCCACACCTCCAGAAGGATCAGAGAAGAGGACAAGAAAATGCTTACCACACACAAAGCTGTGGGCAGACAAAAGGCTTTCTGGGGGCAAAGAGTAACTCCAAGGCAAACGTTCACTGTCTTTGGTCACATTTGACCTGGGGCTACTGCTGAAGCAAGAATTTCTTTTAGGGATGTTCTGGCCCAGGACGGGCCTGCTGCTGAGAGGCTCTACTATAACTCAGCTCCCTAGATCATCATCCTAAACAAACATTCATCATCCACTAAAGCTCCTTTGGCCATCTTGAGCCCCCTTCTATGGTGCCAACAGCTGACAAAGCCATAAATATTACTCTGCATGCAGCACTGTCTTCACACTCGCCACCGTAAGGAATTGGAACCCTGCCACTGGGCTCCGCGGGGGCTGCCCTAGAGACGACAGCTCCAGATTTTCAGGTCTGGCATAAGGTAAAGCCAAAGAAAGCACTGAGGAATAAAGAAAATAGTTCATAGGAGGAAATATCATTTTGCTCACACTGCGTAGGGCTGTAGACCTCCCTGGAACCAAGTTATGCCCTTGAGGAGCTGAGAGCAGACCCTTCCAAATTAGTAGCACAACCGGTCATGGTCATAAGTCCCTAGAAAATAGGGATTTTACTCCAAATTAATTATTCCGACTCTCCTTCATCCCTAAGACTATGCATTTCCTTAATGTAGAGACGACAAGTGGTGTCACTAAACTTATTCTCAGTTCCTGACTCCTCGAACTCATGTTTAAAGTGAGCAGGAGAGAATTCACATCTTTTGCTGATTCCTGGCTGCCAGCAGTATCTGGAGCCTCATCTTCCTTGTTGCCTTCCTCTCCATCCCCACCTCCACCCTGGCACATGATTACCTGCCTTCAAAAAAACAGAGAAGAAAGCCATGGTGACTGAGTATCTCTTAGCAACTTGATGCCCTTCTTCTAAAGATGTTCCTCTTGGAAGCAGGGTGCTTAATGGAAAGGGCATGGGCTCAAATTCTGGCGCTGTCCGTGTTATGTGGCTAGGGCTCATCATTTAAATTCTGAGCCTCAATTCCTTATCTGTAAAATGGGGACAAGACCATTTACCTTAGAGTATTTTGTAAGAATTTAAGAGGATGTGTGCTCAAAAAACAGTAGTTATTATTATTTCAGAGAATTCTGGACTTCTTCCCCAGCTTTGTCTCAAGCCACACTTACGCTACAGGCTTCACAAATGCCTATTTACAGGGATATATCTGTGCCACTACAGCCCATGATGGTACACAAGGAAGCAAGGAGAAAGCTGCGCAGTTACTTGACTCCTGAGCTCTAGAAGCGCAAGTGGCTGGGGGCAGGCAGGAGGCACTGGCCTTCTCCTCCCTCGAATGATCTCCAGCTTACTATACGCTGGCAAATTTTCATGCTCTTGGTTGAAATAGATGGATAATGACTTATACTGTGAACACTGTGCAGCACCTGAGAGGAAAGAAAAGTGATATGAACGATCGCTTTCAGCACACACAGATGGTTATGCTTGCAGGTCTCAATTATTGAGAAAATATTTCAGGAGCTTCTATAGCTCATCCTTTAGAAAAGCAGGAACTTTCCAGCAGCTAGAGAGAGAATACAATCAGGAAAAGAATTTAACTTGAAAAAACTACATGTCAGCCAGATAAAACAATGAAAAGCATTATATCATATTTCATTATTTTAAAGGGGATGGAGAGACTGGTTAAAAAAGCACCGTTAGTCTCAAGTCTCAAGCTATAGGTACTCGATGAGAAGATTCCCTCCTTCAAATGTCTCAGGTAAGATGGTAATGAAACTGGTGCCCAGCCTTGGGTAATGAAGTTGAGGCGCTGAGCCCTTGGAGGGATTCTTACTGGTAGAGAGGTGGGAATATCTTTTATCATGAAGCTTTCACACAGTGTCTTTCTCTTTTTCTTTTTCATAGTAATTCTGTGTATTAATATATACCTAAATAGATCCATCTTTTAAAAAATCAATATGTTAATTTGTAATCCAAGCTGATGAAATACTAACCTGTAAATTCAGTGGGTGGGAAGGAGAGGAGGGAGAAGGTCAAGGAAGAAAGACATTTTCATAATTACTGGCTATTACAAATCACTTAAATGGAGGCACAACAAGAATGGAGGTTGTGAGACTCAGTGTGACGGGTTCCTGTTTAAAAGCCCAGCACTGTCATTAATCAATGAACGGTGATGTGGCATTATCTCAGGCACTCTCGGTGATGGTTTGACAGGAAATCAATGGCTACATAATTTTATTGCACACCAGAAATAAAAATAAAAGATCTAGCTTGCCATAAGCACATCTCATAATTAGAGCACTGACAGATGCAGTCCTTATCCTAGTTCTAAAGTGCTGCATCTTCATTTCTTTAGAGAGTTTATTTTGAGCTTCACCTGCACAAGCTCACCATGTGAAAGGCTAATAAGAGATGATTAAAGTGTTCCCCAGGGCTTGGGGAAATCCCTTGCTTCATTTTTTTTTTTTTTTTCATGTCTTTCCAATTGCCGTGGGCCCATTTATTCAACAAACATTACTGAGCACTTACGTTGCAGGCATTAGGCTGGGTTCTGCCGGGAGTATATTGATGAATGAGATATGACATGTGCCTTGAAGAAATAACAAGCAAATCTGTGAAGCTTCTCATATTCTTTGAAGAAGTTCTACTGAGTTCTGATCCTGGTTTTCCTCTCTTCTATGTCTTCCATCTTGCCTGTGTGATCTCTTTTTTCCTTTGTGCCACACCTGTACCTTGTATGTCCCCTGCCCCAGAGAACTCTGAAAGCAGATGGCCACACCATACCCATATTCCTATTCACAATGTGAATCCACAATTCACACATCCCCACATTCACAATGGCTGGTATATAGTAGATTATTTTTTACTTTTGTTGAATGTGAACATAATCCATCCACTTCTATGGTTTCAACTACTAGCTATATCATGTTCATTCTTTCTTTTCTAATTTATTTTATTGAAGTACAGTTGATTTATGATGTGTTAATTTCTGCTGTACAGCAAAGTGATTCAGTTTTATATATATATATATACACACACACACACACATTCTTTTTCATACTCTTTTCCATTACAGTTTATCACAGGATATTGAACATAGCTCCATGTGCTATACAATAGGACCCTGCTGTTCATCAGTTCTATATATAATAGTTTGCATCTCCTAATCCCAAACTCCCAATCTATCCCTCTCCGTCCCCTCCACACCCCTGACAACCACAATTCTGTTCTCTATGTCTGTGAGTCTGTTTCCGTTTCATAGATAAGTTCCTTTGTGTCATATTTTAGATTCCACATATAAGTGATATCATATGGTATTTATCTTTCTCTTTCTGACTTACTTCACTTAGTATGATAATCTCTAGGTCCATCCATGTTACTGCAAATAGCATTATTTCATTCTTTTTACAGCTGAGTAGTATTCCATTGTATATAGATACCGCATCTTCTTTATATGAAGTTCATTCTTAATGTGTATGTTCATCCCTGATCCCCTCCCAAACTTCAAATTCATTATTTCCAATTGCCTATTAAATACCTCCAATGGAACATCCCACAGGCATTTACAACCTGACTTGTCCAAAACAAAACACACTGTATTCCCCTACTGCAATTCTGCCTCCAATTGTTAATATCTTGGTTAACAGTGAGACCATCTATTCCCTCCTCCAACCACAAATTTCAGCGTCTTTTTTGATTCTTCTCTTTTCCTTACCTACCACATCTTATTGATTTGACTACAGAAAACTCCCAAGTCATAAAGCTTTCTTTTCTCATTGCCTTGCCACTGCCTTAGTTCAGGTCCTTGTCATCTCTAATTTCCTACCAGATCTCCATGCCACCACCAGCCTCTACATTGCCACCAGATATTGCAGAATCTGATTCTGCAAGTTGACAGTTGAGAGATTTCTCCTGGCTCTCTAATGCCTAAAAGAAAATGTCCTTGTTTCTGAGCACGGTACCTGTTGACAATCTGACTGTAACTTGTTTCATCAGGCTAGATTCTGACTCTTTCCACTACACATCCTATAATCTAACCACACTAAACCTCTGTTCTCTGGACAAGCCAGGGAGACCTCCAAGTCCCTGTATATACTATTATATTCCCTTGCCTGAAATCTCTTCTCCTAAATCACCTAGCCAATTCCTTCTTCCCTCTGCAAAGACTTCTGACGCCACCAGAAGCAGTTAGTGGTTTTCCTTCTTGTGTTGCTAAAGTTTTTAATTCTCACATATTTTATAGTTTCATAATGTAGTCTTTGCAAGTGAGACTGAAAATTCAGTGAGTGTTAAGAAGTCAACTTCACTGACCTCTGTGACTCTGGGCACAGTCTGGTATGTGGTAGTTAGTCAATGAATGTTAGCTAAAACAATGAATGAGTCACTGATTTAACAGTCTAAGGATGGTTAAAGATATAGGTATGCACCAACTGTGTGTAAGGATAGTTGAAGCTATAGTTACGATTTTACGTACCTAGAAAATGTATAATTATAAGAAATAATGGATTGAGACAAACCCTATGGAGCATTGATATTTATTAAGGTGAAAAGAAAGAAGAACTGGCTAAGGAAATTAAGAAAAGCTGTCAGAGGAGTGGAAGAGCCAGAGTATTGTCACAGAACGGCACTTCCTGAAAGAAACCTAGGATAGTACTTCCTCAGAGAGGCTCTCCCTGATCTCCCAAGTCAGGCTTAGAATCTTCTTTATATGTGCTCTCATCTCACTCCATACTAAACCCTGTCAAAAAGCTTCTCACAGTGACTTTGTCTACATGCCTGCAACCCTCATAGAATATTAGCTCTGCAAAGACAGCGACTATGTCTTATCGACAGCATACGGCACACAGCTACTGGTCAATAAATATTTGTTGAACAACTGAAGAGATGAATAATTAAATGAGTGAAATGCAATCACATAAGATGAGAATGAAAGCTGCACCCTGATTTTAGTATTCCGGAAGATACTGGATGACTTCTACTCTTGTGTGTTACCACATACACGCACAAACTCTCATGAGTTTCACAATGGAAGGTTCAAGAATTTTAGATAAAATAAAAAGGCTCATGCTTATCATTTGGCCTTGTTCTCAAGAGCAAATCATTACAAAATGGATGGATAGCTCTGAAGAGGTGCAAATAGGTTTTGTCCAATGGTTTTCACCCAGATAACATATAACAGAGTCATTACCTCCCTTAAGAGATGGAAAGTTAAACACATCATTTCAAAATTGCTTCAGCAAATAGTACTCTCTTTAAGCCAAGGAACTTTAAATAATTATAATCAACTCATCTCCTAGTGACCTTGAATTTTTGACTATTATATCCTGTATGTGTTATAATCATATGCTCACTCTTTGAGGAATCCTTGCAAAGTAGAACCACAGATTATTTATCATCCTAAGACCCCAAGTTGCTGATATAAAAGGAATATTTTGATGATAAATCCCTAGACAAATGAATGGAACAGAACCTCTGACAGATTGCTAATGTTTTGTTTTCAGACTCACAAATGAGAACTTGAAATAAAAAGGATTGGAAATGGAAAACATAAGTATAGCCTGTAGATAACAAATGCCCTTCAGGACATGAGGTGGGGAATTAGAATGGAATGTATTTCAGCAATTTCTGAGAGTTGCTGAGAATGGAAAATTCAGCTCTCCCAGGCCTGTGCAAACACACTGGTGATCATGATGTAAGCTGCCTCCCACCCCCTCGTCTTTCCTGACTGCCAGTGGGTGCCATCTGCATGCAGAGGACTGTCAAAGTAAACATGTTTGAAAGGAATTTGCTCTTGTTTCTCAGCCTTGCCCCTTGGACAGTTAAGCAAGAGGGACCAAACCCTCACTACCAACTACATCTTGTATACAGCCTGGATCTCCAGGACACTGTGGACTCTAACTGGAATCATGATCTAACATTGATAAACAGGCTTTCTGTAAGTTCGAGACTTGGAGGAAATATCTTTTTTTTTATTCAAGGCATTTTGAAAACTATGTCCCAGAGAGGCCTGCCAGAAGACTAAGGGAATCCAAAGGCCCCGAAGGAGCTGCGCCGGGCCCCAGGCGGCTCCTCCCAGCACTGTTTACTCACAGAGTGCACGACCTCATGGAGAAGCTAGTCTCATCTCAGACACATCAAGTCTCACTCCATCCTTTTGATCACAAAGATTGAGTCTAGAATTCAGAAAAATCGCTTCTATGTTGTGTGATTCAACATTTTTAAAGGCCGTCAGAAAACACCTGTGCATTATTCAAAGAGGGCTAAGTTCTATAGGCTGTCAGAAACACCTGCTATTAAAGAAAAGCGGTGTACCCTAAAATACCTTTGTAATATGGTACAAAAAGTGTAAGATTTGTAGTCAAAATACATAAATACACTGTATTCAGCAGTGACCCACACTAGCAGCAGGACTTTGAACAAGTTACTGAAGTTTCTGGGCCTCTGTTTCCTCTATTGTAAAATGGAAACAAAAAACCCACTCCATAGCGTGAAAAGCATTAAATACAATCATATATGTGCAGCCCACAGCTCAGACACTGGTGGACATGCAATAAATATTGCTCTCTCTTCCAGTTTGGGCTCCTTAAAAAATTAGACTGGAAAAGTCAAACAACTTTTAAAATTAAGATGGATATACCATACTACCAGATGAAAAATTTTATCACATAAAAGACATCATTGATTATAAGACGTCACTAAAAAAGAAAAAGTGCCGCTAATCATATGTTGCCATTGACTCTATGAAGCATCACAATTTCAGAAAAGTTAAAATGAAATGAAATACACTAAGTGTCTAGGATTCCAGAAAAGCTTATAGATACAACAGAAGCAAGAACCAGGAAACAAAGAATCCCATATTTCCCTTCTGAAGGTTAATCTCTTTATCTTGAAGGGGAAAAAATCATGACAGTGTAGGCCAAGCAGTCAAGCAATTACTCAACTGGGAATTCCTTTAAATACCAGTTTACCCAGTTTACAACAATAACTAGATACGTAATAACAGCATTTGAGGGAACAAGCAAATGCAAGAATTTGGAAGGTATTACCACCTTCTTTTTAAAATCATAGTTAATTACTATCTAAGTGTTTTTGATCTGTGAGTTTAAGTATGTAAAGTGTGTAGTTCTAAATCTGTAAGGAGACCACATGGTAGCTCTGAGGCTTAGAGAAGGACACTTAGAGTGCCTCCTGACCACCTAGTTATGTAACCTACAGTGACATTTAGTGGTAGCTCCCTCAAATTACAACCAGGTGTCCCAGAGGGGTGGGACAATTCCTCTGATAGAAGGAGTAAGCAAAAGTCTCCTTTATCAGGAGGCAAGAGTCTACAATGGAAAAAAGACAGCCTCTTCAATAAGTGGTGCTGGGAAAATTGGACAGCTACATGTAAAAGAATGAAATGAGAACACTTCCTAACACCATACACAAAAATAAACTCCAAATGGATTAAAGACCTAAATGTAAGGCTAGACACTATAAAACTCCTAAAAGAAAACATAGGCAGAACACTCTATGACATACATCAAAGCAAGATCCTTTCTGACCCACCTCCTAGAATCATGGAAATAAAATCAAGAATAAACAAATGGGACCTCATGAAACTTAAAAGCTTTTGCATAGCAAAAGAAACCATAAACAAGACAAGAAGACAACCCTCAGAATGGGAGAAAATACTTGCCAACGAATCAACAGACAAAGGATTAATCTCCAAAATATATAAGCAGCTCATGCAGCTTAATACCAAAAAAGCAAATAACCCAATCCACAAATGGGCAGAAGACCTAAATAGACATTTCTCCAAAGAAGACATGCAGATGGCCAACAAACACATGAAAAGATGCTCAACATCACTAACCATTAGAGAAATGCAAGTCAAAGCCACCATGAGGTATCACCTCACACCAGTCAGAATGGCCATCATCGAAACATCTAGAAATAATAAATGTTGGAGAGGGTGTGGAGAAAAGGGAACTCTCTTGCACCGTTGGTGGGAATGTAAGTTGGTACAGCCACTATGGAAAACAGTTTGGAGGTTCCTTAAAAAACTACAAATAGAACTACCATATGATCCAGTCATCCCACTACTGGGCATATACCCAGAGAAAACCATAATCCAAAAATAAACATGTACCATAATGTTCACTGCAGCACTCTTCACAATAGCCAGGACATGGAAGCAACCTAAAGGCCCATCAACAGATGAATGGATAAAGAAGATGTGGCACATATATACAATGGAATATTACTCAGCCATAAAAAGGAATGAAATGGAGCTATATGTAATGAGGTGGATACACCTAGAGCCTGTCATACAGAGTAAAGCAAGTCAGAAAGAGAAAAACAAATACGGTATGCTAACTCATATATACGGAACCTAAAAAAAAAAAAAAAAAAAAAAAATGGTACTGATGAACCCAGTGACAGGGGAAGAATAAGGATGCAGATTCAGAGAATGGACTGGAGGAAACGGGGTTGGGGGGGCTGGGGGCGAAGGGGAAGCTGGGACGAAGTGAAAGAGTAGCATAGACATATATATATACACTACCAACTGTAAAATAGATAGCTAGTGGGAAGTTGCTGTATAACAAAGGGAGTTCAACTCGATGATGGGTGATGCCTTAGAGGGCCAGGACAGGGAGGATGGGAGGGAGTCGTGGGAGGGAGGGGATATGGGGATATGTGTATAAATACAGCTCATTCACTTTGGTGTACCTCAAAAGCTGGTACAGGAGTGTAAAGCAATTATATTCCAACAAAGAGCTTAAAAAAAAAGGTTCTAAGTACATAAATAAATAAACAAACAAACCCCATCATCAGAAGTGTATGGAACCTCCTAAACTGTCCAAAGATACAGAATTCAGCTTCTTAAACGTAACTGAAAACAAAGGGACCACCATACCAATTCTCTCTTTAGAAATAACTGACAATTTCACTTAGAAATTATTACGGAAGAGCAGGTGGCTGAATTCGAATGTAGTTATTAATAGAAAAACTCATAGAGAAAAAATTATCACTCAGTTTTAACTATTTATAGAGAAATTAATTATGGAAAGAAATAAAAATAAGATGAGCAAAAACAGGACTTCACGAGTTCTTCAGAAGAACCTTAGTCTTGGATTATTGTCAGCTCTCAATGTCAGACTCTAGGCCAGTTTGTTCATGGGGGCTGGCCAAGAAAGCCTTCTTTGGTGCCAAGATTCTCTGGCCAAATATCAGCACGGGGACACCCCTGTGTTGGTAATCTCTAGCTAATTTGCCAGCAGTCCAGAAACTCTACATTCAGTCAGAATGGCTCATGTCTGCTCTCAACCAACAGAAAGCCACAAATTTACCATCTCAGCTATGTAGTGGCAGGTCTTCAACGTAAAGTTCTGTATATTAGTGACCGTGACCCATATCCTCAGAGGGTCCACAGGTCCGCAGTCCAAGAAAAGGTTTGGGTTTATCCCACAGTTCAGCATATGTCTGTCTGACTGCACAGCGGGACAGAAATCTTGCCAAATAACCTGGTATTCTTCAACCTGGCTATCAGAAGACTAAGAGCCATACAGCCATTTTAAGCAACCTGCCAAGACAATAAATTGGTACATCTCGCGTACAATTTCTTAACTCACAATGAAAATACATTTGTTTAATTTCCTAATATAGTAATTCAATACAATCTATTAATAAATTCTTTTAAAATACATAGAAGCAAAACACTCTAATATCTCACGGGTTGGTGATATAGAAACCACCGACTCACATTTTACATAACACTTGTTCATAAGGAAGATTAAATATATCAGCGTAATTGAGAGTATTTTTCATTCCATAGAAATCCAGAGACAACAATAAAAATTTCAATTGCTCTTCTCAATCTCTCTTTCTCATTTGCCATATACTGGTACAACAGTACCTTGAAAAATGCCAGCACAAATAAGTACTCAATAAATATTAATATGTTGAACAAACAAATGTTGATCTCTAGAAGGATCCCACAGCTCCTCCCTTGTTTTCCTACTTCTGCTTCAAAGGAGAGCGTGTGATGGGGGTGGTAGAGGCAAGAACAGTATTGGGTCCCAGAAGGTGAAGTTTGGGGTATAACAAGGGCTAAAGGTATGCTTTCTGGTGATTTAGAATCTTGACTTCTTTTAGGATTCTCTCTCCTGCCCTCTTCCGTTATATCCCTGACTCCTGCCCAACAGTAGAGAGTGGCATTCTTCTCCCCGTCCTTTTCCTCCTCTTCCTTCTTTGCCTCCACATCCCCTCTTTAGAAAGGCAAACAGACACTAGCATTAGACCAGGATAAACAAGTTCTGCAGAAGTTGCCTTAGTCCTTCTGTGCTAGGCTACCAGAGGCATGTCCTCCTTTTCCTTTAGTCCTCTTTTCTTGTCTTTGATCATCAAGATGTACATAATGGTACAAAGTGAAACTTAAAGAAGGAGGCTGAGAAGGTAGTAGAGGCATGTTTTCAGTCTGGGCCTCAGACCTACTTTGGGGGAAGGGGTCATACACACTGCTGTCCAGAAGACCTGGAGATGGCAGGATTGTTTGTGACCGAAAACCTCAGTAATAAGGAGAATGCATTTGTCTAGCTTTGATTGTGTGTGTGTGTGTGTGTGTGTGTGTGTGTGCGTGTGTATATATGTTTACAGCTCCTTAGCTTTGGGTAAACAGCTGGTTAAGGATTTAAAGTGCTTAGTCATGATCAAAATCATCTTGATGTAATTAATAATTAACACATATAGATCAGCAAAACTGCTTTCAATAAATGAGATTAAACCATTACTGCTCCAAAAGACTTCAGATGGTGAATACAACATAACATCTATGGGACATCATTGTAAAACTGTATGGAACAACAGAGTGAAGTAAGTCAGAAAGAGAAAAACAAATATCGTATTTTAACACGTATATGCGGAATCTAGAAAAATGGTACAAATCAACCGGTTTGCAAGGCAGAAACAGAGACACAGCTGTAGAGAACAAACATATGGACACCAAGTGGGGAAAGCAGGGAGGGTTGGGGGGAATGAATTGGGAGATTGGGATACCAAATCGTACACTCTAAATATACGCAGTTTATTGTATGTTAACTGTATCTCAATAAAAGTTCTTAAAACAAAACAAAACAAACTGTATGGAACAATGTAAGGGAGAAGGTGGAAACCAATCCCTCATGAAGGCCTGAGGACAAGACAACTTGTACAATCTCTGAACAAGCAGTAGTAACAATATAAAATTCATTAACATCCTCAAGAAGATAACAATGAGGTACCCACGTCACCTATGACCCAAATGAATTTCACCATAAATAGGAACAGAACCTAGAAGCAGTCCTCAGAAAGCCCCAACCTCATCTCTAGTTATAGTCACTTTCAGACCTGCCTTGGACCATCACCTTTCCTCCTACGTTGGGACACATTAACATTCACTACTGACAGGTAACCTCTAATGTCTTCATTATATTACTGCTGGCAACTTATTTTGCATATGAAGCACTTTTATAGGCACCCAATGATTTCACCTACTCCTTTCTTTTAGAGAAGTCTTAAAAAAATGTCAAAGCTCCTATGAGCCTAAGAGTGGCTACTCTCTACCGGGGACTAAGCTGTACAAGAAATTAGGCAGCTGTAAAAGAAGACATTCGGACTCCTAATCCAGTTCTCACGATGTTCTGCATTATTTTATTTGAAAAGAATTCAGAAAACAGCAAAGTCAATTTTCAAAAGTGATCAGTTACACTATTTTGCATCATCTCAATTTTAATTTTCTCATCCTAGAGTTTATTATGACTCAGGACGGGTGACACATGAAACCTTTTTTAAGATTTTTCTCAAAGTTTTGAAAAGCTATCAGCCAGGATCATGGTGTAATAAGACGTAACGCGTTTCCTTTAAAAATATTTAAGTGCAGGTGTAGCGTTAAGAAGCTGTTGTATATTTATGATTTAATAAAATAATTCTGAAGGAAAAAATACTTCTAAAATCCTAAACTGTAATATAACAATCTATGACCACAATCATCTGCCCATGCATCTTTATTATTCCATTTCTCCAAATGACTCCTGTTCTTTAAATTCTCCGAAACTCCCAAATCTGTATTTCCATTCATAGACTTACTACTATCCCAAACCACATACAATCCTCTTAGATCTCTTCACCTGGGTGATTTATAGACATACAAACTCAGCACATCTAAACTAAATTTATCAAATTTCCTCATGAACCCTGCCCTCCCTGTGAGCCCCGCACTTCACACAAACCAAAACTCCTCATTGTCCACTGAATGGGCACCTCTGAAAGTCTCCTGACTCTATGTGTTTGCTCATATCTTCACCTGAGCTGATCTTGTATCCCTTCATTTCCACCCAACCCCTTCCTAACTCTCCCCCAGCAACGTGCGTATTCAGCACTCACTCATCCCTCAATATTCATTTGAATTATTACCTCTTCTCAAATCCCTTCCCCACTCAGGTAGACAGCCATTCCTCCTGGGAGTTCCCACTGACCCCTCTATGCTGCAAACACTTTAGCAGTGAAACAGAGATGATTAGTACAACCATATGGGGAAAAAGACTATAGAAAAACAGAAGCTATTTTCAACTCCAAAATAAATCTCAGGAACCCTGAGACCTGCCACTGTGCTAATGTAGTGAGTCATGCTCTCTAACAAGAGTAGACTGAGGTGGAGGGGGTATACGCTCTGTTTTTGGTGATGTCTAAGAAAGGGGAGTACAGACAAGTGGTAACAAGCTCAGATAAATCAGGTTGGAAGGTGAGTACTGGATTGGAGACATGCTTCTGCAGATATACTTGTAAAACCATTTGTAAAACAAAATTAATGTAGTCATAACCTTTACCCTTCCCCTAATTTACCAGGGAAATGGGTCTTTGTGGCTAGGATGGGTGCCAGGCCTGAGTCTTTCATTGCATTGATCTGAGGTACAGGATGAATCAGAGAACAGAAGGAGTCAGAACAGCTAATGTGATTTGCATCAGGAGAGAAAAGAGAAGAGGGGAGAGGGGAGAAGAGGAAAGAAGAGATCCAGAAATGCAAGGAAGACAATGAGAGAGACAAACACCAATACGGATTGTCTGTAGCAGTGTCTTTTGAGGACAGAAGTGAGATATCCTATTTCACTGCATCTGAGACGCTATTGCTCAGAAAGTACATCACTATTGTATGTGCCGATGAAATACACACTTGAAAGAAAAAGAGATTGGGAAAAGGTTTTTATTTCCTTCTTTGCATTGTATAAAGCGGCTATTTGAGACACTTAAAATTAAGATTTATTTTTAGCACTTTTTATTGCACTACTAGAAAGATGTTTTGGGTTTTGTTTTTGGGTTTCCTTTGTCTTGGGGGGGGTCGGCTTGTTGTTAAGTGACAGAGGGCAAAGATTAACTTAAAGGCAGCTCAGCTTTATATAGTTACATTTAACTGTGCAGGGCCCTTCTTAACATTAAAAAATAGAGACTTTTCAGATCACTTTTCCCATATCCCTTTCTGGTACCAAGTTGAAAAGGAAAGAGCAGCACTATAGATTACTGTGGCATAGAAGATTGTGTACGTGTTTGGCATAGTAGTAAGTCTAATTATTATCATTATTATGAAATAATGATTGTAGCTAATATTTTTTAACACTGATCTAAGCTTTTAAATGAATGAACTCATTTAGTTTTCATAACAAACTCTCTAAGATAGATACAGTTTATTATCTCTATTGAAGCACAGAAAGCTTAAATAATTGCCCAAGCTTATACAACCAGTAAGTGGCAGAGCTGGGGTTCACATCCAGCCACTTGGGATCTGGTACCCATGCTGTTACCTGCCACATCCTGCTGCCTCATGCTGTTAACATACAGTGCATGTTTTCCCTAAATGGAAGCCATTTATTACTCTTCCACGTGAATGAAGCCAATCACACAACGTCCTTATGCAGTATACTTCAGTCAGCAAATATATACCCAAAAGCCTAGAATAATGAGGAAACCAGTCAATCCTAAGCCAAATGACCCAATGAAAGTTGCACAGATAAGAAGAATACTATTAGACGAAGTGAAGGTTGGATTTCCTCCAACTATAGGTATTTTATCCCAGAAACTAAACAGCAAGTAAATATAATCAAGAAACACAGTTTAAGTTATTTAAAGGAAAAAGTAAAGACTAAAAGACACTGTGAGAAAGCTGCAAAGATTGAAGACAACACTGTATAGTTTGACATTAAATTATGCAAATCACATGCAAACTATGCAAATCTGCATGAAGATAGGAAAAGAGAAGCTGTGGTTGTTTTTTCTTTCTTTAAGCCTTACATAAACACCTTCAGAAATGAGCAGTGAGGGTTCTAAATGTGAATTTCACAATAGCATGATTTTCTAGGTATTTTAAGTCTAGTTCACTGAAAACTGATTTAATTACATATTCAAATTAATGCTATAGAAAATGTTGTAATCTTTTTATCACTATGGTCATCCTAAAATGGTTTTTAAGTACCTTCTAGGACTCTATTTCCAGATTTCCACCTTCATATAGTATATCATCTTCCTTTTGCAATGGGACTGAGAGGTAGAAGTATCACATCAAAAGTTAAGTATGTCACATTATGTAAAGGTGAAAAGACTCAGTCTGACCACAAGTATGTATACTAACTCATATACCAATGAACCAGATGACAACAAACTGTATTTGGTTCTCTGGGGTCATCTGCATTGGCTAACTCCTTTACTTAGGAACAACCAGTTTAACACCATATGATTTTGACTTTGGATGAAGACCATTACCCGAAAAAGCCTACTTTTCAACCCGTTCCAGTAGCACAGAACAGCTATTTCACTGCCTTTTCTGTTGAACCTATAACCTTTGAGATAAACGAAAAAGAATACAACAAGTTCCTTACATACAAATGAGTTCTGTTCCGTGAGCACGTTTGTAAGTCCAATTTGTTCTTAAGCCCAACAAAGTTAGCCTAGGTACCCAACTAACACAATCGGCTATAGAGTCCTGTACTGCAATAGGTTTATAATACTTTTCACACAAATAATACATGAAAAACAAACACAAAAGATAAAGAAAACATTTTTAATCTTACAGTGCAGTACCTTGAGAAGTACAGTAGTAAGTACAACAGCTGGCATACAGGGGCTGGCATCGAGCGAACAGGCAAGAAGTATTACTACTGACCGGAGGAGGGAGAGGAGGTGCGAGGTGGTAGAGCTGAAGGACTGTCAGCAATAGGAGGTGGAGGGCAAGCTGCAATTTCACCCACGCCTCACATTGATGGTGCAGGTTCTGGTTCCTTGCTGGATTCACTTCCATCTACCCTCTTGAAAAAACAATCCAGTTATGTCTGCGTAGTAGCTCTTTTTTTTCTCGTCATAGATGACACGGTAGCACTGGATTGCATTCTGGATGGCTGCTGACCTTTGTGTACCATTCTACGTTTGGGTCCTGTGCATCAAAAACTAACAGTGCCTCTTCAAATAAAGAAAATCCCCTCGCCATTTCCTGCATCGTGAATCTCTTCGGTTCTTCAGTTACTTCTTCTGCCTCTTGTCTCTCTTCGTCCTTTCTCTGGGCCTCCAACTCCATCAGGTCTTCATTAGTAAGCTCCTCGTGTTGCACAGCAAGGAGTTCAATGAAGTCATCCTCTTGCAGATCTAGCTCCAGCTTCTCACTGAGGGTCACTAAGTTGCTGAAGACCTCTTTGGACTCCTCACCCACCTTCTCAAATCCACAAAAATCAAACAAACTGTGGGCAAAGGTTCTTCCAAACCCCATTCATGGTGACAGCAGTAACTTCACGCCACACAAAGTCAATGTTTTTTATGGCCTTGTAGATGTTATAGTCCTTCCAAAATTGTCGTAAGGTTGTTCCTGATCCATCGCTTGCCTTTACTGCCTGATGAAAAGTGTGACATAAATAATATTTCTTAAAAGTTGCTATAACTCCCTTCTCCATAGGTTGGATATAGTATTCAGTGGCAGAGGCACTACTTTGACGTTGGGATGAAAGTCATTCATGAGTGGGGGGTGGCCTGGAGCATTGTTGAGCAGCAAAAGAATGCTGAATGGAACGTCCTTCTCCAAGCAATAGTTCTCTACCTCCAGGATAAAGTGGTAGAAAAACCAGTCCTGGAAAATGGCCTGTGTAACCCACGCTTTGGGGTTACTCTTCCACACAACAGGAAAAGAGCCCTTGGCTATGTTTTTAAGGGCTCTAGCGTTCTCTGAAAAACTAACAGAGGCTTCAGCTTCATATCGCCGGAAGCACTGCCACCAAACAACAGAGTTAGCTTATCCTTTGCTGTCTTATAGCCAGGCATCAACTTTCCCTCCTCACTGATATAACTTCAGTCTGACATCCTCTTCCAGCACAGTCCTGTCTCATCCACATTAAAAACCTGCTTGGATAAATATGCACCTTCATCAATAATTTCTCGAAGAATTTCAGGAAACTCCTGAGCAGCTACCATATCTGCACTCACTGCCTCACCACTTACTCTTACATTGTGAAGGTTGGCTCTAGCCTTGAACCGATGAAATCAGCCATTTAAAAGATGGCATTAAAAGATTCACCCTTTGAGTCTGTTTCTTCTTCAAGTCTTCCTAAAGGCTTTGAGCTTTCTCTTGAATCAGAATTAAGCTGAGCAGGACTCGACACATGCTGATCCTGCATGCACACGCTGAGAAGTTCCTCTATCTGCTCCATCACTTTTCCACGCTTCTTCCATATTATTGTCAACATCATCGGCACAGCAAACTCCACATGTTCCATGATCTTGTCCTTGTTCTTTAGAATCATGCCAATGGTTGAACAATTCATGTTATAAGAACGAGTGACAGCTACCCTCTTTTGCCTTGCTCCACTCTCTCAATTATTTTCATTTTTTTCCATCGTTATCGCTCGGCACTTCCTAGTACCAGCTACATCACCGCTGCTCTTACACTTGCTTCCGGACATCCAGGGCTTGAAATAAAGATACTGTACTACTGTACTCAATACAGTTCTGTACAGTAAAGTACACAAAAGCACAACCACTTGTAGAGGATGCACACACGTGAAAATATATGCCAGACACGTGAGCTAACGTGATTGGACTTTCAAATGTACATCCACATCTTTGAAAGTTCACAACTTGAAGCTTCGTATGTAGAAGATTTACTGTACCTCACACTAAGAAGAAATAGAAGAGTAGATGCATAGAAAATATGATGAGCATGGAGAAAATCAATTAAAAGGGCCCCAAAAGATTTCTGCCAGTCACTTCTTTAGAAAGAAAATTCACTATAGGATAGTGGAGATAGATAAATAAAACATAATTTCTGCCTTTAATCGTCTCAGACTTTTTGACTTTTAGCTGGAACCAGGATAGGAAATTTCGGACTTATCCAAGCACAACACTCCTGAAAGAGGCCTAGCAATTGTCTGCTAATCAAAATAAACTATCCTATTACAAGGGAATGTAACATGTCCTATACTGTATTGGCAGTATAGGGCTGGAGACATTCACTCTTCTTTGCCACTTAAACTCTCTTAGAAGGTATGGCAAGGAAAGATGTCATCCACCTGGTGACATCCATGAAGTTAACTCTAGAGGAGACTTCAGAGAATGTGTTCAATTGCATCACTGGTCAGATGATGTGGAAGCAGAATGAAACCAAGGCCAAGAGACATTAAATGACTTTCTCAAAGTCATGTAGTTAGTGAGTGGTCAGTGGAATGAGACCCAGCCTGATATCTATTTTTTACTTATTATGCCAAGTAATTTTCACCCAAGGATTTCAATTATTTATGCTTTCCTAGACCCATATTATCATAAACAGCTGCCGACTACATGTTCCATTAAAATTAGCAAATAACATCTACTTTGCTTCCAGAGGATGTTACCAAATTCACTGTTAATCACGTCATTCCCGTGCTTTAAAAATCATTTTATCCCCAAGAGATAAAATTCAATCCAGGTAGAATATAGGTTCTTTCACATTGTAATCCCCCAGCCTAGACTTCCAGATCTCCCACTTCAGACCTTACATTCCAGAAATATCAAACTGCTTGTAGCTCTCAAAACGAGAAAGATTGTTGGACACTGCCTTGGTTTGCATAGGCTCCTTCCTCCACCCGACAGGCTATTCTCCCACTTGTTTTTGGGAAGAACTCCTACTCATCCCTTAAAACACATCTCTTTCCTAAAGGCTAATGTTCGAGATGGAATTAGTCAAAGCCACTCCTGTATTTCCAACATTCCTTTGTTGTTGAGCCAATCACACAACTTAGCAAATATTCCGCCCTCTCTCTCTATTGAATGGTGACACCTCAAGGAGACAGTCCATAGCCTGACACCTTTACATGCCCAGCTGCAAGCACATAAGAAGTACTCAGTTAATATTTATTGAATAAATGAATGGGATGGGGGCTAAAATAGATGCCATTATTTCTGTCTCTCTTGTTTTATATCATAGAAATCTAGCTCAAAACAAAATTGATAACAATCATGGAACTGTGGGAAAGCTAAAGATTAACACTTGCAATTATTACCCATTTTAAATTAGCATAAAAATATTTAAAACCCAACTACGGAAAAGGGGCTGCAGCAAAGAGAACAATCCATGCAGAATGTACACTGATTTAAGCAGGGAATTTTTTTTTTTTTTTTAAAGAAAAGCTTTCTTGGAACAGGTGACCTTTATTACCACTTTGCTCTAATTGCAAATACTTTAGTACCTGATGCCTATTAATCTGTCTGCCCTGCCAGAAGCAAAGCCAAGAAACCACAACAAAAGAAAAATAAACCTTTAAGTGCAAGCAATAAAGAACTAGCTCTGAGTAACAATTACCTTGGGTAATATAGGAATGCTAAGTAGCCAGTACAGTTCACCAAATAAATTTCAGTCTCAATTATGGAAAATAAGGAGGGCAAAATTTAAAACTTCATCATTCGTTGTACATTAAAGGAATCCAAAGGGAAGTACAGATTATTTCGTTTTATTTTATAGAGTGGAACAGTTCAGCTTCACTGAGGCAATCTCACCCAGCAGAAAGGACCTTGTCTGCATGTTCATAGCAATCTGTGGGCTATCAAGGGGCCGAGTATCCAGATATTAACTGCCAAGGACTGTCTCTCCAGCCACTGTAGAGGTCACTCCAAAGATAGCTGCTGATGGAACTGACGAAATATTTGGCTAGCGTCTAATTCTTCCCGAAAATTGACTGGATACTAAACTTGGCATCAATGAAATATTTGGAGTACCCATAATGCTTTGAGGTTGCAGCATGCCAGAAGATAAATATTCTAGGAACGAATGTACTTATTTTCCTGGAAGTGAAGTTCTTGTGAGTTCTCGACTTTGATAATTTCAGATCCACTGATTGGCGTGGGATCCGTTACCCACTTCTGGAGCTAAAGGCAAGGGGAGTGGAGGCAGACAGTGTTCAATCCCATCCAATTAAATAGCTCAGGCAGGAAAGAGGGGGGTTCCCTAAAGAAAAATTGGAGGGTTGTTACAAGAAAAGAGAATGAGGGAATGGATGTTGGTCAGGTGAAAACATACAGTGTACATTTCAGAAACTGAGAAAGTTAAGGCTTGCTAAAGGTAGACCAAGGAATAAAAATACAACAACAAGCACCTCAAGTACTTCAAGTCTGCTGAAACAGTATGTAGGTTTATCCCATGCGTATCTGGAGAACAGAACTAGGACCAAAAAGTAGAACTTTAAAGAGGCAGCTTTAACTTGAAATAAAGAAGAATTTTATCAAAAGAGGAGGTGTTTAGAAATAAAGGGACAGGCAGAGATTCTTCCTCCAAGGCTCCTGTCTGGGGCCCATCTCTCTCATTTTAGGGGAAAACTTGCTCTGCCTTCTCTGCTCACCCTTCTGTGCTCCTCTTCCCCATGGGAGGAGAAGACACGTGTTGGTCACATTTAGCCAAGACTCTCTCCAGACTCTCCCTTTCAGAGCTTCCTGTACATGGAGCACATCTCTGCCATCCTGCCTCCTCTTTGTGTGACTGCTCCCAGCACAGATCCTGGCCCAGTGGAGCTGGGGAGAGCTCCAGTCATCTAGCTGTACAGTCTGTACCTGGGTGAGAGACTCAATCCAGGCGATAAGACAGGAAGCCACTTTGACCACACAATTCTGAACCACCTTTGCCAGCATTAGAATCAATGTCTGATTCTCATCCAATGACTTCCATATGGATTCTACGTGGCTCAGAATTTAAAAGGAAGGGGAGTGTGGTTACTTGGCTCCCTTAAGCTCTAACATTTTTCAGAAGGGATTCAAACATGGCCTAGAAATAGGGTTTGGAGTGGGGATGTTGTTTGGAAGAGTCCACTATTCCACTTCCTTCCAATCTATGACACTAGTGATGCAAGGCAATAAAGGACACTGAAAATAGCCAATAATTATTTGTACATTTTATTCTTCAGAAACAGGCAGAAGCTTTTACCTGATGGCAGACCACTAGCAAATATAGTATCCTTCTTTTATTGAGAACTGACACTGTCTGCCTCAGGCAGTGTGATCTAATGGAATTCACTGCTGTAAAGGCAGAAAACCTGATTCCTACCTCACTGAATAGCCATATAGCAATTATCAATTAACCCCTCTGCCCCAGCTATTCTCTGCATGAAATAAAGTAACAATGAAAACATTTTACTACAGTGTTGGAGAATTGCTGATTGAGTGTGGAGTATTTATAAAATATTCATAATATGCTAAATGCTAAAAAGGGAATTTTAACTTCTTGAAGTAGAAAGGTTATTGTCAAAAAATGATTTGCTATGTTCTCAGACTGAAATTAGTGGAAAATATGGGGGAAATGCGTGCACTGGATCTAGAATATCCAAAGCAATCTTGAAAAAAAAAAGAATAAAGTTGGAGGACTAATATTACCTGACTTCAAGACGAGCTATCAAGCTACAGCAATCAAGATAAAGTTACTGGCACAACAAAAAAAACCAAAAAAAGAAAAAAAAAAAAAAAAGATAAAGTTACTGGCATAATAATCAACAAACAAATCAAGGTAACAGAATAGAGAGACAGGAAATAGAAACATTCCTATAATTTTTGACAGAGACAAAAAGTCACAGCAAATTTTGCTATAACTGGATATCCACATTTCAAAAAAATGAATGTTGACTTTTACTTTATACCAAATACAAATTAATATGAAATAGATTACACACATCATAAAAGTAATATAATGAAGCTTTTACAAGAAAAGGTAGAGAATATCTCCCACACTTGGAAGAAGGTAAATGTCTCTTAGATTGATTTTTCCAGTAAAAAACGGGTAAGATCCTTCATTAAAGCAGTTATATGAAAGGCCAATAAGCACATTTTCATTCTCAATAGAGAAATTCAAATTAAAAAAAAAACAAACCAGTGAGATATCAGTAATATCCACCAAGATGGTGAAAACGAAAATGACCAACACCACCAAATAATGACAAGGAGGTAGAGCAACTGAAACTCTCCGTAGTGTTAGTGGGAATATAAAACAGTGCAACCAGTGGTGTGCAGGAGCCAGCCTGCACCGGTTCACAAAGGCCAACCCCACACATCTCTTCCCATCTTAGCTCTCTCTGACTTTACACTGGGAGCCTGAAACTGGCCCTGTGGGAGAGTTACATGATGAAACTGGCAACTTTGCGCTTGTTGTTATGAGTGGTCTTCATCACCGATGTCTTCTCCATCTCCTCCCCCTCCTCCTCCTTCTTCTTTTTGTTCCTCCTCCTCCTCCATTTCCTTCTACTCCTTCTTATTCTTCCTCTCCCTCTCCTCCTTTATTTGTTCCTCTCCTCCTCCTCTTCCTCCTTCTTCTCCTTTCCCTCCTCCTTGTTTGTTTTTGCAGAGTTAATTGATAAACATGTACCCACACACCACTGGGTACAGCAACTTTGGGATCATTTATGTCCATTTCTTATAAAACAAAATATATACCTACTCCCTGACCTAGAAATTTCACAAAACATTTTCTACAGGAGTGTTCATAGCAGCTTTATTCATAAGAGCCAAAACCTGAAAACAGCCCAGGTGTCCATTAATAGCAGAATGGAAAAACAAACTGTGGTATAGTCATATATTAAATAGGTCTCAGCAAGAAAAACAAACACTACCATGAATGAATGTCAAAAACATTATGCTGAGTGGAAGAAGCCTTACACAAGAGTATATACTGTATGTTTACATTTATATAAAGTTATAGGACAGGCCAAACTAATAACATTTAAAAAACACAGAGCAATGGTTGCCTCTAGGGTTGGAGAGTGGGGCGGGGACTGACTGGGAAGGAGCGTGAGGGTGCTCTCTGGGGTAATGATAAAGTTCTATAACTTAATAGGGATTTGGGTTAAACAAGTACAAACATCGGTCAAAACCAGTGACTATACACAAGATCTGGGTGTTTAACTCTATGTATATCACCTCAAAAGAAAAAATGTAAACAAATATCGAACTCTAGTTAATGATTTACTTGCTGAAAGATTTAGATGTGTGCTGATGTCTGCAACTTTGACATGGATCACAAAAATAAGATGGATTGGTGGATGGATATACGATAAAGCAAATTAGTAAAATGTTAGTGGAAGAATCTAGGACATGCATATGGGTGTTCACTATAAAATTCTTTAACTTTTCATAATAGTTTGAAAAGTTTGAAATTTTTCATAATAAAATGGTGGAGAATATCAGTAAAAGATAAACTGTATAGCTCTTACTTAACAAGTGCTTTCCACTGCCGGGTACTATGCTAGATGTTTTATAAGCATTATCTAATTTAATCCTCACAACCATCCTATGTTAAATGCCATTATCATTCCCATTTTCCAAGTAATTAAACCAGGCTTAGAGAAATAAAGTTACTTGTCCCAGGTCACACAGCAAGTAAATGAGAAACAGCCTCAACCCAGCCTGTCTCATCTATACATTATATAAATTTCCTTTCTGTGTGGAAGAAGCAGAAGGAGAAAAGCAGAACAAAAGTCAAAAAGAAAGTCAACTGGTAATAAACAAGATATGGCAATACTTGGTCAGAGTTCCTGCTTTACCATCTTTTAAACTACAAGCAAGAGTGTCTACATAATTTGTGGAGCTTAGTGAAAAGTAAACATGAAGGATTTCCTGCTCAAAAATTAAGAATTTCAAGAAGCTGACAGCAGGGCATCAAACCAAGTGCAGGGCCCTTCTGAAATCCAGCCCCATGCAACTGCGTGGGCTGCACCCATGAAGCGGACCCTGGGTACAAGAACAGAAAGCTTGATATCATTAGGATTACTATAAATTTCTCACATCAAATGACTGCTTCTGTGATTACATTTTTTTCCTGTCTCCTGTTCCCGGAGTCAGAGTTTTTATACCCAAGAAGCAGAAAAGGCAAGCTTAAACCTTGGCAGTCATGACGTCTGAATACTGAAGCTGCAGTTAAGTCTCCATAAAAGACTTCTGTATTCTTGCCAAAATTAAGACACATTAGTCATAAAAGGCACTGATCTTCCGCTCAAAGTGGTCATCATGGACGCAACTGGGAAATGCTGATGGATCATCCTGCGAAAGTAAACTGGTTTCAAAGAGGCAGCTTTGTCACTAGCGGAATGAATGAGTGATCCATCATTCCCCTCCAACTCCAAAACCCACCGGGCAGTCAGAGAACGTCTCCTCCATTTATGGGGCTGCCTTTTACCCTCAGGATTTCTAAGCAAAGAGCTCATTTGTACTTTAGAAAATGGAGACTATGGCACCAATTGAAAATGCTTCAAAAAATAAAGCTCCCATCCATTTCCAGGCCAGGACGATTCAGCAGCAGCTTAGTTGCTTCCCGCCTGGGCTGTGGCTACAATCAGTAATTCTCAGACAGACATAAAACACAGTAGTTTTGCTATGGATAATAGGCTGTTCATCCACTGAAAAGACTTCTATATTTTTTCATGTACTGTACAAAATGCTTCATTTCGACGAGAATCAAAATGACAAATCCTTTTACATCGGAGTTTCGCTAGCTGCCTCAGGAAGTTGAAAAATACTGTCACCAGAGAATAACCCGGAGGATTTTAAGAAGCCCCGACAGGGGAAAGGCACCAAGACATTGATTGGCCTCCCCTTTTCATTCCGCACCAGACACTGCAAGGGTAATTCAAATTAGAATGATCACTCTGTAAGCTCTGATAACTCTATGTTCAAAAATAATTTCCCAAATTAATACATTTAAGATCCTTTTATAAGAAAAGCCACAAGAAGATGCAGCATAGAGATGGGTTGTTTTGAGGACTTCCAGGAAGTCCTTAGTTTTAAAAGGAAGAAACCACTTAAGCTGGGAATGGGGGAAATGTGCTGATTCCCTAGCAATTTTCTGGGGCTGCTGCCTCATGAAAGGCCCTTTGTGAAATGCGGAAAGCCAGCATGCCTCCACGGTGACGGAGAGGCTCAGCTGCCTTCCTTTTAGCAATGTGAAATATACTGTGCATTTTCAGTAAAAAGAGATTCTCCTCTCCTTTGCAGACCTTGCTTTATCAACATACTTGGAAACATGTCAAGAAATCCCACCTCATAGGGATGGGTGGGCTGGCCTGTTTGAATCAAAGTCTCCTATGCCGTGGTAGGAGCTGAGGACAAGGATGGGTAAAAGCAGCATGGGGTTTTAATCTCGAGAACTCGCCAGCATTAGGGCAACTGCATCCAACAAAGCAAATCGCTAGAATGGAGACTTGGGGTGGCTTTCCCGCCGAGCATGTTTACAGCACAGATCAACGCACACCAGCCATGGAGTGCGATGCTAAGAAAGTAGCTGGAGACATACGTGTGTGTTTACAGCTTCAAGTACCTCTAAGCAAAGCCAACGTCTCCCTCAAATAAAGTGAACAAAGGGATAATCTACCAGGACTGGAGATGCAATAGCTAATGTGTCTGACTGCAGGGAAGTCAAGTGTTCACTACTCTTGTTTTTAGTCAATCAGTGATGTCTTTGGAAACCATTCATCTCTCTCTCTTTTTTTTGTTTTTTTAACTTAGATTACTGTTGTCAACTAATATGAGCTGGGAGGCAGTGAGAACAGCAGCATTTTACCAGGATGGGGAAATATCTTTTTAAAAAATAAATACGTTGACATGGAATCCGTATTTCTAATATTTTAAACGTATCACCACATGTACCTCTCGACGCTTCTCCAAAGTGCTAAACTGGGAAGAGGATCAAGGGAACCTGGTTTGAATCCTGCCTCCACCAGTTAGCAGTGAGTTGTCAGATTCAGAGTTAAGTACTTAATGGCTCCAAACCTTGGTTTTCCTCTTTTGGCAACTGGAGGAGATGGTACTATCTCACCGGTGTGTTGTGAAGATTCAACAAGATAAGGTACACAAGACGCCCAGCACAGGTGTGGAACACACACCTCGGGCTCCTTCGCACCCTCTCCCCTTCCCCTCACAAGTCGCTGTGGAATCTGCTGTGGAATTGCCGTTGTGCCGCGCCCACCTGCAGGCGCAGGACTGCCTGAAGGTGGCTAGGGCACCTTTAACAACCTCAAGTCATTCTGCTTGTTTGGTGGCTAGGGCAACTTTAACAACCTCAAGTCACTCTGCTTGTTTGCCGTTGCCGTGAGTAATAAATATATACAATGTGTGCATCATACTGGAGAGTTCCTGCATTGGAAAATCACATTAGCAGCTTTGTATAACAAAGGGTTTAAATATGAGCCTCAGAAGAAATAAAGCTTGATCGCCCAGCTTAAAATGCAGCATTTCATACTTTCAGTCTCACTGAAGAACCTACCATTGCCTTTGACCAACGTTTCATCCATACTTTTGTGTAATGGACATTGGTAAATTTGCAAGATTCTCCCTCAGAAATAGTGAAGGGCCCAGGTCTGGGGGCCGGTCCACCTGGTCAGTCCACTCAGTAACTGTGTGAACTTGACAGAGTTCTGACTCCTTTCAGGCCTTGGTTTCCACAGCTTTAAATGAGGACAACAATAGCACCAGTTTCATCTTATCAAGATGTTGTTGGGATTACATAAGCTTATGATGTAAAGCACACAGATCGTGCCTGAGACAGAGTAAGAGTTCAAATACTAATTTTTTCAGTCTAACTAACACATCAGTTGAGATTCTTTCTGGGGACAAGCACATTTGACTGCTCTCTTTAAACAGAATATGGTCACCATTTTCCCCAGAAAGTCAATTTCTCCATCTATAGCTCTATAGATCACTAGAAGGATAGAAGCAGGAAACAGGGAGGAGAAAGTAGAACAGAAGATACTCACAGATCTGCTCTGACTTGGGCCTGAAAGGCACACCACAGACACCCACGCACGCGCGCACATACACACACACACACACACACACACACAAATACATTTAGACCAGCTGCCTCCTCATAAAGACAGAGAAGCTGAGGACAGAGAGATTAAGCGACCAACTCAAAATCCATGTTTTCAACTTAAAAAGAAAAATTAAGACTATAAAGTACTTAAAATGGCCCCTTTAATGATGATGATTTCCAAAACCAAGTTAAGTGACCAAGTTCTAGAAGATACCTTCTGATTTTTAGGTCAAAGTCAGGTGACTTAGAGCTGTACTTCTCAAACTTTAATTTTACATAGGAATCACCTGCATTAAATGCACATTCAGATTTAGCAGGTTGGGTGGTCCTTGAGATTCTGCATTTTTAACAAGCTCAGGGTGATGCCAATGCAGCTGGTGGGGAGACCATGCTTTGAGGAACAAGGATTCAGAGACCCCCTCCACTATAGTCTGTTAGTCACGCTTGCAAATTTCTCTTTCCTAAGAGAAAACTCAGCCCAATATCCAAAGAAAACTGTCCTGTACAAATCTGTGGCTAGAACGATTGCTAACTTTGGGCTTTCAAATCACTATGGCAACTAGCTCAGTTGGTAAGCATATGCTGCTAATGGGCGTCTAGAACTCGAACTTGACTTCACCAGCCATTAATCATCATAGTTCAGTTTTTAGAATATTGATTGTGACTCCTCTGCATGCAACACTGTTCTAGGAACTCAGGATATAAGCAGTGATCAAAACAAAGTCCTTGTTCTCACAGAGCTTACATCCTAGTGAAGGAGGCAGTAAACAAGAAACCAAGTAAACAAACAGCATGCCAAGGGGTGATGACGCTACAGAGAAAAACCATGCAGAGCAAAAGAGATGAGTGCCATGGCGGGGTATTTATTTCACAAAAGTGGTCAGGAAAGGCCTCAGTGAGTGGACATGTGTACAGAAACCTTACGGAAATGAGGGATGGAGCCATGTGGGAATTGGGAAGAGTTCAACGCAGAGAAAACAGCAAATTCAAAAACTGAGACTGGAAACAGGAAAACCAGAGTCCTGAAGAGAGCAAGAGACAGAGCAGGAGATGAGGTCACATTTTGAGTTATGCTGCTGTATTACTTTGAGTTAAAATCATGCCAAAGCCAAAACAGGAACAAAATAATACTCTGATAATTTCCTAACTTGTGATGACAATGAAGTTGTGACGAGGGGGACACTTTGCACCAGCGGGCTTCAGTTAGAACTCAGTGGTGGACCACCCTCTCTACTGGATAAACAGGTATATTCAGTGTTACAAGAGGAGAGTGATAAGGTCTTTAACATGAAAATGATAATTCTAAACAGTTAAGTAATTACTGAGGTGCTTTGGAGTATGGGAAAGTGAGTGCTTTTGTCATTTGATCAATGGGGTATCACAAATTGCTTTGTCTATCAAGATTATCCCTCCTGATAGATACACCTGACTAAATGCAAATCCATCCAAACATGCAACTGGAGGATTCTGAACAGAAAGATGCCACAGAGCCAGGGCTTCTGCCTTTATTTCCAATAAACACGGATACGTCCCTGAGTGAGCGTTCATATATTCATATTGGTGAGATCACTTATTCAAATATATAGACCGTGTTGCTGGAATCCATGTCCTCCTGGGAAGACTCAAATAAACACCGATGCAGGTACACCACAAATCACAAATGTTTGAGAAGCCAGCATGCCCCACTTTTACATTCTGCTAGTACACTCTGCAGGGAATGCCCTCCCCTAGCAGGAGGGAGTCAGGGAGAGAGAGGGGAAGGAGGCCGGGGTCCCTGATAGGGAAACAGCAACAGCCGGCCATAGTTACAGCAAGCTCTGTGTACCACCTCAATCTTGTGAACCTGAACGTGAATCTGGGAACCAACCCACCACTGATCAGGCATTCTCCACAGACAGCTCCTCTCCTCTGCATGTATACTCACAGATGCTCAGGACTCTCCCATCTTAAGAACAAGAAAATCTTCCTTAGATGGTTTTCCACCACAGTTAAAATCCAACCCAAATTCCTTTTCATGGCCTACAAAGCCTACTTAATCTGAACCCGGGCCCTGCCCGACCTTCTCCCGCAGGCACTCCATTCCAGCCACACAGGCCTTCCAGGAACATGTCAAGAACATTCTTTCCTCAGGCCCTTTGCAAGAGCTGTTCCAACACCCAGCAAAGCTTCCAACAAACATCCTCAGGGCTCGTCCCCTTGCTTCACTCAGATCTCTGCTCACATGTCACCTCTTCAGCGAGGCCTCTCTTGCCTCGTGCATCTAGAATTGTGCCACGGGACTTGATCAGCTCCCCTCCATCACCATTATTCGTAGTGCTGGCACTACTGACAAGATATAAGGCATCTGTTGAGTGCCTGTCTCTCTATTAGAGTGTGGCTGAATGTTGTTTTCTTTGGTTCACCATTGCATCCTTAGGATCTAGAAACATCAGGCACTCATTAGGTACTCAAGAAGTATCTGCTAAATGAACGCCTGAATGAATAAATTTAACTCCTTGATATATATTAAAGTAGCTATACTGGCTTTCTGTTTATGTTTTATCAAAATAGTGACTCTTGTTTTATGTTTATTTTCCATGGATACACTTCATGATTGAGTGATACATTTTTCTAGCTAAAAAGTGAGAGAAAAAAAGATGATACAGATATTAGCGCACAAAACAATGCACTAGAGGAAAGAGGAGGAAACAGAGCAGAACCAGCTCCCCTAGGAACATGGCAAAGATAGACAGTCCTAAATGATGGAAGAAATGAACAATCTAAGAGGACCACAGAGAGGAACCAGGCAAATAAATACCATGGTTGCAAAAATGTTTTCCAAGTTGTGTAAACAATAACTTGGCAAGAGAAGGTGCTCAATGAATGCTGTTAGGTAAAGAGGCTAATGATGGTGTAGCTTAGGAATTAACTGGTGAATCTTTAAAATCTTCATAGCCCAGAACAGAGATCCAAATAACTTTTTTTCACAAAAAAGATGACATTAAAAATGGAATTTTTATGACCAATGGCTGAATATTCTTAACATGGTGATTTTTTTAAGAGGACCCCATGTTCCAGTTCTAGATGACAACTTTTATTTATTCAATCACAAGCTATTACATGGGTCATAAACTTAAATGCCCACAGGAGTCAGGCAGGCAATGTAAATGAGGGAAGCCAGGCTGGGGCTGTCTGGAGACAGCCTGCTGTGCACCTTCCTTTGGGAGAGCAGCTTCTCTGCTCCAGCCAGGAAGAGCACCCCTGTTGTTAGGAAACCTGGGTTTTCTGGTAAGATTTCTTGATTTTTATTGTTGGCAACGAATTCAAACATTTTATAAAAGCCATGCAAGAAAACCACATTTACAGTACCTTCGGTTTGTGATAAATTATTTAAATATGAAACCCACTGGAAGAATAGAAGTGATACATCTACTTTTTAATTATCTGACCAAATTCCATAAAAATATTTGCTATTTATGCAAACCCAGGTCTCTGTTAGTTATAAATGAGGAAAATGTTGAGGGAAATCTGAGATACTCAAGGCATAAGAAAGCAACTCAGGCTTTATAAACGGGACATTAATGATAAGATGATTTCATTTTTATCCACAGACTATTTATTTATTGGCTGTGTTAGCTCTTCGTTGCTGCACACGGGCTTTCTCTAGTTGCAGCGAGCAAGGGCTATTCTTCATTGTGGTGCCGGCTCATCACTGTGGTGCCTTGTCTTGTTGCAGAGCATGGGCTCTAGGCACTAGGGCTTCAGTAGTTGCAGCACACGGGCTCAATAGTTGTGGCTCGTGGGCTCTAGAGCGCAGGCTCAATAGTTTTGGCGCACGGACTTAGTTGCTCCACAGCATGCAGGATCTTCCTGGAGCAGGGATCAAACCCATGTCCCCTGCATTGGCAGGCGGATTCTTAACCACTGCACCACCTAGGAAGTCCCTATCCATAGACTCTTAAGGTCTTACTTACATTTTATGGCTAATACTTCAGTTATCAGGTATTCATTAAAAAACTACAAGTTTCTGATCAACATATGAAATACTTAAAAAGCAGGTAAAGTTTTAGCTGGCATACTTATAACCCAATCTATTAGTTTAACTAAAAAATAAGCCTACAACTAACATAATAAAACAAACTCCATTAGTACTTGTGGTTTCACTCTTTGCAAGTGACCCCTACAGGGCCCTGATATGTAAAGATCCATCAGCTCCTTGAAGATGAACTTAGGGAGAGAATCTAGCAATAGCCTAGCATGCACACCGCACTGCAGTTTTATTGTTCTCTATGCATAATCACACCCACAAAAAGTTTTACAAGGTGTCTAAAAGAGATTCATTTAATTTTCCAGTCATACTTTACTGCACTGTGATCAAATTTAAATGTTACCCCAGTAATAGCACATTGGGAGATTCACAAAAGTATTGTTTCCTTGATTGATGCCAAGGAGTACCTCACCTGTTTACATCCAGTGAAAGCAGCCTTCACCTTCACGGAGACCCCTCAGTGCCAGGCAGCTTCCCCACCCTCCCAGCTCTCCACCTCCACCTGGCTTCCCCATCTCAACGTACATTCGCGTCCTGGCTCCTGCCCCCCTTCCCCCACTGAATCTGTTCTCCCACTCATCAAGCCTGACAAAACTCAGCCATCTCTTTCTTGACTTCCTAGCTCAATCTGCAGGCCTGGTGGGATACTGTATCCGTTTAGGTCCAGTTGCAGACAACATACACTACTATAGCTGGTGTAAGCAAAAAAATACATTTTATTGCTGGGTTTTACCTGCTTAACACAATCCTTAAATGAAACAAAGGAACAGACTAAGTCAAGCTTCCAAGAACAGCTCCCATGATCGTTCAGCCTCTGCTGTGATTTAAAGAGCTCCTGCCTCCTGGCTGAAACAGCCCATTGCGAGCTGCTTATGGAACCGAGCCTCCTCCACCAGGATGGCGAGAGCCCTGCAGCTGCAGAAGCCAATGAATCAGGAAGGTAGGACCTCACACCTTGCCTCCTGCCCCTTTTATGCATCGAGTCTCTTACTAGTAGCCCCACGGGAGGAATCCAAACCACCCTGGGAAGAGAATCGCAGAAAGTTTTAACCTTCCGGCCCCTCCTTTAGTGTAGAACGTGCTAGAGGGAGCTTGGGAGAGATGTCCAGCATAGCAGTGCACAGCGAGAACCACAGAACCCCTGCCAGGGATTACACCTGTGTGCTCTTGCTGCTTCTTGTAATTAATGGGGTTTTTACGTTTGGTTGGTTGTTCTTTCATTTTTCTGTGTAGGTCTTTTGTTGTTATTGTGTTTGTTTTTGTTTGTTTGTTTGTTTGTTTGTGAGAACCCATGAATCTCTGAAGAGAAAATCAGAGTAGTCACCGGTAGAAAAACAAGCAGTTAGCACTGATGCCTGGTATTGGAAACGTAATGAATGTTAATAGGTCAAAGAAGAGAAGGGTTAGGGATCAGCTGAAGACCATCCTTGTAGAAGCTTCCCTTTGATAAGGTAGGCAAGTGGAATGTTCTGTTCCCTGAGATGGGATAGAGTAAACCCTTTACAACTAAGCATCAAAAAATTGGAAGTGCCAGACTGTCTAGGAAAGAAGGGGGGAGTTGGGTTGTGGATTCCTAGCCCTAATGCAAGAAATGACAAACTCAAGGAAGCTGCTACTTTGACGTCAGCACTCACCAGCCTGCCCACAGCAAGAGAGATGACACATCCATTCCTGATGGGGGAGAGGCTGTGAGGATCATCCCCTCAGGTGACAGGGGTCAGTACTGATGTCCCATAACCTGAAAAATGTCTATACCCACACTAGGGCATGGCACTCAGCTGAGGGAAGAGGAAAGTGGACCCTCTTGCTAAAGTGGTGAAATTCACATGACTATGCTAGTTGAGACCACAGTATCTACTCTATTCCCGGTTCCACAGTGGCCCTAAAATTCTCCTGGTATGTTTCCTAGAAGAACCCTCAGAGAACTCTTCTGGAATGATTTCTATTCCCCTTTAAACCCTGTTCCCCTACCTCTGACCCTGCCTTCTCTTAACAAAGCCTTTCTCGTATGAACTACTTCGGCTTCCCTGGCCTCCTCTTCTTCCACCTTCTTTGGGGAAGAAGTTTCCGACACCTTTTCAAGCTAGTGCCAGTCTCCCTCCCCTTCTAGATCTTATAGAGCACGGGTGAGGGCCTGTTTTTTGTTTGTTTGTTTGTTTTTTGGGGGGGGAGGCAGGATTGATTGATTGATTGATTGATTGACTGTGTTGCAACTGGAGAAAGCTGCATGCAGGCTTTCTCCAGTTGCAGCAAGTGGGGGCCACTCCTCGTTGTGTTGTGAGGGCTTCTCATTGTGGTGGCTTCTCTTGCTGCAGAGCACAGGCTCTAGGCACGCAGACCTCAGTATCTGCAGCACGTGGACTCAGTAGCTGTGGTGCATGGGCCTAATTGCTCCATGGCATGTGGGATCTTTCCCGACCAGGGATCGAACCCAGGTCCCTTGCATCAGCAGACAGATTCTTAACCACTGCACCACCAGGAAAGTTCCTAGGCCTGTTTTTATAAGCCAAGTTTTACTGGAACACAGCCATGCCTTTCTTTGACCTACTGTGGATGGCTGCTCTCACACTGTGATGGCAGAGTTGAGTAAAGGAGACCACCTGGCCCACAAAGTCTAAAATATTTTCTCTTCAAGCCTTTACAGAAAAGTTTGCCGACCCCTATTCTGGAGGATCTATCTCTTTCTACTCTGTGAAATTTCCTCTTATTAATATCTCCCTTCTCTCTGTTATCTTCAAACTCTGCATTTCTATGGTTTCCTTCCCATTGATCTACCACATTTATGTCAACATTAAATTCCTCTTCAACAAACCCCAACTGAGTACCCACTAAGTGCCAGGGGTGGGGGACACAAATGCTAACAAAACACAATCCCCGCCCTCAAACCGTTTACGGTCTAGAAAGGAAGGCAGATATGTAAGGAGCTAAGTTTTCTCTAGTATTTCTGAAGCCAAGAAGAAAGTTCAAGCAATGCTCATCTCTACCTGGGGAATTTAGGGAGGTCAAACCCATCAAAGAAGTCCAGAAAAAATACAAACAACAGATAGGTCATAAGGGTGGTGACTCTTACACAAATCTTCACCATCCCACCTTCCCTTACCATCCTTCATCTTTTCCCTATCATACCACACTCTCCCTTTCTCTTTATCGCTAATATTCCTGACCTTCAACCTACTCTGTCAATCTTCGCAGCCTGGCTCCTAGCACCACCTCACTGCAACTGCTCCCTCCAAGGTCACCAGGGCCCTTGGCTGACCTGTTAGCAGCCACACCTCAGTGCTCATCTCACTCGCCCCCCACGCAGTGTTTGACTGCTGCCCACTCGATGCTCACTCTCCTGCCTAAAAGCCTTCCAAGGCTCCACCCATCTGAGTTTCAAATCCTCTCTCACAAAGCTTATAATCTCTAGGCGCCTTCTTGCCCACAGAATACTTGTCAGATCCATAAGTATACCCCATTGTGTTGTATCTCTTCACCTTTCCATGCTTTGCCCCTTGTCTGGGGTGGTCTACACTACCTTTCTCCACCCTCCAAACTCCTAATTATTCTTCAAAACCCAGTTCAAGTGCCATTCCCTCTGTGAAAGGATCCCAAGGTGACTTGGTCAGCTCTTCCCGCCTCCTTTCTCTCTACTCTCAGAGCACTTGGAAAAAGCTCTACGGAGGGTTCTGGACTCCAAGTACTTGCTCACATGTATGACCCCCTCATTTCATTGTGAATGGGAATCATGGCTCATACCTCTTTAAATCCCAAGTACTTGGAATAAATCCACATAAAGCTATACTAAATAAATGATTAGGGTAGCAGCCAAGCTTGGCAGTTCCAACCAGGAAAAAAAAAACCTAAATTCCTAAATATATCAAGACAAGTTATTTCTCGGGCACACATCCCCTAAAACTCAGTAAACTTTCAGAATATGCAAATGACAATAAAACTTCCCTTCAGCACATTAGAGTGACAGGTACAAGAAAATGACATAAAATGGCTCCCTAAGGAACCATCTCAAGATAGCATTAAATACTCAGCCTTGTCACTAGGAAGGGCACCACCTAAGTCATATTTTTTTCAGCTTTAATAACAAAGACAGCACAGTTATCAGTGTATTTTCTTATCATCTCTGTCTTTAGAACTAGGGGCAGAAAAGTATTTACTGTGAATGTTAAGCATGTGACAGTAGAGGACTGATGGGTTTGGGGCAAATAAGTACGAGAGATGTGGATTTATGGTCCAGTGAGCGCCACCTTCTCCAGGACAGCAACGGAGATACTCCATCCTTGAGTTTCCCCTTTCGAGCACCAGCCCTATCCCAGTTCTTAAATACAGAATGAGCCACTTGCCCAAGATCTCGTCAGTGTCGGTCCCAAATGCTGGGGCCCATCAGAGCTTTTAGAGTCTGTGAGAACCCTGAGGCAGGAGGAAGAAGGCAGGACACTTCTCCATAATTAACACTCTTGGAGCACATACACACGGGCACACAGTCATGTAGGGAAGTTAGACAGTCACATCCCTCTGCACTTTCAGGAAGAACTCTGGGTCAGACTAAGGCCCAAGCAAAGCCCACTGCCGATTCTGTGAGGGCAGAAAAGCATTCATCATCTGCTGTAAAAAATTTTCCACTTTCTGGCTCCTGCATGTATTCAGCTAGTCAAGTGTCAGCACAGAGCCTGGAACTCATACGCTTTGTGGCTTTTGCTGTGATAACTGCATTTCTAAGCCTGTCGTTGCGGGCAAGACAACATTTGTAATTGTCTTGTTGGCTGAGGGTAAAACAAATACACGTTTAAATCGCAACAGATAAAGGCTTCCTCTGAATTAATCACACATGGGAGGCCAGAAAACACACTTCTATCAGGGAAATGGAATCTCATAGTGGCAAACCCACCCACAAAGAAAATGGAACTGCTGGAAATAAAGGGAAATTTTAGAATATTTACAGTGTCCTTGAAGTGGGAGCTCTTGTGAAACAAGTCTCCAAAAAAGGCATCAAATAGGTAAAGGTGAGAATGCTTGAAGGCGAATGACCTCAGAAGGTCAGGTTTCCAGGGAATCCCCTTCATCTCAGCCAGTGAGATCATACTGATTACAGAATCTGTGCAATTCATTTTAAAACGCACTTTTTGCAGGCCCACTGTGTGCTTGGTGCGGAAGATCATGAAACCCACTTCCATACCCTGCTGGCAGTGGGGGAGGGGCAACATAAGCCCTCCCAGTGAAAGCCCCTCACCACAGATGCCAGAAATAGACCTTTTTCCTTATCTTCCAACACATGAATTTGGAAGGTACATTTCTGTAGTTGTTCAGAGCAGAACTGGATGAGTTAGACTATGTTTGGTGGGGAGTAGGAGGGAGGGAGAGAACAGATTTTGTAAAAAGTCGATTCTTCATGCAGAATTACTATATGACACCAGTACTGGCCGTTGATAGTGGCAGGTAAGCATAACGATCCATTATTAAACAAACTCACTGTTAGCTGGGCAGGCTTATTGAAGGAATCCAGAAGAATGCACAAAGAGCCCCTTACTGCAAGTTGGAATCATATTGTCTAACAATGCTGAGTTTTCCCAGAGATAAACAGGAAGGAATCCCTTTATTTTGGCGTCTCTGGAGACTGCAGCATATGACAATCCAGAGGGAAAATGCCCTCTCCTATGCGTCCTCTTCCTTTCCTTTTGCCTTCCCTCCTTCCCCTTCTCTTCCATCCTTTTTCCTTCTCTACTCTCACAGGTCCAGTTCCCCAGGACACAGACTCTGAGATGCAGAGCCCTGTGCAGGAACTTTCCTGGGAAGTGCGTGGGGAACCACAGCTGTGAAGGGATGAGGGGCATAACTGGGCAGAAGGAGAAGTTGAACTCAGTTGCCACCAAAGCTTTAGCCACGCCCACCAGAAACTGCAAAGCAGAGATGCCCACCGTGGATCTTAGTAGTGCCACCTTGACGAGGGGTTTTGTAACCTCGGGCGAGGCAGCTCCCTTCAGCCAAGGGCAGTTTCTGGGAGAGGACTCAGCCATGAGCCGTCAGCAGCCAACACACTCCTGGCAGCTAGGGAATGAGTAATTCAGTCCTGAGAGGGAGAGCCAGGCGGCCAGCCACTGCTCCCCATCCCTTCCCTTCCCCTCTTTACCATTCTCTTTCCTTCCTGTCTTTTCTCCTCCCATGGCCCTGAGTCCTTACACAGCTTTGTTCTCCTTTCCCCAAGGTCCTGCCTCTTATTCTCTTTGGTCCATGGGACAAGTTTGTAATCATTGCATTTCCTCTACCTCCACTAGGATGGGGTGGAAACTACAAGCCAATCAGCCTTTCACACTGACAACATGTACCAGCTCTTTGCAGATCTACAGTAAATTTTCAAGAGAAAACTCTCCCTTTTATCTGAGGTTCACACTACCAAACAGGTGCCACATGCTACCCTAGCCTCAGTACGCGCCATGGCCCCAGCAGGATTTCTTAATTTAAAAGCCTCCACCGATTCGTCTACCTGAATACGTTAAGACTACGTGGTCTCCTTGGGTTGCCCTAGTCTTGTATGTGCCGTGATCATGGTTGAAGAAAAATAAACACTAACACAATAAATATCTTAACTGAACTGAAACATGAGAAGTCACAATATTATGATAGCTCTCCTATATTAAGCAAATGCTCATCAGCCCTACTGCTCGCTACCTCATACATGTGTCATTTAATATTACAACAACCTTACAGGACCCCCATTTGCAAGGAAGGAACTGAGACCTGGAGAGGCTATGAACTTGCCTAACAGCACACAGCTAGGAAGTGCTGAAGGCCAGATGTGGCAGAGATGGCCAACTGTCCACTAAAATCCATACTTCTCTACCATGACGTTGAGTGTCTCCGAGAAAGCCGCCCAGCCAAGGACCACGTGGTCCTGCTCCTCTTATTCCTAGACAGTGTCATGTGGCTAGTTCTAGTGAATGAATGTGAGCAGAAGTAGTATGTGTCATTTGTACTCGCTTCATGTTCTCTTCCTTGTGTGCCTACCATATGCAGTGGGCTTTGAAGCCCCAGTGGTAAGCAGAGCCATGACATGGAAAAAGGGCAGGTCGCTGAATCACCAAGTAGAGGAAAGTCACCCATCAACGTTAGACTATCATAAGTGCACAAAACTGAAATTGAAGGGCTTACTTGTCATGGCAGCTAGCACTACCCTAATTAGCACAGGAGATAAAAGCTAGACTTCTACTTATATATTCACTTATTCATTCACCTAAATGAACAGTAGAGGTCACTTGAGTAACCTCTACCAGCTAGGTATGTACTTGACAAGGGGATGTAAAGATGCACATGACATGGTCTCTTCCTTCTAGGAGGTCATGGTACAGCGAGGAAGAGAGATTATTCACACCATGGAAATACTTAGGGGGAAAGACTGGCTCTGCCTGGCCTCATTTATGGAGTTTCTCCCTTAGGGAGGCACAGATAGTTACATGGCAATCTTATTTTTACTTATGTTTTCTAAATATATAACATTAATACAAATTCCTTCCATGTGGATATTCTGATAAACATAGAGACCATTTCTGAAAAAAAAATTTTAAAATCCCTGAAGGGGATTCCCCTTTTTGGGGAAGGGGGAGTTGTTAGAATTTAAAGTCAGACAATATATTCTGCGATTATTAATAACTCTCCTAAAAATAATGTCTTGGATATTCGGCACTCTGTCCTCTGCTTTCGAAAAGTAGTTAGTACAATGGATAGATTAAGAAATACAGGGACTTCCCTGGTCCAGTGGTTAAGACCTGCGCTTCCACTGCGGGAGGCACACATTCACTCCCTGGTGGGGGAAGTAAGATCCCACGTGCTGCACGGCGCAGCCGAAATAAACAAACAAACAAACAAACAAACTACAACTTAAGTTTCTTAAAACAAATGCAATAAGTATAGGTGCAAGAAAAAGTGGCTTTTTTCTTTCTCAGTCTCACTTTAAATTATGCATTCTGGTGAGAGGAAAAAAACCAAAAGAGATCAAAGAAATGTATATCTACACACACATTCCTCACTCCCTCCATCGTTACACCATGACCCTAAACTCCTAGGCTGACCCAGAACCTTCCCTTTCCTGTTCGAATCCTGGGTTTCCAGTGGCAGAAAATCCTTTCCTTGCCTTCCTATGTCTCATCCATCTTCCATCCCCACCCACCCCTCCACATCCACTCACATACCACCCTCTCCACTCCCCAAGTATTCCAGCCTACACCATCTCTTTCCCTTTTCTGAGCAAGTCTACGTTTACCATTTCGCTGTAATTAAGAGCTTAATTGTTCTTTAAATATTTTGTTTACATTACCCATCTTCCAATGAGACTGAAAGTTCGGTAGGGACATAAAACCTGACCTAATTTCTTTTCTCCACGTGCCTACAGTGTATTGAGAGCACTTATACCATCAAAAAAGAAACGCCTAGTGAGTGACTGACTCTTCCTGGATAATCCGCAGGGGCCTCATGACAACAAGCCTTTTAAGCCCTGAGGAGTTACTGACTTTAGCAAACTTTGAGCAACAGGCAACTCGCGTGGTGCTGAGAAAAGAGCCCAGGATTATGAGCAAGTCAGCCTTAGTTCAGCTTCCATTTCAACCCCGCATGGCCTTGGGAACAGCCCTTACGTAAACATCTCTGAGCCTCAGTTTCCTTATCTTTATTTTATTTTTTTATAAATTTATAAATTTATTTATTTATTTATTTATTGCCTGCGTTGGGTCTTTGTTGCTGCATGTGGGCTTTCTCTAGTTGCTGCGAGCAGGGGCTACTCTTCGTTGTGGTGCACAGGCTCCTCATTGCCGTGGCTTCTCTTGTTGTGGAGCACAGGCTCTAGGCGTGTGGGCTTCAGTAATTGTAGCACATGGGCTCAACAGTTGTGGCTCATGGGCTCTAGAGCACAGGCTCAGTAGTTGTGGTGCATGGGCTTAGTTGCTCCAAGGCATGTGGGATCTTTCTGGACTAGGGATCGAACCTGTATTCCCTGCATTGGCAGGTGGATTCTTAACCACTGCACCACCTGGAAAGTCCCACAGTTTCCTTATCTTTGGAAAGAGAATAATAATACCGTCCTCTTGGAATCAAAGCAGGTGAAATAGAAGAAAGCCCTTCAAAAACTCTACTTTAAGGGATTTCCTTTTGTATTGAATTAGTGGGTAACAGAATCCAGTCCCTCTTGTCAAATGCAGTTCTAATAAGCATCCTAATATTGACTAAGGAGGGATTCCATGTGAGATCAAGACAGCCCTCCCTCCTAAATCCATGCTTCTCACCAAAGCAAAAGACTAAATAACTGAAAGACGTGATGCAGTCAACACTGTGCCCTTTGCTTTTGCAACCGAATTCTACAAACTGCTGAGAAGGCACTTCTCCTCGGGTGGGACCAGGAGGGCAATGGCGCATTGTCTGGTCACAAGCCCAAGCTCTGAACAATGTGGAGAGGTGTCTGCTGTCACCGCACTGCTCATTAATTGTCCCATATAAGGCGAGTCACCGGGGGAGAGAGCGGTCTTCCAGGATGTGGCAGGAAACAGCTACGGACTTGGGGGAGCCCAACCGCAGGGGTCTCTTGCTGCGCAGTGAACAAGCTCAGGCCTCGCTGGGGGCCCAGGGCTTTCTTTTTCTGCCAGCTGTGATGCCCCCTCCTCTCATTAATGCATATCCTGGGGTCTGCTTTTCAGAAGCCCGGGCGGCATGCTTCATTCTTCAGGACGGCTCTCCTAATTGGTGGAGGGGTGCTGGGAGGTACACACTCAAGCAGAAGCAAATGTTTACACAGTTCCTTTCCTCGCCCCCTCTTCTCAGCTATCCTCACAGGACCCCTGGGGCACAGTTTCCCTGAATGTTGTCAGGACCGGCTGCCGCCCTTGCCCTTTGTCCAGCCCTGCTGCCTCCCTGTCCCCGATTACACTCACTATCCCCCTGGCTCTTCATCACTATGGAGGTTAGCAGCAGAGTCTCCAGGATCAGACTGCAAGGGACTGAATCTGGCTGTGTGTGAGTTCGGGCAAGTCACTTCATTCTCTGCTTCCCAACCTGTGAAATAGAGGTAACGGTATTTTCCGCACAGGGTTATTACGAGGATTAAACGGCATAATGTCTGTAAAAAGTCCTTGCCACACAGTAAGTGCTCAATACCAATTATCATCAACTGCCTTCTCTGACCACCCAACAACCTAGTTCTCGTCTCTTAGGAAGCACTTTAACATCCTTCCCCCAACCTAATCCAGCCATTTGACTCTGTTACTTTAAACATGATGCATCCGTTTAGATGATATTCGAATACTGAGCACTTTTCTCACAGGTTAAGACTGTACTTGGGACTTCTGTGCAAAAATGCAGAGTACTACAGACCACCTAAAAATTCACAGTTTCCTTCCACTGAATTCTAACTTTGGTGTGATCTGAAGGTATGAATTTGTATGAAAAGCAGGGAAGAAATCACCATTCTATCAATGATGGAAAAAATGCTACAATGTGATTTTCAGCCCTAATCAATTGCTTTCAGTTTCCCATCTACCCTCACAAATTTAAGAAAAATATATTTTTTTGTGATATCAATGTTTCAGCTTTCAACAGAAGGGGAATTTAAGAGGGAAAAAAGTCTTTCCATACGGCAACTAATTTAGCCCATCATTCTCCATTATAATTAAAGTGATGATTACTGGATTTTCAGTTTCAAGATGGTAGACAATTTCCAACCTTTGTCATCTTAAAAACCACCCTAATACTCAAGGAAGAAAGAATCAGAAATAGAGCTCGATCTTTGATCAGTCTAGGAGACAATTTTAATTCTCAACTGAATTATAAGATGGAAGAAAGCATTAGAGAAGAAAATGACTTGCTAGAGAGAAGGAAGAATACATCTAAGTGCTTGCAAAGGAAAGTAAGCAAGTCAAAAATACCTATAGAATCCAGACAGGCTAGGTGCACAAGTACCTTAGAAGGTGGGGTAAAGCTGGGTCTGACTATTCCTCCCCAACCCTGCAGGAGAAATTGAGAGTCCAGACTAAGAGGCAAGAAGTAAAAGGGAGAGTGGAGGTGAGGGACGCAAATGAAAACAGGGAGATTAAATGAAAGTCTGCAGGCTGAACAGAGAGAACTCGCAGAAGACTGACGGAATCTCCTCTAGAAAAACTGAACCACCCACTGACAAAACACTACCAATTCTGACATTTGAAGGTCTCCGATGAAAAAGCTGTATCATCCTAATGACCCTACAGTGAAAGCCACCAGGGGAAAGGTCCAGTGAATAGACACAGAACTTCCAGTCAGCTTTCTAAAGATTCACCCAGAAACAGGCATGGACAGTCAAGGACTCCACTCACTTGAGGAAAGTCTGCAATATTAAAGAGAGACAAGCAAACAAATAATGAGAAAAAAAAGGAACTCAGAAGAAACAGAGACAATGAGGGAAGAAATGAAAAACTACAAAGACACTCCATTCAATGTCCTCAGGCGTTTTGAAGCTGTTCTCCCAGCATGCTAAGGGATGTGACATCATCCCTAAGAGGTGCAGTAGTTCCTTCCTCCCCTCCAAAGGGGTATATTAACTCTATACTGACAGAGGAAGAGAAATAGGCAATTTAAACATAATGTTTTAAACTACACCCATGCAATAAAAACATATTATAAAAATAAACATTAAAAAAGCAAATTCTTTTATATATTAAAAGTATTGCTAGAATTTAAAAATAAGAAACAGTAAAAGGACAGCAAGGTTAGGTCAAGGCATTCACCTAGAAAGTAGGACAAAAGGACAAAGAAATGGAAAATAGGACAGAGAAACTTAAGAAGGTTAGAGGTTCAATCCAACCAATAGGACTGCCAGAAAGAGAGAGCAGAGCAATCACTGATGAAGAAGTTCTCAAAGAAACATTTCAAGCAAACTTACCAGCACTGAAAGATATAAATTTCTTGCTTAAAAGACAGCAAAATGATTGAAAAGGAATTCATACTGACGACAGCAGTGAAAAGTCGAGTGTACCAGAGATAAAGAGATCTTAAAGTTTTCCAGCAAGGAGAAACCAGTCACAGGCAAAGCATCAGTCTTCTCAAAAGCAGCGTAGGAAGAGCTAGGAGTCGACGTCGGAATAGCTCCAAAATTCTGAAAGAAAATAATTTGCCACCAAAATCCTGGATTTAACCAAAACTATCGATCAAGTATAAACATGGAATAAATCCTCTTTTTCAAATATATAAAGTCTCAGGAAATTTACCTCCCATGGCTTTTCAGGAAACTGAGGAAGAGGAAGAAATAAACCAAGAAAGAAAATGACATGAACCCTGGGCAAGAGAGAGAGAAGCAAAGTGAATTGGGCAAAGGACGGCAGTTCTGCAGCAGGAAGCAACCAATCCAGGACGGAACAGAGTCCTGAGGGCTACGGAAGATACACATCAAAAATTAAAAATAAAAAGGAGGACGGGATATGAGAGGTTGTTTGATAGATTTGATTATGAGAAAAATTTTAAGAAAGACATCTTACAAAGCTCTTGGAGGATACGGGGAAAAGAGTTGGGCCAGAAATCTGAAGGCAGTAAAGCAAAGAAAAACAATGAATGAGGCAATTATTAATTTCAGGAAAAATAAAAATAAAGCAAATGTAATCACTGCCTACTATTTGGCTATTTTACCATTTACCTAGTAAAAATATCAAAACCCATGCCAAAAATTGTGAAATAATTATATGGAAAGGATACAGGAGGTGTGAAGATAAGGCATGAGACTAAAAATTCTGGCTTCATAAAATAGGAACTCATAGAAAAAAGAGTTAGGAGCAGTTAATTGCCTCTGAAGAATGGCATTGAGCGAGGGAGGGAATGACTACTCTTTTCCATTTATAGATACACACATATGTGTGTGTGTGTGTGTGTGTGTATACACATTTAGCATCATTTGACTTCTAAAACCAAGTACATGTATTTGTGCATTAAATTTTAAAAATATAAGCTTAAAAAATTGGATGAAATTACAATACAGTTAACGCTGTACCCTTTCTTTTCACAACTTAAATATTTCTAAAATACAATGGGGAAACAAAAACCTTTTTTTCATTACTGGAACCAAGCTACACATTTGTACCAAACATTTTATTTAAAAGATTTGGTAGTAAATTATTAATGCCTCCTCCTCATCTGCCCTTACGGGTCACAAATTACTAAAATACAAAGCCCTCTGCAGTCATCTTTCTTTTTCATATCATTATTATTCACCCATAACTGTCGGTGTTTAAAAGTGACTCAGAACACTGGGGATGCCTTTACGACCAAGCACCACAATAAACACATGTGAAACCTCCTCCCTCTTACTCCATTCTCCATTGCTAAAACATGAAAGAAATGGGGACATTTGTCCTGAACTGTATACCATCTGAGCCTAAGACTTTTAGCAGTGATATTCATCATTTTTATCATGCTATCCTTAATTAAAATTAATTATAAACTCTAAAGGCTATAATACACAAACAAGTATGGGAACTAACAACTTTCTGACACCATGAAGAACGTGAAATTAAAAAGGATTCTCCCCAGAATTTATCAGAAAGATAAGGCAAAAGCAAGGGTTAAATCAGGGTTCTGAACCTCTTTTCTCCCCACCATGCCTAAGAGACACCACAGACTCTGTTGTGACTCAGGATCACCAGGCAGCTCCGCTCTTCCACAGGGGGCGCTATTAGCATTTCCACTCAAGGAGGAAGACCCGTGGGTGGTGTGAAGAAATCCCCAGGTAACTCTGGCAGGCCCCTGTGTCCTGCTACCCCCTCACAGGTGTGTTTCCTCCTCTCCCTTCCCCTCCCCACCCTGCTCTTCTCATCCAACAGAGATAACCAGTTTAGGGATCAAATTAAGAAGTGTCTCTGCAGGGCAAAAGGTTGCTCAGAGCAACACAGAGACGCAGTATTTACGATTTGCCTCCACCACCTCCAGTTCCATATCATTTGCTGATTCTCCGAGATTACTGTTGAGACCGTGGGATGATTTCAGACGCCAGGAACGTAGCACATCAGAGACAACTTCCAACAACTTTCCCATCACTAGGGACTCCCACTTCCCTTCCCCAGGCCCATCCAAGCAGGGACTCAGCATACTTCTCTCTCATTTTCCCCCTTACCTGCTTCCAAAACATACTTGTTTGAGTACTTTGGTTCATTAAAATAAGAAAAAGAAGAATAGTCAACACTGATTGGACTCTTACTACCGTTCAACATTTTATGAAATAAAATTTCACACATGTCATTTGAAATTCTGAAGAATATAACATAATATTTTGATATCTGAAGAATATAACCCAAAGGAGAAAAGGTTTCAGACTCTCCAAGGTTCAAAGACTCTCAAAGACTTCTTGAAGATAAGTCACACAGGATTTCATGGGACTTTTTCTTTTTTCTCCTGGTAAACAAAGAAAGCAAAGGGACATTCAGAGAGGTCTCAGGGCCCCTTTCCTTCCAACTCTCCTTACCCCACTGCCTTCATTGCTTCAATCAGAACAGCTCTGACTGCATCAGACCATGTTGACTTCCATTGTAGGATTCATTTGAAACACACTTGAAAATGGAGGCCCCTTCAAACCGCACCGTCCGGCAGTACTGTGGCACCTGCCCTGAGACCCTTACTCCAGCACTGCCTTGTCCACCCATTTACATCCAGTGTACTGTTTCCACTGTGCTGACAACATGTTTATATACACATAGCTGGAGATGCCTGTCTGGTCCAAATTCCTTAAACATAATACGGGGCCTTTCAGCTTGGCCTGGTTCAGCCTTTTCTTCCTTGTCACATTCTACCCTCTCGCATTCCCCACACCACCGAGCAACACACACACTGCTTAGTGCCTAAACCTCCCATTATCCCTAGTCTTGCCATGTTCCTTCACGTCTCAACGCCTTCGCTGACGCTGTTTTATCCACCCAGCCTGCCTTCTATCTGCCAAGGTCTATTTTGAAAATTTACATCCACCATTTAATGGTCCACTTAAATGTCACCTCCTCAATGAAGCCTTTCCAGTCTTCTCCAGGCAGGATTAATTACTCTCTTTTTGGTGCTCCCTATATTTAAAACATCAATTACAAAATATAGTTCACAATGTATATATCTATTCCTTGTGCTAGGTGGTGAGTTCCCAAAGAATAAACACTTAACTCATGTTTGCATCTCTAACATAGAACCTGGCACCTAAGAGTTACCTGCTATTTCCTCAATGATATGTGAACAGGATAGACGATCAAAGAGTGCAGGACCAGTGTCTGAGCACTTCCTGGGTACAGCCCCTAGCCCAGCATCACATGCCAGAAGAATCTCACCAAAGATCTGTGTGTGAGAGTGATTTTAGGAGACACACGTGGTACCCGACTGACATTCTGGGGGCTCACCTCCGATTTCAGCCATGCTTGGGGTGGACATTTGTGTGAGTCAGACTCCCCTTACAGTGACTGCCTCTCCTAGAGATGATGCAGCAGAGGCTGTATGGTCCCGGATGTACTGCTCCCATCATACATCACATCACCCAGAAGGACCCTGCCTGGTAGGATATTAGAATGGCCTCGTGTTGGCTCAGCGATGGCACCACTCATGCCTACAACGTGCAGGGTTGGGATGCTCTTCTCCAGGATGCACTCTGTGCACTGAAACAATAGCCATGACACGGCAGTACGTACCCCAAAGCTAGAAAACAAAGGTCTGGGCACCAAGGGGCGCACGCATTGCTTGGCTCCTCTCATCATCACTCCTGTAACACAACTGCTTAACTTGGAGTGCTTGTTTCCACAACTCTAAACTTCGCTAGAAGAGAGGTCCTGGTTCTTAGAGGGTGTTTCTCCACGAGACACTGAGCCTGAAGCAGTGACTCCACCTTATCACTCAGGCTCTTCGTGCCCATGGACCACGGGCAAAGCATGGAGTTCCTATACTGGCAGAGAAACTGACTGCGATAATCTCAGGAGAGAGGGTAGCTGCTACACAATGGGAAAAAGGGAGGAGAAAGTCTGGATCTCGGGAGATCCCCTGGGGCATCTCTTGGAGTTTTGTGCCCACTGATCACAGGGAACAGGCAATGGCAACAAGTCAATCGACCCAGTCTCAGACCCCGCCAGGGTGAGGGTCTGGACCACCTACTGACTCAACAGCCTCAGAAGTGCTGGCCAGGGGTGACGGAAGTCTCAAGGGCACAGGGGAGTACAGAGATGACGGATACCTATTGTGGCTGCAGAATCCACCACAGCAAGGAGAGCCGGGGCTTGTTACACTGCTAAATCTTTTCTTCGAGGCTGGGGTCAGCCTCGTCTTTGAAGAACAGTAACAGTGGAATTAACGAGGAGCATGACTGGATCTGAGCAGTGCCAAGAGCGTGGACGGCAGATAGGACACTCCCGGCCCTGGGTGACCAGTGACATGCAGGCCTCGACTCGCCTCCCGCTGATGGCAGCTTGTCCCAGTGTGTGACTGAGCCCGACCCACAGCCCTGCAGGGACCCCCATGGCACACCTGTAAACTGGCTGTTCCTCTGTGCCTGTCTCGCCCTCCCCACCCTCTCAGTCCTGCCTGCGAGACTCACCTCCAAAATAAACTACCTCTTTGTTTCAGACTCTCTCTTCAGGAAGCCAAGGGAAGACCGTGATCGTATTTAAACTGGAGTTTACGAGTTAACTTTACAAACTTCCATTTCCTCTCCCTCTATAGACTAGCTACTCAGGGAAACAACACTTACTTCCACAGCACTTTACTTCTTTCATATAAAGGAACAGCACATTTAAGAGTGATAAGGAAAGCAACAGGGTGGTTGTTATTACCGACTCCCCATCTTTTTCATTTTTAAACAAATAAGGAAGCTGAGGCTTGGAGAGGTTATGTGTCTTGTCTAGCACCGAAAGGTTTGTATGAGGCGGGGACAAGGTACTCTGTGTACTGATATTGATAGTAGATGCTGTGGGTGCCCCACGCATACCTCCTTTATCAGGTCAGTTTCTCCATCCCTCAGCTGCTATAGGTGTTGCTACTAAGAGCTCATAAGCTACACCGTTCTCCAGAGATTGCCATCCTCAGACATAAATGCCTGGGAGGGTATGTACTTCTACCCCACTCTAGGGCTTCCCTCAGTGAATAACTGACTGATAAAGGGCTACCAAAGCCCAGCCACATTGTCCAAGGTGGGACTTCTCTTTGGTGTCATTCATGCTCCCAAGTTCCCCATGTGATCAGGCTGAGGCTAGATTTCAGCTGAAACACACCATCGCTTATCTTCTTCCCCTGCCCTGTCCTGTCCTCTCACTTCCTTACTGGTCCTTCGCTCAACAAATCACTTGCACATCGCTGTCTCTCAGGAACCCAACCTAAGATAAAGATCTATGTTTTATGATTCTTGGTCTGGTGGTTTCCCCACTGCTGAACATTACAGTTAAAGAAATGGAGAAGACACTACATACTATCCCCTAACTGGCCATTCATCCAGGATAGACATTATTCCTCTGTCTCAGAAAAATCCCATAAACTTATTTCTCAGTATATCTTATACTAATACAACCGAGAAGTGTGTCTGCCTCAAATAAGGACAAAGATACGGTGCTTTTAGGTATAAATGTTTTCTAAATTTTTCAAATTTTTATACAGTTTTTAAAGGTTACTCTCCATTTACAGTTACTACAGAATATTGATTATATTCCCCGTGTTGTACAATAGGTATAAACTTTTGAATATTTCACTGAAAATACTTTAGCAGCGTACTTCATACCCTTCACTAATTACAAAGTGTCACATATCCAAGAGGGACAATAAAAAAATTCACAGGTCGATGTAATTAACATGTCTTATTTTGATAGCAGTATATAAAATAATTCATCGGCTTAGAAGTACATGCCTACAAAATCATGAAGTTATTTTCTCAGTTTTCCCATGTTATCCTGTACCTTGAGGTCTAAAATGAAGTAAATTTTATAAATTTTAATTTTCTGAGAATTCTAACAAAGACAATGGTTCATTCTGTTGGCAATCACCCCTGAGAACTGATCAATCAAGGTCTAACTAAGAAATCAGAAACGTAACCCTAAAACAGGGTTCGTGGTGGCACAGGTGATGGAAGAGCTGTTGAGAAACCAAATAGGAGAGTGAGGCAGCCCAGAGGTTAACACCTGCAGAAAGCCACGACCAGCCCTAGGCCAGAGGGATCAAGGAAGGAGGCAGCAGCTGGGGGATGCCCTGGAGGATCTGGTGCTCTGCCCTCTCCTAACCTCCAGTCCCCACTATTGGTGGACCCCTACCAAAGACCAACTGACAAGGAGGACATGGGAATCAACTTAGCCTGCCAAGTCCAAGCCCTGCCACAGGGAGCAGAGCAGAGGAAAGGCAAGGAAGGCACACGTAGGCAAATGGGCTCAAGATCAGTACATCGCAACAAAGATCCAAAACAATCAAAGGCCCCCTACGTGAGAAGCAGCACATCAAGATCATTGTCTGAAATTCTAACACCAGAGAACAAAACAAGGGTGAATCTAGTCTTTGCTGGTGCAGCTAATGAAATTATAAATCAAAACCATAGGGAAAGCCTTCTGACTCAGGTCTGCAACAGCACTTAAATGTTGTTTCAGAAAAGCTTCTCACTAGCATCCTTAGGAACAGCTTTGGGAACAGACTAGGCAGCTTTGTAAAAAAAAGATGTATTTCCAATCAGGTCGAAGGGAAATGTATCTGGTCTGTTGTTGTTATAGTCACATAACCTTCAAGCCTTTCTATAAAATGTAAGAAATGTTGCTGCCTAGGTTTAAGTTTAATAGATTACTGAATTTAAAAATACATTTCTGTAATTTTGGGTGAAAATCACAGTGTGAACACTGGGTATTATAATTAATGCTTGCAATGATACTCATGATCTAAATAGAAGAAAAAGTTTATTCAAGCATGAGTCTTAAGCAAAAAATTAAATGTAGCAGAGAAAAGTCTATTGTGCAAACTCAACAAGCACTCCTTAAGTAACGGATCCAATGATTTGTTTGAATCATTACAGTATTTTTTTCCTTTTTTAAAAAATTTCAATGGTAATAGAATCAGAAGCTGAAGTACAATCAGAAACTGTGTTATCAGCAATTGGGATTTGTGGAAAACAGAAAACTTGGAAAACACCCAAAATGTCATAATTCTACTAGCCCAAATACTGTTAGCATATTGGTATTCCGGTCACAAACCATTTACTGAGAGCCCAGAAAGGGAACCATTATTGAGAGTTCTGTGCTAGACAATGCACAGTCTCAATCTGATTACAAGTCTAAATCAAGATGGCGATTCCCACTTCACAGCACAGGGGAAGGATGGGGAAGAGAAGCAGGGAAAGAATGCATCTACTACCCTTGCCACCATCCTGCAGCGACACAGTCCAAGGAATGCTGCCACCGCTTGGGATGCCATAGATGGTAAATCAATTGTCTGGATTCCCAGCAGAGTTTGCTATCCCCAATTAGAAATGTATTTCTAAATATATAACTAACCTCCTAAGAGGAGGAAATCCCTATAGGAGTGAGAACTAAAGTTCTATGAAAGACCTTTTTTTTTCCCACGTCTGGTTTCAGTCTACTGCCTTGTCCTTAAAAATGTTTTTATCTACAAAATCAGACTTTCACTTCTGAAGATGTAAAACCCAAAGGAGACGCCCAAAAGCTAGAATCTGTTGTCACACAGTTTAGCACCAAATAACTCTATACTGTTTTACCACTTGATATTTTTATGTGTTGTTCTCAACTCCCTTCAAAGTTGTAAACGAGGTGGCCAAGGTCAGATCTCGTATTTCCCTGTTATTGAACAGCCCACCTCACCCACCAAGCACCTAATACATGCTCAACGAGTACTTTTGACACAATTAACTCTGATTTTAAAATAATACCCAAACTATTGCATAAAAATGACAAATTACATTCTGGAACATATTTCACCAGATATTCACAAGGCTTTCTCCCTTATTTCATTCAGGCAGATGCTCACATAACAGCCCCTTGCAGAGGCCTTCTTTGACTGTAAAATGAGAACGTCCTTCCACTTCTCATCACTTTATCCTGCTTTCTTTCTCTTCTTAGTATATGGCACTTGATGTATTGTTGAATGTATCCCCCACTAGAATGTGAGTTCCCTGGTCTTTCTTGTTCACTGCCATGTCCTCAGTGCCTAGAACAGAAACTAGCTCCGAGTAACACTCAACAAATAAGTATGGAACAAATCGGTATGTGAATGAATTAAATTTGTACCTCCATATGAAAAATTATATATAAAAACAAGTAATTGACCTAGAGAAGGTTTAAATTTAAAAATTTTTTTATTTAGAATCTATACACAAAAGCCAAATAAATTTGACTTCACTAACTGACCACTGGAAAAAGTTCAAATGATGCAAACATATAAAGTGAGCCATTTGCCCACTCTCAAAACAGGCACCCGAAAGTCTCTGGGGCACAGTCTGGAAACATTTCTCTATGTACATACAAGCGTAACTCACAATTACTAATGAATAAAAAGTTATAAACGCTTCATACTTTTCAATGAAATCCATTAAAATTTAATCTTTTGAGAACATAAAGAATTCTAAGAGCAAGAATCCTTTTTTCCCCTTAATCTTTAGATCGTAAATGTTTACTCTAGGAATCTCCATTTCCCCATGTGTAAAATGGGAATAAATAATAACTAACCCATAGGATTCGTACATGATATAAATGACAAAATATACCTGAAGTGCTTAGCATCGTGTCTGCACACAGAAAAAACAAAAATAGGTGCTAAAGATAAGTTCAGGGACCAATGAAAACCCAAGAGGAGGACTACCCATGACCATGGAGATCAAGGCAGCTGCTCGGAAAGGATGGCTCTTGAGTTTTGGATCACCAGTCATCTATCAAACCTAGGGACTGGAGGTGGAAGGTCATTTTAGACTAAAGGAAGAGTATGTTCCCGGAACAAGAATATTAACAGCTGGCAGCCTTTTGGAGGGAACCATGTTTGTGGAAAACATCTTGAAAGGCTACCCTGCAAAAGGAAGGTGAAGCCACAAAGCAAGGAGACTTCACAACAGGACGGATATCAAATGAAATATAAACCAAAAACTGAAATTGAGTGAAAGAAGAGAAGGGAGAGGATAAAAGAGTGAGAAAATAGAAGACCTGGGAACACAGTGAAAACTGTGTTTACAATTATGTCAGTCTAGAATCAAGCTCCATTTTACATACAATCACAAAGTATTTTCTTGCACACTTTGACTATGCAGTAAAGTTTCCAGAAAGGAAACTATCATATAAGTTTTATAAAGATTGGACTTTGAGAGTTTGGCATTTTCTAAGAATTGGTCAGTGTATTAGTTTCTTTTTGCTGCTGTAAGTCATTACCGCAAACTTAGTGGCTTAAAACAAAACATATGTATTATCTGACAATTTTAGCGGTCTAACCTCTAAAATGGTCATCAAGGCTGTGCTCCTGCTGAAGGTTCTGGGCAGAATGCATTTTCTTCCCTTTTCCAGCTATAAAGGCTGCCCACATTCCTTGGCTCATGGCCCTGCACCACTCCAACCTCTTCTTCCATTAAAACATCTTCTCTGACTCTGACATAAAGAGTCATGTCTTGTCAGAGTCCTGTCTTGCTCATGAAGACCCTTGTGATTACCTTGGCCCCACAGGGATAATTCAGTATAATCTCTCCATCTCAAGATCCTTAACTTAATCAGGTCTCCAAAGCACCTTATGCCACAGGATGTAACATATTCAGTTTCCAGAAATTGGCATATGGACATCCTCGGTGAGGCCATTAATTCTGTTTATCACAACCACCGCTTGGGGAAATCATGTCACTGACTGTAACACTGCTCGTGGGTTTTGAGTGGCTAATATAAAACACCTGCATCAGTCTGCATTTACAGTCTCCTTCTCAATGCTTCTAAAAAAAGAGATGAAAATATCTGACAAACTTATATGTCTCTAGTATAGTCCTGCCTAAGAAGTTACACTTTATTTTTTTTACTTAATTTAATTTTTTTGTACAGTTATGGCATTGTTTTAAAGTATGTGTAAATAGATTATATTAGCCATACAAATAATACAGGAATCATTTCAAAATGTTTGTTAAACATTTATTTCCAAAAGGCATCATTGGATCTGATAGGACCGAGAACCACTCAGTTAGAAGGTTCATTATTATTTTTAGTGAGCTGAATGGTACTGGAAAATCTATCGCATGTACATTAAATCTGGTTGTAGCAGTAGCAGCAAGTGTGAAGTTGAGAGTAAATATTCTATGGGAAATATGCTAATGAAGTGGGCAGATGTGTTTACAGGGTACTGCTAATTTAACTGAACTTCTTTCTTACCTCTCCATGCATTCCTTCTCAAACACTACCCCCTTCTTGGCTAGCCTTCTCAGCTCCTTACCATCTGCTTCCAGCCCTGCAGGCATGGAGAGACTGACAGATAACCTGGAGAGTCAGCTGAAGGATCGCAGACAATTGGGCTACGTACAGTTTCATGAAGCATCGAAAAAGGAAAAACCAATGTCACTCCATTGATGAATGCTCTTCCATCAAAGTGCAGTGGCAGCTAGAGGAGGCAGGATGGCCAGGAAAAGAGGGAAGGCAGTGAAAGGACAGGAAGACAGGACAATTCAAACGGGGAGGAGAGTACTGGGAAACTGGGAATGAAGGCCCATTGGGCTATTTCAGGTTGTGGTGAACACTTCAAGCTGTCTATTAAGATAAGGATGTGTAGAGAAGGACTGGGGAAGAACACATGGTAAGAAAGCCAGAAAACAGGTTTGAATAAACTCAGACATACTTCCAGAGACCGGGGCATCATTTCACTACAGCTTTAGGGCTGAGTTATGTGGAGTCCCTTCAGCTGCAGGGTTCCCTTGTTCTCCATTCTGGGCTGAACCTAATGGTGCAACTGCCTCTTCATCTTTGCTCTTGCCTCTCCCAACAGCAGGTATTTACTCATTGTCTTGTCCTCACTGTCTTTAGGTTTTTCTCTGTCTCTCTCTCTCTGTCTCTGTGTGTGTGTGTGTTTCCAGATTCTCTCTCTCCCAACATATGACTGCTCTGAGGTCATGACCCTATCCTCAGTTCAGGGGGAACCTCAGGAGAGTGGAGGCACATCAGCATCACAGAACTGGATGGCCTGGGGGCTGAGCCATCCCCGCAGAGGCGGATAGTACCATGGAGCAGTTGCTGGAGTCAAGCTGCCTGGATCCTGGCCCTGTCAGTTATTAGCTCTGACATGAGCAAGTTATTCAGTATCTTTACCTGCTCCGTTTCTGACCTGTGCCGGTTCACCCCTCCTTAGGCAACCTGGTGGCCCCCCGCTCCCGGGAGGTCACCATATGGATGCCGAACTTAGTGCAGACAGCCGATTGGCATAGCGCACGACAGCCCAGAACTCCTGGGCTCAAGCGATCCTCCTGCCTTAGCCTCCCTAGAAGCTGGGACTACAGGCGCACACCACCACGCCCAGCTATTCAACATCTTTAATTCTCAGTTTTCTCAGCTATAAAATGTGGCGAAAGATAGGAAATAATAGAACTTACCTCATGGAGCTGTACTGTATATAAGATTTTTTTAAAGCGTGAAAAATGCTTAGCACCATACCTGGCATTGGGTAAGTAACTCCTAAATGCTAGCCAAATTTCAGCCGGTTGGCCAGCAAGACCATTTATCCATCATGGGTTTTTTTGCATTAATTTTGATTTATAAAATAGTGCATTAACATTTTAAAATATTAAAGTGTTTATCATGACTCCTAAGTTTCTTGGCACCCTCTTAAATATTGTGCCTGCCTCACTCACTTCATTCTAGATGTGGACCTGATTGTGGCAGTGATGCTGTGTTTCTGGAACCATCAGCTCAGGCAGCAGCCTTCCAGGATCTCATCATTTGCATTTTAATGTCCAGATTTCCCTTGCTACTCCTTCCTTTTGCGGACTATCTTATTTCTCTGTCCTATTTCATCCCTATGTTGGTTGTTTTGTGATTGAGTTATTGAGGTTTGAGAATATTTTTGTTTGCAAAATTTGTATCTGGAATAACGTCTGGACTTGGACTAATGTCATTACGTAGGAAGCTAGCATATTCATGGATCAGACTCCTGTCCTTAGTTTCATTTTAAAGGAAAATTATCCTTAGCTTAAATAGAATGCAGAACTGCTGTTCTGTAAGTCAAGTGCCTGATAGAAAATGAAAGAGTTATGAAACTGAATTATCTTTTACCAAAAAAAGTTTTAAATATCATTAATACTTTAGAAGAAAATAAGTTTAAACCGAAAAATGTTTAAAATAACTCTTTGCTGAAGCTTAACTTGTTGCTAAGAAAATTTGAACCCTAATTAATCAATTTGCTAAATAGAATGTGTTTGCAAAACAGCCCGGGGTTGATCTCAACTAAAATATCTATTAATATATAAGGACTTAGAACTCCTCAAGGAAAGTAGTAGCAAAATATCTCCTAAAATAGAAGTCAAAACCTCAAACGCCTCTGGAAGCCAGGAAAGCAGTGAAAGGCATGAGTTGGAGGGTGTGGGGAAGACGGGGGCGGGGGGGGGCGGGGTTAGGGGTTAGGGGGTGCGGAAGTGAGGCACGTGGTGCGCTGGAGGCACCCTAGAGTGGGCAGCGGCCCCTTAGCTACAGTAGATTATTGTAGATCATCTGGAAATCTATACTAAGATGCCAGATATTTTTTAGGACAAGCCTGAAATCTACATATTTATGTGAAACCACTCACGTTTTAAAATATTGGCTCAATACTTTTTAAAAAATCACTCAAATGGGCAAAACAAAACAGGACTAATCTGTGAATTTCCAACCTTTGCAAAGAAAGTCATCTTTGTTGCAGAAAAAGGATACACTTTGATTCTTTCCTTCTGAAATCCTTATCTAGAGCATTTCTGAAGTGTGGAAGATTTTAATTTATGCAAATCAAAGCACCTCCTTTGTTTTAGTGAACCTAAAAGAAAAGGCTACTTAGAGGAAACTGGGGAACACAAAATCAAAGTTTTGATTTCAGAACAACCTGACACAATGGTATTTGACCAACTTTTCTGAGTTGAAGTGCCATGGATTTTTCAGAGCTAATATTCCCTTCAGTGAAGAGAAGCAATTGCACGGCATTTGTATTGCTTTACAGATCCTTTGTGTCATGTCCCAGAAAAACCTCACCTAGTCTCTACCTCCTATTAGGTTTAAGCTTATTGGTTCTCCTTGTAGAATGACTGTCATTCCAAGACACTGGGTGTAACTCACAGGCTAGAAAAGCCCATTAGACCTACCAAAACTCAGAGAACCACAGGGGAGTTGGGACACGACCATATTCAACATTTAACAAGGAGAGCTACACGCGGAGGCATTATTATTTTTCCTTTGGTCCAGAAATACAAGGCGGATGCTTGGAGCAATCCTGCTCAGGCCTCAACTCCCACAGGATTTATGTGAATACATTTGCTCTTTGATGAAAGAGATTCTTAAAACTGTTGGCCTACACCACCCTTGAAGCTGACTCTTTTGAGTTTGAGATGCTAAGCTGTAGCCAAAGCAAGCCTGAGCATGTATTCTATCTCTGGGATGTCTCAGGGTACTGGAGACTTAAGGGAGAGAAGACAGGACTGAAGGGAACCCTTGACCTGGACCACGCGGGAAATGAGACATGGAGGGATACAAACTTTGGTAAGACCAGCTGCTCTCCACCAAGATGAGAGAAAAGAAAACGAAGAAGTGAAAAGTGAAATGATTCCAATACCCACTTAACAAATATCATCACATTAAAAATCCATGATATTCTCCCAAAGCCTCAGCCCAAAGCTTGTATTTGCCAAATACTATTCAATATAATATAAGTTTCAAGAGGAAAAAAGGCATTGGACAGCCAGTGCCCTGCAGCATATGGCAATAGAATTTGACCTACATTGCTGAAATGCCCAGTTTGTTCTTCTGGGTCTTTTATGGCTAAAATTCAGAAATGAGATGACTGTAAAAGTTAGTGTCAGCGTGTATGATACACATAGCCTTTGGTCCTTTGAACAATATTTGTCTCAAAAATTTCCCTCTTTCCCAGAAAAATAAAATAGTATTTTTTAAAAACTGAAATATAAAAATGCTAATTCTGGTTGGTTTGTTTTTCTGGGGGAAAAAATGGTAGGAGCTCTCCTAAAATCCCTATTGTTGTGAGTCTGCAGAGATGATCTCCATCTCTTTTAAATGCATCTTGCTGGTTTTGTCGTTTTTATTCAGGCTGCATCTTCCAGAAAGCCACTGGGCATCTTTCATGGCCAAGAAAAGATAACATGGATGAAAGATAATATGGACTCCACTTCAGGGAGGCTGATTTCCTTTCCATCTCTTGTCAGGACCTTCAAGGGGAATTGTCACTACCAGAAAGCAGTGACTTTTAATTTCCCTTAAGCTAGATTCAGTATTCAGATCCCCACAGCGATGTAAAAAGCCCAAATGACTCTTTCTAATGCCAGTAAGAACTGCATGAGAAGACAGAATTTAACTCTTGGGTGCTATAAACTCAGCTTATGGCTTCTTCTTCTCAACTTGCCCAAATCTAGCTGCTACATTAAAAACTTCTCTGTACTATTGTTGCATAGGGTTTCTCTCTTTCCTTATATCCCTCCAAGTGGGGCACAGATCATTCTTGGGGATGCCAGAGGCTCAACGCAGGAAATACACAGCCAAGAACAGGAAGCGCACGTGTGAAAGCACACAAGTATGTTGGAGCAGACACTTGAGGACAATCAAGCAAAGGCTGAGAGTCACTTGTGAGAAGAAAATTATAAAGAAAAATAGATGTGGTAATCGTACTCCTTGGTATTTATCCAAATAAATTGAAAACTTATGTCTATACAAAAATGTGCACATGGATGTTTACAGCAGCTTTATTCATAATTGCCAAAACTTAGAAGCAATCAAGTTTTATCCATTCAGTGAGTGAATGGATAAACAAACTGTGGTACATCCAGACAATGGAATATTGTTCAGTGCCAAAAAGAAATGAGCTATCAAGCCATGAAAAGACAGAGGAACATTAAATTACTAAGTAAAAGAAGCCAACCTGAAATGGTTATATATACAGTATTATTCCAACTACATGACATTCTGGAAACAGTAAAACAATGGAGACTAAAAAAATCAGTGGCTGTCAGATGTTGGGAGTGGAGACAGGAACAGGCAAAGCACAGAGGGCTTTCAGGGCAGTGAAACTATTCCATGTGAAACTACAATAATGGACACGTGTCATACATTTGTTCAAACCCATAGAATGAACAACACCAAGAGTGAACCCCAAGATAAACTATGGACCTGAGTGATAACGAGGCATCAGTGTAGCTTCATCAACCACAACAAACGTACCACTGTGGCGCGGGATGCTGATGGGGGGAGGCTGTTCCCGTGGTGGGGTTGAGGGTGCAGGGAGTTGAATGGAGGAAATAGAAGGGCAAAAGAACACTGCTGATGGAGCATAAAGATAAAATTAGAAAATGAAAACAATACCACAGAAAATGCTCAAGAGCCTTTTTTATTCTGCAGCAGGAAAAGACAGAAGCTACTTCTCCAGGGACCTGAGACTAACACTGGGCTCCACTGGCCTACTGGCCACGGCATGGACTCCTCAGCTGTAAATGGGGCATGGGGTGTTTTTCACCATGCTTACCAATATTTAAGAAGCTCTCAGATACTAGGTGCCAGAGAGAAGAGGGTAAAGGAAAGGTACAAATATTAAGAAAACACAGTTTGTGTTTGGAGGAGCGCGTACAGTTCCGTGGGAAAGAGGGACATTACACTCACTAACAAGGAGGTTGGTAGGGGATGGGGAGGGAGGAAGACATGATCATCGTAGGCTGAACAGACAAAGGCCGACCTCCATGCTCCAGACTGGAGTACTGACTCCCTATCAACTCTACACATCTGTGACCCTAGGTCATCTAACCAGTTAATGTTTCCTTCTGAATCAATCTTATAAGTAAACGATGCAATTTTAGGAGCAACAATAAGATCTTTCTACCAACCAAAAATTGTTCCCTGTTTGCTAATGCCAGAAAGTCCACCCCTTCAACTCAATTTCATTAGCTCTGTCACCTATTAAAATGCAAATACCCTTAGGAGAGATTACACTTTAAGCCATATAATTCAAGTGTAACTTACTATGGATTTATTTTTCATATCCGAGAAGATGGCTTTGATAGAAGCAAGGATATAGTAAACTTGAGATCACTGAATGCCACAGAAATGTTAGAGTAGGAGACTGAGAATATTTAAAACACTCTGTTAACTGTAGGCTTTGGCAATTCAATTTTTTTTTTGATTAAAATTCAAAGGAAAACAGTGCTACTAGTGAATGTTTGCAAAGCAACCAGAACATTGATTGCATGTTGTTATTTTTACCATTAATACTACTATTAATCTTGAAAATATACTTGCGGAGCAGAAAGTTTTGTGGGAAGGAGACAGAAGAGTCATGTTTATTTCGGCATAGCTCCCTGAGCTTCTACATTGGGGTAACAGAATATTCATTTGCCTGTCTGTGCCCTCTAAGTATTTATTTTCCTCTGATTCCCTTGAGTTGAGGGGGTCAAGAACAGGTTCTGGTATTCCCATGTCCTACAAAACATATCTCAATATAACCTAACCTCCTTTATTTTCACCAGAATTTCTATAAAGATCAACAAGACCGAGTATGACCTTGAATACATGACCATGACTTTGGGGTTCTCTCACGAGCATCCTGAATACCATTACTACCATGTTAGCCTCCAAGGCCAGCTTCCCCTTAAAGTTCTGGCCAAAGCACACACATAAAGCCCTTCCCTTAGTTCCCTTAGGAAAATTAGGATATTCTGTACTTATAAACAAAAAGAAAATAAACACAGAGGCGAAATAAAGCAAAAAAACAGGAGAGGCTCCTGGTCCACCAGTTAGCTACTTCTATGTCTCTAAGGCCCAGCCTGCTCCAGGCTCTGTCTCCCACTCTATAGAACACGCTAGAGAAAAAGGGCCCATATAGCATCACAGTACACACCCTGGAGCCCTCAACCCTTATACCCCTGCACACAAACATCTTATGACCTACCACCAGGGACCCAAGAACCTTCCGGTGCTGCTGCCTCCCAGCTCCTCCCACTCATTCTCTGTGTCTGGTCCAAGACTGGCCTCTCCCCTGGTTAATGAGTGACTTTGTCCTTCAGGACAGGCCTTCCCCTCACGCCTCTACCCCCACACAATCTCCCTTGGATATTGGCTGACTCCATAGTAGGCCCAATAGATATTTTACCCACATGATGGCATCATATCTTTGTAATAAGAAACACACATACATGCACACCTATTAAAGCCAAGGAAGAGTGAGGGAAAATGAGCAGTTGAGGTTTTGCATCACATTCCCCACCTGGACTGAAAGACACTGCCTTTAGGGCAGGGTCCGTCTGTCTGTTTATATCACCCCCATGCCTGGCACAGTGTCTGCTGCAATTAAGTACCCAATAAATAACTGTTGCATTAAGGAATGAATGAATACATTCAATGATTTCCCCCACCACTTAAAATCCAAAGAGAAAGACTAACTCAGTGCTCTGACACAGGTCCTAATAAACTCTGATTTTAACATCATCAATACAGCCTCCACTGATCAAGCTCCAGCACTAAATTCTCTCTCTTGTTCACTTTCTAATGTAAACACCTACCTATGCTAAGCTGGAGAGATAATCAACTAAATAAACAACCCATTTGAGATGGGATCACCCCAAGGCAAAGCTAATACTTTCAAAACTACACATATATTCACTGAGGCAAAATTAATACTCTTCTGTACTCAAAGCAAGAAAAATGCCATATATAGTAAGCTATATGCCAGGAAATATGATAGGCACATCATTTACATTGTTTATTTAATCCTTAGAACAACCCTACAAGTTAGAAATTAACATCCTCATTTTGCAGATTTTAAAAGTAAACTTTAGAGAAGTGTTTTTACCCATGGTCACTTGTTCAAGAGGTTAAAAAGCATGAACTTTGGAGCCAAGCTGTCTAGGTTTAAATTCTGACCCTGCCTCTTCCTAGATGGGTGTCTTAGTCCATTCAGGCTGCTATAACAAAATGCCACAGACTGGGTGGCTTATAAACAATAGAACTTTATTTCTCACAGTTCTGGAGGCTGGAAGCCCGAGATCAGGGTACCAGCGTGGTCCGGTTGAGGGTTGCAGACTTCTCGCTGTATCTTTACATGGTGGAAGTCTCTCTTTTATAGAAGCATTGATTCCACTCACGAGAGCTCCACCCTCATTACCTAAGCACCGCCCAAAGGCCCCACTTTCTAATAACATCACCTTTGGAGGGCAGCATTTGAATTTGGAGGGAGGATGCAAACATTCAGACTATAGCACTGGGTAAACACAGCTTAACACACCTGGAGATAGTAAGTGTACCAGTCTGTCATGGCCAAACCCATCTTTCTGTAACCAGCTCTGTGATGTAGGCCTGGGACTCTGCAAAACACATTCCTGCTTAGTCAGCTGGCTTCTGGTTAGCTCTGTCAGTAGCGGGCACCAGAGAGGCCTGCACTGGAGGGATTGGAAGGAACTTGCTCCTTCCTGGGTGCTTCCTCTGAGCCTCCCTCAGCGGCCCCAGCCTTCTCTCCTTCCTGCAGAGCCACTGAACCCAGTTTGTACTGTTCTTGTAGAGTCAGCCTCAGAGTTCGCTGGCCAGCACCCTCTCCTCAGAGGTCTGCATTTAAGCTCTGCAGGGCCCTTCCTCTAAGTATCTAAGAAGTTTTAGTAATCACCACTCTTTGCCTTGTTCCCTCCGTCGTGGGGGTGGTAGCTGCTTCCTGGAACTGCTACCCCCATCCTACACCTTAGCGTTCTCTTTTCACTCTTTCCATTACCTAGTTCACAACTTTATAACTAATTAACAGTTCATATCAAATTCTCTCTGTTCAAATTATTGGTGTGATTTTACTCTCCTGACCAACCCTGAGGGACATAAGAATACCTACCTAGAGTATTAAATAAGTTTGTCCTTGTAAAGTGCTCATAAGTGAACCTGGAACACAGGACTGGCCATATCAAGGTCAGCTGTTACTTTCTGGAAAGTGTTGAAGCTGGGTTAGAGTCCACGTCGGTCCATCTTCTTCCCAGTCAACATGATGTTTCTCTAATAAAAATAGCTGCGATCTACTCAGGCACTGGGCTTAGTGCTTTCACAGATGTTACCTCTTTCAGTTTTCTTAAACACCTCTCAAGTGTTTTTTCCTCTAACAAATGACATCAAGAAAGGTATTCTGAATTAAGATATCCATTATCCTGAGAGGTTAGGCAAGTTTGCCAAACAGTTCAAACATCTACGCTAGAAGAATAATTTTTTAGCATAAACTGCCCTAAATTCTAATAAACCTATTTACATCATTGCTCTGTGTGTCACCAGCATTAACAATTTAAACATAATATGTGTGCATCTAAGGATGAAAACTTTGGAATTTCAAATTTTCTATTGTTTTGTACATCTAAAATGTCAGTGAAACACTGTAGAATTTTAAAAATTACTAAGTGCCTATTTTGTGCTAGGCACTGGGTTATAAGTGCTTTCATATATATTATCTCATTGTATCCTTAAAATATACTACATTACGAGGTATAATCATCTTCGTACAAATGTGTCCAAGGTCACATAGCTGGTAAAGTGACAGAATCAGGAATTGAAAGCAATTCTTTCTGACTCATGGAGCTCATGATTTAGCCAATTCACCACAAGTCACAGGTGAGGGTCATTCTCCACAGCAGATGCTGAAAGAATGAAGTTTAGTAAAAATATGAACTGAGACAGGAACCAATTCCTTCACTATGAAGGGCTGAGAAAATAAAAGAGCTGAATCTGGGAGAGTACCTTCTGACCTTGCTTTCAGAATTGTTTGTAAGCCATGGAAAATTCTAAGGTTCTGTCTCTGGGTTGCAAGATTATCTCTCATTCCATTTCATTTCAAGGATCTCTCTCCAATTTCATTTTTGCTATATGGAGGCAAAGTAAATGAAAACCAAAAACACTTTGTTTCTGGGTATATCCTTGCCTTCCAAAAACAAGCCATTCTTTTCAGGAAAAAAATATAAGCACTCACCAAAATAATTATTTTTTTAAAGGAACAGTACAGAGAGGGAAAAAAACATACCTTTTGCTTGGTGCTTGACTTCAGGCCAACTCGGGAGTGACTTTTGGACTAGAGGAAAAATGAGAAAGAAATCTATGAAGAACACAATATAATGGCAAAATATTCTGAAGTCATTTCTTCTAGAAGGTATAAGTTTTCAGTTAAAATCCTTTCCCCTAACCTTCCTTCAAAGCCTCTAGAAATCTAAGAATAGAAGCAGAGCACAAACTCCAGTGTTGAGTTTTACATACTGAATGGAAGACAGTTTAAGTGCTGGAGCTGAGACGGCAAAGATGCACCTAAACTTTGTCAATGCCTTGCTCCTATTTACCGACTCAGCATCTTTCTTAGAGGACACTGGCAAAAACTGAAAACTGCAACACATGAGAAAATACTTCCAGCTATAATAAGGCAAAGGGAAAGGAGGGGAAACAAATAAAAGAAGAGGAAAGGAAAAAAGAAGAGAAGGAGAGAAAAGAAAAGAAAAAGCTCTATAAATTGGAAAAAGAAAATAGAGGCAGAATGAAGAAAAGAACACGTTTATGGCAAGGTTTCCAAGTGCATTTCAAAAGAGCATATTTTAATCTCTGCTAATTTAAATGCATTTTCATTGATGGCAACAAAGCTCTCAAAAAAGCATTAGTTCTTATAGAAGGCTTTTTATTTTCCAGTTGGTTTGTGATTATCTAATCTTATTTGGAATTAGGAAAGGCAAAACAAGCATTAATTAAGAATATTTTGGTATAGAGTACCATTATGATTTTTCTTCCAATGAGAAAAAAACAAAATCAAGCTTACTATGTTTAGCATTCAGATTGTGAATACATTTGGCATTAAGTGTACCATGAATCAAAGTAAACTCTAAACCAATTACTACACTGTCGCTAGAAAAAATCTAAGTCTATATATAGCCCTCAAATTGTTGGATCCCAGGATTCCTTCACACTCAAATATTATTGGGGTTCCCAAAGAGCTTTTGTTTATGTGGGCTATATCCACTGACAATCACTGTCCTAGCAACTGGAAATGAGAATTTTTTTAAATATGTATTTATTAATTCATTTTAAAATAGCAATAATAAACCCACAACTTGTTAAATATTTTACATATTTTATGTATATTCCTAAACAGAAAAAAATTAGTGAGAAGATGGTATTTTTCATATTTTTGCAAATCTCTGATGTTTAGCTTAAATAGAAGACAGATCCTCATATCTGCTTATGCATTTAATCTACTTTGATATGATATGTTTTTCCTTGAAGTAAATGAAGAGAATTCAGCCTCATTCAGTTATGTAGCTGGAAAAGGAAAGTATTTGTAATAATCTTTTCAGATAATTGTGAATATTCTTCTCTGCTACTACGTCAAAACTTGACAATTGGTAGTTTCTTAAAGGTTAGTTACTGTGTAGAATAAATCATACCAATGAACTTTTTATACTCTGTTACATAAACACTGGTTGCTCTGTCTCCCACTTTGAATAGATCTTTCACCCACACCTATTTGTAGCATCATGCCTTGGTCATCTGGAAAACAGTCCTTCAGTGAATTATGTGAGTTTCTACAACTGACACATTTCGTTACATAATATGGAAAAACAATTATGTTTGTTGTCACCAGCCTCACCAGAAAAATCTTCAACTCTTGGTAAACTATACAGTAACAGACACAAGTTTTCCAAAATTTTAATTTTCATTTGAAAGCTTTAAATGTTATCATGGGCAACAAATACTGTCAGTTGCTTTTTTTGAAGCAACAGGCTCACCTCACTCACTTTTGTGAACATGTCTTCCAGCTACATGAGTCTGAATAACCAGAGTTCACCTATCACTTGTCCTTTGAAGTTAAAATGGTTTCATGAAAACAGAGGCTAGTCTGGCTCACAATTCAATCACAGAAGTGCTTTTCTTCAAAATAGCCACTGAATGTTTATATGCAGTAGAAGTGAATTATGCATACTTCCCATTTTGTCACATAAAATACTAAAAAGATGACACTAAAATTTCAAAGATTGAAATTTAGTCCACTTAATAATTTTTCATACTTCATCAAGGGCATTTTTAAGTGAAACTGGTATTTTCTTTCCTGCAACACAAATGCACAGTGGTGAAATTATAATGACTACTAGTACAGCTTGGTGCTACTGCTTTAATGCATGCTAAAGCATCAACAGTTTTAGCCACCATTGCTCTTGCACAATCAGTGCAGATGTTACCTAGTAAAAAAAAAGCAAAGAACATCTTCTTAATATAAATTATGAAAAAAGTTTTGGCTTCTCAGATTTCCTCTGAGAACTGCCACTCCTAGTCATTTAAAGCAATTGAGCCAATAGTAATTAGACTCTCAAAGTAATTAGACATTCAAAGAAATGGAGCTTAGGAGGAACAAAGCCAATGAAAAGCAAGCTGTTATCGCCCCTTCCTCCTTCCTGCTGCCTTAGAAGAGAGACCAAGACACCAATCAGGAGAACACATCCTTCTGTAATGGGCTGAATTGTTTCCCCTGCAAAATTAATATGTTGAATTTGTAACTCCCAATATCTTAAAATGTGACCATATTTGGAGATAGGTCCTGCAAAGAGGTAAATAAGGTAAAATGAGGTTCTATGGGTAGGTCTAATCCAATATGACTGGTGTCCTTATAAAATGAAGAGATTAAGACATAGACAACACACAATCACAGAGGAAAAACCAAGTGAAGACAAAGAAGATAGCATCTGCAAGCCAAAGAAAGATCTCACCAGAAAGCAACTCTGCTGACACCTTGATTTTGGGTTTCTAGCCTCCAGAGCTGTGAGAGAATAAATTTCTGTTGTTTAAGCCACCCAGCCTGTGGCACTTTATTACGTAACCCTAGACCCTGACAAATCTACCCCAAAGATATTACATAGACCCTGATAAGTCTACCCCAAAGAAGTCAAGAATTCAAAAATGGAGGTCCAGCAAAACCAAGTCCTGAATCAAAAGGGGCCATTATCATCACATTCATTGTCAACCACATACATCCTAAGGAAGAATGTCTGGATCAGTGGTTCTCAAACCTTAGGGTTCACAAAGATCTTTTAGGCAGCTCTTAACCATGCAATTTGCTGAAACTCAATGCCAGAAAGTCTAAGTCAGGAGGTCTAGGGTGGCTCCGAGGAATGTGCATGTTAACAAGCATCTAAGGAAATTCAAATAGATACATGGTCGACTAACTATAACTTGAGGACCCCTTGCGGGTTAAGGATGGTGGTAACTTGGGATGAGACGTAGGAAAATATGGAAATGGTGTTAATACCCTCTCTCTCTTTTTCTCTTTGAAGAATACAAATAAATGAACCTCTGTTCCCTTTCTCTTTTAAATGCCTGGTGTTAAAATTCTTAATTTGATTGAACCAATGGGTGGGCCAGGATAACTTAAACAGGCTGACTGTTGGAAAATTAACTCAAACTAGTTCGAAAGCAGATCTGCAACAATTCTTTAACCTCTCCAGCTTAAAAACATAAACACACAGATTCTGTGTTTATTTACATTTTTAGTTGGGTTTCTATACCATATTAAATGCCATAAACATCCATGAATATGGCCTTTGTACTCAACTCAAAATTGTACTCGACTCATAATAGCAAACATGACCTAAAGGCCAAGATTTCCATTTATAAAAGGGATTAAAAGCTGTGATGGTTAATTTTGTGTCAACTTGACTGGGCTAAGGGATGCCCAGATAGCGGGCAAAACATTATTTCTTGGTGCGTCTATGAGGGTAATTCTGGAAGAGATTAACATTTGATTCAACAGACTGAGAAAAGAGGTCCAGCCTTACCAGTATGGGTGGGCACCATCCAATCTGTCGGGGACTCAAATGGGAGCAAAGACTAAGGAAGAGCAAGTTCCCTATCTTCTTGAATTGGGAGGGCCATCTTTTCCTGCACTTGAAGAAATATATATATACATATTGAAATAGGTATATAGAGAGAAATACGTATATTGAAATATATATATATATATTTCTACTGGTTCTATTTGTCTGGAGAACTCTGATTAACACAAAAGCCAATCCAATTCCAGAGAAATAACATTTTTATTTGACATTAAACGAGTTCTTTGATCTCTCCTGGTAAATGTCTGATCTAGACAGAATGGAGGTTGGGCCTGGTAAAATATCACCTGCATTGTACATATCATGCTATACATTCAGTCCCCACTTACAAATGTGTGACCTTCTAAAAATTTCTTTCATTAATTGGGTTTTAAGGACTTAGAGCGTACTTCTGCATAGAAGTAATTTTACAGGCTACAACACAATGGGCTATTTAACCTCTGATATAAGCAAAATGCTCTTCAAGTTCAATAAAAAAAAATAGTACACTATTACAGTACTAACAACTATACAAAGCATAAAAATACTAAAATCAATTAAGAAACCATTTTGCTTTTTCTATACATCTTGAAAAATAGTGTGACTAAAAAAGCATTCGTAATTTGAAGAAGATAGTGACTAAGGTAGAAAGTGGAATTTTGACGAGGCCTTACTAGAAATTTCAGGACACGAAATGCTAATGAACGATGGCTCATGTCTGATGCCCCCTCACCTCCCCTCCCAAGCAGATGGTTTCGCTTTTCTTGATTCAAGTGCACCCCAGCACCACTCTGCTCGGTAGCAGCTATGAATAGGGTCACTTAGGACGACTAAGAGGTGAAGAAAAGCAGGAAAACAAAGCAGTTGTTAAGCATCTCCCTGCAGCAGGACACACTGTGCCCAGGCTGGCCCTCGCTGGGAACTGTCACCTACTGTCACCTGTGTCCAATACAGATGTGAAGGGAGACAATCAAAAGGGGGAAAACTTGTTTTCCTCAAATAAATGAGTAAAAGAAAAGAGAGGAAAGATGGGGAAGAAAGATAAAGAAAAAACTAAAATAAAAATAATAAATGACATTAGCAACTCATGTTTTCTGAGCACTTAAAATGTGTTCCCAGCATACCATCCAACTTATATTTTTTACATGAACCACATAACATGGCTAAGAGATAAATATAATTGTATTATTATCTCAATTTTATACATGGGAAGACTGAGGCATAGGAAGCAAAATAATTTGCCCAAAGTCATACTGCTAATAAGCAGCAGAACCAAAACTTAAACTAGTTGGTCTGATTGAAAGCCCATGGTCTTAAAAACTACTAGGCTATTCATAGACATATATATACTACCAACTGTAAAATAGATAGTTAGTGGGAAGTTGCTGTATAACAAAGGGAGATGAACTCGATGATGGGTGATGCCTTAGAGGGCCAGGACAGGGAGGGTGGGAGGGAGTCACGGGAGGGAGAGGATATGGGGATATATGTATAAATACAGCTGGTTCACTTTGGTGTACCTCATAAGCTGGTACAAGAGTGTAAAGCAAATATATTCCAATAAAGAGCTTTAAAAAAAAAAAACAAAAACTACCACGCTATGTATTTGAGAAGAACTGCCCATGGAAGAATTTAGCAGAGTCTAGAGTGGTGAAAATCAGAGAATATTCAGAAATTGTGTTGCACAGATAATTACTTCAAGAGAAAGAAGGAAGTGAGAGGAAAAGATAGTAGATCAGAAATTTATCCAAGTCAGACGTGAGCTGGCATCAGGGGCCCAAGATACTCTCTAGAGGCAGCAAAGGGCTGAAAGGAAGGAGGGCAGAGCAGCTTTGTGGTGAGACAAGAAGGGCAAGAGTTATTACTTAACTGGCACCACATCTGCTACAAACATTCACAAACCAGGTGCACCTAACTTGGGGAATGCCTGCATGCTATTTTATTGTATAGTCTTCAAGGCATTTAAATAAAAATAGCCTACGTCATAAGGCTAACCCTCCACCCCCATATACACACAATGTACATAAAAAAGGCGGCAGCAGCTGAAGGAAATATTACAGAAGAAATCCATAAAAAATTTAATAACTAAAAGAAATCCATGATTTTCTTCTATAATCAAATCATAACAAGCTGTCCTGGAATTCTGACCTTAACTCTTATAAGTCAGCGTTAATTAACACAGTGGGTTCTATAAAGTTACTCCAAAGTTGAAAACAGCAAGAGGTGAATGTGATTCTGTTTTCCAGACTTATTTATGAAAATGAGCATTCCAACATCTAAGTCTGCTGTTGTGACTGAGTACATAGCAAGCAGGACTTGAACGGAAACCAAAAGGGAATTTAAGTGACCTCTCCCAGCAAATACCACTCCTTTCCCCTACCTGTGATCCTGCCCACATCGGAAAAGGGGCCCCAGTATATGATTTTTCTGCTACTTTTAGCAAAATTAGGACATGTTTCAGTTTTCTCTACCAATATTAAGAATTCAATTTAAACCCCAGGATGAAACTGACAAGGGAGCACTCTTAAACATGGGCTCTGAACTGAGTTCCTTTAATTGGAGCTGCAGGCTAATTTAATAGGCTCACTCTGCAAATGGGGTGATTAGCAACCCAATAAGTCATGTGAGTGCCAGCCGACTCTCTTAGCAGGCTGTATGCAGAAGTGTCACCCCATGTTCAGAAGCTGGAACAACGGACACCTCTGAGTTGACGTGACATAATAAAGCCTCCCACTTCATGTCCTTGTCTGTGCTTGCCTTCCAGAACACAAAAGAAGAAATGATTGAAACCGAAAGGTTCCAGAAACAAGAGCATCTGCCACTTAAATGATCTGTCAGGTGATAACAGTGCAGTCAAGACTGCACAGTACTGAAAGAAGATACTCCCCTGACCTGTGGATTGTTTCTTAATCTGATCGTCTTTGGAAGAGATTATGAAGACAGTAAAATTCAAAAAGCCTGACATTCTGAACTGCAATTCTTCATAACATAGGGCCACGCCTCCTTAACTGAAGGAGAGGGAAAGTATCTCACTCTCCAACAGAAATTTGAGGAGTTCTTCCTTGCTGGTATAAATGAGTGGGACAAAATTCCTCTCTGGTCATTGAGCTGCTGTCAGGTCCTTCTAGATTCCCTTTCCCTGGTTTTATTCTCTCTCCACACCTTGGGTCACTGGACAGTTGTGGACTCAATCCCATCTGAAGGAAGATGACTGGATGGTCTAATCTGGGAGCAGTGGTGAATCAGCATTGGTTGCTGCTGGACATCTGTCTGCCCTTCTCTCCGGTAACAGTGCCATATGGTTGTATCACTCAGGCTCCCGGCAGGAAACAGGGCACTCTAAAGAGAGTTTAACAGAGGGATGATGCACAGAGGTGTAGACAGGATCAAGGGAAACCAATAAGGGTGGGGACGCACACCAGGCTAGCAGCAGTGGTTAGTAATTATCACCACTGACCAAAGGGAGAGTTGTAGCCTAGGGGAGGGCACTACAGGGAACACGGCAACTTCCACACTGCAACCCAGCTGGCAAGGAGCCAGGGAAGTCCACCACTCACCCTCCCAGCACCTGCCACCATGGCCTGCTGGCCAAACCGGGTGGAAGCCAGAGGATAAGGAACTTAGGAGTCTGTAGAGGTCAGCCTCCAGGTGCGACAGGACATCTCCAGCACCAGCACGTCAGCCTTTCTTTAGGAACTGCCACCTTCCAGTGCCTTTTCCCTTCATTATGAATACGTGTTTCGTGGTGAGACTACATATAGGTCTGTTCTTCATAGTTCATCATCGTTCAATTTCTGTCAGTTTGAATTCACGGTTCCCTGTTTTATTCGGTAGGTATTAACCTCTTAGAGTCATTATTTATTTTGAAGCTTAAATTGTCCCAGATGTGGCCTGTGGAGCCCTTCCAACTGCTCCTGAGTCCTTCGGACATGCCCCTCTCACTCTGTGAGTGCTTCCTTACTTTCATGCACAAAATGTTGCAGGCTCATCGTTTGCCCTCCCCGCCCCAACCTTTCAATCAGCCATTTCTCCAAGGATCCCTGGCTCCTTTCAGTGGAGAATGGTATTTAAAAACCACAGAATATTATATTTAAAAAGCAATACCTACTGCACAGACATACACTTATATTTATATTTATATTTTACTCTACATCTCCAGCTTTCCATCTATCTATCCATCCATCCATCCAACCATAACAAAGAAAATCATGAACTCACACCAATACCTCCAATTCCAATCCAGTACCACAGGGTTGATTTTATTTTTCTCCCTTTCCATATTTGTACCATGTTTCTCTCACAGTGGGAACCTGGCCCCTCCTCGCCTTGCTTGGGCTTGGACCCTCTCCAGGAGCTGCCCGCCCCCACAGGGAGAGCCTTGTCACCCTTCTCAGGCGCTGACACCTCGCTCTGGGCCACCTTCATCCACAGACACCGTCCTCATCCCGCCTGAGCTCCAACACTCCGTGCCAGGCCATCCTCTGTTCTGACACCCTCCTCATCCTGCCTGATCTCCAGCACCTGCACTAGATGGACAGCTCCTCACCCCACGTGGGCTTTGACACAATACACTGAGCAGTCCCCTACGGGATGTTCTCATTACCCTCCCCTGTACAGACCACCCTCCCACTGGGATGCCCTCCTCACCCCCACTGGGTCCAACACCCTGCTCCGTTGCCACCTCAGCTTGCTACTCCTGCCCCCAGCGAAAACTCTTCGCTTGCTCAGCCCCACTTAATGGCTTTTTTGTGGAATGGTTCAGAAAGGGAAAGGAAAAGACGGGAAGAAGAAAAGAAACAGAAAGAGGAAGAACAGGAGTGTTAATTTTATAGACTATAAACCAAGGGCATTAGTGGCCATGTTACCCCCATTACGAAGAACTGCCTAAGAAAAATGCCAATACAGGCAAAGTCAGAGTTAAGAGCTGCGAGAGAAAGATTTCCAACATCATGTGAACACCTGGGTCCAGCCATGCCTGAAGCCAGGTATGCAACCAGATTTTCACTATGTAAAGCAGTAAATTATGTGCTCAAGCTAGTTTCAATTAGGATTTATGTCACTAGCAATCGGCAAAGTCTTAATAAATAGTGTCACCTTCATTTTTAATCTAATTTTTATCTTGTGGTATAATTCTAATAACTGACTAGGGTTATGAAATATATCTAATACTAAGTCCTTATTAGCTATCATAATTCATATAACTGGATTTTTCCCTCAATAACTTGACAATATGTGAGCAGGATTATCTTATAGCTCTACACTATAAGCAGAACCCAGCCCCTAGCATGTATTTCATAAATATTTGTTGACTCTGGCATGAGGTCACACCTGTTCTTTATAGGCCCCACTAAGAACTGAAGTCACGGACTTCCCTGGTGGTCCAGTTGGTAAGACTCCGAGATCCCAATGCAGGGGGCCCAGGTTTGATCCCTGGTCGGGGAACTAGATCCCACATGTATGCCACAACTAAGAGCCCATGTGCCAAAACTAAACATGCCACAACAAAGATCCCGAGTGCTGCAACTAAGACCCAGTGCAGTCTAAATAAATAAATATTAAAAAAAAAAAGAACTGAAATCATATTCCTTAGTCTAAGCCTGGTATCTGAGACCCTATGCCCTTAGAATGCTTACAGACAACCTAAAGAAAACTGCCTGCTTGTACACTTAAAATATCACATATTATTCCGATAATCATAGCAAAAACTAACACTTGTTCTCTTCTAAGTGCCATGGGCTTTACATATAGTATCTCATTTAATTCTCACAACAAATCCTATATTATAGATAGTATAGGTAGTATTATTGTCAGTCCCATTTTAAACAGAAAACCAAAGCCAGAGAGGTTAGCTGATTTGCTCAAAGGCACCCACCTAGTCAGTGTCTGTGCCAGGATTTGAACTCACGCAGCTGTGGGAAGACATTCAGGAACCTTTTTGATGTGGGCCGAGCAATGGGATTCAGAATGTCCTGCTTGAGCAGTGGAGGAGCTGAGGGTGCGGGGCGTGGAGACTAATATCACCCTGTTTGGTCCTGAGGGATGGCTGGTTAGCCAAAGACGGGTAAGATTCCTCAGAGGAGGAACAACCTAAGACAGGCACAGCCGCAGAGGGGCCAACAGGGGTGGTGCATAGAGCCTTCCTTATATCACCGTGTTTGGCCCTGGAGGATGACTGGTTAGCCAGAGACGGGTAAGATTCCTCAAGGGAGGAACAACCTAAGACAGGCACAGTCGCAGAGGGGCCAACACGGGTGGGGCACAGACCCCTAATATCTGAGAGAAGTCTCCTGCCCCCAGGGCTGTTTTGCTCTCCACCCCCAGCTCAAATCCACACCTGCTCAACTCGGACCCAGGAAGTAAACAAAGATAATTGCCTCAGTCATGTGAGGCCTTTGATTGTTTATGAGTGTAACCTGAGAATGTTAGCCCACGAACTCAATAAAAGCAGCCTGGGATGAGTCAGCGGGGCTCTTGATCCGAGAGGTCTTGAGCCCCCCGGTCCCACTTTTCTCTTCAGTCTGTGTCTGTGTCTTCTTCAAGCTTGCGGCACCCGTCACTCACCTCGAGTCGCCGAGCTGGTCTCGGCACGCAGCCTGTCTTCAAAGCTGCCTTCCTTTTTTCCTTTTAGATCATCTCTGATTTTTTTTCCAATTTGTAAATGTGGTAAAATACACATAAAATTCACCATAGCACCCATTTTTAAGTGTACAGTTCAGTAATATTAAGTGCATTACATTGTTGTGCAAAGATCTCCTGAACTTTTTCCTCTTGCAAAACTAAAACTCTACACCTGTTAAATAACTCCTCCTTCCAGAATTCCCCCAGTCTCTGGAAATCACTACTAGTCTACTTTCTTTTTTCTTTTTTAATAAATTTATTTATTTATTTATTGGCTGCACTGGGTCTTTGTTGCTGCCCATGGGCTTTCTCTAGCTGCGGTGAGGCAGGTTACTCTTCATGGCGGTGCACAGGCTTCTCACTGCGGTGGCATCTTTTGTTGCAGAGCTTGGGGTCTAGGTGCATGGGTTTCAGTAGTTGTGGCACATTGGCTCAACAGCTGTGGCACACAGGCTCAGTTGCTCTGAGGCATGTGGGATCTTCCGGGACCAAGGATCAAACCCAAGGCCTCTGTGTTGGCAGGCGGATTCTTAACCACTGCACCACCAGAGAAGTCTCTAGTCTACTTTCTCTATCTATGAATTTGACTAATCTAGGAACCTCATAAAAGTAGAATAATAGTGTTTTTTTGTGGGTGACTGGTTTGTTTCACTTAGCATAATGTCCTCAAGGTTCACCTATATTGCAGCACATGTCAGGATTGCTTTCCTTTTTAAGGCTGAATAATATCCCATTGTATGTTTATACCATGTTTTACTCATTCATCTGTTGATGGACATTTGTGTTGCTTCTAAAAGCTGCCCTTCTTAACCACTACACGTAACATCTCCCACATGCCCTGCCGCCTGCTCTCTACATTCACACCCTCGTGCAGGACTGCCCCAGCTTGGGTGCCGTGCTCTGCCTACCTGTCTGTTCTTTCTTCCCACTGCAAGCTGGTGCCTCCACCTGGCTCTCCCTTGGCACCTGTCTAGCCCTGGGCTGAGTGGAGGAGGGCTTTAGTCCTAAGGTCCAGTTTCTCCCTGTCTACCCAGGTTGCTGTGGTTCGCCCTCTATGCCAGCTCTATCAGGAACCACATCACTACAAAGGACAGTTCCTAAGGAATGGTGCTCTCGGCATACAAATTACTTGGGAGATGAATCCTTCCTATCTCTTTTGAACATCCCTCTCAGGCACGCTGCTGACTGAAGCCAGGAAGCTCCTATTACTATTAATAACTCAACAGACAAGAGGGAAGGAAGGAGCCATGCTCAAAAATAAAACAATGATGAACGCAGTGCACGAACAAGGCCGAGACAAATAACTATAAGGTATTCTGGATTCATACGTTTCCAAGGCCAATTAATGTGCCGAAGTCTAGTATTGCGCATTCTCTGAAAACACAATGCCACAAGGAAAATACTAATAAAGACCAGTTATTTTTCACATGATAAACTCGAAATCAAGGGTTACGTCTGTCTTCTTCTCCCTAGCTCTCTGAAGGCACAAAGTAAGCACTTATTCATAAAACTAATAAAAATCCAGATGAAAGAACGTCCTTGTCAGCTTGCACTGCTCTATTAGCTATTTTTAGCAATAAAAGGGGACATGAGCAGGAAAGGCCACCATTTTACTTGCCACAATAAAAAGACGAAAGGGATTAAGATTACTTAAAGAATATTTAGAAATTCACCTCATCCTCCAATCCACTCCCTCCCCATCCCACATCCTTGAAAGAGCTTTATATTTTTATCTTTCGATTCCAAGATCTCATCCTCCTCAGCACCTTCTTCCCATAGAGTATGAAGACTAGCACAGCCCTGAAGTGTCAGAAGTGATGCCTGCCCCATAAGGCCTTTTCACCTCCTCTCTCCAGGGTTCAGAGGGAGCCAAAACAGGCACCCAGAGAACTCTCATAGTTCATCACACTGGAGGGTCTAAACATTCATTCAGATATCCACACGCCCCCACATTCTACAAGCAGTTACTGAACCTACCCTGAGTCAGATGCTCTTAGGGACACAGTGCTGGACAGTCTGGACAATTACTGTAGATCTTTATGTGCTACAAAGTCATCACCAAGCCCTTTCTAAACCCCAAACATGTAAAATACACCCCCCTTTAAAGTCTGATAAATCTTCAGGTTATTTTCTTCTTGCTAGACTGTGGTCTGATTTCCTTATAGTTACTTTTATTTTCTTTTTATACTTTCTATTTGGTATTTATTTTACTAGATAGCTTAAATTAATCCTCCCAAATTGCTAACTAGTCACCTCAACAATATTTTTAAGAAAAAAATCTCTTTTGCCGCTGTTTTATGTTACCTCTTGAATCACACACTTAATTTTTTCATGTGACAGGGACATGAATTTTTTAAAATACTTCCCAATGCCTTTTCTTTGATAATCCACTTCCTTCCCCTGCTGTCCCTAAGATGGGGAAAAGAAAAGGCATATTAAGGCTTTTTCCACTATTGGTCCAGTGAAGACTGAGAGCAAGATGAGACTGGTTACAGGCATTCATATACTATAATACTATGCATTATAGTATAATATGAAACATACATACATACATACAACAAAACAATATTTTCCATGTGTGGATGAATACAAAAATATTTTAACTACTGTAACTTTTTGTGCTTTAAGATCTGATAAGGATAGCCTTTCAAAATATACTTTTTCAGAATTTCCTTTGTAAATTCTGACTATTCTTTCAGATAAACTCTTCTCTCCATCCCAATCAGACTTTAATTGCTATTATATTAAGTCTATAAATCACTGTAAATTGGGAAAATCTCTACATAATCTAGTCTTCCCATCTGGGAGATATTTACTTTTAATGAACATGGACAATCATGCTTCTGAAAGTCACCCTTCAATTCCAGAACCCCTGACCATGGCCACGGTGACCTGTCTTTGTGGATAACACACTCAGCTGAATTCAGTAGCAAAATCACAGAGCCTCACCATGAAAAAGTCCCCTGAGTCTTCTCAATCACTGGCCAACATTTATTAAGGCACTTCCTAAAGTTAGGAGCTAAAGATATAGTCCTGCCCTCGAGACTCTTATAACTTAGTTGAATAGGTATGTAATAGTCCCAGAATGAAAATTAAGCATAAAAGATAGTTTATATTAAATATCAAATATGCAGTACCTATAGAAGGGGTAAAGTGATAAAGAGGACCGAGACCATTGGTTAGAAGATGCAAGTGTGAACAGGACTTGAGGGGGCCTGGAATGGCATGGTCCTATTTAGACAAGTGAAGATAAGAGCCCAGCACAACGTCAGATATATAGGTAGTCCATAACTGCTACATAAACAAGGAGGATGGGCTTGCCAGGCACGGGTAACACCATGGACAAGGGCATGGGGGAGGAGAATAAATGCACGTGGTGTCCCTGGAGAATAATGAGTTAACCAATTTCTCCATAAGGTTGTGAAGAACAGTTGAAAGAGGTGGGCAAAGGAGGGCAGTTTCAAACTGGTGAGGGCTCATAGGATAATCTCACCTAAATTTCCTATCAGGGGCTCGTAACTACTGGATTTGTTGTTACTGTTCAATTCAATTCCACAATCATGTACCGAGCACCTACACATCCCAGGCACTGTGCACTCATAATGTAAAAATGAGTAAGACATTCTCTCTGTACTCAAGGATCTCCTAGTCAAATAGTCAAACATACAATCAAACAACTTCCAAACAATGCAGCAGGTATTATACAGAGAAATGCAACCTCCTAGAAAGAGGGCACAGAGGGAAAAGGTATGGAAGGCTTCTGGGAGGTGGTGGTGCTTCAGCTGAGTTTGGTGGATGAACAGGCATGGTTAAGCGCTAGGAGAGGCTGGGGATCCCAGAAACTGATAGAGAAAAGGTGTGAGAACGTGAGTCTGGGGCTGTACATGGGTAAGGGTGTCTGAAAAGTAGAGCTCGAGGGGCAGGAAGTGGGCACACAAGACCAGAGAAATAGGTAGGTGTTTATCATCCAAAGGAATCTGGATTCACCCCATAGGCAATGGGGAGCCACTGAAGACGTTTATATAGAAGGAATAACACAGTCAAGATTCGTTTTGGAAAGAAAACTCTGGCAGGATTAAAGAGGCCCGGAGAGGAGCTAGGAGAGTTGGTAGGATTGTACCCATGTTGGTTTTTTATTGCCAGTATTAGCAGTAATGTGGGTTTCACCCTATAGCACGTACCCTAAACTCAGTTCTTTCCCCAGCTCTGGCACAAAACAGGTAGGCACCTTGAATACATCATTTCTCCTCTGTGGTCCTCAGTTTCCTCGTTGCAAAACGGAGAAGTTATATGAAATGATCCCTAAGCTCCAGGTGGTGACAATTTTTCAGACCCTCTCAGGTATTCTCAAAGAAAGGCTGAATGTGCAGAAAAGGGGGATGGGGTGGGTTTCGGTCAATAGAATTTACCTTGATTTCCATGGAAGGTAAACTAATTTACATAAGCATGCCATTGAAATTTTTTTATAGTTTTTATCTTTATTGCAATTATTTGCTTGGTGAGACTTTTTTTTTTTTTTCTGGCTGCTCTGTGTGGCTTGCAGGATCTTAGTTCCCCAACCAGAGAGACTGAACCTGGGCCCTCAGCAGTGAAAGTACAGAGTCCTAACCTCTGGACTGCCAGGGAATTCCCCATGCTATCAAATTTATCAAAGATTTTCTTTTTAGGATTCATCTAAGTTATAGGGAGGCTTAAAATTCTGTTTGTGTACTATGTGTATTTGCATGGACTTTAAATTAAACTGCATTTATGAAAACCCTGTGAGCTCTCTGAACTAAATACTATATTTCAGTACTAAGAATTATGCCCATGCACAGAGTGCACCCAGAGGAACATTCACTCTCCGATTGCTTATGCAACCTCCCAGTCCTAGCTCAGCCCAGCTTCATTAAAATCTCTATTAGTGCAACTCCGTTATGATTAAATATTCTTCCTACTTTTTCAAGAAGAAAAAAATGCAGCTAACTCTCGATAGCCTGTGTCAACTGGGGACATGGATCACAGGGATAAATTAAATCCATAAATAATCCAGAGCCTTCATTTAAGCCCAGAGCTTCAATCTCCTTCCTCAACAAACCTTTTCCAAGAACTGCTAACAAAGTATTCAAACTGACTTAAATGAGACTCGTTTGCGCAGGGTCAGCTCCAGGCAAAGCTGGGAGGTGGCTACCTGCTGCCCTCTGTCCCCAGAACCCCCACTGCCTCTGTGCTCTATGTCTCACTCATAATAAACTTCCTAAATACCAAATCGCAGTCCTCATCTTATCGGATCATCCTGCAGCCCCTGACACTGCTGACTACGCCTGTTTTTCTGAATCTCTTCCCAGGGCCGCTACATCTACTCTCCCCTGGTTCTCCTCCTACTTTGTCAATATGATATGTGGGGATATCTTTAATGTCAGTGTCTCCCCCATCACCACCCCCAGCTGACTTTTTCTTTGCATGGTCTTCCTGGAAGATATCATCCACGCCTGTGCGTTCAAATATGATGTCATATAAATGTAGCTCTCTTCTGAGCTCAGATGTTTAGTAAACACCTATTGTCAGCTTAATAAGCACCTATTGTTGTGCCATGACCAGTAGTTGGATTCCACCTCAGTTTTCCAGCCCGTATCTTAGTAGAACCCCTGCTTCATGTACGAATTGAGTCAAACATTATCCGCACTCCAGTTATATTAAAACTTCTGTTGGCCGCACTGTCTTATCATCACTGTCCATTCAAGGCTACTGTCTCCCCAGTCACTGATGTGCAGGTGCGAACGTGTTACATCAGTTCATTTGTAACTGCAGTGCGAGCAAAAATGGATGCCCCACTTGTGATTTGCACAAAAGAAGAGCAGCATGCAGCGATTCATTTTGCAGAGTCAACACTCGGCAAAAACTTCGTTTTGAGGTGTTAAAGCATCCTCCCTATAGTCCTGATCTTCCTCCATCGGACTTTCACCTGTTTGGTCCCCTGAAAGCAGCACTATTAAAGATGAAGATTCACTTCTGATGAAGAAGTGAAGACAGCGGTGCATTTGTGGCTTGCGACTCAGCCTAAAACATTTTTTAATCAGGGAATATGGAAGCTTGTTGACAGATGAACAAAGTGTATTGAAAAGCAAGGAGATTATGTCAAAAAATGACATATTTGTCTTTTCTAAAAGTTAATTAAAATAAATTCTACAGCCAGAGTGCGGATAATTTTTGACTCACTCGCGTACTTCTCATATCAGAGAGAGCTGTTGTATAACAGGCTGTGACTTACAGCTCTATGGCTTTGCTAATAACTTCATCCCCTTCTAAACTCTAATTCATCTTTCAAAACCCACTTGCGAAGTCAAGTCTTTTGTGAAGACTTATCTGCTCTCTCTTCCTACTCCTGCAGAATTACTAACCTTTACCACTGGACTCAGAAAACACACTTTAGTTATACCAATCTGTAAAAGCATTGAGTACACTAAAAATAGTTGATGGTACATTGGACCATCTCCTTAACCGTATTGCAAACTCCTTGAAAGTAGAGACCATATTCTATTCAGTTTTGTATCTCCAGTGACCAGTGCACTGCCCATCACGTAGGGATCATATACACTCTATCTAGGTAAAGGCTTTTAACTGCACGAAAAGGTGGGGTACTTATGGATTGTGTTGGGCAGGCTTTAGGTTGAGGGCTTGGAGTGGATGCTTAGGCCAGACTAAGGGAGTTGGAAAGAGGGTGTATGAACTGAGACATGGTACTGGAGATGCAGATCTTTCCTGCCCATGCAGATTCCTTTCTAAGGGAGTGTGAACAAATCACAACCTGCTGCCTCCATGACCATGTTCCCATCACATGGCCTCACTCCTAAACTCAGGCACAAATGATTGGTCCAAGGATAGACAAGTGACTCATTTAAGCCAACAAATAGGCTAGAAAGCAGCCTATAGCCTGGCTCAGAAAGATGAGGAAGACCAATAAGACATCTCTCTCTCTCTCTCCCCCCACCCCTCAGAAAACAGTCTGAAGTAGTTAGTAATGGGAACTGAAGCTTAAGAGTCATGGTATAGAAGGATCCTAGAAAGTGCTGGCCATAATAACTTTTTAAAAGCCCAAGTTATTAGTAAGCAGAGTAAACAAGGCAGCAGAGAATAGAGCATATGACAGAGAATAGTTGGGACCCTAAGAGAGGCAGGGAGGAAGAGGGAGAGGGAGAGGAAGGGAAGGGAGAAAGAGAGAGAGAAAGAGAGAGAGAGAGAGACCGAGCTTTTTCTCAGTGGCTTCCCAGTTCTTATTTCTGTGAGATCTAGTTCCTTCCTTGGTTGCCCATCATATAATCTCCTTTTCTTGGCCTTTCGTGAATAGATCTCTGTCCCTTACGACAGTCAATATAAAAATAAAGAAGGCTGCAGGGAAGGAATTATAAAGATGCTGAAGATAAACTTTATCAGTTTCATAATTTGCCTACAGCTAAATCTGCACATAAGAAAGTGAAGTTAGACCCCTATCTTATACCACACACAAAAATTAACTCAAAATGGATCAAAGATTTGAACGAAAGACCTGAAGCCATAAAAATCTTAAAGGAAAGTAAGTTCTTTGATATCAGCCTTAGAGATGATTTTTTGGATTTGTTGCCGAAAGCAAAGGCAACAAAAACAAAAATAAGCAACTGGGACTACATCAAACTAAAAAGTTTCTGCACAGCAAAAGAAACCATCAACAAAATGAAAAGGCAACCTACTGGATGGAAGAAAATATTTGCAAATCATCCAAAATATAAAAGGATCTCATACAACTCAATAGCAAAAGACCCAAATAATCCAATTTTAAAATTGGCAATAGACATTTTTCCAAAGAAGACATACAAATGACCAATGGGTACATGAAAAGGTGTTCAATATCACTAATCACCAGGGAGATGCAAATCAAAACCACAATGAATTCTCACCTCATACCCATTAAAAAGGATATCATCAAAAAGAGAAGCAATAATAAGTGCTAGCAAGGATGTGGAGAAAAGGGAACCCTTGTACACTGTTGGTGGGAATGTAAATTGCTGCAGCCACAGTGGAAAACAGTATGGAGGGTCCTCAAAAACTAAAAAGAGAACTACCATAAGATCCAGTAATTCCAATCCTGGATATACAGCTGAAGAAAATGAAAAAACTAACTCGAAAAGACACATGCACCCCCAAGTTCATCACAGCATTATTTACAATAGTCAAGATATGGAAGCAACCTAAGTATCCATCGATAGATGACTGGATAAAGAAGGTGTGGTATATACATATATACACATACATACATATATATATTAAATATATATAATAGTAATAAGTAATATTATTCAACCATTAAAAAGAAAGAAATCTTGCCATTTGCAACAACATAAATGGACCCTGAAGGCATGGACCCTAAGTGAAATGAAAGACAAATACTGTATGATCCCGCTTACATGTGGAATCTAAAAAAAACAAGAACAAGAGAAGAAAATGAGCTTATGGGTACAAAGAACAGATAGGTGGTTGCCAGAAGCAGGGGGTTAGGGGGTGGATGAACTGGGTGAAGGCGGTGAAAAGCAAAAAGCTCCAGCTATAAAATAAAAAGTCTTGGAGATGTAATATACAACCGATGACTATAGTTAATATTAATGTATCATATATTTGACAGTTACTAAGAGAGTAAATATTAAAATTTTTCATCACAAGAAAAAGGAATGAAAATGAGAGGAAATTATCCTTCTCCTTTTCCTTAACCACACTTCATAGCCCCAGCTCTCAGAACCCATAACTCAAGCTGCTAATCCTAGAGCCATGGATAAATTAAGCCTTGAAATAAATAGGCTTTTAAGGGGTGCCTGAGAAATCAACTATTATTTTTAACATTTCTGTGGGATGGTGAATTCCCAGATGATTCACTCAACAAATGTTTACTGGTTATCTGCTATGTGCAAGACACTAAGCAAGGAATTTGTTCAAGGGGAATGGACTCTGTTTTTGTGGAATTTACATGCTGGTTGGGAAGAGAGAAATACATAAGCAAGAAGACAAAAATATAATCACAAACTCATGTTATGTGTTATAAATGAAACAAGAAACTGAGAAAGAGAATAACAAGAGAAACCTATAAGGCAAGGCCTCTCTGAAGAGCTGACATTTGAGCCAAGACCTATAGGATGGAAAGCAGTGAGCCACGTGTACACTGGGAGTGTGATGTGGGGATGCAGCAGAGCCCTAGGGCAGAGAACCCACTGTGTGTTCAAAACACCAGACAATGTTGGCTGAAGACTAGAAAGCAAGTGGTTGAGGAGAAGCAAAAGCCATATCACATAAGTTTGTAGCCTCTTCAAAGGATTTTGGATTTTAGTCCAAGTACAATGGGAAGCTATTAACAAATTATAGCCAGGGGAATAAAATGAGCTGGTAAATACCTATGAGAAAGCATTCCTATCTGTGGGTGGGTAATTGATGGGAGGAGCCAAGAGTAGAAGAAGGGAGGCCAGTTACTGCACTAATGTAATAGTACAGGTGAATAATAAGAATGTCTTAGGCTAAGGGTCCATGGACAAAGTGTAAGGATTCAAGATATTTTAGAATCAATAGGACTTGCTTATAGATTGTATGTGAGGTGTATCAGAAACAGTTACATGAATAGTTGGGTGGATGTGTGTGCCATTTGCGGAAATAGGGGAAACTGGAGATAAGGGGATAGGTTTGCAGGAGAAAATAGAGTTCCATTTAGGATATGCTACTTTTGAGATGTTTGTGAGGCATCTCAGGGGAGAAGTCAAACAGGCAGATTACCTTCTGAACATAATGTTTGGTAAATCAATGACTGCCTACCTTCATGTTTAGCTATTTCACTTGTCGTTTTAATGGTTAAGGCTATTTCAGTCTTTATTTTTCATGTCTTCCCTTGTGACAATAAACAAAGTGGGTTCAAAAATGTAGGGGCTGATTCCATGTCTCCTTCAAATATATATTATAATGATCTAAGTAGGGATAATGGTAATAAAAAGAAATAAGGTCATGGATAGCCTCCGTATTATTTATGTGACTAATTATCAGCTTCTGCATTATTTATAAATGACTGAAATGTAGGAAATACAAAGTTCCAACCACAACACTGAACTCATCTATAGAGAATCCTATGTAGAAATTTCATACATATATAGATAGGTAGGGCAGCATTATTTTTCTATTCCATAGGCTGTCAATATTGAGTGCTGACTTGAAATTATAAAAATATATGATAGACCTGTGACTATCTTAGGGCCAGTCTCCTTAACCAAGAAAGGGTCCTTATTATACTAACTGTTACTGAAAGCTGACTTCCCATTCCTGACTACAATAGTTTGTGGAATCAACCATATAAAAACACCAAAACAAAGAAAGGCACTCAGCAATAGCATTTACACAAAACCAGCACAAGTATGCTTGATAAGCTATGTCTGTGAGTAAAATTTTTGCAAATCAAATCCAGTTTTCCTACTTACTCACATTTTGCCTTAAGAGAAGTTTATCTTTGCTCCTAACTGATCTCCAATTGACAGTAGCTCCTAATGTTTCACATTTATGTTCCTTTTCTCCTTAGTCACTTTGAATTCATCAATGCTATATAAATGTATACTTGAATGCCCAAGGAATAACTCTGTGCAAAAAAAAAAAAAAAAAGATACTACAGTGAATCTTTACAGCATAGGATTCTTTGAAATGTAGATATTGATCTTTTAATTTTCCTGTTTAATTAGTTGGAGAATTTAATGTGAGTACCAAATAATAAAACCTATGTTTTCTTAAAAGGATAGATGACAAAATGCTATGGCCAGTATTTCCATGCTCTCACTACTGTGGTTCCCCCTTCCAACTCTCAAGATGATGGAAAGAAATACACACAAAGTCTAGATTCCAAAAGTATCCAATAGAAGCACCTCATGTTCTTCACAAGAGGTTCTTTTCCTACGTCAGAGTAGTCCCCATAAATTTCACAAGATGGGCTCAGAGATCCCAAAAGTACAATAAATTCCTGGTAGTCTGAAGTATATCCCCTCCTCTGCTACCTACTCTGTAATAAAACTTCAGTCTGGATTTCTCCAATCGTAAGTCTCAGTATCAGACCTCCACTCCCACCTGTAGAGCAATTTCTTAGGACCAATGTATGTCCACCACTTCCTACCAGTTCTGCTTGTTGGTCTATCCCAATGGCATAAAAGATGATTCTTTTTCTGGATTCAAATACTTTGATTTGGCTTTGGGGTCACAGTTGTCCTTCATCCAACCCCATTTAGACATCACCTCTGTAAAGGACTCCCAGAGGAATTTTAGCCACTAAACATAAATTCCCAAGTTATTTATTTAAAACCTTCCATTTGCCAGAAAGCCCACACCTGGTACTTCTATGACACCACTGTAGACATGCTGTGAATTTAGGGATCCTGCTAACCATGCCAAGTTATTGAGATTCACTTTCAGGGCTCATGGGGGCTGTACCCAAATACCTTCACTTGAATGCTCAAATTGGATTTTATTAACACATTTTGCCAAGCCAGAGAGACCTGTCCTCCAATACGAGCTCTACCATACTTCTGCTTGTGTGTTCTTGACTGTTACTTAAGCTTTCTAAGCCTTGATTTCTGCACCTGTAAAATAAAAGTACTAATCATAGCCACTTCATAAGGTTCTATAGGGTTAAATGAGAAAATGCCATAAACCTCTTAGCACGTTTTCTGGCATAGAGCAAGCAGACAAGAACTGAACCTCTTAGCACGTTTTCTGGCATGGAGCAAGCAGACAAGAACTGATAGTTGTTAAAGTGGTGGTGGTGGTGATGGTGGTGGTGGTGGTGGGGGTGGGGGTGGTGGTGATGGTGGTGGTGATGGTGGTGATGGTACTGTTAGCTAAGGTGTAATCTTCATGTGCCTTCATGATATTTCTTCAGTCAACTCTTGAATAGATAAGCTCCCTAGCTGTAACTCAGCCCAAGATACTTTCCTTCAAAAACACATCAAAATATAGCCAGAGTCTCTGATGTGGCTCACTAGATTACTTCACGTGGGCTATGTCCTAAAAGACAGGAATGCTGTCCCAAGACTTCAGTTTCTTTGCATGATTCAGTGCTGCATTGTGAAAACATCTTCTACCTTTCTGTGTTCATTTGATCTCTCTTTTCTCTCCCCAATTGTCAGTTCCATTGCCAAATAATTATCAACACATATTAAAAAATACACACAACTTCAAGAGCACAGACCCACATAAGTATTCTGCAGGATTCTGAAGTACTTGGGCAGCCACGGGAACACAAAGGGGTCTGGGAGAGGAGCATGTATCAGGGTCACGATAGCAGCAGAAGTAGCTGCACTAGATGCAGGGTTCACTACCTATGCTACTTATTTCCAGTATGATAAAAAAGGAAAAAGCAGATCTTAGACAATTATTTTTGCAACACATGCAATGCCTGACATATTTCAAAAAGTCCCAAATTAATTGAAAGCATAAATGAATTCTCAAGGGAAAAATTACTTCATTTTCTGAGAAATAGTCACTACTTGGACAAGTAGTTGTGGTTTATTAAGTGGATGTGTATCTGGAAGTTGTCTTCCTTTCACAGGTTTTACAAGCATGACACTTTTTGTTTTTTGCTTCACACGTACCTAATGATCTCAATACAACAAATTTTCATTGTGTGATGCTAAACTCTACCTGAATGGCACCAAAATGTTACAATACTATTTGATAACTCTATAGGAGTATTTTGGCCAAAAGTAGATCATTGTGTAGCCCCTAATGACAGGTCCTGTACTTGTGGAAGATAAGCCTACTGACTACTACCCTAACTTCTTAACTTTGGGAAGCTAATGCTTGCTTTCAGGAGTGTCCCTGATGGCATCCCAGGCCCATTCTGACCTATCAGTTTGTATTCTAAGAAAAAGGAGGAAAACTGAGCCCCAATATGGGAATTAAAATTGTAACTTCTCAAGGAAATTCTTTTTTAAAAAAATATTTATTTATTTATTTATTTATTTATTTAGGCTGTGCCGGGTCTTAGTTGCGGTATGTTTTATTTGATTGATTGCTTTCTCCTTTTATCAAACTTCTCCACATCGTGATTTACAAGAGTCCAGGAAAGTAAGAGGAATCCTAGAGGCCATGGTTCAGAGACTCACAGGTAAGGCAGACAATGGGACCAAGAGTGGAGAACAAATTGGACAGATGGGTTCAGAACAGGACTGCCTAAGATATAATATTGGCCTTTTGAGGGGGACCTGTGCTGTTACAGAGGAAGAAGGTTGTACTTACATCCTTACAGACTTCTCTTGGATGTTTAACAGCACCAAAAAGATCCAGGAAGTAAAGGAAATTTAGTAATGGAGCTAATAACCCCATATCTGGTTCCGTGGGCTCTTCATATTTGGGATCTAATCTCTTGGTTTAATCTGGGCACTCTGGACTTCTGATGGAGAAGCAGACTACAAACTCTGATCACAATCCTTCTTTTAGTATTTGTGTCACAGTGTTCAGATGTGTGATCTCTAGGGTCTTAAATGCTGCAGTGCAGCCTCTGTCCCATCAAATGACCTAATAAGCAATCACTGAGCAAAAAGAGTGGGAAAACTTGATACTTATAGAGGTACAAACAACCACCCCCAGATACCTGATATGCAAATGTGACACCTCGAACACTAGGTGAAGACCTAGATTGATCACACCCTGCGATATAAATGACCTATTCTTCAGTTCAGGCTGAAGAATGGCCACAGGTGGACATAAGAACCCTAAATCATCTACAGTAGTCCCCCCTTATCTGCAATTTCAGTTACCCAAGGTCATCCACAGTCTGAAAATATTAAATGGAAAATTCCAGAAGCAAACAATTCTAAGTTTTAAATTCCATGCAGTACTAAGTAGCATGATGAAATCTCATGCATCCTGCCTGAGACATGAATCCTCCCTTTGTCCAGCACATCCTGCCCCTGAGTAGCCATCTGGGTTATCAGATAAACTGTCACAGTATCACAGTACCTGTGTTCAAGTAACCCTTTTTTTACCTAATAATGGCCCCAACGTGCAAGAGTAGTGATGCTGGCAATTTGGATCTGCCACAGAGAAGCCATGAAGTGTTTCCTTTAAGTGCAAAGGTGAAAGTTCTCAACTTAATAAGGAAAGAAAAAATCATACGCTAAGATCTACAGTAAGAACAAATCTATCTGTGAAATTGTGAAAAAAAAGAAATTCATGCTAGTTTTGCTGTCACACCTCAAACTGTAAAAGTTAAGACCACAGTGCATGATAAGTGGTTAGTTAAGATGGAAAAGGTATTTTGAGAGAGACCACATTAACACAACTTTTATTACAGTATTCTGTCATAATCATTCTATTTTATTACTAGTTACTGTTGTTAATCCCTGACTGTACCTAATTTATAAATTAAACTTTATCATAGGTGTGCATATATAAGAAAAAACATAGTATAACACAGGGTTCAGCACTATTCACGGTTTCAGGCTTTCACCGTGGGTTTTGAACCATATCTCCCACAGATAAGGGGGAACAACTGTACCTCCAATTGCACAACTTAGACATCAAGGAACTACCTTGGAATTATCTACTTTCACACACACACACACACACACACACACACAGATGTCTACTTTTACATGACTTGTCTAGTCCACTGTCCTCATTAGCATTACTTTACTATCCCAGGGGACACTTGCTGAGGCTACAAGTACCTTGATTGTTCATCACAAGAATCTGCCAAAAGACCATCACTTCTTCAATAAGTATCAACACTCTTGGACCCCCCCCACCTTGCTGTTCTCACCAATCCTAAACTACTATACTGCCATGCTTACTCAGTCCTCATCAAGTGCCCTCACTGAAAGACTCACCTTAAACCACAGTTCCAATTCTCAGTAAAATCCCAGCAATGGCAAAGTTAAAGGAGAGACAGCCACAGCTCTATGGAGATCATGTTCCTTGCTGCGGTAAGCTATAAACTCAGGTCTGTCTGATCACTTGGGTGAGCTGGTGATACTTTGTGAGTCAGCGTCAGACAATTAGAAAGAGATCCAAACTCGGTAGTCAGAAAACTTTTTAGGATTCTGGCTTTAACATCTACTAGCTGTAAAACCAAACAATGAGTTTCCTTGTTTGTATTTTAATGATAAAAACATAATTTCCTCACAAAGTTGAAGATTGGATCAAATAATGTATGCATGTAAAAGTACCGTGTAAGTTGTAAAGCTGTATACAAACATTAGTTATTACTACTATTAAGCAGGATATTCACCAAACTGGCGGGCCACCAGGGCCACCAGAAGCCACGTTAAGCTCTGTGGCTACAACATACCACAAGATCAGATGTAGACTCCTGGGTAACCTGGGGCTCCCTACTTCCTACAAAGAACAGCTTGCTCTGGTCAAGACATCCTCATAAAACCACCCCCTTTTAACATATAAAACCTTCATTACACTTTTTTCAACAATACAGAAATAAAAATCAAGATCATTGTAACTAATAAGCTAATATATTTCCAAAATGTGTCTTGTAGCAAGCAAATATAAAAATGGAAAGCTGAATTTATTAAGCTAATCTATATTAATTTTTTTAAAGAAAAACATGAAGTATTTGAGTAGAAATGAGAAGTTTATTATTACCATTACCAAATATAACTCAGACTTTGGAAAACAAAATTGTATAAGTAATCCTTATGAATCAGGTATCTATGGAAATAACTACATTACAATACAAAAATGGATAATCATTTATCTGGATTATTTTTCTCCAGACAATTTAGCTTTTTGACACATACATTAAAGGCAATTTCTTGTCTTTTTAAGAAAGAAATACTTTCTTGACAATGCAAAATACTCCCAAATCTACCTGGCTTAAAGATCACTTTAAGGTAAGAATTTATTTCTTCTCAACTAAAATAATTATTAGGGATGAGCTTCCAAAAATAAAAGAACGCTGCACAAAGGGATGAAGAAGTAACAAAACACATAGTCACTGAGAGCCAAAAATAAACCTGAACTTCACGCAACCCGGGGAAAGGACAAGATGTTCTTTGTAAGCCTAGAACGGAAGTTCAGTAAAATTTTAAGTGAATAATAAAGAACAAATTAATGATGTTTGGGGTGGCTAAGACATTTCTATGGCATTTTTTTAAACCCTAGACTCATTCTGAAGCTGAACTGAAGGCATCTGCCACAAGGCAGTGGTTAGGAGCACCGGTCCTGGAATTAGACCACACTCCATGCTACTCTGTGTTCTGGGAGGCTGAGCCACAGGGACTGACTGCATCAATGGGCTCTTTTGCCCCCTGGTTCCAGTGGGATTCAGTCAGTGGAAGGCACCAGAGGATATCCAAGTGCAGGAGAGTGAGGTTGGTCGGGTATTTACTGCCCAAGCTCCCTTCCTGCAAAATCTCTCCCAAAATTCACAGATCCTGTCAGGCAGTCCTCTCTATATAGCTCTGGATCCAGGAACTGTTTCCTCCTCCATCCCCTCAATCCTAGGAGTAGAAATGACCCCCGATGTTGCTAACTTTGTGTTGGTTTCCCCAAACCCTGCCAATATTCTTGTAAATAATCCTTTTAATAAACTCTCCTCTAATTACCCAACTTGAATGTGTTTCTTGCCAGGACCTTAACTGATACACTTAAGTAAGTTATCTAATGCTTCTGTGCTTCAATGTCTGTATCTGTAAAACCAGTCTAGTAAGAGTATCTGCCTTGGGGGGGCGGAGATGAATTGGGAGATTGGGATTGCCATATATACATTACTAGTAAAACAAAAAATATCAAATTGTATACTTAAAAAAAAAAAAAAGAGTATCTGCCTTATGGCATTGTTGCTCATGCCTGGCTCACAGGAAACTCCCAATTCCTGTTAATTGCAAGGACATTGCATCTCTAACAGTGTGGATTCTTTCCTCAAGACAAAATATACCCTTTACTCTGCATAATAATAGTATTTTACAAAATTCCCATGGTCCTTCTGTCCTTCAAAATGAGGTTTTATTGTTATTGAACCCTATAGTCTCGCTATCTTGGTAGCTCCTTGAGGTTCCTCCTCTGTTTCCTGCTTTAGCAGTAAATAAGCTAGCCTCCTTAATTCAAACACAAGATATCCACAGAAAGCAACATGAAATAAAACAAGGCTCAACATTAAATAATCAATCTCTTAAAGTGACTTTAGGGAGAGAAAAGAAAGAAAACAGATTCTAGCAATGCCTAAACATGTTTCCTGGGGGACACATGTCCACCATTTGAAAGGTTTTATTGGCAGTGTGAAAGTTTTATCCATGAAAAATAATGATCATTAGCTTTTCCATGACAACTGTGGTTTGCCTATGATATCCATCATGCTCCTGAGGTTCATAGCTTTTTCACAATTCTGATCCCTCAGTGCGAGACATTAGTGGGTATTGATGCTATTTTAATTGTTTCTCACATAAAGTTCATTGCTACTTGTCACAAAGTCCACATACCCTAAAGATCATTATTGAACTTTGGGGAGCTCTGTATGTGTGAAGCAATTCTGAACTTGCCCTGCAATTTTAACCAAGGTCACACAGTGAAAGCCTTGGCAATTTCGTTTGATTAACAGGGTCAATTTGAGTGACATCTTGGATCAAATACGATTTTACAAAGTGGCAGATTTGTACTAAAATGTCTGGAAAAAAAATCAAGAAAGCATGAAGACATCACAGAGCATATATTTCATATGAATAACCAAATAGCTTTTAATTGAATTATAATTTTCTTTTGTTAACTAGAGATCCTCAATTTCACAGGTCAAAATAAATATTACTTTTGAAGCCTAAAATAGTTTAAGCCCTGGGAACATTACAGTGGGACCCTGTTTCAATCATTCCCAACATTTAAAATAAGCTAAATATATCACTAGTGGTCTATTCTAGCTCTAAAGAATCAGAGGAAACACATTTTTCTGCACATTCTGCATAGAATATCTATAGCCTTCTAGACAATCTGGTCTTCAACATGTGGAGACATAGCTTTTAATATTGCCTATACAGCTAAGTGGATATATATAAATAAATATATATACTAATTTATTTATATATCCACACATACGCACATGTATACAAAAATACACTACGTATTTCAGAAATTCTAAAATGCACATTTTTTCACATGTTAATGTCTCTGAAATTGGAATGTATCTCATAATTTAATAATGTGACATTGTTATAACATAATAATTATTATAGTGCAGCATTTTTTTCACTTTTAGTAGCACATACCTTAATGATACATCTTACAATCAACATCTTAAATTGTATATGTATGTCTGTGTGTGTGTCTTACCCCTACTGTCTTCTTTTGTTGTTGTTGTTTTAGCACTTTTATCTTTTATGTGCTTCCTGGGGTAATTTCAATCTTAGAGTCACAGGTCTGTAAATCTGGTAAATAAACCTCAGTTACTAGGAGAAAATAAGCAAAGGCAATGATGAGACATGTTGTCAACACTTTCGATACAGAAATTAAGCCCTGCATTTGTTGAGCGGATTATAGCGTAACCAAACTTCAGGAACAAAGTTCCAAGAGGAAACACAGCCAATGAGCCACACCATCTCCACATCAGAAAATAATGATCCATGAAACTAACTGAAGGTTATCGGGCTCAAACTTCATGGATACATTATCATACTTACAAATGATTAAAATGACTTTCGATGCATGAACGTGTGGAACTAAATTTTCTATAGCGTTAAGATACACAGGCAGTGCACAGTTTCAAACCCATGCTATTAAAACCACAAGTGCTAAACCTAATTTCATCTTCTCTATGCTCTATGCTGATAGAGTCAGTCAGTCCCAATCAGTCTCATTAATCTTACTTTCCATTTCCTAGATGTTTAACTCTTACAATCTGCTGTTTTCCTGATTTTCCCTTCTCTTTTCTCCCCTTTATTGAAGTCAAGTTTGGACTATATTAAAGCTGAAGTCACGGTTTTCAAAATCACTTCATCTTATCACTATTTCCTTGACTTTTCTTTTAGAGAATCTTTCACCTGGTAAGAAAACTTCATCCAAAACATTCAAAAGAAATTCACTGGGTGCCCTCTGTATTAGAGACCAAGGGTAAAAAGGCGAATGAGACAGTCTTGTCTTTGCTTCTCGAAATATGGTCCACTGCCTGGGAGCACTGTCTCCTGGAAACTCCCTAGATATGCAGAGTCTCAGACCCCACTCAGATCCACTGTAGTAGTCAGAATTCTCCAGAGAAACAGAACTAATAGAAGACTGATAAATACAAACACACACACACAGAGACGCGCACACACACAAAGAGATTTATTATAAGGAACTGGCTCACACGGTCATGGAGGCTGACAAGTCCCAAGATCTACAGAGTGGGCTGGCAAGCTGGAGATGCAGGAGAGCCAATGGTGTAGTTCCAGTCCAAGGCTGGCAGGCTTGAGACCCAGGAAGAGCTGATGTTTCAGTTTGAGTCCAAAGGCAGGAAGATGCCAGTGTCCAGCTTCAAATGCGATCAGGCAGGAGGAATTCTCTCTTACTTGGGGAAAAGTCAGCCTTTTTGTTCTATTCTGGGCTTCAACTGACTGGATGAAGCCCACCCACATTAGGGAGGGCACTCTGCTTCAATCGGTCTACCAACTTAAGTCATAATCTCACCCAAAAACACCCTCAAGGACACAGCTAGAAATAATATTTGACCATATATCTGGGCACCCAGTCAAGGTGACACCTAAAATTAACCACCACACCTACTGAATCAGAATCTGCATTTTAACAAGATTTCCCAGATGATTCATAGGCACATTGAAGCTTGAGAAGCACTAGTCCAGTCTATGCACACAAGGATCTCACAGAAACATGAACAAATAACTAGAATACAACACAGTTCCAACTGTAATCCAATCAGTCCAAGATAGAGTGGTGACTGGCATAGAAAGCAGTGAACAACCTCCTGAACAGATCAGGAAAGACTTCACAGAAACCTTAACAGAAGAGGGGTGCCCTGACTAGTTGTTAAAGGTGAATAGGAGTTTCCCATGCATGGCCTCTGCAGTCAGACTACAGAGCAATAACTCTGCCACTTACTAGTTATGTGACCTGAGGCGAGTAATTTAACTTCACTGTGCTTTAATTTCCCTATCTGTAAAACAGGGAAAATAATAATACCTACCTCAAAAGGTCATTGTGATAATTACATAAGTGAATATATGCAAAGTTAAAACAATGCCTGACACTTATTATGCACTATAAAACATAAACCATCACCACCATCATCACCATCACCATCATGTTTTCAGATCTTCTAAGCCACAAGGTAGCTAGCATTTGTAGTTCATTTTATTTAACATTGGATCTGCCTCTGTGCCGTTAACAATGGCATCACCCTTCACATATAAGCCTCCTGGATTCTCCTGACACCAAGGTGAAAGAACCAGATACAAATGCGAAGGTCCTTAGAAATCCGAGGCTAAACCACAACAAGGACCTTCAATAATCATAAGAAATGACATTTATTGCGTGCTTACTTCAAGCCGGAAACCGCCATAGGCACTAAGCTGTACTAATTCGTTTAATCCTCATAACAACCGTTAGAGGTAGGCAGTGCTGTTGTCCCTACTTTGCAGATGAAGAGACAGAGATACAGAAAGGTTAAGCACATTACCCAGGTTCACAGACACAGTCAGCAACAGAGGCAATATCTACACCCAGGCATGCTGGCTCCACGGCCTGCACACTAAAGCACAGGTCACACTGTCTCTCAGCAGGCTAAGATTTCAGGAGAAGAAGTTAGGAGGATGTTTTATAAAGCTGGGAAATGCCCATTTTTTCATCATACATCTGTAGCTCTGATAAGCGCAGGAGACGTAGACTAGTCTTCTCTTTCCACTGTAGGTTCAAAATGACGAAGGATTTTAAACATACAATAAATATAAAGTAGCAAGATCAGAGGTCTACCCAAGAGAATCTATTTCCTATAATAGGGTACTGCTAGTAGGTGCACCAAGTAGACCTACAGAAGTACAAAAGCTCAAACACAGTAAAATTTTATTTCTTGTTCAGGGAAGAATACAAGGTTATTCCCAGCCAACAGGTGGAGCTGCTCCTCACAATGGCTCCATCCTGTGGCTTCACCGTTCTCCAGATGGAGTCATCTGCATCCAGCCAGTAGAGGAGAAAAGAAGGAACATGGAGGAAGCATCTCTGCTTCTCAAAGGCTATGGCCAGGAAGTGACACACGTCATTCCTGTTCACATTCCATTAGTAAGAAATAGCTACATAGCCATGCTTAGGTGCAAAATGGGCTGGGAAATTTCGCCTCAGCTGGATAGCTACTTAGCAGAGACAACTATGTACTACAGAAAGAGCAGCATGAATTTGGGGTACAGCTATCCCCCTCTGCCACATTCTTCCATGGGGATCAGGTGGGCTCTCCATCACTCAGGGATGCATGATAGTCTGTGCCTGTGGGAGATGCTCCCTGGGGAATCTGATGGGACAACAACAGACCCCGTTTCTGCAGCACATCCTAGTCACTGATGATTGGGAGGGCAAAGCTGCTTGGGAGTAGTAGATACAGAAATAAACCATCATCTCCTAAACCTGACTGTAAAGTCAGGATTGAAGCTCTTGTGAGCGTCACCTAGCATTAAAAAAAAATACGTGCAGTCAATATCTTGTGTTTACTTAAAACTTGCTGATTAAGATATCTGATTATGCTGATGAAAAATATTTCTGGCATCAGCACACAAATATTCTCAGTCATTTTAGATGAAGAAAATAATCTGGAATGGTTAAACTCCCAAGTAAGTGATTAATATGCAATAAACTGAATGAATGGTGCTCATTTCAGTTCCTTAAAACCAGAACTTCTCTAATCTGAGTTCCCACTGACTTTCAGAATAGCAGAAAAAAAGGTTCTGATGTATTCATCGCCAGTGTACTTCCTTATAAATATTTCCCAAATTGTTATTCTAATAAAAACTGTGGCTAAATGTGTGGCCAGCACAGAGAAAATGTAATTTTAAAGGCCTCTGATCTAGAGAATCTATTTCAATAAAACACAAAATAAAAATACAACTTCAAATATACATTTTGCCCCTTCGAAGAAGGCACATTACCATATTATAACAACATATCCAGGCAAACCTGAGGAAGCCTAGGTAATGCTTTTCTTGCCTAGTAGATTGTTTTGCAAAGTTAGATTTAAATGTCAAGTATGCCAGCCCTCGAGCCTTCTTCTGTCTTATTTATATCATTAAATAATAAAATCAGAGCTGTATTAAATGTTTTAAGCTTCAGGTCGGTAGCAAGTATATTAACTTCAATCAAATCAAAATTTTGCTGAACAAATGCTTATATTCCAGAAGAGAAACTGTTCCAGAAAAGGAAGATTGGAAATGCCCAGCTTTTTTTCTTTTAAATTACATGTTCACATCATGAATCCAAAGTTCTGCTCTACAAGAAACCAAAAACCAGGGATTCAGCCAGGAGGATCCTCAATGACTGTGAAGCCTCCATACCAGCCCTGGACTGTCTATATTCGCACAAGAAAGAAGTACGCTTCCAACCAAGAGCCTCCAACCGAGAGCCCACCAAGGCTGAGGGTGGTCGCTACCATGGCAGATGCTCCTGCTCCGGAGACCACAGACCTGCTCTGCTTCCTGCCCTTTCCCACCCTGGGTCTCAAGCCTCCACCTGTTCTGGGAGCAGCCCAGCACCTTCCAAATAGTCCTCGTCTACTTAAATTGGTGACAGCTAGTTTCTGCTCCTTGCAGACAAAGACCGCTAACAGAAATAGTGGTCCCATGCTTAGACCTGAGGACACTGAGGCTCGGAACGGTTCTATGAATTGGCAAATGTTACACAGTGGGCTGATAGAAGAGCAAAGAAAGGATGCTTAGTTCAGTGCTCTTTCTGCTCTCCTGAGTGGAGTCACTCTTAAGGACTCTCACTTAGAGATTGATTTCTGACTGTCAGGTGGACTTGAACTCATCTGGCATGTTTCCTCAGAGGTGATGTTCTCACTTTATCCCTTTGCCCTCACTGCTTGCACCTCACACAGGAGCCGGGACGCTGCTCTGTGGAGATGTGCAGCACCCCCACATCTTAGGGCTCCCTTGATCACAGACACGGTTCCTCAAAGCCCCCTTCTGTGAGACCCACAGAGTAGGAAGTTTGTCTTCGGTTTTGGGCTGAATATTCACAATGTCTACGGTAATCTGGAAGATACAGCTGAACATGATTAGAACAATCTTTTCTTTACAGGTGTTCAGCCATGACTGAGAGTTGAAATAGAGAATTATGTTTCTAAATTTGTGTGCTAGAAATGCCACAAGTAAGTCCCACCAAGTGGCTCTCCCTGAGCGAGAATGTTGCCAACCTCCCCTTTTTCCCCTCACAACAGAGAGGGCCCAGTACCGTGGAGCAGACGCTTTGCAGCAGGGGCACCACCAGAAATGCAGTTGACTGAGAGAGGCCCCTCAACAAAGGGGCATTGTCTCAGGGGAAGAAAGAGGCCAGTCCCTTTCAAACATCTCCGTCCTCCTCTCCCCAGTATGTTTTGCACCAAATAGAAACAAATACTGTTTAGCATTTCCTGTTTAGTAAGTACAGAAAAGAATTAAGAGGTTGTCTAGAAAACAAAATACCAGGGCGGAAAAACACAAGTGTGCTCCCTCATATGTCAGAAAGCCTTTTTTCTTCTTTAAGCAAGCAGAGATCTTGCTTAAAATGAAGAAATGCTGTCTGTGAGACGGGAAAGTGCACTTCGAATCTCTGACAGGTTTCCAGGTAAATTATCTTCCCTAAAGTAACGCTTCTAACAAAGTTTGATTTGTCTCCCTAGAAAATTGTTTCTCTGCAAAATGATTCACAGAAATTATGATGAGCCAGCTCTCTGAAAATCTGCTATTTGGGGGCTGTAGAATTAATAGGTTATACTATAAATAAACACATCAGCCCTGACCCAAGCGGAAACAAGGTATCCCCCAAGGGACTGTTCTTGCCTGAATTTACACTACCGAACTTGGAGACATTCCAGGCAAGTGGTACTTTTTTTTTTTTTCAAATGACAAAAATTTATTATCTCACAATCTCTGTACATTAGAACTCTAGACACGGCCTAAATGGGTCCTCTGCTCAGGGTCTCAAGGTGTCAGCTGGGGCTGTGGTCTTATCAGGAGCTGGGGTCTTCTTCAAACTCATTCAGGTCATTAGCAGAATTCACCTCCTTGTGGTTGTAGGACTGAGCCTGGTTTCTCACTGGCTGTCAGCCAGTCACCCTCAGCTCCTAGAGGAGCTGTCTCAGGTCTTAGCCATGTAAACCTCTCACAACAGACAGGCTTACTTCTTTAAGGCCAGCAGGAGAATCTCTTTCCCTTTAAATCTCCGTCCCTTTTGAATAACTCTCACCCGATTAAATCAGGTCCATCCCAGATAATCTCCCTTTGACTCACTCAAAATCAACTGATCTGAGATTATAGCTACAAAAGTTCTTCATCTTTGTCGCATACTGTAACTTCATCGTGGGAATGAAATCAGTCACGTACACAGAGCTGTCCACACTCAAGGGGAAGAGCATTATAAAGAGTGTGGGCAGAAGGGGGCAACAATCTTGGCGGCCATCTCAGCACTCTGCCACGTCCTTTCAGAAACAGTCTCTATTTTCAGCACTGGTCCAGGATCACAGTGCTGAGCTGGCAGCGCATCAGTGAGGGCTGTGACTGAAGACCTGATGAGTCCATACCTACAATGACCCTGTGGCTACCATCTGCCATTATTACCCGGCAGCTAGTGGGCTAAAATTCTTCTGGTACAGAAAGCAATCTTTCTCTTCCCATAGAACTACCAGAACATTTGCCTTCCTGAAAACTCAACGTAATCAACTTCTACAGAAACTCTTCCCTGTTGAAAATCAACTCTGCCCTCTTATTCTCCTCCCGCTTATTTCATCCTGTCCTCCATGCTAACCAGCTTTGTGATGTGGGACAAGTCACTCTGCCTCTCTGTGTCTTAGTTCCCCCATTTGTAAAATTTTAAGGAGGTGGTTGTAAGTGATCTTGAATCTGTTACCCAGGTCTACCATTCCATTAGTCCAGGTAAACAGCCGGGGGAAGCAGGTAGAATGAAATGTGATTATCTTTTAAGGGAAGATGTTGTAATTGAAGGAATCTCAAAGGAAAAGAAGATTCAGGAAGTGTGGTGATTAAAATGATACATTTTAAGAATCATCACACACACAGAAAATACTATCTAAACAGAAAAGAACTATTTAAAAAGTCACTAAACTGAATGTTGGTACAAAGTCACTGTCCTGGGCCATCGTCAAAGCTCAGAACTGACCCGACCCAGAGGCACACCATACGACACGGCCCTACAGCCATCCCTCTGGGTGGTGGCAGTCACTGAATTCTCCATTTCAAGCATCTCGGCTCATCTCAACCCTTATACCTATCACGGGCATGACAGTCACCTTACGAATTGTACTTTGGACTTTTTCCAGTACTAACCTAGCTTTTAGTCCTGGCTCCCTCACTTCCCTTATCTCTCTGAGCCTTCGTTCTTCTACCTGTAAAATGGAGATAACAACAGTTCTCTTCCTCAAAAGTTAGTACAAAAAGCAAACGAGAGCATATATTTAACACTATCTGATGCATTGTGAAAACATTATGCAAATTAGGACATTAAGTTCAGTACTGTCATCAGTAATGATAATGTAGAAACATACCCTGATGGAGTTCTGTTGCTTCTCCTTCTGGGTCACTCAAAAGTGACTTAACTTGGACACGAGCAACATAAAATTCAACAAGAAAGGCAAATGTCTTTTTACGCATCACAAAGCTCCAAGAGACACAAAGATGTGTGCCTTCACCCTTGAGAATTCTGGACCAAAATATGTCTTTTCAAACTTCTTGGAACCCTGAGAGGCTGGACTGAACGTGACTAAAGCATCCCATCCCACTTCTCTCTCCTGATACTTTTTGGTTTCCCAACATTAAATTCACATCCCATCTCATTAAAGCCTGGGAAAGCTCAAACATTAACCATACGTCAGAATTTATCTCTCCTTCCCTTATCATAACTTTTATGAAATACACAGACATCACACTTTCCTGACTAAATCTATTTCTTCAGAAGGTTTCCCCTTCACCACAGTTAAACATGCCCATTCTCCATGTACATCCTGGGTGTACATGGCAGCACAGGTAGTATAGCTCATGATTCAACTGAACTCTAAATTATTTCCATTTCTACTTCAGCTATTCTTTTTGGAGTTTAGTTTCATGTGTTTTAATAGGAAATGCATTCAATAGTACAAAATTCAAAAGGTACAAAAGAGAATAAAAAATAAGAAATTCTCCTTCATCCCATCCCCAAGCCACTGAGCTTCCCACCCAGCTATAGCCAAGATTAGCAGATTCTACTTACAATGCTGTTACGATGATATTTTTAAAATTCGGTTATACAGCAAGCATAGAGTATCCATGATGTGCACTGCTTCAGTGATTAACTAATAATAATTGTTACGAATTATTGAACATTTACCATGGCCCAGGCACTAGGCTAAACATTTTACATGCCTATCTCTCTTAATCTTCACAATAACCCTTTGAATTGGTTCTATTAATGTCTTCTTTTTTTTGCAAAACTTATGCTAATTTATTAGTGAAAGTATGAAGCTTGCAAAAAATATCATGTTCATATTTGTAGCAGACTCCAAACTGTTCTCTGGAACTCTTTTTTTTTTTTAAGCTCTTTGTTGGAATATAATTGCTTTACACTCTTGTACCAGCTTATGAGGTAGACCAAAGTCAATCAGCTGTATTTATACACGTATCCCCATATCCCCTCCCTCCCGCGACTCCCCCCCCCCACCCTCCCCATCCCAGCCCCCTAAGGTATCACCCATCATCGAGTTGATCTCCCTGTGTTATACAGCAGCTTCCCACTGGCTATCTATTTTACAGTTGGTAGTGTATAAATGTCTATGCTACTCTCTCACTTCGCCCCCCGCCCCCCCAACTCCGTGTCCTCCAGTCCATTCTATTAATGTCTTAATTTAACAGTGAGGAAACTGAGAATGATTAAATAATTTGCTCAAGATGTCTAGGTATAGACATTAAGAAAACAGACAAAAGCTTACACAGACACTTCATAAACGAGGATATCCAAATAGCCAACACCTGGATATAAAAAGATTTTTAGTCACCAGGAAAATGCCAATTAAAATCACAAAGCGCTACCAATACACAACTACCAGAATGATTAAAATGAAAAGGACAGAGAATGCTACGTGTTGGTGAGGATTTGGAGCAAATGGAACCAGTAGAAGTATAAATCAACACAATTGCTTTGGAAAGCTGACAATACCTACTGAAGTTAAAAAACTCAGACCCAAGGCCTTGCAATTCCACGCCTAAGTATATACTCAACAGAAATATTTCAATATGTTCACCACAAGGCATGTACTAGAATATTTATAACCAGTATTTTTCATAACAGCCCAAATCTCAAAACCATCCAGATCCTTATTAACAGCAGAATGGGTAAATTATGGTGTCTTCACACAGTGGGACACGGTAAAGCAATGACAATGAATAACCTACAACTACACAGAAGGACAGGTGTGAATTTCACAAGGATGACATTGACAGAAAGAAGCCAGACACAAAAAAAGTATATAGTGTATTATTCTAGTTATAAAAAGAACCAAAACAGGCAAAACTACTCTATGTTGTGAGAAACCAGAATAGTAGTTCTCCTTAGGGGAGTGGGGGGTGTCGGGAAGGCGACCTGAGGGAGGCTCTGGGACACCAGTAATGACCCAGGCTGGGCTTACACCAGTGTGTTCAGTTCATGAAAATTCATCAAGCCATACAGTGGATGCAACTTATGTTTATATTGATATATATAATACTTCAATAACAAGTTTTCAAATTGTTATGTCCTCATGAAGTTTACATTCTAGCAGAGCTGAGGATATAGCATTTAATAGAAGTCTATGATGACCAGAGGGTTGGGTAGATGCTTTATTTCTTAGCACGGATTTTCCAGGGCCTTGGGACGCTGCACAGGGAGGACCCTGCTCCTGTGAAGAAGCTGGATTCTGGCTCTACTGCTGTCCTCTCTCATGCAGGCTTACATCACCCCTCCACTAGAGCCTAAGCTCCCTTCACTTATAGTTAAGGCAAGTGTTCCCAACCTGGGGCCTTCAGGCCTCTCAGGAGCCCTTGAGGTCGTGAACTTAAATGGAAGAAAATTATACATTGATCTATATCATTAAGCTCTACTCAACTGAAATTTAGCATTTTCCTCAACTATGAAGGTAGGCAATAAAGCATAGTAGTATTAAAAGTACCTAAGACTGGGACTTCCCTGGTGGCACAGCAGTTAAGAATCTGCCTGCTAATGTAGGGGACATGGGTTCGATCCCTGGGCTGGGAAGATCCCACATGCCTTGGAGCAACTAAGCCCTTGTGCCACAACCACTGAAGCCTGCACACTTAGAGCCCGTGCTCTGCAACAAGAGAAGCCACTGCAATAAGAAGCCCGCGCATCTCAACAAAGAGTAGCCCCCACTTGCTGCAACTAGAGTAGGCCCATGCGCAGCAACAAAGACCCAACACAGCCAATAAAGTTAAAAAAAAAGTACCTGACTTTATCACCAATAAAAACATCAGATATTTTCATATTTATTTCAGCTATTGCAGGTATCTTGAAAAATCATTTACACTTTTACTTAGAAAGTTTGGTAATTGTGGGGAATTCCCCAGTGGTCCACTGGTTAGGACTTCATGATTTCACTGCCGAGGGTGCAGATTCATGCCTGGTTGGGAAGTAAGATCCCATACACCGTGCAGCTAAAAAAGAAGGTTTGGTTAATTGCTAGTTCTGCCATTAGACTTTGCAGTCCATGTGTTAATAAAAAAGCATGTGTTACTGTATCACAATTTTGTATTTTTAGTATTTTGATAACTGTATTTCAGTATAATTGATTTCCTTTGTAATCCTATGTATTCTATTTTTTGCATTGAGAAAACATGATTTTGAAAAAGGATCTGTTCACTTTCCAGATTGCCAAAGGGGTTCATAGAAGAAAAGGTATGTTCGTATGCTGGCTAGTTTCCATTCCCCACCACCACCACCACTGCCTCCCCTGCATCCCTGCCCCGCCTGCCCTGCACTCTCCACTCTCCTCTGCCCTGCTCTGTGCCCCACAGGTGTGACCCTCTATGGACTCACCACCCAGGCTTCCTTTCCTACCCCCACTCCCCAACTTGGAGGATATGTGAATTTCCCCCACTCCCTCCCTGCCTCACTAGGCTTCCAGGAGAGACTTATTTCTCTGCAGCCACAGCTCCTACCCATCAGCCCTCTTCCACAGCCCCATCTCTCTCGAGACTCCAGTAGCTTTATTCCTGAGCCTTGTCCCTTCCTCCTGTCACCAGTCCCTGAGTATTTTACCCCTTGTTGGTTCCTTAACTCACCCACACTGCTGGAAACTCCCTTCATTAAACTTTGCTCAGCTTAAGTCTTTTGAGAACAATTTCCATTTCTTGCCATCTTGATAACATTTACAGACACTGGGCTCACAATTTGTGGACTAAATCAGCAAGGCTATGACCCCATTCTCATTGGGGGGTAGAGTGCAAAAGTGTACGTGTGTGTGTGTGTGTGTCTGTCTGTACTGTATACCCGTGTTGGAGTGGGGAAATATGCTCAGGGATCCTAAACAATAACTCTCCAGCTTTCCATTGCCTTGAAAAACTTTCGGCACAGTCTGAGATGGGAAACCGGACAAGCGATGCTGAGAAAAGGTCATGCCTGAGCTGAATGTGTAATATCCAGCAGGAGTTATCCAGGGGAAGTCGGAGATAAGGGGGGAGACAAGATTCTTAACAGAGGGAGTTGCATTTTCCAAGCCACAGATGGAGGAGAGCTGCTGCCAGGGGTTCTCCTGCAACTGTCACATCTTAGCATCACTTGCAATAAGCCCAACAGCACAAGGAAGCAGAAGGAAGCCATTCTTTGAAAAGGCAGAAGAAGAGGGAGGGTCTGCTGAAAGGATATCACTGCTGGAGAGAAGCACAGTTCTACATTCCTTACACCTGCCAGATACTCTCCTAAGCATCTCTGATTTCCCAAGGCTGAACAGACAGGAAAAAAGAAACTAGATCAAGCCCTGCTTGCAGAGAAGATCATTTCTCCTAAGATATTTCCGAGGCACTTGCCCTCCCCTCTCATTCCCCAGGACAACGCTGGCTGACAGCCCTCTGATATGGAAGAGCGAATGGAGGAGACTGGCCAGGCAGGGAAGGAAGAAAAGAAGGAAGCCTGCCAGGAGCTCACTTCCATATATCAGTGTGCGTGCAAGATAAATAATCCCAGCCAGCCCAGGCAGCTATCAAACCAAAGGGCATGTTGCAGGTAGCAAGATAAATCGCCATTGTCAAGGATGTCTTTGTTTGCTCCCGACAGACTCTTATTATATCTCCCTCTCCTGACAAAGCAGTCCCAGGAACAGGTTTCTAACGCACACTGCCCTCTGGAAATGATAGTGCTTTTAGGGAAAGAAAAATGAGCTTGAGCTCCTGGGTCCAGAAGCCAATAGACCATTGGTTGTGGGGACTACTCACTAAATACAGGTTAGAAGCAAAATCTATTGGAAACAATAGCTACATGCTGTTTTCTCCCAAAGTCATCTCTGTCAACCCAGCAAATCAGAATCACCAGCGCTCCTTCAACAGACGCATACCATGAATCTTATCCACACTGGCCTCTCGGCGGTTCCTCCTGACTCCGTCATAGGCCTTAAACTCACTGGCAAACGCAGCACATCAGAAGAGCTCCGTGTGGAAAAGTTTATAAGAGAAATTGCCATTATTTTTTTTTAATCTAAACAGAAATTGTCTTAATAATGTTCTATAAATGTCAGAAACAGGCAAATTCTTTATTTCTGGGTAATGACTGCAACTATCTGTTAAAACTGCAAATACATGAAATTTAGTCTAGGTGATTAGGGGAAGGCAACTTCAAATTATCTCTGCACCTGACTCTACTCACCACCATTTCAGACACTTTAAAATTATTTGGGTAGCGGTTGCCAGGGGCTGGGGGAGGAAGAAATGGGGAGTTGCTGTGCAGTGGGTATAAAGTTTCAGTCACGCAAGATGAGTAAGTTTTAGAGATTTGCTGTACAACGACGTACCTACAATTAACAATACTGTACACTTAAAAATCTGTTAGGAAGGTTGGATCTCATATTAAGTGTTCTTACCACAATACAATAAAAAAAATCATTTGGAGATTCTGATTGTTCCTGAAGCAATGTACAGCAAAAGTGACAATCCAGGCACACAGGAGCAAGCTCTGGCAGGGATCACTTTCTGGGAATGAACAGAGTCCGGCTAAATATCCAAAACCCTGAGCTAGAATTTCCCCCATTTATATACCCAGACTCCTCTCTCTCCCTACTTATTCCTCCTTTTCACACAAACAACAGCAAAAATCAGCAAAAGTTAAGAAGCACCTTTTTCTCTTTAAACACAACAGGAAGTAGGTTACTATTTTATCACAAAGTATCTATCTGTTTTGGTAGAGGAAACCTCCTGGCCCTGTATAAATACAGCCTCTAGGAGTCCAAGTATAACTATGCCTTTCCTGCCTGGAAAGACCAAGTCTCTGAACATCTATTTTGCTCTTCCACAAGAGTCAGCATGGTGATGGGATTAGGAAAACGGACCCTGCAGCCAGGCTGCTTAGGTTTGGATCCTGGCTCCACCTACTACGTACCACATGACCTTGGGTAAGTTATTTAACTTCTTTGTGCCTTGGTTTCCCATTTGTAAAATGGGAATAACAGTTTCGTTATGAGGATGAATTTATTAAGCACATAGAATGCCCAACTCATATTAAGTGCTAATACGTATTTGTTGAATAACAAATAAAAAAGAGATCTAGCTACCCCTTTCCCCATGTCCAGCTCTAATCTTGTGTTGCCAGCATCTCTCATCCTGGCGTGTCTCTCTGTGGTTGGCTGCGCCCATCTTTGCCACTTTCTGTCCTCTCTTATGATGAGGACTCTGGGGGATACAGATCCTCAAACCAGTATGTCTCTACTTCATGACTAATGACTACACGTCCTTCAAGTCTTCTCTTACATAGCTCTTCCTCCTGGAGTCTTCTCTGAGGAATTAAGTCTCCCTCTTACATGCTCCCATAGCACAATGTTTTTTCTCCACTCATTCATTCACTCATTCATTGAAGCAAGAGAAAATTATCACGTAAGGCACTGGGCTGGGCATTGGGAGCTTACATTCCAGAGAGAAACACATAGGAGGCCTGGAAAACTTTCTGATAAATGGATGAATATACAAATGACTCACTTTTGTATCTGATCCTTAGCATTTCTCCCCACGAGAACAGACCAGAAACTGTCCAGATTACTAAATAATTCTCTGATGTCATCCTATGACAAAGGGATCTAAGGGGGTTAGCCCCATCCCACTCAGGACCCAAGTGACATGGAGTCCTCTTCAAGCGGCTGCATTTCTGCAGCCAGTGTAACCACGCAGCACACAGCGGCAGCCTTGACTGTTGCTGGACCCATTCAGGGCTCTGCAGGATTCATGCAAGTGGACTGTCAGAGAGGCTGAGACGCTGGGAATTACCGTGGATGGAGCCGTGCCCAAAGAAAAGGAAAGGCAAGAGTGAGATTAAAACCAGGCCAGAAGTCAGACTAACCTAAGTTTTGCCAAACTAAACTTTCACTCAGTAAAGAAACATTCTCCCATTTACTCTTTTGCTACAATCAACTGAACAACTTGGCACATTTCCGTTCATTACCTAAAACACACATATGGGCACCGTGGTACTCACTCTTTCTCACACGGCAGAGCCACCAGCTCTGAATTTACCTTCATCTTAATATGATCATCTTCAAGTTACTCAGTATAAGCCCTGAAGATTACTCAATATAGCCTTCATCCAATTCTTTAATGAGATATAGGATATACACAGTGATTTGAGAAATTGCAAGTCAAGAAATTTTACATGTAAAAGAAAAAACGTTTTTAAGCATTAAAAATCTTTGTAAAGCACGGAGAATGAAAGCAGATCCTGAAGACTGCAAGCAAAGGAACTGAGGTTGTCATTATGCCAAGCCGGAATTTGGGGAACGCGTGGTAACCAGCAGAGATGGACAAATGCAGGTCAGGGGAGAGTGACAGGGTGGTACAGCGGAGAAAAAGCATTGGGTTTTAAGTCAGAAAACATGGATTTCAGTCCTGATTTGCCTTTCATTAGCTGAAGGACTTTGAGAATCACTTATTCTCTCTAGCCTCAGTTTCCAGACACATCGAATGGGAATCGTATTTGTTTCTCCTTTAGGTAGCTCGTGGGCTTGACGCTAGCTAAGATCAAGTCAGTAACTGGTATGTAAATTCCCAGCAGAGCGCCTGATGTACAATAAGGCTCAGTAAATTTTTTGTTATATTTTTTAATTGGAACAAAATAAATCTCTAACCCAAATGATCAGCTTATATGTTTCCAACTTGGCTCTTGTTGAAATGTGTCAGTCATAAGTGTTTACCATCACTTTTTAAAAGAATAATGATGATGATAGCTGACACTTATTGAACATTTATAATGGATATGCCAGGAACTATGCTAAGAGCTCTGCATACACTCATTTATTCCTCACGTTATTCCCGATGTAAGTATATCATTACAGAGGGGGGAAATGGGCACAGGGAGATTAGGCCACATCCTTAATTACAGTAAGTAAGTGATGGAACCATTTTTTTAAATTTATTTAAAAACAAAGTGGAAAATTTGATTGAGAGGAGAAAGGTATGAAAAAATATGCAAATAAATTTGAGGACATATATCCATTATACCTCTCATCATATTTCCTACCAAACAAAAGAAAGCACCTCTCAGGGCTCTCTCTCCCCCTTCCATTCCTACAAGCTTAAGGCTTCTCCTACTGCCAGAGGGTCCTGACTTCCAGATGTCAGACTTGCCAGCAAGTCTTGGCAGGCCAGCCAGAATCCTGAGAAAGATTCTTCATCTTTACTTTGCCTTTTGGATCATAAAGAGATTTCTCAAAAACAATATATTTTTATGAAGAAGACGTTGTGCCTGTGACTCAGGTTAACAAATTTTTTGTTTGTTTTTCAATTTTCAGAGAATGAGTTAGTGCTCTAACACTACGTAGTGGTTAAAAGCATACACCGTATGATCTTGAGCCAGCACTGCCTGCCTCCAGTGCTGTCTCCTCTGCTTCTGAGCTACGTGAGGTTGGCGGACAGCTCCGTTCCCCTCTCAGGGCTTCACTGTCCTCATCTGCAATATGGGTGCAATAAGGTACCAACCTCACAGGGTCGTCATGAGATTTAAATGAATGAATGCATGGGAGGAGGGAGAGCAGGACCTGGCAATTGTGAAAGGCTCAATAAATATTATTATTGTTGTTATTCACAGAAATCCAAGGGATTAAACGTGTGAGACGATGAGGTTCTATAGAAAGAGCACTGAGTGCAGAGACAGAGATCTAGGATGCAGGCCTAACTTTGCCACTTACAAGTTTTATGACTTTATCAATAATGTTATAAAGAAGATACCAGCCACACTGACCCCACAGACACGTTTTAATAGGCCAGAACAGGGCTTGTTTGTTTTAATTTTTAGATGTAAACACTTTCAGACCAGGCAGTCTTCAGTGGTCTCCGGGTCCCTATTGTTTCATGACCGAAGGGGTTTAAGTTTGCAACCCTGCTTGCCCTCCATGGGTCTCAGCCCCCACCACTAAAGTGGGCAGAAGAACATCTGCCCTTCTATGCAGCAAAACTGTTGCTCTATTCAAATGAGATCATGCTTGTTAAAGGTACTTCATAAATCATAAAGCACTAAAAAATGGGACTGATTATTTGAAACTCAAAACATTTAACCTTTTTTTAAGTACTCTTTGGACTGTGTCTATTGCAGAAAACAGTGAAAACAGATAAAATCTGGTGGGTGCAGTTGTTTTTAAATGCTTCTTCATGTTAATTTGGGTCAAGCAATATGTCCATCCTGATAATTTTTTCAAGGAGGAGCCCAGGGGAATACATCTCAATCATTCACACGTAGGGAATCAATTCATTTACACTCCTCAAATGGAAGACCCTATTCCTTAGAAAAATATCCTCTGGGAGCAGGCAAAGGAGGCTCCCCGATGAACTGGAAAGGCATGAGGCCACCTTCTTCACCTCCCAGAGCAGCTGGAGCTTTCTCTCTTTCTTACTCTAGCCTAGTGTTTTCTTCACCCAACTTCATGAGGATGCTTCAGGACCTAAAGAGACCATCTAGATGCTAAACACTTAGTGTCTCTGACTACAGAGTTCATCTCCCCTGAAACAAGCATCATGTCATAAGATCAACTGCACTAATTATTTGGTGAGCATATAAGAAATTTGTCTGAAATTTAATGTGGATGTTGCATGGAGATTCCTAACCAGCACATGACAGATTCACAGACACTGGTGTTTCAGTGGGAAAGCAACAGCCTCTGACACTGAGTTCTAGCCCACCATTAACAGCCGTGGGCCACTGGCTTTCCTCTGGGAGCCTCAGTTTCCTCCACCGTAAATAGTAATAATGACAACAACAGCTGTCATTCAGCAGTCCCATAATGTGTCAGACACTATCTAGGCATCTTACCTACATTTTTTTCATTAAAACCACACCAGAATTTCGAAAAGTAAGTATTATTATTCCCATCTTAGAGATGAAGAAACAGACTTCGTGAATTTAAGGAACTTGCCTAGGAAAACACAGAAGGACTGGAATTTATGGGTATGACACTGTCATGTGGAAGATGCTATCTATCTACTCTGCCTTCCTCTTAGACTCTTGTGAGGCTAAAATGAGATTGTGTTTAGAACATTTTATTCAAGCGGCAAAGCCCCATAGGTATCATTTTTTAATACGTACATCCATTTCTTTTGGACATGAGCAGTAGTAAGCACAGTATTTCAGTGCTGCAATTAGTTAGGTCAATCACCCCAAATCAAATACTTGAACCTGGATGAAGGCAAAGCTGCATATTTTCAGACTACCACAGTGTCTATGTCTGTGCCATTACTGAAGGAGCTCTCCATCTTCAGCAAAATTTCCCCCTTTGCTCAGCTTCTGTAGGAGTTAGGAACAGAACTCTAAGAAGGATGAGGAAGGCTAGTTCTCTGGCTACCCTGAAAGAAGGTAGCAGTACTCAGTCGAGTTCTTCAGTGTGAGAAGAAGGGCAGCCCAGGATCACAGGATCTAACCCTGCCATCGGCACCCTCATGCGTATGCCTTCATATGTGTGTGTGTGTGTGTGTATTTATATATGTATTTAATATATTTATTTACATGTATATTTATATATTTATTTATATATATATATATTTATATTTATATATATGTGGTTTGTTTTTCTCTCTCCCAGCTAGAATATAAGCTCCATAAGGACAGAGATTTCTTTGCCTGCTTTTAGAACAGTGTTGAATGAAGAGATAGTCATGAAATGTAGCCTGGATAGAGCAAGCATTGGAGATCAGAATACTGACAAGTCCAGGAGGAAAGTCTAGAGCATAGCCATCTCAGTAAGATCAAAGAGCCAGTATGTGAGATTTAAGAGCAAAGCCAAGAGAGTGGGTAAGAGTGACAAGTGCAGTGTCCAGGCCTTGGAGATGGACCAGTCCTCGCTGAAGCCTCTGCCCACGGTGGAGCCATGGAAGTAAGATGCACTTCTCACAGTCTGGGAATGTCTTCACTGTTGTAGCAGAGCACAGAAAAGACAAGTGCACATTAAAGTGGTTACAGTATGCTCAAAGATGATTTCTACTGAGATATGATCTGTAAAAGGCTTAGAAATTAGTGAATATGAATTTGGACATACTGCAGAGATTGCCTCTTGAGGCTGGGTTTCTTTGTTTGTGATTTGGGAAATACTCCAATGAACCAGGGCAAGCTGACATCAAGAACCAACGAGCTTTTTTCAAAGACCAAAATATTTTACTTTTAATTAAATCCAATATGTCATAAAAAAAAAAAAAAAAAAAAAAAAAAAAGAACCAGCGAGCCTCAGAAACAATGGCACAAACCTGTCCTCCAAGACCCAAAGCCATAACATTTTTCCAAGCTCTTGGAGGGTGACAGGACCCAGCAGCATAAGAGATCTCCCCGCAGAAGAAATCCCTCATTCAGTCTGCTCAGTCTGACCTTCCCACACACCTGGCCAAGAACACCTCTCACCCTCCTCTCTGGAATTCCAATAATGTCACCTTTCTTCCCAGCACCTCTGAGGAAGAAACACTTGCAGAGATCAAGAAATGAATCAGGAAATGAAGAGAGAACTTCATCAAGGTCAAGCACATGGCTACCCTATATGTGCCCTATATGTGACAGAATACAAACAAAAAGCAAATGGAAATTACCTTTGGCATGTTATACTCACAATGCAGTGCAAAGTACAGCCCTGTGAGTGTTCTGGCTCTGTCTAGAAAGAGAACTTTATTAAATATATCTTTGTTGCTATCCAGGGCACCTGCCACAAAGATACTACAAAATAACAGCTTATTCCGGGTTCATAAAAGCACTCAGAGAAGAACAATTAACGCTATCTATGCCTCTGGGGACATCCCATTTTACATCAACAAATGTTATGTCATCTGTAACCTTGCCAATTTCCATTTAAGAACTTCCAATTATTCATATTGCTAGGGGGTGAATTCTGGTTTTCTTGCTGATAATTCCATTACCTCTTCTCCATCTCCCTCCCCACAAGACAGATTATAGGCTTTTCTTAGGGAAAAAAAAAACATAAACAAACTGCAAGGTCAACCTTCCAGTACTGCAAAGCTGGGTGCAATTTTCTGTTGTCCCAAATGGCCTCTTAAAACCACATGAAATAAACCTATTTCATTTTCACACACATCATTGTTTCCCTGTGGGTTGCAGAAGAGCATTTTCAGTCAGCCACCAATCGGTCTACGTGGATGAGAAGTTTTCCTTATTGTCCTACTACTGGGGCATCTCAGATTTATACAGGGGGAAGGTAGGAAGAACTCCTGGGGGAGCACAGAGAGCAAAAAGGAAGTTAGGAAGTAGGCCTGGTCCGCTAACCCCAGTGATGGCCACGGCAGTGGAAGGGTCTGCCCTGACTGGAGCCCAGAGGTTACAGAGCAGCAGCTACATGGGCCTGAAAATCAGACAGATTATAATAGAACTCGCTTCCAGGCTGCCAAGGTGATGTGCATAAATTAACATCTCATTCACCCCAGTCACTGCAGTGGCTGGAAGACAAGATTGATCTAACATTTGGCCTCCCTACAAGGGATGTGCTCACGCTTTCTTCCAGCACTCTCCACTTCCTTAGGAGCTCAGCTTTTCATCACCAAACAAATATCTGGACTTGAGCCTTGGGATCATCAAGCAGCAGGCAACCTGCTGGGGTGGTTCCTCCACCTCCTGTCTGTGCAGCAGCACTTAACAGGCAAAGCTAGTGATCCTGTAGTCAGTGGGCGCCACAGCATCGGGAAGCACAGCAGCTCCCCTTTCACATTACAAGCCTTCCCCATCCTTCAGGGCTCTGTTAATACTTTTCCATGTAAAAGTGCACACACCTGAGCAAAGTGGACTGGGTTTGTGGGCATGGCCAAATGTAAACAAATTCACGTGGTTCATTCCCCTGAAAGTAAGTATCAGCATTTGGTCTGTTTCTTTTCATAACATCACCTTTTAACCAACAAAGGTTTCCAAGAGCTTTTTCTATTATCAATCATCTGATATACTGGCTTGTCTGAGAGTTGAGCCCACAAAGGTGGCTGACAGAAAAGGGAGGGGGGCTGCCAGAAGACTGCGGGGGGGGAGGGTTGTTTCTGTGAGGCCCCAGAGGGGCCCCCTTTCCTACCTTGCACAAAGACCTCCCTGACGTCAGCAGCAACCTGAGTAACACCAGCCATTGCTGTTAAATCTGTGCCACGTCCTCTAGGGGTCGTACGAGGGCTCTGGAGTGTGTGCACAGCTCAGACCCGGTACATTTTAGTGGGCTATTGAGGGAATTCTGTGTCTGTTCAAGGCAAATTGTTTTCCTTTTTTTGAAGGGTAGGTGGAGGACAGGAAGGCTTGAAGTGGTGCTTGCTACGTTTCTGGCTTATCAGAAAGGATGGATCAGGGGACTTCCCTGGTGGCACAGTGGTTAAGAATCCGCCTGCCAATGCAGGGGACCCAGGTTTGATCCTTGGGCTGGGAAGATCCCATGTGCCACGGAGCAAATAAGCCTCTGTACCACAACTACTGAGCCCAAGTGCTACAACTACTGAAGCCCCTGCGCCTAAAGCCTGTGCTCTGCAACAAGAGAAGTCACCACAATGAGAAGCCTGTGCACCACAACAAAAAGTAGCCCCAGCTCGCCACAACTAGAGAAAGCCGGCGTGCAGCAATGAAGACCTAGCGCAACCAAAAATGAAAGAGAGAGAGAGAGAGAGTGAGAAAGGGAAGGAGGAAGGGAAAGGATGAGAGACTGAAGAATCTGGAAGCAAAGGTTGTATTTTCACCTTTTCTGAGGACTGAGACTTGGAAAAAGAATGATATGGGAGGTATTAAAGAAAATGAGTTTTTCTAAACTAAGGTTTACAATATAGATAAATATGCTTCATGATTGGCTAGACTAAGTTTATCCACTTAGCAATTATATATTAAGCCCTTGTTACATCTCAGGCACTGAAGGAACGTATTTCAGGAAGACGGTGAAGAATGGGTTTGCCTGGAGTCACCACTTAAGACAGGTGCAAGCCAAGCAGGAGGAGTGAGTGACCTTGTCTGGGAGAGAGTGGATTAGCTTAATGAACTGTGGGTGGGAGCACCTGGAGGGTTGAGGAAGGGACAATGACAGCTGCGTTCAAATGTGTGAAGAGCTGTTATAAAAAATTAGACTAGCTCTGCTCAGCCCTTAAGTGTTGGACTCATGGATAAAAGTGTTGAGGAGGCAAAGTTTGGGTCTCACTAGAAATAAAAACTTTCAAACCATTATTCCTGAAGCCCTGAGTACTAATGATTTTTTCATCACAGAAGATATTCAAGCAGGAGTCAAACAAGTACTTCTCCTGGATGCTAAAGTGGGGATTCAAGAGTACAACAGAGGGCGAATGAATTTAAAGTGCCTTCTGATCCTTATATTCCACGAGATTCTCAAAGAAGGGATCCTTATGCTTTCCATGTCAGTTTTGGGGCGCCAACTCCTTCCCTGTCTCCTATTACACTTGTTAAATCTGAATAACACATATGTTGTAATAAGATCATAAAATCTGTTTTATTTTTGTTGCACCCTAACATTTATGAAGTGTTTGACTCATACCTTCTGTTTATCTCATTCTGTAAATAAGAAAACAGAACATCTGAGTTCACTAAAACAGCAATCAAGAAAGGGTTCACTGTGGAATACTATTCAGTCATAAAAAAAGAAGGAAATAATGCCATTTGCAGCAACACGGATGGACCTAGAGATTATCATACTAAGTAAAGTAAGTCAGAAAGAGAAAGACAAATATCATATGATATCACTTATATGTGGAATCTAAAATATGACACATGTGAACCCATCTATGAAACAGAAACAGTAATTCAAAAAGACACATGAACCCCAGTGTTCACTGCAGCACTATTTACAATAGCCAGGACATGGAAGCAACCTAAATGTCCATCAACAGACAAATGGATAAAGAAGATGTGGTACATATACACAATGGAATATTACTCAGCCATAAAAAGGAATGAAATTGGGTCATTTGTAGAGATGTGGATGGATCTAGAGACTGCCATGCAAAGTGAAGTAAGAAAGAGAAAAACGCATATATATGGAATCCAGAAAAATGGGATAGATGAGCCAGTTTGCGAGGGTGAAATAGACACACAGATCTAGAGAACAAACATATGGACACCAAGAGGGGAAAGGGGTGGGGTGAGATGAATTGGGAGACTGGGACTGACATATATACACTAATATGTGCAAAACAGATAACAAATGAGAACCTGCTGTATAGCACAGGGAACTCCACTGTACAGCAGAAACTAACCCAAGATTGCAAAACAACTATACCCCAATTAAAATAAATAAATAAATAAATAAACAGAAACAAAATCACGGACATACAGAACAGACCGGTGGTTGCCAAAGGGGAGGAGGTTGGGTGAGGGACGGAGTGGGAGGTTGGGGTTAGCAGATGTAAGCTTTTATATATAGAATGGATAAACAACAAGGTCCTACTGTATAGCACAGGGAACTATATTCAACATCTTATGATAAACCATCATAGAAAAGAATATAAAAAAAGAATATATATATGTATGTATAAGTGAATCACTTTGCTTTACAGCAATAATTAACACAGCATTATAAATCAACTATATAGTTCAATTGAAAAAAAAAGAAAGGGTCCATTGTATTAATAATGTTCTGTTTCTTGAGCTGGATGGTTAATATAGAAACCTATTCTACCTATCTGTCTGTCTGTCTATCTACCTTCCTATTTGCCTAACTGGAATGCTGCAACTGAATTATAAAGAGAGAAAAATAGCTAACATTAGAATGCCTACACTCTTTCTACTTTAGAGCCTCTAACTTACACTATCTGTATGTAAGATTAATAAAATATAACCTTAAGGTAAAGATCTTTTTAGTTGGCTTCTAGATATGTGACCTCATAAAAACTTCATAATTACTACTCAAATTGGCACCAGACCCACCCACATTTTTCATTGCTTCTCGTTTGGCTTTGTGATTACATCGACTTCTCCCTTGAATTCCCCAAGCCACTCAGGATATTACAAAATGAAAACAAACAAATATTATCAAATATTATCAAACGTACTATCCTTCTCAGGATGCCCTCTTTTTGTCTTTCCCTCCCCCTCACATGGCCTACCCAACCCCCTTCAATATGCGTGCACATGCTCACGCACACACACACATGCACACACATACTCCTCTGGAAAATTCATTGCATGATTCCTGGTGGCTCTGAACATTGGCAAATTGCACAGCATCAGAAAATCCATATATATTCTAGTAGGCTGTGAAAAAGAATTTCTCCTGGAATTTGATGAGATGACCACCCAGAATCAGAATAACACTTATTCAAGACATTTAAAACAGACTGGACAAAGCACTAGAGATTATGATGTAAAGATCAATTCTCCCCTAGCAAAGAAATAGACTAGGTGATTTAATGTACTTTTCCCATTGTTAATTTCTATGATTTTGTGATTAATTTGAATGCAGACAGAATCCATTTGAATAATGGCTCAAGAAAAGAACTTGGTTACTAATTTAATAGGTGCCAGGGTGTGAAAATTTATTGTCATAATTATAGTAACTGGAACTAAGCTTGTAAAAATATTTTTGCAGAATATTAAGCAGTTCTATAGTGACTAGGGCCACACACATACGAGTTTATATTTTTCTTTAAGTGAAAAAGGTGTACCAAGGTGCTGTTGGGTTTGAATTGCCTTAGAACATCTCACTCTGATTTGTCATGGTTGCCTAAGAGATATAAGAGACAGCTCCTAAATAAGAAGGCCACTTAGGACTGAAAGATGGCTGAAAGCTAGAACAAATACTCAAAACTGTAATGTTAAAGGAAGAACATGGCAGAGATGGGGGTGTGGTAGGGAAACATCCTCAGTATTTGCGTTTTGCAATTCACGTTTGCTTCTTTCAGCAGCATCTGTAGATCAAAGATGCATCCTGCCCTTGTCTCTCTACTGTGAATTCCCTAATGGCTTATATAAAATGCTCTAACTATAAGCATATCCTTCAATGTTTGCATTTGTACATACATTATGGTACATATTGCCTGAGAGATAAAAGAATAAATGCTAAATACTTCCATATCCAATGAATAAAGAGACCAAAAAATGCATCACAATGAGTTTGTATTTTGTTTGTTGATTTGGTTTTTGGATAAAGGAAAAGTCAGAAAAGAATAAAAACAGATGAGAAGGGCATCATCTCCCAATTTCCAAAAACCAATCAAGAGTTTAGTAATAATACCCACATTTTACTGGGCATCCACTACACGCACAGTTTGTAGCATTCTCTTAAATTCTTATAAAAATTGTGGATGCAGGCATTGTCATCCTCATTTTAGAGATAAAGAAACCAAGAATCAGAGAGGTTCATTACCTTGCCCAAGTAAGTAAGTGACAAAGTAAAACTACCATCTGAGACCAAAGCTGCTGTTATTCCACCTGCATGTCTCCGTACACACCATGAATACCTAAAGGGAGATGGCCCAGATGGAGAAATGGTGCTTGGACCTGTCTTGTAGGGTTATTTTTAATTTAGACACAAGTATCTTCTCAAATAATTCTGCCACACCAAGCTTAACCTGACAGCCCTAAGAAAAGGAGCATCATAATCTTGATTTTGCAAAACAGAAGACAGATACTGGTTTAATTTAAATCTTCAGATGCTGACTGTATTTTAACATATACTCTCATGGATTTGACTCAAAGATGTAGGTAAGCACCATGGGAATTATAGACAACACAAAAGGCACGCTGAGGTGAACAGGGAGTGTGGAGGACATATCCTGAGACTTATGAAGTCCAAGCCTAGAGAGATGGTAAGAATTCTATACTGTTTCCTTTCATGGCTTTTGTAGTTTTCAGCCCAGACGCTTCCTCACATAGAAGTTCAGTGTGGAAAGCGTCCACTGGGTGGATTCTGTCCAATCACTTATGACATATTTAGATCTGGACTTTACTTCTTCCTGTTGTTACCTGTCCATTCGATGACTTCATAAGATAGTGGTGCAAGGACAATCAGGATTTGGTCTCACAAAGACATAATCCCCAGAAATAACGCAGATGTTGCATGTACCAGGATACAGCAATCAATTTACAAATATTTACTGAGTGCCTAAGGCAAGTAGGACACTCAGGAGAATACAAAGAAGCAGGAGGCGCAGTGTCTTCCCTCAAATGCTCAAAATCCAGTTGGGGATTTAAAAAGACTAGTAATGAGAGTAGGTGGCAAGTGATGGCTCTGGCCTGGCACTAGGCCTCTGCAGCTTGGCCTGGATCCAGCCCAGGAATAAATCTGCTCTTAGGCACTATGAAATCAGATCAAGTCTGTAAAGTATCAAACAGTCCCTGGCACACAGCAGACACCCACTGAAAACGGTTTTTTTCCTCTCTCCCCTTTCTCTCCCATCACTCCAGGGAAGAGCACCAAGCTCTCCTTGCAGTCAACCAGATTCAACATTGCTCCCCAGCCCTGATAACAGGATTTCTCTTCCTTCTTGAGCCCTCGGCCCCACTTAATAGTCCAGTTCGAGAACCCGGTCCTGTTCCCCAGCTTGGTTGCCTGCCCACATCCCAGACCCTTAACGACTGAGTGCTTCATGCCTTGCTTTTGCGTGTTCCTCTCCAAAGGACTAGCATTCCAAGCCACTCCGTGGCAGGGGCCTGCTCCAACAACCCCTATGACCTGTCTGCTGTTCCAGATGCTGCCTGCTCTGTGGTTTCTTATGCCTCACATGGGTCACCTAATTAGACCACAAATATCAATTCACTCCAGTGTACTGGCTGCCTAGAGTACTTCACCGGAGAGAAGTCCAAGGCCTTGTCTCGGTTCTAGAAAAAAAGGATGTTATGATTAATTAGTGATGGCTGTCCTTGGCATGGAAGGGTAGGGCTGGTGAGTACAGACTATTATCCTTCTGCTACCCTCCTCACTCAGGACCATGTTTCACCCACCACCCTCACCTACTTCCCAGTACTTGCAGCTGGCTCTGCCCCTCTGCCCCTACTTCAGAGACTCAGAACTGATTCAAATCCAAACCCAAGTTTCCTCCCTAGCTTCACTATCCTATTGTTGAAGAAATCCTAGACTTAACACAATAAAAATGATATAGTTCAGACTGGAGAGGTCAGGGTGAGAACACGAATAAAACAGTGCAGGCTACGGGAAATATATTCAAAGCTGTGGGGGCTACAAAGTGTAGAATTATTCCAAGCGTATGCAGTCCACCATGATTGACAATAACCCATTCATTCACATCTGTCTTTAAAATAACATCGTAGTCTGAACCCTGCTCTCTAGGACACGAGTATCAACAAAATCATTAACTCATATCTAAATCCTCTCAAAGAACTTGACAAAAGATTTTTATCATTGAGTTGTTTGAGATTCTAATTAGGGAAATTAATTTGCTATCTACCTTGAACAAGGTAAAAATTCAGATGTGTTTGCAATCCCAATTTTCAAGTGGCCTTTCCTAAACTTGTTTTTCCATGGCCTTGGCTAATTAAGAACCCTGGTTTCCATGAACATTTTATTTTGCAGGTTGGTTAGGAAGGTTAATCGTCTATTCCCATTATTTGTCTTTTTCTCCTTAATGGGACGAGCCATCAATTGTGTCTGAATTGGCACAGAAAATTACCAAGAAAAAACAAAAACGACTTAATGGTGGTCAGAGTTTCAAGTTGCTATGCATTTATGTGGTCTGCAAATCGTGAACAGTATTTACCACAAGAAAATGAGAAACAAGGAGTCATACTGAGGTTTCTGGGGATTTATTTTACACATTTTTCTAGTACTTCTTTCAGAATATACTTTAAGGAGACCAAGTTTACATGCCAGAAAAGTAGATAACTATCCCTTTAGAAAGTTCTACAATTTAATCCATCACAATGGCTGCAAATGTATTTCTATCAAGCCAGACTGTCTCCATTCATGTCTGTTCACAATGGTGCATTCTGCTCTTGTCTGTGTGCACCACACAGAAAGGAAAGTTGTCACTTTTTTCCATAGTCTAAGACATTCTTTGGAAGGGAGGAGTAAGGATGCCCAGTTATTAGAAACAACACTCAACATACTTGAACATCTTGGGACAAGAGATGTTCTCCTCACAATTCCTATTTGTTTACAGCATGGTATTATGTCATTGTAGTTTAAACTACAATCTAACTACAGTTACCTTAATTAGAAATTCATACTCCAGGGGTAGTCAGCCACCATTTAATCAGAGGCCACTACTACTAGCCTTCAGTTATCCGCATCTTTGATCAACACCAGAGGTTTTGATAATTGCCTCAATAAATGTTGAAAAGGGTTTTCTTTGGTGAAATTAATGGCATGTTAATTAGCAAAACAGATGCTAGAAACAGATTACCCCTGGTGAAACTAGAAATATTCAGAACAGATGATTTGGGACACTCACCTAGATACACATGAAAACAGTATAGTAATATAATAAGTCCTGTAGTTGCAGCCTAATCTCTAAATATCCTGTGCTCAGCCAGTGGGTCAGAGGACTTTTGGCTTCCTCACAGTTCACTGAATCCTGACACTGGAATAGTGCCACACTTGCCTCAGGTAAACCTTTCCTGCAAGATGTTTTCAGGTACCAAGAAAGATAGAACTGGAGCTTCATCTACCTGCAGAACAATTTGTATGACTGTGCTTGTAAATAAGCATCTTCATGCAGGGGAGAATCCAGTATAATTCATTATAACCTGGCATCAAGAGTATGCACGCATTGCCACTTCCTAGGTGGTGCAGTGGGTAAGAATCCACCTGCCAATGCAGGGGACACGGGTTCGAGCCCTATTCCAGGAAGATCCCACACACCACGGAACAACTAAGCCCGTGTGTCACAACTATTGAGCCTGTGTGCCACAACCACTGAAGCCCACATGCCTAGAGCCCGTGCTCTGCAAGAAGAGAAGCCACGGTAGTGAGGAGCCCGAGCACCACAACAATGAGTAGTAGCCCCTGCTTGCTGCAACTAGAGAAGGCCCGTGTGCAGCAATGAAGACCCAACACAGCCAATAAATTATTTAAACAATTAATTTGTTTAAAAAAGAATATGCGTGCATTGAGTGGGGAGCAGGAAAGAGGTAGCTAATCATCATGCCCTTCTAACTAGCCGGGCATGATCTCAGGGGCTACTGAGATCTACCCCAAAGCAGATCCGAGTCAGCTTAGGCCTTTTCACAAAAGGCACCCACCCTCCAAACACACGTGGACACACTGCTTCTTGCCAGACAATTCTGCAATCTCTAGTCTAGCAAACCTACCCTTATGCTAATGGGTTGATTTAAAGGATAAAACCAATATTGAGATAAGAAAACACAAACGAGATTGAGCCCCTGAGGGACAGAACAGATTGTGCAGTTAGACAATCATGGCAAGCAATGATTTCACCTGCCATGTCATGACTACTTATTCTACAGCCAAACTGCATTTGAGCAAATCCTAGAATTATATTTGTTTTGTGTAAAAACGGAAAATCAAATCAAATGTTACCAGAACCAAAGTGAGTGAGCCAGTTCTACTCAGTGGGGTGAAGGTTTGGGGAGGAGGCGTTCATGGCTGCATATTTCATATCAGTGAGGATCTATTCTGCACTATTTCTTCCTCTATTAAAGATGACAAGAGAGGGAAGAAAGGCCTAAGTTTTTCAGAGTATACTAATGGGTCTTTAGTTTGCAGAGAGAGGCCTGGAGGTGACTTTGAAGGTAGCAGATAGAGAAAAACTATGAAGTCAGAGAACTTTTAAGAGTAGCTAGACCAGTAAAGAAAAGTTGAGAAACATAAAACTAAGAAAATCAAAGAAAACTATAGACTTCAGGTTGGAGGAAGTGGCCAAGAGGTTTTTTGAGAATGGAAATATCAAAATTTAGTTTCAAGTTATTAATGCTGCTACAGATCGTAAAGCCCCTCTGACTCTCTATAAGGTTTTCCTTGTACTCAAAGATCTTAGGTGACTGGTTTTGGTAAATTTTTTGGCATGAGGGGTGTGGGATATGGGATGAGGAACTGTCCAAAAAAGAAAAAATAGGTGTTTTTTTGTTTTCCATTTGTGTTGACTCTGCAACAGTGGGACAGCACATGTGAAACAGTGAGCTGATTTATAAACAGAACTAGAAGCCAGAGGTGACCAGGAAACAACCTCCCTTGCGGGACATCTGGATTATATCAGCATGGGTGTATCGACTTTGAATGTTAAAAATAGTTAGTTATGATCAGTAATAATTTTCTTTTTTACAGACCCTTTTGCCTAAATCAGAGAAAAGGCTCTGTGATATTGTGATATAATAAGAAACACTGCCTGGTCTTCATTCCCCATTCCTGGCACAGACCTCCTAAAACCAAGGACTGTCCCGAGTGACAGCACTGAGAGGAGTGCATTTTGTTATTCGATATTAACAAGCTCTTTTCAGCCATACCTGAGTTTCTGCTAATGAGGTGACTCTTGGCGGATGGAACCAACAAGAAGATTCAAGGGTTGGCATTTTCAGCTCCACCCCCAATCTCCAGGGAGGAAAGAGGGACTGGAGGTTGAGTTAATCTCCAATGGCCAATGATTTAACCAATCCTGCCTACGTAATGAACCTACATACAAACAGTAATGGAAGGAGTCTGGAGTGCTTCTAGGTCTGTGGACACATACAGGTGTACCTCACCCCACACCTTGCCCAACGCATCTATTCCATTTGGCTGCTCAGGAGCTGCATCCCTAGTAATAAGCCAGTAATAGTAAGTAAAACACTTTCCTCAGTTCCATGAGCCGCTGTAGCAAAGTTACTAAACCTGAGGAGGGGGTTGTGGGAATCCCCAATTTACAGCCAGTGAGTCCCATCCAAGGTGGAGGACAGTCTTGTGGGACTGGGTCCTTAGCCTGTGAGATCTGCTAATTCTGAGCAGTTAGTGTCAAAATTGAGTGAAATTGTAGGATACCCAGTTGGTGGCTGCTGAAAATTGGAGAATTGCACGGTGTGGGGAAAAAAAACGAAAAACAAAAATCTATCTGGTGTCAGAAATCTTGGAAGCACAGAAACAGTGTTTTCTTTTAGGCTCCTTAAAAAAAAAAAACCTACATACACAACTACACCCATAAAAGAAAACTGCAACATCAAAGACCCAAAGAGGGGTTAGTAAGGGAGCATATCAGCTTTTCTTAGAGTTCACGGCTCAAATAATGGAGACATCCTCACTTACGGTATGTTAAATCCAAGCTGCTCTCTGAAGCTCACTGGCAGGGGCGCAAACAAGAAGAAGCCTTCCTCTAGGAAGGCTAAGTAGAAGTGCTCCATGAAGCTCTTCCAGTTTGGAGGCATGTGACTCACAGCCAGGAGCCTGGGCTGTCTGTCCCTGCTCACAGAGCCTCATCTCCTGCCATCACCAGCCATCCACAGGGTCTCCCCACCCTCCACCTTTCTACTCATACACTCTGTCGTGAGATGGTTTTTACTTACTTTTAGAGGCATTTCCCCTTGTGAGCTCGATCTAACCCCCAAATGATGGCCCCTCATTACCATTACCTAAAGTAATTTTACAGATGAACTTACACAGATATGAATGTATAGATTAATACAAACGTCTTCTACTTTATAGTTTTCACACTCAACAACCTCATATTCCTCAACAGTACTTCCATGAAACTCCTGAAGGCGAAACCACCACAAAGACTGCAGGTGATAAGACACTGTGGTTAAGAGCACAGGCTCTGGAGCCAGGATGCTGTGTGCACATCCGAGCTGTCCTACTTGCCAGCTGTGTAACATGGGTAAGCTAATTCACCTCTCAGGGGTTCAGTGTTCTCATCTTTGAAATAAGGCAGTTACAGTACGCAAATCATAGAGTTGCTGTGAGAGTTTGCACATATAAAACATTTAGCCAGGGATGTGCTGGACTTGACTCCCTTTAGCTCACAAGAGCCTATGGACAGCATCTCTCCCCAAGTCTCCGTTAAGTGACATCACATGCGTGGCTTGGCACTGCTCTTGGTGGGAGTATTTATACCACAGAAACTGGCAGATGCTACAAATTAGAACTTTTATTTTCTTATTGAAAGCTGACTGTTTAACATTTACCGTATACCCCTGCATTTAGTGCAAGAGCTAGTCCATAGTTAGCTCTCAAGAAATATGAGCTATTATTAATAGGAAAGATGATGAGAGGATCTTCTGGAAAGTTAAAGAATTTTCCCCCAACTTTTTTCACCTTTGCAATTACACAAAGAAAATTGAGTCAAACTATTCTTTGGTGATAGAGAAACTTCAAGCTAAACATAAACCAAATATCTCCACCCCTAGCTAGCTTTACCAATCTGCATGTTCTTGACCAGAATCACTTTGCCCATTTCAATCTATGACACGGCACTAAGGTGCCTTATAAAAAACATATTGTACATAACATGTGAGCACTTTTTCAGTGGTCCTGCCAAACTCAAGGACATGTGGGTTACATATGTCTAATGAAGTCTGTAAATGAGTTCCTGCTTGGGAATCAGTTCAAGGACAAAACTCATAAGTACTTCATGAACAACATAGATATCTCAAAGATACAATTTTAAAGAAATGACTGATGGACTCTGTCATCACCCCAACCAAGAGAAAAAATCAATGGAACAGAATCTTGTCAGAGTTTCCAGTTTGTCTGCAAAGGAGATGGATGCAGAGTAAAAGAAATCAACTGAAAATGGTTTTCTTTTTCACATTTAAAATCAAGATAAGTTTCCCTGAGTGCTTACTGTGTAGTCTCTTTGCACAGTGTGGAAAAGAAGAAAATGGATTTTCAGCATTTTATTTTATTTATTCTACTTTTTAGTATAAACAGGGGAAATGAATAAATCTACAAAGCCCAATTAGCCAGAGATCAAGCAATAAGACACCCTGATTTGGGAAATCCTAAGTATTTCAGAAACACTATCAATAACATTCTAAAATCTCCTTTTGTTACCCCTCTGCAATTAAGAATTCCATGATGTAACTCAGGCCCATAGCATATAGCAGACCGGTAAATTACCTCCAGATTTCATAAGACTCAGCCAGGTATTTAGTCATTCTCATACTACAGGCTTAGGATCTTGCCCATAATTCTGGGTGAGATGTTTATTATTCTTATCAGGTATCCAGATAAGCAGGAAAGAAGAAAACTAGTTATTATAAATACACCAGCACAGCACATGATCCCTAAGCTATAACTCTTGCAAGTTTTTGTCGAATCAAAAAGCAAATTCTGTCCACATGGTACAGTCAACCTGGTGACTATTCCTAGTGCACCACTATAGGCAGATGGGATCTGAATGATGGGTTGTCTTAATATTTAGATTAGTGGTGATAGGGGTGGTGTGGCACACACGGCACTCCCTGAGAAAAAAGTAGGACAAGGTTTATAGAATTATCAACCCAGAAGAAAGTAGAGGAAAACATTCTGCTCCAGAGACAAAGATGGTCAGGAAATCACAGATCCTCAGAAGCTGTTCTAATGCAGCGGACACAGGTTTGATCCCTGGTCCGGGAAGATCCCACATGCCGTGGAGCAACTAAGCCTGTGCGCCACAACTACTGAGCCCCCATGCCACAACTACTGAAGCCCATACGCCTAGAGCCCATGTTCCGTAACAAGAGAAGCCACTGCAATGAGAAGCCCGCGCACCGCAACAAAGAGTAGCCCCCACTCACGGCAAGTAGAGAAAGCCCACGTGCAGCAATGAAGACCCAAAACAGACAGTAAAAGTAAATAAATAAATAAATAAATAAATTTATTGAAAGAAGGAAGGAAGGAAGGAAGGAAGGAAGAGTGAGTCCTGGAAGAGCACAGCTATTCACTCCCCAAGAAAGAAAAATAGAATACACACTTTCTTTTCTCTCTCTTCCATCAACAACAGAAAAGCTCTATTAACCATGGACCATAAGAGTTCTTAGCAGTGCAGGCTGCCACGCACTCCATTCCTAACAGCTTCCTGACCTGAGGAAAGGGAGGAGGGAGGGGAAAAGGTGTCCTAGGACAGAAGAGGCCTTTGGAGGCCAGCAGTGGAAAACAGATGCCTGTCAAAGAAAAGTAGGTCAAAAAACTACTGAACGCAACTGTTTACACACCTGAACATCTCTGCCCCAGGGCTGCCACCCAAAGGCAAATCAAGACTTTCCCAAGTCCCAGTCCTACCGTATACAGGAAAGCTAGAAAAGCTAACTCTGCAGCCTGCCTAGCTTCTAACTTCTCTCCACGTAGAGTAGGGTTAGGAAGACAGATGCTTATATTAAAAATGCAAGTTACTTTTCTCTCACCTTCCCTCCACCTTTTCAGAGAGCTCCATGACCAACTATGCTCTTTCCTGTACCCACCTCTACCAAAGACCCATGTGACCTTGCTCATTTCATGGGTCAGGGTAGATGCATTTCATCTCGGATTCATACGCACTCTTCACTACCGCCGAGGCTGGAGAACGAAGTGCTTGGGCTTATTAACTTCTCTTAGGCTTTGGAGCGAAGGGACATGAATCCTGTTTTCACTACTTACTATGTCTTTAACCTTGGATGAACTACCCTCTCCAAGAGAGAGTTTCTGCATCTAGAAATGAGAATAAATCCTATTCCTCAGGTTTGTTGTGGGTTAAATGGGCTAATGTATATAAAATGACTGGCACATGACAAGCTATGAACCTTCTGAATGGGATTAAATATGGAATTTAATATACATTTTATATTTAAATAAATATAGAAGAGGACCTTGAGAAGCCTGAGCCCAGGGAATGGGGTAGAAGAAAGCATGATGAAGGATAAAGGAAATACTATGGCTATTTTGTTTTGGGGTTTTTTTTTTAATTTTTATTTATTTATTTATTTATTCATTAGCTTCATTGGATCTTTGTTGCTGTATGCAGGCTTTTTCTAGTTGTGGTGAGCAGGGGCTACTCTTTGTTGCTGTACTCAGGCTTCTCACCGCAGTGGCTTCTCTTGTTGCGGAGCACAGGCTCTAGGCACGCGGGCTTCAGTAGTTGTGGCTTGCGGGCTCTAGAGCACTGGCTCAGTAGCTGTGGTGCACAGACTTAGTTGCTCCACGGCATGTGGGATCTTCCTGGACAAGGGATCAAACCTGTGTCCCCTGCATTGGCAGGCGAATTCTCAACCACTGTGCCACCAGGGAAGTCCCACTATGGCTATTTTGAATCCAAGATCTTATCCTTGGATGACAGTGTGGTTGAGTCAATATATAAAGAGAGGATTAAACTGTACAAAACATCTAGAAAAACTGTTTATAAAGTGATGTAAATTGATACAACGACTATGGAGAACAGTATAGATGTTCCTTAAAAAACTAAAAATATAACTACCATATGGCCCAGCAATCCCACTACTGGACATATACACAAAGAAAACCATAATTCAAAAAGACACATGCACCCCAATGTTCATTGCAGCACTATTTACAATAGCCAGGTCATAGAAGCAACCTAAATGTCCATCAACAGATGAATGGATAAAGAAGATGTGGCACATATATACAATGGAGTATTACTCAGCCATAAAAAGGAATGAAATTGGGTCATTTGTAGAGATGTGGATGGACTTAGAGACTGTCATATAGACTGAAGTAAGTCAGAAAAAAAAACTAATATCATTTATTAACACATACTTGTGGAATCTGAAAAAAAATGGTATAGACGATCTTATTTACAAAGCACAGAAAGAGACACAGGCGTAAAGAACAATCATATGGCTACTAAGGGGGAAGGGGGGGTGGGATGAATTGGGAGATTGGGATTGACATATACAGACTATTGGTACTATGTATAAAATAGATAACTGATGAGAACCTACTGTATAGCACAGGGAACTCTACTCAATGCTCTGTGGTGACCTAAATGGGAAAGAAATCCAAAAGAGGGGATATATGTATACGTATAGCTGATCCACTTTGCTGTACAGTAGAAACTAACACAACATTGTGAAGCAACTATACTCCAATAAAAATTAAAAAAAAAAAAAAGAAAGAAAGAAACAAAGCTAAAGAGAATACTTCTCTACTTCTGCTGAAGGAAACTCACTCAGTGTAACACCCATGACCCCTCTGGGAGGGACCTATCTGACTCATAAATTTGAAAGAATAAACTGGATGTGCTCAGCTCAGCTCTTCCTTTATACCTCTTGGTTCTTTTGTGTTCCTCTAGGGCAGCACTAACATCCCTTCTCTTGCATCCCTGCCCCACCCACAGAGAGCCAATGACCAGCCAGGAAAGCAGGACTGAATATATCCTTCAACTGAGCCTTTATGGGTAACGAAGGTAATTTTTTTTTTTTATTATTGGCTGTGTTGGGTCTTTTATGATGTGCACAGGCTTTCTTTTTAGTTGCAGTGAGTGGGGGCTACTCTTCGTTGTGGTGCGCGGACTCCTCAATGCCGTGGCTTCTCTTGTTGCGGAGCACGGGCTCTAGGCACAGGGGCTTCAGTAGTTGCAGCACATGGGCTCAACAGTTGTGGCTCACGGGCTCTAGAGCGCAGGCTCAGTAGTTGTGGTGCACGGGCTTAGTTGCTCCGAGGCATATGGGATCTTCCTGGAGCAGGGATCGAACCTGTGTCCCCTGCATTGGCAGGAGGATTCTTAGCCACTGCACCACCTAGGAAGCCCTAAGGTAATATTTTGAGTTCGCATCTGTCTTACTCTGTTGTCTCCATTCTTACTTTTCTTAGCACTCAGAAAGGACAAAGGGTTTTATTTAATGGGCTCCCTTTAAGGATCCCAAGAAGTGTTAATGCTATTTATGGATATTGGAAAACTAACAAAACAAAGAGAACACTCAAAACTGGTCTGGCTATGTCAGAGTAATACTAATTAGAATAACTAGCAGAAAATTCCACTATGACTAACTGTCATATGTATAATAACTACTAAAAATACCATTAATGTGTGTCATCTTATTTTTCTTTGAAATGTAATGTGTGAAATTTAATACATGTGTTTCAATATATTTAAGCTTCTTCTGTTCTTCTAGCACTCAAACATTACAAAGTTGAGAAAAAATGGCAACCACATGAGTGGATACAGTCTATACAACCTGATTAAACCCTAGTCCTTGCCCACAGCTAGACCCTGCCCTGTGGGCTTTTCTGAACTAATCTGCAGGAAGTCGATTCATTGCTTCAGTAAGTTTTGTACACACGAAGGGATCCGCACCTTCCACCCTAGGGAGGTAGTTACTTAGAGAGAAAGCAGTTGAAATGGGAAGTTCATCATCAGAGGAAGCTCGCAGGATGACCCAGAGTGCCTACTTCTTGGAGAGAAAATAGGATTTTAATTGACAGATTCAATCCTAGGTTCCTCTCTAGGGCCTCCCAATAGAGGTCACGAACTGTGATGTAACTGCATGGTTTCGAACCACTTTCAATTCAGTTCACATCAGGCCCCCATGGAACACATTTCAGGCTTCCACCTCTCTCTGCATCCCAATCTCAATCACCCTGTCTAGCTCCCAGCCACCCTATGTTTATGACTTTAGTATGAGAAGTTTAAACCGTGTCAGTTTCTGTTACTGACTGTGCACCTTTCATACACACTACTTGAATCCTTCCCTAAATCGCTCCCTCTGAGATAAGTGAGTGGGTTCTTCATGTTCCTGTGTAAGTATGAAGATTTAGTTTCCTTGACCCAATTACAGTCAGACTGAGACTCTAACAAGGATTTACCCTTGAAACGAACCAAGGATCCTGAAGCTTGGGGGTAACATCCTTAACGTTTGGGGCTATGTTTTGTTCACTTTTGAATTCCCCAGTGCTTAGGAGAGCAGCTCTCATGAGTAGCTGTTGGATAAATCCTTGCAGATGAATAATGCAGTACTTGCACTCTAACAGGAAATCTCAAAACCTTTAGGAAATGCTCCGTAAGCCAACACGATGATGAGCGACAACAACGACTCGACAGACCTGCTTATAAAGGTATGAGAGAGAGCCTAGCACCCCAACTCTGCCAGGTTTCATTACGCAGGAGCAGAAGTTCTTCATTTACACCCTCAGACATGCTGAGCTGTTTTCATTTTTGCTGGGTTTGGCTGCTCAGAATCCACCTCTCCCTCGTGTGGCTTGAGTACTTTTTCTGTCCTGTATTTTATCTGGCAACTTTTTAGGGAAAAGCTGCACACGCACACACATACACACACACACACACACACCACAGAGTGGTTCCTGGTGACCTCTAACTGACACAAACTGATCACCACGTTGCTCTCCCTTGGCCACTGTGACTGGTTCAGGGATGTCATAAGAAGGTGAGACTCCACCCCAGCCAATGAGATATGGAGAACTCCTTCTTGGGGGCTTCTAAGAAACAGTTCTTTGGTCTCCTGTGACTGAAAGTTGTGCTGTCTCCCCCTGTAGGACATGAGCAAGGAAGCCCAGAGCCCCTAGAAGCTGCTAGCAGCACACAAGGCATAATGAAAACAGAGAAGGGAAAGGAAGAGACAACATGATGGCATCAAGGAACCACTGGCTCCAGCCTGACCTGAAGCTTGACCTACCTCTGTGACTTCTCAGTTACAGAAGCTGATACATGCCTCATTGTTTCAGCCAATTTGAGACCAGTTTTCTGTTACCTGCACACAGTGAAAGCCAAATTCACTTAATTGATCAAGGCAGCTCTTAGTAAGCTGCCATGTCCTCAATGAGTTGAAAAGCTTAAACACATCAAGGTCAAGGGACCCACTAGAGGGGCTTCCAGTGCAGCAAAAAAAGTGACAGAATGCAAAAGCCTCACCACTTCCCAGCCTATGCCCTCACCTCTGGCTACTTCAGCCTCTTTGGATTCCTTCAGGCATTTATCTGCATTCATTACATGCTAATTATGTTAAAGCCAGTGCCTGCAGAATGAACAAAAACACTGTCTCTGCTTTCTAGAAGCTCATAAATAACTATAGAATGTGTGTAGGTAAAGACTGAGAAGTATTAAAAAATTAAAATGAAGTTTTAAAAAATTAAATGGTAGATTTCCCCCTAAATTCCCTTTACGTCTTTTTTTTTTTTTTTTTTTTTTTTTACAATTTCAACTTGGATTAAAAATAACATCACAATAAACTACAACTGTATTAACAGTAAGTGTCATAGCGGTGGAAGATCTAACAAAATAATCTGTGAAAGCTTTTGTGCAGCACTACGTACCATGGACCCATGTAATGTTTCATCAACAATAACAGCCAAGAGTCACTGGACATCTACAATATGCCATGTGCTAGTACCTGCTGAGCACTCTGTATACATTATCTCAATCTCCACCACAAATTGTTATTCCCGTTCAATAGAAGAGAATGCCAAGGCACAGAGAATGTAATCAATTTGCCCCAGACCACACAGTGAGAAAGCAGTGGGCTAGGATTTGAACTCAGGCAATCTGACTTCAAATCCTGAGTCTCTCACTACTGTGTTACTCTGTTAAAACATTTCATAATATACGGTGGGCTGAATAATGGTCCCTCAAAGATATCCATGTTCTACTCCCCTGACTATGACTATGTCAGGTTGCATGGCAAGGGGGAATTAAGGATGCTGACGGCATTAAAGCTGTTAGTCAGCTGACCTTGAGATGTGAAGATTATCCTGGATTATCTGGTTGGAGCCAATGATCGCAGCAATGACAAAAACAGAAGTCAGACTGATGCAACATGACAAAGACTCACTGGCCATTGCTGGCTTTGAAGAGGAAGGAAGGGGCCATGAGCCAAGAAGTGAGGGCAGCTTCTAGAAGCTGGAAAAGGTGAGAACGCACATTCTCCCCGACAGCCTCCAGAGAGGATTGCAAGCCTGCCAGCACCCTGATTTTAGCTCAATAAGATCCATTTTGGGACTCTGACCCCCAGAACTGAAAAATAATAAATTTGTTTTGTTAAAAGCCACTACGTTTGTTGCAATTAGTTACAGCAGTAACAGGAAGCTAATATACAAAGTATGCATACATTTTTCACACCATTTAGGGAAAAAAGATGAATAAGATAACAATGGTCCCCAAGATACTATTTTTAAATAGTGATTCAAAATCAAACCCTATGGGAAAAGAAGCACTGGCCCTGGAGACACCAGAGTCTGGTTCACACCGATAAGTAACTAAATGACCTTGGGCAAGTTTCCCAGCTCTCTGAGTGAGTTTCCTTCTCTGCTAATCAGGGATTATTCTTCTCATAAGGCTGGAGTAAGGACTAAGCGAGAGAAGCTAACATGATGCCGGGCAGTCACCTGCCCCTTTCTTCTCATAAACCCCCAATGGAACACTGAGAAAAAACATGATCTCAGGAAAAAACTATTTTATTAATATTAAGGATATTAAACAATTTAAACATCAACGTAATTTGCTAAATGGAAACGGTATGAATTCTAAAAATGATATCAACATACCCTAGATTTTAAGGCAAGAAATTTCTCATCCTAGGGGTCATGCTAGAGCCTTGGTCTCTCTCTTCTCTCTGTTTCTGTCCATCTGTCTGTCTGTCTGTCTCTCTCGCTCTCTCCAGGGACCAAGTTAAAGTTCAATAGTAGTCCAACAAAAAGAAGGATGTAAACAGATTGATTTATGTCCATTTTGCTGTGCAAATAACTAGCACTGTTTTCGTTACATAGGCTACTCCTCAAGAGGAATATATATTTTTAAAACAGCCTTCTCTGGGGCTTCGACTGAGATCTGCATATCAAGGTTTTACCCTTTCCCCCAGTGACCCATTTGTCTGAGGGAGGCATTCAATTCGACTGCCAGAGCAAATTGATTCAGTATTGACCAGCAAAGGCTTCTCACTTGAAAGACATATTACACTGAGGTGGAGGTGTCACTGCCACCAGTCAATACTCCAAGCGCGAAGGCCCAGATCATTCAGGAGTAGGAAATGAGGAAAGGTCCTCCCCAGGCATTTGGAGCAGAAAAGCCTCCTCTTTCTCTTAAAGAAGAGAGAGCGTGGGAGTGAGAAGCTCAATAAATCGGGTTTGGGGAAAGGCAGGAAACAGCTAGCAGTAAATGGGAATAAGGAAAATGGCAATTCAGGAATGAGGCAAAGGTTACCTTACCTCAAGAACCGAAACTGGGATTTGAGGTTTCAGTCATCTTAGCTCTCGGGGTCATTGCTCTTTAGCAAAATACCCCTGCTCTTTTCAAATACCCTTGCCTCTCCTCCCTCTGCAGGCTGCAGCCATGAAGCCCAGGTCTGACAAACTTTCCAAAACTCTCTCTTCACAACCTTCACACGCTGTTTATCAACAAAAGATAGACATTCAGTTGTTTTAGGCAAGAAGTTGGGTCCCTTTACATCTAGACCATCAAAAAGCACTGTATAGCCAGTGAGAGAGAAACAAATGCTAATCAACGATAAGCATGCTTTATTTAATATAAAACTGGTACTCAGATTAAAGGGCAGGAAGGACCTGAGTTTATGGTGTCTGATGCTGGCTTTTAATTTTTATTATTTCTCAAATGATGGCTTTGATTTGTTGAAATGTTTTATGGCCTTGAATATCTGACAGAATGAATTAAACCCTTTCTGAGAGCTTTCCCTTGATTATCCCAAGTACCCACTATTGATAAGATTGTCCTTTACGTCCTGCTTGAAAAATCATAAAATTGGCTCCATTAAAATAATTAGGACCCCCTACCTTCATTTTAAGATTTAGCCTCTACATATTTACAGCACTGCTATTTTATTTACATTTTCACATCCTTGGAGCAGGGTGACCATTTTTATTGTGTGGCACACATATTATTTGACAGGTAGTTTCCAAATGTCACTGGTGAAAAGCTGAAATCCATTATCATTTACTCCCAGAAATGAAGCCCATCATGCTGTGCACTTGCAGAAAAGAATAAAGAGGTTTAAACCAGAATCTGCATAATCCCAGGTAGAGGCAGCAGCAGCAGTACAGGGAGAAAAAAAAAAAAAAAAAAGGTATCATCCCTGATATGCAAACTCAGGGGAAAAAATGGCATATATTACAAATCAGGCCACGTGAATGTAGAGGATCCAAGAATATCCTTAAATAAGTGCACACGTTGTGATGAATCTGTTCAAGGCACTGATGAGCATTTTCTAAGCTGTTTCATAAAGTTCCTCAGACACACATATATGCACAATTCTGTAGTTAAAATATAGCTGCCATTCCTTCTATTTTCACTTGGAAGCCAATGTCAGATAAAATGAAAAACCCTGTCTTCAACCTTATCCAAAAAGATCCTCCTCAGAGAATACTTCTTTCACTTATTATTTCTTTCCAAATAAATTTCTGATATTATTCATACAACTGGATGAAAAAATATTTCTAGCATTCAGTTAAAGGGAAAAACAGGGGAATAAGGAAATGGGTGAGCACATGCCCAAGTTGGAGAGGAAAATGTCCTATATACTCCAGAATCTTGATCAAACTAAAAGGATAGAAGGGGACATGTTTCTCAAAGAATCCACTTCTTCTGACAATAACTCAATTTCAAATAATGGCGTTAGCCACTAAAATAATTACTATGAAGATTATGTAAAAAACATGGAAAAGAGATTTTTGGAATAAATGTAAAAATGTAAAAGCAAAAGAAAACATGGAATTGTGTCTACACTGCTGCAACCTTGAGAAGTTATTTATATAGGTATATTTATACCCTAGAGAAAAGGTCACAAAAAATATACACAGATATGATGATAGCAATTACTTTTGTGTAGAAGAGGGGTGGCAGTTAAGGGTGGGTTTTTTTTTTCTTATTCCCTTTATCTGTTGTTTCTAACATTTTTACAATGAAAATGTATTGCTTTTTAATTTAATTTAATTTTTAAAAAATCTTTAATTTTAAAGATACAAGAGGCTGACGACTCTAAACCCCATCTCCAACTTTTTTGTAGGGAAAATTATTATCTCAAAGCATGGAATTCACAAGGCTAGGAGAAAATATTACCATTTGGGGCTTAGTATATCTGCTACTTGTTCATTATGAATTTCTTAAATTGGAAAAGGCCATACCTGCTGGGAGAACTTGGGAAGAATGAGTAAGGAAACCCAATATGGAAAGTATCAAATATCACTGAGGCTAATGAGCTTTCCTGGATGTTTACTCACAACACTGATGGTGTTCAGGACAACCTACCCCAAGATATGGCACCTTGGCTTAAGCCGAAAAAAATTTAAGAAATGTCACATGCAGGAAGGACTTTCTGACCTTCCCCTGAAGTAAGTCACAGAACCCTCATGGGAGAGGGGCCTTTCCTATGCTGGGAGGAAAGGAACATCCTTATCTTCAAGGTGGAGAGTCGCTGAAAGGAAGCTGAGCAGGCGTTGCCCTTTCCCCATGTACTCCCCTGAGCTCATACTCTATTATCCTATCACATTTTTCCACAACTTTTCACTCTTCATCAAACCTAGCACAAAGACGCTCTGGTTTAATCACTTCTTCAAGTCTTTATTTCCTTATCAAGGCTCTCATGTCATGTAAAAGTTATATTAAATACATTTGTATGCTTTTTTCTTGTTAATCTGTCTTGTTATAGGTGCCCCAGCCAAGAACTTAGAAGAGCAGAAGGAAAAGGTTTTTTCCTCTCTTATAGGCATCATGAAGAAAAACTATATTAGCATGCCATAGTAAGCCCAAATCACTTCAGAAAAATATTTAAGTAATGAGCAGAAAGGGCTCATCCCTTCCCTCACCAGAGCACCCCTGAGCCTCGGTCTACACCAGCTTAAGGTTAACTCCACTCCTTCCAATAAAGTGTTCAAATGCAGGGAGAGGCAGGAGGTAATACTGGAGACTTTATTAACATGTAAGTAACTGTGAGTGGATGTGCTACTCACGAAACTGAAAAATTAATAACAATTGACTTAGACCAGGCGCCGCAGGATACCAAGTTCAGCTGCTCAGATGAAGTTCTGGCGGTGTTCATATCCTTTGCACTATGCCCTTGATAACAAAGACGAGAATCTTTCTTCAACAGAGACTGTCAGCTGTGACAAAATCAGCGAAGATTTCTCACTTGGCAAGTGTCATTTAGCAAATAATCACAGTGAGAGAAAGCACTCGTGATGTTGAGGGAAAAAATGTAGAGTTCTTGTTTAAGTATCTACACATAAAGTAACCACTCACAAAGAATAAGTAACATTAAAATGAACAATACTGATATGTAAACAAGATGCCAAAAAAGGAAGAAATCTGATAACCAAACTCTCAACTCTGTGTGTCTACAGCATTGATTGAATATTCAAAAACCTGAACTAAATACCTGAACATGTAATGGTAAAAATGATAGACACTCTACGAAAGAGCCAAGCAAAGCCAGTTGACACTTTCCCATGGCTAATTTGCAGAATGGAAAAAGTACTTTTGGAGGAAGGTAAAAACACGTAGCTTGTTATTTATTTACCAAAATTAAAATGAAGGACAATCAACATACTAAACTACATAACACTGATTTTTGCAATACAGTTTCAGCAGAGACAGGAAGGCTCACCAAATGTTCCGTCAGCTCCTCAACGTTAGAAAAAAGCAGCCACATCACTGGGTCACTACTTGAAGGACAGTGTCTTGAACCACAGCAGTCTTTGGATGAGCCACTGTTGTGTTCAACCAACTAGGATTTGGGGATTGGGTGTTTCCACAGCTTCACCTAGTCTACACTGACTACAATAGTCAACTCTAACTTTTCTTTGCCTTGATCAGCATTAACTTTTCTTCTGCCTTGCCATAAAATTGATAATTCAAAAAGAGTGGATAATGCTAATTTATATATACATATGAGAAGCAGGAAGGGCTATCCCAAATATTTAGAGTTTTAATACACATTATATCAACTGATATTAATTGGTATCCCATGGGGAAAAAAGGGTTACATAGTCAAGTACGGTTGGGAAATAGAAATATCCCTTCCTAGAGATTTAAAATGTAAAGTCATATATCAAAGGCTCTGAAAAGTCCCACATCAAAGACATAGGTGTAACTTTGCTCAAGTCAGCATTTTTCAAGTAAACTAACAACATTTCATTGAAAAAGAGCTTCAGAAATCCTACATGCTATTCCCCCAAAAAACAGGATTTGCACGCTAATAAAATCTGCATCCAGCTCTACTGAAATTTATTTGCATTCCCTAAGCAAATATCACCTGGTGAATGAAGAGGATGATAGTCAAGATGCTTAAGCACAGTATATCCCAGACATCTGTCGATCAGAATGAACTCTAGGCCATGAAGGCCCCCTGTTGTGCCAGGCTGTAATTCTTTAACAGCTGGATTGCAGGGAGGTCCAGGATGCTGAGGGGCAGACAGAGGGGTAAGTACTCAGAACAGTGGCTATACATATAATTGGTATTTTACATCCAGTGCTCACTAAATATCAGTTGTGCCTAAGGGTAAGTGATAGATAACGTATTTACTTTAAGATTATGATTTGAACATTTCTTCATCTTCACTGGCCTAAAAGGCTTGTCTTGCTTAATAATTTATTTTTGAAGACCTTTTCTTTTTCAGTGGGTACTCAACAAATTTAACAGGAATGGAAGTCTAGAAAATGTTTAATAGGCATCTATCATGTGATAGGCCCTTTGGTAGATGTTTTCATAAAATTAAACAAGGAAACATGTTTTCCTGTAACCCAGGACATGTTAAGACATTAACTGATACATACTTGCAGACTGAAATATTGACAATGCAATAGTGTAACTGGATACCTGACAAAGATAGTTCAAAACAATGTTTATCCTATTGAAACTAAAGACACAGCATAAACATATCTAGCATGCCTTTCCTTTTACGGAATACTATCTGGCTTTGTTGAGAGAGTATCTGAACATAAGTTTTATTATACAGGTAAAAGAGGTTTGTTGAAAGAATATTTTTAAAGGTTATGTTACTCATCAAAACAGAAATGTACCAGAGGATTCTTCAGAAATTGATTCTCCTTGCCACTTGGCATCAACTTATTGAATTCTGTTTTCAATAAGAAGCATTTTTTAAAATTTGGAAATGTTCTAGAACATTATAACGTGTTCAGAATGGAGTCAATTCAACTAATCTTCTATATCTCCTTGACAGCCAAAAATTCATACCTATCTACCAATAAGATATTTTAAGCCCTGTTTTGGATCTAAACAGCCAAGAAAATGAAATATTTATATGATGTTTCAGGACCCTATTTTAAACAGGGTCCTTTGAGTGGCTGAGCTGATCAACAATGACCTAAAATATTTCTCAAAAATCTCAGCCACTATCAAATTTAATTTATGTAAATGAAGAACATGATAAGATCAATCCAAGAATCACTCTTGGCTTTGAGAAAACTCTGCCATCGTGTTTACTTCTATATCCTTTAAAAGAAAGGCAGAGATTCGAGGCATGATTCCAGAGAAAGATGAGTTCTGGATTTTACCAAATAGGAACTCACTATATTCCTCCATGTTTACTCTTGATTCGTCTTTACTTTACTTTACTCCTTAAATTATAATCAAGTGCCCTTGACAAACAAGGGAAATATCCCATCTTAATGGCTGAATAGTTCCATCATCATTTATTAATTCTGAGTTTGTTGGGTGCTTTACTGCACTTGGGTTGGCCTTAAATATCACAGTTTGTGACTCCTTGGTCCAAGATACAAGGCCAGACTCTTCCACCATAAAAGATGATGAAAAAGTTCTTAATCAGTTCTTGTGGGATAAGCTACTCAGATCTGTTGTTTTGCCAGGGTTTGTAATCTTTTCTGTTTAAATTACAACTCAGAGTTCAGGAAGTGCTTTCAGTTTAAACAGAAATAGATTTAAAATTCTAACTCAGGGGCACATCCCTGACATAATTAGCTGTTACAATCAATATGGACCCCTATTGTTAGGTGATTACTGAGATAATCCCAGGCTCTAATGCAGTATGCTGGGTGAGGCAGTTCCCATTTATATAATTTATACTCTATTGTGAATTCTTTGCCTTCGATTGGATTTATTTAATATAGTACTTCTTTCTATCCTTTACAAAGTGTCAAGGAAATACAGCGTGTCTATTTACATAATAAATCAATTGTTTCATCACCATTTATTAATTCTATGTTTGTTGGGAGGAACTGGGATATTAAGGTAAATTGAAGTTCTTATTGACTGAGAGGAAACCAGAAGATAATTAGCTAATATCTTGAAACCTTTCTAAAATGTACATTAACTTCCAGTTAAACATGATGCATTGAACACTTTCTGATACTCCACTTTTAGGAAAGACACACACCGAAAAAATGTTAGGAGAAGACAGAAACAGAATATTGGAGGATGGAGAACAGAGACAAGTGATCCTGACTTAGCAGACCTGAGAAATTTAATCCTAAAGCAGCACTGAAAGAAACCAAAAAGCCAACCAATTTACTTCCTCAGAATGATTAAAAGACTCAGTAGAGTAGTAAAATACCTCCAAAAGAGTGGGAAGTTGGGCAGGGTTAAAAACAGGAAGATTGATTGGGAGTCTGCACAAGACTGCTCTAGATATCCTCCCCAACCTACAGAGGACCCTAGATTCACTACCTAGAGATGGAGAACGGAAGGGATTATGGGCTAGGGAACACCAGGGACGCAGAGAATAAGAGATATCGCTCTAAAGAGAGGGTGATTACATAAAAGCCACATATTGAAAGACGAGATTCCCAGTTTCTCACTCACTCTTGCATCCAGAACTCACATAGCTAGGCTTGTATATCTTTCCCAACAGGCAGGAGTTTGGGAAATTTCTCTCTGGAAAAACTTGCCAGCCCCAGAGAAGGAGCCACAGGTATTGACAGGGGATTGCAGGAAGAAGCAAAGGCAATGGAAGTGGCCTAGCCTAATCATCATACCCTAAAGCCCTTCAGTTGACAAGTCACACCCAGAACTTCCAATAAGAACTTTAATGGGAAAAAATAAAAAATAATTGCCTATGAAACAACGGACAAAGGATTAACCTCCAAAATATACAAGCAGCTCATGAAGCTTAATACCAAAAAAGCAAATAACCCAATCCACAAATGGGCAGAAGACCTAAATAGACATTTCTCCAAAGAAGACATACAGATGGCCAACAAACACATGAAAAGATGCTCAACCTCACTAATCATCAGAGAAATGCAAGTCAAAGCCACAATGAGGTATCACCTCACACCGATCAGAATGGCCATCATCACAAAATCTGGAAACAACAAATGTTGGAGAGGGTGTGGAGAAAAGGGAACTCTCCTGCACTGTTGGTGGGACTGTAAGTTGGTACAGCCACTATGGAAAACAATTTGGAGGTTCCTTCAAAAACTACAAATAGAACTACCATATGATCCAGTAATCCCACTTCTGGGCATATACCCAAAGAAAACCATAATCCCAAAAGAAACTTGTACCATCATGTTTATTGCAGCACTATTTACAATAGCCAGGACATGGAAGCAACCTAAATGCCCATCAACAAATGAATGGATACAGAAGATGTGGCATATATACACAATGGAATATTACTCAGCTATAAAAAGGGATGAGATGGAGCTATATGTCATGAGGTGGCTAGAACTACAATCTGTCATACAGAGTGAAGTAAGTCAGAAAGAGAAGGACAAATATTGTATGCTAACTCACATATACGGAATCTAAAAATGGTACTGATGAACTCAGTGACAAGAACAAGGATGCAGATACAGAGAATGGACTGGAGAACTCGAGGTATGGGAGGGGGCGGGGGGTGAAGGGGAAACTGAGAAGAAGCGAGAGAGTAGCACAGACATATATATACTACCAACTGTAAAATAGTCAGTGGGAAGTTGTTGTATAACAAAGGGAGTCCAACTCGAGGATGGAAGATGCCTTAGAGGACTGGGGCGGGGAGGGTGGGGGGGACTCGAGGCGGGGGAGTCAAGGAAGGGAGGGAATACGGGGATATGTGTATAAAAACAGATGATTGAACCTGGTGTACCCCCCCAAAAAAAAAAATTAAAAAAAAAGAACTTTAGTGCCCCCTTCTTAAATATGACAAACAGAAAAAGAGTTTTTTCAAATAAACCTCTCTAAATTTGTATTTTTAAAAATGCAGAGAAAAGAAAACAAAAAAAAAAAAGCCCATGACTAATGTTCTCTAATTAATAAGATACGGAACTAAAAGAAATAAGGGAAAGAGTCTATTTGAAAAAAGCATTGTGAAAGAGAAACCAGCACTGGACAGTTAAACAGGCAAGGAATTCAGGATTATTGCAACAGGGATCAAGACTATTTGCAGTAGGGAAGAGAGACTGAAAACTCCAAATACAATAGGGACCGCTGGGGGTTTACAGCCAACAGGCAGCATGAGGGAGTCAGCAGATGGGAAATCACTAAGAAGAAATTTGTTAGGTATCAAAGGTTGGGGGTATGAGGACTTCGATTGGATACCAAGGGTGGGGGGATTCTCACTAAACTAGCTTAGCAGGACTCTTGCTAAAACTGGGCTGGCAGGCCAAGGAGAGGCAAAGTCAAGAAGGAAGCTCAGTGAGCCTCATCATCATTCAGAAATCAAAATTTAGTTCTTGGAAATTAAAAATATGATAGCAGAAGTAAACATTTTAACATGAGAATTGGGAGATAACACGTAAAACAAAAAAATACTATAGAAAATGGAAAAGATAAGCAAAATAATCAGATAGGTACTCTGGCTCCTTGCCTAGCCTCCAAAACCAGCACAGCAATAAGCTGACAGGTTCCCAGAGACACAAAGGAACAGAGTCTCTATGGAGATACCATCTCTCAGGCAGCTGGCCTGCTACTCATCCTAGGCCTGTCAGCTACATTCTAGGCAGTCAAGACCTGGCTTAGAATGGGTCCAATAGCGCACCACACATTCCCAGTTCTCACTCTCTATGTATAATGTGCTCCCGTACCAACTCCATTATTACAATATCAAAAAGTCATGATGGCACCCACCAAAGCTCCTAAGGAATGAATTAAATTTTTAAACATTCAGACATGACAATTACAGCCTTTGCATACTTCAAGGTTTGCAGGGTAAATGACCCCAGTTAAAGTATTGATTTATTATTTGAAATCTCCCTCCCTTCATTTCTTTTAACCCTATGTATCAGCGTTCTATTGTGGCTGTAACAAATTACCAGCAACTCAGTGGCTTCAAATAATATAAATTTATTATCTTACATACCTGCAGGTTAGAAGTCCAACCCGGTCTCACTGGGCTAAATCAAGCTGTCAGCGTGGCTGTGTTCCTTCCTAGAGGCTTTAGGAGAGAACACATTTCCTTGTCTTTTCCAGCTTCTAGAGGGAGTTCATCCCTCGGCTCATGGCCTCTTTCCATTTTCAAAGCCAACAGATCTAGTCCTTCGCAGATCACAAGCCGCCAACTTTCGCGTCCCTCTACCACTGTTAAGGACCCTTGTGATTACAATGAAACCACCTGGGGGCTTCCTAGGTGGCACAGTAGTTAAGAATCTGCCTGTCCATGCAGGGGACACGGGTTCGATCCCTGCTCCAGGAAGATCCCACATGCTGTGGAGCAACTAAGCCCGTGTGCCACAACCCTTGAGCCTGCACTTTGCAGCCTGTCAGCCACAACTATTGAGCCCATGTCCCGCAACTACTGAAGCCCATGTGCCTAGAGCCCGTGCTCCGAAACAAGAGAAGCCACAGCAATTAGAAGCTGGCACACCACAACAAAATAGAGTAGCACCCACTCACCGCAACTAGAGAAAGCCCGTGTGCAGCAACGAAGACCCAACACAGCCAATAAATAAATAGGTAAATAAAGTTATTAAAGAAAAAAAACCAACGAAACCACCCGGATATTCCAAGATAATCACAACATCTCAAGGTCACCTGATTAGCAACTTTAATTTCATCTGCAACCGTAAATCCTCTTTGCCATGTAACCTAACACATTCACAGGTTCCAGAGATTAGGACATGGACACTTTTTTGGTGGGCCATTATTATGCCTCCACATCCTTATTAATTCCCAAAATCTCCCTTTCAAGAAATGTTGTTCTGGAAACATTTAGCAGTAACAGTCATTTCAAACAGTGCTTATTAAACTCAAGTAATAACAAGTGGTATTAGATCTATAGTTAATATATAATTATTGGTATTAGGCCAACAATTAACTTGAACTGACACTGGTAAGCCATGTCTATAATCCTGAGGAAAATATAAGAAATAACCATACATAGAAGCTATGTGTGGCAGTCAAAAAATATCAATTAATTCACCTAAAAGAATTAAGCCTAATTTAGAGAAAATAAAACATAAATGCTACATGGATAGTACGAACACAGTATTTTTGAATTACTGACTCTCAAAGCACTTTACCAATTTGAACTCAGTGAGCCTCTAAGCTGGCAAAATAGTTCAATCCGTGCAGGCTGGGCCTCACTCAAAACTTGATTTCTACTTCCTGAACTGATGTTAGAGTTCTATTAAATAGGACTCTTTAGAGCATCAGAATCATCTGAGACGCTTGTTAAAAATGCAGAATCCCAAATGCCATGACCACACATTGTGATTCAGTAGGTCTAATGGGGGCCTAAGGAATCTATATTTTAATGAATATAACAGGATGTTAAAATGGCAGCATCTCTATGTCAGTTTCAACTACGGTGTCATATCAAATAGGATCCCAGCAGGAAGCACATGGCACACTGAAGCTGGGTAACATGAAGAAAGTTCAATAAGGGGAGTATTCACAAAAGATGTGGGCAGAGTACAGGGAAACCACAAGAGATGATGCACTGCCCCTCATATAGTAACGGCATGGCACCTGCCAATATCCCTAGACCCAAAAACACAAGGGAAGAGAGCTGTTACCAAAATCAGAGGAGAGGAGAGGAGAGGAGAGGGCTGCTTCACAAAAAAACCTTGGTTGAGGGATGCTGGCAGCCCAGGAGAACCCAGGAGGAAGGGAGCCAGGGAATTACTAACCCAACCTCACTCTCCTCCCTTCTTCCTGTCTTCTCCCCAGACTCCCTGTCGACCAAACTCCGCATGAAGCCAGAAGGCAAGGGAGTCCACTGGTGACGTCCAAATACGTCAGTGTCTTGAGCCACACAGAGGATGGATAGGAACGGAGAGTGGGTCTGAAGGGACAAAACGAAGGTATTCTGCACAAGCACCAATACAATAGATACCGAGCGCGTGAAAAACACACCCACTCCCCCACCCCTTCTATGCACAGAATTTACAAAAGAAATATTTCAAACCAGTTCCATGACACTGCATGCCTCACTGGTATATGGAAATAAAATAGAGTATGAAAAGAAAGAGAGGGCTCTCAAGAGATGACTCCCAGAACTTGCAATGTGTTCCTGGTCATGGAAAGACAGAGGGCTCCACTCACCTCCGAAAAAGTCAAAGTGTCCTGAAGCCACAGAATCCAGTCGGCTGCGGGCTACGATCAGTCTGTACTCTCAGAACGTACAGGCACAAGAGATACATGTGTGTTTCCTTTAGAACAGGTGGGCCACGCAGGAGAGAAAGCAGGCCTTTCACTGTTTTAGGTTCTGCCCAAGAAGACCTCCCAAAGCAAGAATCCGTGTAAAGTGGACCTCTGAATACAAGCAGGATAGTGGGAGAAAAAAACTTAGGCTGCACTTAAATTACATGTCACGCTTAGTCAGTGAATTGGTCCTACAGTATAGTGATTCTGATTCACGTTGTGTGGAACAAGTTTTCATAAAACACTGCTTTGGACTATTTTTTTATCAGTTTGATGGAGTCTTTTATTACCTTTTTAATCAATAAATTATAGTTTAAATAGATGGTTTTTTAAAAAATCAAATAATACAAGTTTAACTTCTAGAGATATTCCTATACTAGCATTTGTGTCTATTTATATATCCCTTGTTTTTTTACTCATATGTTTTCAACTCTTCTTCTGTCCCCTCCCTTTGCTTCTTTTTTTTTTTTTTTTTCAGATCTTTATTGGAGTAAAATTGCTTTACAGTGTTGTGTTAGTTTTTGCTCTGGACTATTTTAATCTGCCCAGGTGTTATAAAATGGACAGGAAAAAAGATGATTCACCATGGTGTTCTTATTTTTGGCATTAAGAGCTGAATGGAGTGGTTAAAAACATAAGTTCTAGATGCAGATTGACTGTAACGAAACCACATCTCTGCCATTTAGTAACTGGGTGATCTTGGGCAAGCCACCTAACTTCTTTAAGCACCAAGGTCACCACCGGCACGTAAAATGAGTATAATAACAGTACATACCTCCAAGTACGGGAAGGATGAGGCAAGATAATGCAGTCTCCTAAACAGAATGGCTGGTACCCAGCGCTACATAGCAGCTGTTTTTATCATCCAAAAGCATTTATAGAGTTATTATTACATGCTAGATTTAAGTGTTGGCATGCAAATAACCAAATTCTAGTATAAAACCCAATTCATCTAAACTCACCCACCTTTTGCTTTCCTTGAACATTCGTTTTACCCTCAAACACTCAAAACATTAATAAATACAGACTTTGATACACGAAGCTTACTTACTGTTTTCCTACAAGGAAAGGTAATAGGTTAGTTGGTTAATAATCATATATTAAGAGCTCAGTTTGGACTAAAAGCTATATTAAATGCAGTGAGAAGCATTATCATTCAAATCAAAAATATATGTGCTGAAGGGATGTTGCCCCAATGGCACCTCAGAGGGAATAAATAGTATTTAATAGAAGACTTCCTGCAGGAATTGAGTTTTGAGCTAGACAAGAATGGAGAGATTAATTCTTACTAACAAAGCTGATGTTAGGAGGCTTTTCAGACGGCAGACAGCAGCCTGGCAAGAGTGGGGAAGTGGGAATTAAATAGTCATGAACTGGGTATTGCACACAGCAAGACTCAAGAGAGGACCACTGGGGACAAAGCAGTGAAGTCAGATAAGGAGAAAACCTCTCCTTGCTGTAAATCATCCAAGTACATCGAGGTCCGCTGGTACATAAAAATGTGTGGTCAGTAGTAATTTCTACAGCTTCCAAAATGAGGGCTTTCTGAATCTCTCTGAAAATTAAGTGAAAATTGTTATTTTAAGAGAGAGTGTAGGTTATTAATGATTACTGCTGATAAAAGTTCAGCTATTTCTGTGGCAGAACACAGAACACAAGGAAGACATCTGGGAATTAATTATATCTTTCTGGACTTTTAAGAATTTCTTGGATTCCTATCTTCCTCTCCCGTGAATCAGGTAAAATTGCTAACACACTCGCCTTCCATGGTGAGCTCTAACGATATACTCATAATAACCAGGCTCCAGAAACTGCTCTTGGAGCATGATAGATTTCGAGAGAGAGTTAATTCTGCTCCCTTCCTTCCTCACTCACCCCACACCACTACCAGCACTACTTCTAATCAATTTTAAACTTGAACAAAAATCTATAGGGTTTCAAATGACCAGATGACATGTTTATTTCTACAGTGATTAATTTCCTCAAAAAAAAAATGGGGGGGGGGGGAGGAATTCCAAAAGAAATTGGATTGGTTTAATTGACACTCTCTAGGTTTGAAGCCAATGAAAACCCTAAAAGCTTTCTACCTCCTACATTTTCAACCTGAATGATCTTCAATACCAAGAGAAACAAGAGGTCAGGAAAAGAAAAGAAAGTAGACCTCGCTCAACAAGAAGACTAAAAAAAAGTGCTCAACGTGGTAAAAATTGTAAAAATCCCTTTACAATTCTAGTGACAGGGAATGAAACCAATACCTGAATGTTAAGCTAACGGTGCTGTATCAAAATTTTTTGAGTAATTCTCATGTTTATAGGACAGGAGAGCAAAAATTGACTCGGCACATCTGAAATGCATAAAAATGATATACGCAGTGTCATCATGTTTGCAAATTAAATAATAAGTAAGTAATGCATCCTAAGCCACAGAGAGACACATGCAGAAAAATTAAATGGTTGCATTAAAATAATCCCACTAGCAAGCCACCTCCAGCTAGGCTAGTTTCTTTTATCACAATCTAGTTTCCATTTCATTAACCCTTGGGTCAGAGCTTCCAGAAAACTGTTGGCTATGTCTCAAATGGAGAGATAAATGTGAAAAACATTCTGATCAGGGAGGAATTCTGGGAATACGACAGCAGCCAATACAGTTTTTAAATCTCCCCAAATCCCCCCATAAAAACAGACAGAGCAAGTAGGATACTAAAACCAAAAACTTATAAACAATATTTACATCAAATGGTGACAATTAAGTGATAAGATTTCCCCAGGAACCTGAATATATGAGCAGATGGGGATAAACCACCAGCAGCCACAAGACCTGTGTGATATCCCCTGCCATGCAGGAGCAAAGAGAAAGAAGCAAAGAGTATCTGATGGATCTGAGAAAAGGAAAACCCAAAAACTGCCAACAAGTGCTCACTGGAAAACACACTGGGCTGATGTGAAGACAGTGGCTGAACTGCAGATGAACTCAGTACATTTCCATTTGTAATGCAAGAGGTTCTCCATAACATCTATAGGGGCTGCAGGAGCTTAGTTCCTACAAAGCCTCAAAAGTAATCAGACAAAGCTCCCTTCCAGAAGGAAACCCACAAAAGATAAAATGCAGGGAGGAGGGGCTTCCTACACCTAGTGGCACAGTGGTTAAGAATCCGCCTGCCAGTGCAGAGGACATGGGTTCGATCCCTGTTCCAGGAAGATTCTACATGCCGCAGAGCAACTAAGCCCGTGCACCCCAACTATTGAGCCTGTGCTTTAGAGCCCGTGAGCCACAACTATTGAGCCCATGTGCTGCAACTACTGAAGCCCACATGCCTAGAGCCCGTGCTCCGCAATAAGAGAAGCCACGGCAATGAGGAGCCCGCGCACCAGAACAAAGAGTAGCCCCCACTCACCACAACTAAAAGAAAGCCTGCGCACAGCAAAAAAAAAAAAAAAAAAAAAAGACCCAACACAGCCAATTAAATATATAAATTAATTTTTTTAAAAATGCAGGGAGGAGATGCCAACTTCAGCAGGACAGGAATAAGAGAGACGAAAAAAGAAAAGATCCAGATTAAAAAGTTGAGGAGAGAAACCGACATAAATATAGTTAATTCAGGCAAGGTCATCTGGTCAATCCATGACCATTAAGATGAAGCCAGTCATCCAAATCTAATACTTTTTCATTTTTTATTTAGATGTTTGTTATCATATGGGCAAAGACTAAGAATACGAGATAAAATGAAGCTTAGGAAATGAATAGAGGAATATTACACTTGAATATAGTTTCTTCGGCTATAAGAATCTATGAGGGGACTTCCCTGGTGGCACAGTGGTTACAAATCTGCCTGCCAGTGCAGAGGACACAGGTTCGATCCCTGGTCCAGGAAGATCCCACATGCCACGGAGCAACTAAACCCATGCTCCACAACTACTGAGCCTGTGCTCTAGAGCCTGCAAGCCACAACTATTGAACCCACGTGCCACAACTACTGAAGCCCACGAGCCTAGAGCCTGTGCTCCACAACAAGAGAAGCCACCGCAATGAGAAACCCTTGCACCATAACCAAGAGTAGCCCCCGCTCGCCGCAACTAGAGAAAGCTCACTCGCAACAATGAAGATCCAATGCAGCCAATAAATAAATAAATAAATGGGAAGGAAAATTATTTTAAAAACAAGAATCTATGAGAAAAGCAAATGACTAGTTTTATGTCAGAAAGCTAAATACCACTAAATATTTTAATGCTACTGCCATTCTGCCTTCATAGTATAACATCTAAGGGCAACCAACATTAATGGTGGGTTTGGTCTGTTCCAGGCTCTGTTCCAAGTACTTTGCAGGGATGCCCTCACTTAATCCTGACAGCAACCATCACTATTCCCATTTTAAAGATGAGGAAGTTGAAACTAAAAGAAGTAACTAGCCTAAGGAAACACAGCTAATAAATGACACAGCCAGTTCAAATGCAGATCTGCTTGATTCCAAAACCCATTTATTTAACATGTGTTTATTATTTACAATAAAACCTCATATTATAAAATAACTTGATGTTGAAAATTAAAACCTGGTATTAACAAATAACATATTCCCAAATGCCCAAACTTTACATTTCACTGTATCGCAACAGTTTCCATCGAAAAGACATGGATAAGCAAAAAGAAGTCCTTGAGGTAAACATGTAGACTGGTTCCTTTTTTTTTTAATATTTATTTATTTATTTGGTAGTATGGAGTCTTAGTGGCAGCAGACGAGCTCCTTAGTTGCAACTCCAGGGCTCCTTAGTTGTGGCATGCAAACTCTTAGTTGCCGCATGCATATGGGATCTACTTCCCTGACCAGATATCGAACCCGGGCCCCCTGCATTGGGAGCATGGAGTCTTACCCACTGTGCCACTAGGGAAGTCTCCTGGTTCCTTTTTTTTTTTTTTTTGTGGCATGTGGGATCTAGTTTCCTGACCAGGGATTGGGCCCGTGCCCCCTGCAGTGGAAACAAAGGAGTCTTAACCACTGGACCACCAGGGAAGTCCCTAGACTGGTTCCTTAAAATAGTCAACAGCAAAAGTTTGGCTCATTCATGTCTCCAGAGTTCTTTTGTGACAAGAGGACTATTTCTGACTAACGGGATGTGATACTTCCACTGTATATATCCAAATCCTACTTAACCTTCAAATATAAGTTCATTCCTTTCTTCCATGTATCTTTCTCCTATCACTCTGGAAATTACTTCTATTTCTACTTAATTTCTACAGTTATACTTATTGTATCTAGCACATGGTTTAGCGTATAACTATTCCCCAGTAATAATAAGAGTATTTGAAGTAAGAGAGACCAGATTTACCCTCCTGCCTGAAACCACCAAAAAAACAAACAAAATATAGCAAACAATGATTTTCACGACACTGAATAGCAGGCAATGAAGAACAGTGATCCTTGAGAGATAAGAAACAAAAAAGGAGAGACCTACACTTCTGCCAGTACACTGCCTTGAGAGAATTTCCAGGCTGCAGCCCAAGGAGAGGGAATCCAGGGGGAAGTCAGCTGACTCCCTGGGTTGAAAAGACAGAATGAGAGCCTGGGAAGACCAAGGTAGCTAGAACATACACAGCAGAAAACCAATAAAGGAAAGACTCACAGAGAGAGAACTCCGGAGGTCTCCAGAGAATCTCTCTAAAAAAATTGAGGAAGGTACTGATTTGCACCTAAATTTAAGGAAATCATCTGAGGCTAGGGAAAGAATCACCTGAAAGGATTAGGAAGAACAATACCTAGCGTTCATCTAAGACTGAGAATACATCACACTTCATTGGTCATTGGGTAGGGTACAAAAGTGTTGCTCTCAGAAGTAGGGAATAATTACCCTAGACTAACACACTTCTAGGTGAGCCAAACAAATCTTTAAAATAAGACCAAGTACAAATAAACTGTTTCCAAATAACTGTATTCCAAAATAAAGCACAAAAATACTTACAGGAATACAAAATGTCTGGCATCCAATTAAAAATTACCAAGCATGCAAAGAAGCAGGAAAATATAAAACTTAACAAGGAAAAAAATCAAACAATTAAAACTGACCCAGAACTGACACAAATGCTAGAATTAACAGACAAGGACATTATAATAGTTGTTATAACTATATTTCATATTTTCAAAAACTTAGTAGAGACAGGGAAGATATTTAAAAAACCCAAATCAAACTTCTAGAGATGAAAACTACAATGAAGGCAAAGACACAAAAGTACAAAACCTATACACTGAAAACCATAAAAAGTTGCTGACAAAAACGTTAAAAGACCTAAATGAATAGAGAGATACATCATGCTTATAGGTCAGAATATGCAATATTGTTGTGAGATCAATTATCCCCAAATTGATCTATAGATCTCCAAAAAATCCCAGCATGCGTTTTTGTAATAATTGGTAAGTTGATTCTAAAATTCATATGGCAATTCAAGGAAACTAAAATAGTCAAAACAACTGTGAGAAAGAATAGCCAAGTGAGAGGATGTGATTTTAAAACTTGTCATAAAGCTACTGTATTCAAGATAGTTTGGTATTGGCACAAAGATAGACAAATAAATCAATGCAACACAGTAGAGAGTTCAGCAATAAAATTACATTATATGAACAAATGATTTTTGTTTGCTTTTGCCACTTCTATCTTTTTTTACAGACTATTTTTTAGAGCAGACTTACCAGTGGGGAGAGGGAATGTGGGAGGGGCAATATAGGGGTAGAGGATTAGGAGGTAAAAACTATTATGCATAAAACAAGCTACAAGATATATTGTACAACACAGGGAACATAAGTAATATTTAATAATAACTATAGATGGAGTATAACCTTTAAAAATTGTGAATCACTATGTTGTACACCTGTAACTTATATAACGTTGTACATCAACCATACTTCAATTTTTTTTTTCTTTGGCACAGCTTGTGGGATCTTAGTTCCCCAACCAGGGATTGAATCCAGGCCCTGGGCAGTGAAAGCAATGAGTCCTAATCACTGGGCCACCAGTGAATTCCCTATTTCAATTTTTTTAAAAAAGAGTATTACAACCAAAAAAGAAAAAAGAAAAAAAAAGAGTAAACAGTGTGCACTTGATTATACAATAAATAAATAGGTTTAACTTAAGAGACTTTTTTTGCTATTTTCCCTATAGATACATTTGGAAGACAAAATGCCTGAATTGATCTAAAAATTTCCCAATATTCTAAATAAAATACAAGTAATCTTATTAACTTTTCAAAGGAGGTACCAAAACAGATTTCAAATGTTTCCAAAAGACAGTCAAACCAAGACAAAAATAAGGAGAAAAACAAAATTAGCAATCCAATGTACAAGAACAAACTAAGTAGCATTTCAAACAATTAGGAAAGGAAATAAAATCTTTACCAGGTAAAATTCTTCTAAGCATCATTTTTAAGGGTGGATCATATTTTATTTCAGAATTTTTACCTAGAAGTCTCAGGATTTCTTCTATATCTTGCTACCTTTCCCAAATGATTTTTAAAAACCATGAGTGAACACTGAATTTAAATAGTCCTAAGATAATAAGATAGTTGTTCATATTTGGAAATATGAACAACTATCCAAAGTCAGTCAGAATTTTAAGAAGGCTTTAAAAAAGATTCACATGTGAGAAATGATTCAGAATTGTTTTAAAATTTTTTTCCAAAAGGATTTATAGCCCTCACGAATAGAGTTGTTACAAGTTGATGAAATCTCATCACTGTACCCAACAAGGAAAAAAAATCTCCATGTACTTTCCTGTGTCCAAAGGGTTTATAAAGACTCACAATTAAGAAACTGCTTTTTCAAACTGAACCCCAGAGTTTTATGCATTTAACATTGCAAGGGGTCCTCTAGTTTTGAAGCTAGATTTATCAGCCTGGTGTAGTTAAAAAAAAAAAAAAAAACCACATGAATTTTCGACCTGATCAGCCATCACAAACTATATCAAATTAGGTAAGTGAGTTCACCACTCTATAATTCTTCATTGAAAATGGGAGCATTAGTCTGGAAATTTCTCACGCTACCATCATTTTGTGACTATGTCTAAGACAATAGGCTTTCAGCACCATGGACAGTCACAAGGAGGAGAAGGTCACTGACAGAGACAGAAAAACCAAGTGCCGTTTTAGAACTCATTGTAGCAAAAGTTCACACATAGTTTTAATATTTCACGTTAACATGGTATTTATGGTAATAAGGAAATTTTTCCATTTTCATTTTTTGTAACCATCTTTCAAAATTATGAACATCTTGGAATATAACACACACAAAAAAACAATTTGTGAAGAAAATCTCTGTATCTATTAAGTGTTCCAATGAATAGTAATGGAAGCTTTATACAGAAAATGCCTCAAAAGATGTAAATATACATGCAAAAATTAACAAAAAAGTGAATTAAAAGTACATTAAATTTTATGCTCTTCAATTGAATGATCTAGTAACTTGAAAATAATGAACAGTTTCAACTGTATCAATTTAAAATGTCAGACAGAAACAGTGTTAATCAACTCAATGTTAAAGTTGTTATCATCATATATCTTAGAATTTACAATCAAAGTCATCCTAAAATATTTTAGGGTCCAGCACCTTCCCCAAATATGGCAAAATCACATTCTAACATCTCTTTCTATCTGCCTCAATATTTAAAAGCAACTGAAGTCAGGTTAAAAGAAAGTCAAATCTTTAAGCTTTCAAGGCCAAAGAGAAAGGGGAAAGGAGTTCATCCAAAAAGTAACGGTGGAGGAGAAAGCTTAAAATACAGCTGATTAAATACAGCTGATTCACTTTGCTGTACAGCAGAAACTGGCACAACAGTGTCAAGCAATTAGACTCCAATAAAGAGCTGGAAAAAAAAGTACCTCATATCCTTAAGTATATACATTCATAGAGTCAAATGTTTTTCAAGTTTCCTTGACGGTGGGGAAAGAGGAAGTTCTGTGGATAAGGTATGGGGTAGTTTTATGAATTTATTCATTTGCTTATTAATTCTACAAGTCTGCTATCTAGGAAACAATGCTATGTGCTGGGATATAACAGTGAAGAAATAAACGCAATTCTTCTGCTTGTCTAATACTGAGTGTCTTGCTAGGACAGTAACTGCACATTGGTTGCTGAGTGGTAAGAAGACAGTGACTTTAGAGACGGCAGAAAAGTCTGCTGTACCTCCTCTAAGGAACTGCTTTCTACTCTCACAATACAAAAGAGTAAGGGAGAAAGAGAGAGAAAAAAGCAGGGAATTAGCTGTGCATTTTCACAAGTGGGAGTTCTTACCACTTTAGAAGGAAGAAAGGAAGAAGGAAAAAGAGACAGATATGCACACAGAGACTACCCCCACTCACAGATAACAGCCCATATGAGGCCCGCAACCTGTCAGATTACATCCCTCCACCTTGAGGTCAAATGAGGAGGCGAAGAAATTTGACAGGATGAGCAATAATGTAACATGGAATACTCACCCCAGACAACTGTGGTGTAACTTTCCATTTAACTTTCTTTTTGGAAGAAATCTCATTATCAAAATACAATTTTTACATAAGAGTAAGCATATAGATGGCCATTATATTTTCAACAGATGTTTCTCTGAAAGCTCCACCATTCAAAAGATAATTAAGCCATAGACCTAGAGTCTGTCATACAGAGTGAAGTAAGTCAGAAAGAGAAGGACAAATATTGTATGCTAACTCACATATACGGAATCTAAAAATGGTACTGATGGACTCAGTGACAAGAACAAGGACGCAGATGCAGAGAATGGACTGGAGAACTTGAGGTTTGGGAGGGGGCGGGGGGTGAAGGGGAAGCTGAGAAGAAGCGAGAGTAGCACAGACATATATATACCACCAACTGTAAAATAGATAGCCAGTGGGAAGTTGTTGTATAACAAAGGGAGTCCAACTCGAGGATGGAAGATGCCTTAGAGGACTGGGACGGGGAGAGTGGGGGGGACTCGAGGGAGGGTGGGAATACGGGGATATGTGTATAAAAACAGATGATTGAACTTGGTGTACCCCCCCAAAAATAATAAATAAATAAATAAATAAATAAAAAGATAATTAAGCCAATCTTGATTTTTTTTTTTTTATTTTTTTATTTTTTTTATTTTTTGGCACACGGGCTTAGTTGCTCCGTGGCATGTGGGATCTTCCTGGAGCTGGGATCGAACCCGTGACCTCTGCATTGTCAGGCGGATTCTTAACCACTGTGCCACCTAGGAAGCCCCAATCTTGATTTTTTAAAGGACCCATTTATGATGTTTTAAAGGGAATGGCATGTATTTGCAGTACACAGGGGCAAAACCGATAGTTCAAAATTCTAAACTGTGCATATAATATAGTTATGTGCAGCACTCTCCCAAAAAAGCAGAATTAAAGCAAAGACCATCCCAGCACATTACAAAGGTACAAGGAAAAATAACACATCTAGTTGACATGTCACCATTTTCAATGGATCAAAGCCCAAAAACCGAAGCCAACAAACCGCTTATATTTATTAATTTTCAAGGTCTTATGTATAAGAAAATTGATGATGTTTCATAGTAAAATTGATTTAAATCAACCTATTATTGATTTGTTTATCTAAACAGTTTCACTCTTTATTAAAAAGATAATATTGAATTAACAATCCAATTTTTCTACAGGCAAACCTAAATAGAAGAAGAAAAGGTACTACACTCACACACAATGTATAGCAAAGTAAGACTCCCACTGTGTGAGCCATCTAGCCTAGCAATTATGAACTGGCTAAAACAACAGACTAGACTGAAGTCCCTTTCTTATTTCTGAAATACTACAAAAACATCTATCGTGATTTCATTTATTTATTTGCCAAATATTTACTAAGTAATTATCATTTTCCCTGTCCACTATACAAAGAGGTAGAAGAGACTATGAAAGAAATGTAAGTTTTCACCCTTGACATCAGGGGCTTACACTTTAACTGAAGGGGTTATTTTGCTGTCTTCCTAACAGTTGACTTAAGCAGGAAATTTTATCCTATTTGTTTTCAAGCTGGGACATAATCTCTATCCCATATAACAGCATTAGGCTGTTATTATCTTAAGGGCAGAAACACTGATACCCTCCATATAACAACTACACCAGTTCTCAGGGTACACACACCACATACACAATAGAAAATCAAACATTTTCCTGGTATGAAACAGTGAGGAGAGACCAGTTCCCCCCAAAACTCTTTTAATAATGAACCACATTCAGATATTAGGATTGTTTCCTGAGTATTTTTATAATCCATCACTCAACACAAGTATAAATTATATTTTCTGAAACGAAAAGTACTATACAGCACAAAAAATTCCCTTATGAATAGACCAATTCTCAGTGTTAACATCTTCATAACATTGTTCTATTTAGCTAAACTGATGTGACAGATGAATTACTGTAAACTGAGATTCTTCACTTACACTTAATTTCCTGTTTAAAAACAAATCAAAACCCAGCACTATGCTCAATCCATTTCTAGTGCATTTCAAGCTGACCAACTAAAGTCAAATCCATGTATTCTGCTTAATGGAAACTAAATTGTTTTCCATAATTTGGAGCGGTAAAACAACCACTAGCCTTAGGGTCACAAAGCATGGTTCAAGACCCAGCTTTACCACATACTAACCAGCTAACCTAGGCAACTCCTCTAACTTTTTGGCACTTCAGATTCCTCACCTGCAAGTTGAGAAGCTGAGATGCAATGCATTCAGCCTGCCACTCCATCTCTAAAGGCTCTGCTCTTTCAAGATTCTGGCATTTCCTGAAGCGCTAATAATATCTCATTGGACCCAAGTGACATTCCATGTAACCAGAATCACAACCAACACAAGCCACATCTTTATATGTCATTCTTGTGAATGCACCCACTTTTACCTGAATATGTAGAAAGGTACACAGCATCTTCATGAATTGGCAGAATTTTTTACAAACCAGTAATTCAGGTGGTCATTTTGACCTTTCAAGAGGAAGCTGCTATTGTTCCTCTATCATTCAGGGTTCTTGCAGGAAACAGATGACATACTCAAATTGGGTAACTTAAAGAAAGTCCAGTAAAATTTTACAAAGATACAAGAAAGGTGTAAAGAAAACCACAGGGCATGGTACAATGTCTTGGACTAGTAACATGCCCAATTACCCCCCTAAAAGTAGCAAGAAAAGAGTGAGTTGCAGGAAGCTAGAGACAGACAGGCTATGTGGAGAGGACCACATTACAGGAGCTGTGACCTTAGGTAGAGGGACACAGCCAGCTCAAGGTGACCTTGAAAATAGTGAGTCAGGGCAATAAACATCTTGCCCTCACAATCTCCACTCCCTCCAATTTCTAACCAATGCTCCCCACTGGCAAAACCCAATTAGATGCCGAGGCCAAGAGAATTCTGTGGATGTATTTCATAAAGGTTGAGTTCCTGGAGTACACAGTGGAGAAAGATCAAGCACTAAAGTTGCAAAGGGAAATAGATCTAACACAACCCTCTTTCCTCTACGAAGGCTAGATTTTCATAGAGCTACACTAGTCCCGTCTTTGCCTGAAACTTCTTTAATGGTGTCGTGAGTACAAACTACTGTCTAGTGAGTTCGTGTAACGTGCTGGATCCCTTCCAAATCCTGACTGTGTGTTTAATGTTCAGATAATCTTTATTCTAACACCAAGAACCTATTAGAACTCTCTAATGTAGTCATCTGGGATAATTTTAGATCTCAACAGGTTTTCACAAAGAATGTAAGCAAACCAATTGCTTAAATTGGAAGAACTGTCAATGTTAGTAAAGACTGATTTTCTATACTCCCTCTCTCTAATTAGTTGCTTCGGACATCAATGAGTTGAACAAAAAGAGCCACAATGATTTCTCTAATGAAGTAGCTCCAGCAAGCTAGAAAGGCTGGGGCGCAGTACTATTAACTCTTTGGTGGGCTAGGTAAAGCCATGCTGAGCTGTAGAGAATACTAAAATGCTCCAGGGGATAGCAGAATACAAGCGGATAACAGGAGGAGGGACTTCAAAAGCAGGACTTAATGTAAACCTCTGGTCTAGGAAAGACAAGGATGTAGAAAGAAAAATATTACTAAGTGGATACTTTGCTACCATGTGCCAGGGCCTATGCTGAGTGTTTTCACATCATATTTCATGAAATCTGCAAAAAAGACCAGTGGGATATTTTTATTTAGAACATTTTACATACGAGGAAAGTAATGTGCCTAAGGCACTACAAAACAAAATCAGAAAATCCAATAAAGAGGCACAGTTTTAAAAGGTTTTTCATCTGATGTGACCTCAGACATAATCCCACCTTTTTACCATTTTTAATCATTTCTGGTGTCCTGGGAAGTGGTAAAACACAAATGATAACCTATTTCGCCTATTTATAGCATCAATCTAGAAAAACAAGATTTCTTCTGAAATGAACCCCTTCTTTTGGAAAATAATTTAAATGGCTGTCACAGCACTTGGAAGTATTCTAGGGAAACAGCCTATGAAATCTTTTCTCTAGAATAGGCACAGTGGTTTCCTACCAGACCTCAGCTCAGAATAGTCCCCTGTTTTTGTGCTTAGAAATCAAATCTCTTCAAATAAACTTGGGGAAGAGACTATGTCTTATTCCTTCTGTAATTCTTACAGCACCAAGCACGTGAATAGGGCATATAATTGGGATTAAATAAATACTTGTTCAATGAGTAATCAGCATAACACAGTATGTGCTGGGCAAAGAAAGAAAACACCGGTTTATTTACCCAGAAAAAAATAACCAAACCAATCTTTTATCACCACTAGTGCTATGGAATCTAATTTGGTTTTCATGTGACCAGGGACAAAGTATACAGTAGGTGCCTTCTCTTGGGCTTTTCACATTCCTATCGCATGTCCCCTCAATATCCACCCGCCTCCAAAAGATTAATACAAGAAGAACCAGGCTAAAATGTAAATCAAGCCGAACCATGAAGTAAAAAAATTTTTTGAATAAGCAGCAGAAAAAGGTAACATATAATGTTAATTATGCGTCAGGCATAGTGCTTGACACTTTACACATATTTTCTCATTTAATCCTCATAATAACCACCATCCTCGGTTTTACAGATGAAGATTCTGAAGCTTAGAGAAGTTAAGTAGCTTGCCTATGTTCACACAGTAATAAGCGATGGAGTGACAGAATAGAAATTTAGCTTAAACTCTAGAAGACAATCATTAAAGAGCAGCCTTTGGTATCAATAAAGATGTAGGGAGTGGCAAGTGCCACACCTTTGCCTTGATGGTGGTGGAGTCATTACGAAGACAAGTAACATATATGAGACTCGGTTGCTTCCTTACATGGTTGAGGGCATCACAGTTAACACCTAGCTTGCCCTAGTAAGAGTGGAGGTGCTTGGGAACAGAAGACCCGGAGCTGAAGTCCTGGCTGTGGTTATCTTGGGACATTCGCTTTATCTCTCTGAACCTCGGCTTCTAAACGCGAGAAGTGGGGATGATTGTGCTTCAGAAGCTCTTTAAGAGGACTCAAAGTGCTTCAAAATCTCAAAACACCGTGCCACAAAATGTGTTGACTATTCTCTTCTACTGAGAATACTTTCAGTCACCAGTAGGACAGGAGACTCCCTAACAAAATCCTGGGCAATCACCCCAACACGCTGTACTTTAGGAATGGTTTGTCTAGAGTGAAAAATCAATTTGTCCTCAACAGGCCACAGCTTGGGAGCTCTTCATCCCATGATATAAGGAACTCAAAGGAAGAGATGGAGATGGTTAGAGATGGCAGGTGGGATTTATGCTAATTTTGTGGGACAAAGAAGGGCTTGGAAATGATTTTGGAAACAGATCATCAAAGCTGCTCCCTTTTGTTACCATGTTCATCTGCAAAGCCAGAAATGGGAAGGACCTTCACTAATAATGGAATTTTTCATTTAAATAATAACTAATATTTTATGGTATTTAGGTATACCTTGCATTGTTCCAAACTGTATTTCAAGTGAAATACCTTAAATTTCTTACACCACTTTATGATTTTCAAAGAATTTCATATTAATGATTTCAATTGATGGTGTTTTAATAGTGCTATCTTCTTAATTCTGTTGAGGAAGACATTCACAGAAAAAAGTGATAAATTATTATCTGCAAGGCTATTGGACAATTTTAAATTCAAGCTGTTTTCCAACAGCTCATATTTCTCAATTCCCTGTTCCTTCATTTCTCCATCTGTAAATAGAGTAAAATAACCCCCTACTGCTTCTCTATTTCTAATAAAATTATGTATGCGAGGTGTTTTGGTGAATTCCAAAGAACTGTTATCACATCTATGATCTCTGCTAAGTGAGGGCATATTTCTTAGTCATTCTAACCTGCAGCAATTCCAAATCAAAGACGTAACTCAAGATAAGTCAAGAGAAGTCTCTCTATTTATCCAGAAAGTAGTCACACCTACGGGAAGTCCACACAAGATGCAGAGAGAGGGAGCTGCATTAGCTAGGAACCCCATTGGGTCCACCCAGTGGCCTGGACATCCAAACCTGGCACTGAGCAAATGGACTCCCAAAAATCACAGTAGGCATAGGGGTACTCACTCAGCCATCTGACTCACTCACAGCATCTGGGCACAAGAAAATTCTATTTCCCAAATCCCTCTTCCCTGCCCCCATTTTCCCCAGCCACACATACAAACAATCTGGACAGTCCATAAGGTAGAGGATAATTTTAGGGGCTTCCCTAGGGCCTGGCTGGCTGCTTTCCAATCATTTCTTTCTGGCCTGTGAAATCAGATGCGCTATTTCTTTATACATGAGAAAAAATGAAACCAGTTTCTATTTGCAGAGTGAGATGGAAAAAATGAAAATCGCACACAGCTATGTCACAGATTCTCAGAAAGGACCTCCCTAAGCTAGAGGAAAGGAAGGAGGCAAAAGAGAAACTCAAAAGGAGAGGAGGTTCAATTTGTTAACCCTTGAGAAGTGTCACATGTGCTTGGCCTCACATAACATAAACTCATTTAAGGTTTTGGAGCAAAGTTAGTAAATAAAATGTGAGATTTCTGAATTCATTGTAACCACTGATCATGATGTTTAATCATCATGGCCATTCCAGAAGCAAATAAATCGCTGTGTGTCTGAGTCCTTCTGTCTGTGTGTGGCTCTATAAGTGCATCTGACCTCTCCCACACCCCCCCCTTTCTCTTAACAGACACACAATACATGTTAACACATATGAAATTTGGTTAAAATAAACATCAAGAAAAAGCTTGTTGGGCCAAAAAAAAAAAAATGGCTTGGGGGATTAGATTTCACAAAAGGCCTACCCTGATTCAAGAATGGAATAGGAAACAAGGAAATTGACAAGATTATTTGGGCCAGTTTTATGTATCCAAATGTGGTTAGGGACTTCCCTGGTGGTGCAGTGGATAAAACTCCATGCTCGCAATGCAGGGGGCCCAGGTTCAATCCTTGGTCAGGGAACTAGATCCCACATGCACGCCACAAGTAAGGAGCCCTGGAGCTGCAACTAAGGAGCCCCCCACCCCTGCCACAACTAAGACCCAGTGCAACCAAATAAATAAACATTTTTTTTTAATGTGGTTACAAATGAAGTCACCTTATCACTTATACCCAAATTTTGCTAGCCACATAATCCCACCCCCACCCTGAGTGCATCAAATTCTCTTCCAAGGATCCCTCTGTCCTTTGGTATCTAGGTGTCCTCTGGGGGAAATTATATCACGTGCACTCTCAAACCAGTCCAGGCAGCCATTGGACCGTGCTGGCTCCACGTTGCCTGTATGTCTATACTGCTCCTGCCACATGAACTACTCACTGCCCCGCTGCCAGACCATCAGTGCTTCCCTTGCATTGAAACGGTTCCCTCCTCTGAGTGCTGCTCTCTGAACTGGCCCCACAGCAAGGTTACTTGGGTCATCATATGTCAAGTTCTTTTTTCTGCCACAGGGTAGCTAGACTCAGGGGACAAAAGGAGTGGGGAGTGAGTCCAAACGAGAGCCACTGTATGCTTCTTCCATCTATAGTCCTATACTCTCAGACCCTCTTTCTGAGCCTGACCCAGCAGTCCCTCCTTGCAATTTGCCTTCTGTCACTGATATCTGCATTCCTCCCCCTATGTTGATAGAATTTCATTCATAAACCTAGTTCAAGTTTACTTCTCAAAAAGTGCATTATTCCCAAAGTAAATCTCTGGATACAAAGAGACTCCAGGGGCTACTGCACAAGGGTTAAAGCTCTAGTTGTAAATTATGACTGCTTCATATTTCTTTCTCTATCTTTCAAACAGAAGCATTTCTATTCTTTACCATTCATACCATCCCAAACAGTCCACTTGCCAGCAGGTTCCTGCATGCCTGGCATGCCAAGTATACACCTTATGTTTCTACCTTCTTTGTTACAGTACCGGTGATGGCAATTCACATTTGTATAATGTCTGACATTTCATAAAGGACTTTCACATTTATTACCACACTAGAGCCTCACATCATTTCTGTGAATAAAGCAAATCGAATATTGATACTTGCATTTTAGAGCTATGAAAATTGACACTCAGAGAGGTAAGGAGGTTTCCTCCAATTGCATTCAGGCAGTGAGGAGATGAGCCAGCCTCAGAATCCAGATCTTAAGACTCCGGGTGCAGGTTCTTTGCAATTCATAACGCTGCCACTCTTTAGTTTTCAGCCCCATGTGCCTCTCTGTAGGTACACTCACTTGACTTTGAACCAAATTCAAATAATCTCCATGAAAGTAAATTTCCATGCTTTCAGCCATCCGACAGAGTTTTCCAGGGAAGCAGGGCATCATTACTTCCTCTTTCCCACTGGAAATATGATAAGGAAGCCCACTGGGTAAGTGTCCTTTGGAGCAAATTAATTTTGGAATAATCTAACCTGACTTTAAGCCAGAATTCTCCACCAACAGCAGGGAACATGAAAGCCTGATGAATAAAATCTTGACTCATGACATGGATTTGCTTCACTTGACCTATTTTGAGGATACATGTTTTGGAAACCAATTGAAAAATTAAAAATACCCTGTGTTTAATTATATTGCAATCTATGGTTGAATTTCATTTAGATAGCATTTACAATTGGCACATTTTTCAAGTACTGCTTCTGCCACAGTTGCATGTAAAAGTACACGATCATCATTTGTACAACTGCAGCCTAAGTTAACACCAACACACATCCCACAGATTAGGGGACAAGTCACTAAAGGACAATGGCTGTCACATTTCCATGAAATACAATTAAATATATCCAGAAATAAATTGGTTCCCAGACTTTGATAAAACAGCATATGGCATGTTTCCAAAATTGATAAATATTGATTGAGCACCTATCTTGTGCTCAGCATTGTGGAGGATTCAGAAAAGCATAAACTATGTTGTGAGATAGTCAAAGCTGAGGGAATACTCAGGGTATGGGGATCGAGGTGAAAATATATGTTATAATAATGATTATTATTATTAATATTTACTATTTGTCAATTACTACATGCCAGATACTATGCTAAGTATTTTATTTGAATTATCTTATTTAATCCTCATAACAACTCAGTAAGATAGCTACTATTATTAATTTAATTTTACAGAAAATAAAAGTGAGACACAAGGAAGTAATTTACTTAATTTAGGTCACATACACAATGGAGTATTACTTATCTGTAAAAAAAGAATGAAATAATGCCATTTGCAGCAACATGGCTGGGCCTAGAGATGATCATACTAAGTGAAGTGGGTCAGACAGAGACACATATCAGATGATATTGCTTATACACGGAATCTAAAAAAATGACACAAATGAACCTGTTTACAAAACAGATTCACAGACATAGAAAACAAACTAATGGTTACCAAAGGGGAAGGGGGGAGGGATAAATTAGGAGTTTGGGATTAAAATATACAGACCACTATATATAAAATAGATAACCAAGGACCAACTGTAGAGCATAGGGAACTATACTCAATATCTTGTAACACCTTACAATGGAAAAGAATCTAAAAAGAATATACATATTCTTACATGTGTGTCACTGAATCAATGAATCACTTTGCTGTACACCTGAAACTAACACGACATTGTAAATCAACTATATTTCAATAAAAAAATTTCTTTTGAAGGTCACATAGTTAAGAAGTTGGGTAGCCAGGATTGGAAGCCAAGTATTTGATTTGCTTTATTTGGGTAAGGCTCCATGAAGGACTGGGTCTTTACTATGGCTCTGAAGATTAGATAGCCTTTAGGTAGGAAGAACGGTAAGAATGAGGACAGGTCGTCATATTGCAGGAAAGGCAAAGAGCACAAACACAGGCACAGGGCAATAATTTATATTTGACACGTGAGGATCCCTGAAGGAAATCAATGGCAGGCAGTAAAGTTGGGTAGGCAGAGTGAGATCTGGGGTGTAATCTTCAGAAGTTGTTGTCTAATATGACTGGCATTCTTTCCTATCACAGAGAAGACTTATCATGGATGTGCCCTGCCTGCAGAAATCACAGTAAACAGAAATTCACGTATAACTCTCAAATTAGGGCTTTAAACATTAATATTACAGGGACTTCCCTGGTGGTCCAGTGGTTAAGACTCCATGCTCCCAATGCAGGGGCCCTGGGTTCGATCCATAGTCAAGGAACTAGATCCCACATGCCGCAACTGAAAAGATCTTGCACGCGGCAACGAAGATCCCTGAGCAGCCAAATAAATAAATAAATATAAAAACAAAAAATTCCCTACAGACCTCACTAGTCCTCGGTCATAGCATATACTCAATTACTCTTTGTCAGATAAGTGGATGATGACTAATAGGGATAAAAAGAAAGGTACGAATCCAAGACAAAAATCTGCAGGAGTCACTGAGAGATTGTTCATGAAGGAAACAAAAGAGAGTAAGCAAGGATGACACCAAAGTGCTACTCTGGGTAGAAAAAAGACATGCGGTGCTTTTGGCTGACGACCGAGCTAGAAAGGAAAAGTAGGTTGCAGGTGGGGAGCAGGGAGGGTGATGAGTCCTCCATTTTGGCTTGAAAATGTAGAGGTTTGAAAGGGACATTAGAATACTATTAATATATTATAGATACTTGGAGAAATCGGGCTAGAACACATTTAAGACTCTCAAAGGGTGGGAAGTACAGTCCTTACTCATCACAAAATTCAAATTAAAGGGCTTCCCTGGTGGCGCAGCGGTTAAGAATCTGCCTGCCAATGCAGAGGACACGGGTTCGAGCCGTGGTCTGGGAAGATCCCACACACCGCAGAGCAACTAAGCCCATGCGCCACAATTACTGAGCGTGCGCTCTAGAGCCCTCGAGACACAGCTACTGAGCCCACGCACTGCAACTACTGAAGCCCACATGCCTAGAGCCCGTGCTCCACAACAAGAGAAGCGACTGCAATAAGAAGTCTGCGCACTGCAATGAAGAGTAGCCCCCGTTCTCCAAAACTACAGAAAGCCCACGCGCAGCAACAAAGACCCAACACAGCCAATAAATTCCAAAATAAATACAGTTTTTAAAAAAATTCAAATTAAAGTTGTGCTTTTATTTATTGGCCACTTCAATAGGCAAATATAAGTAGGTAGAACTTTCCTAATATAAACATCATTACTAGACCTATCGCATCTTATCAAAGATTCACAAAGTAGAAATTCATAATATATAAGAACATCATTACAAATTGAAAAGACCTAAGCAAAAGGAAATAAATCAAAGAGTTAAGCTCCTATCCATGCTCCCTATGACATGCAGCCTGCACTGGCTATTTGACAGATGTGAAACACCAGCCTTTTCCCTATCAAAATACAAAAAAGAAAAAAAATCATGCAACGGTTTCTCAGCAAGAAGCCATTAGACAGATGTAATCATAATGGGACCAAATATTCCCATAAATGAAATGCGTGCATTTAGGACCACATGCAGAGTTTAAAAGCAGCTAACACAAAAGGTAAGTAGAGTTGCCTGTGTGTATACAATGGCTCAGATGTGGTAGAGCCATCCAACTGGCCCTCAAACCAACTGAATGGTGAATTTACAAGACACACTCAGTATCCATTAGCTTAAAATTCAAACGACCCTCACAGAAAGCCCAGCTGTGGCAACAGGAGCTATTATTCTCAAAGTAAACTTCTTTATGATCAGCTACCAACATCCAATCACTGACGCTATAGCCACACTCATCCAACTTATTTGCTTTCAAAAAAGCCGGACCACATGGTTCTTCCTTTAGATGCTTGAAGTGTGCAAGATTCATGGATAAAATCAAGATCTTCACCAGGCAAATTAGAGGGGGGAGAAAACTGCTTCAAAGTACAACTTCCTTCAAGAGAAAAGGGACGGAGTCAATTAAAATATATAAATAGGAAGATGCATAAAATGTAGGCTGCAAAGTCAATCCAGCTAGTGGGACACATTTGTTGTTAGTGGATGCAAAGAGAGAAATAAATTAAAATTTGTGTACAGTGTTCAAAATAAAAAACCATGTCATATGGAAGCAACCTAAATGCCCATCAATAGATGAATGGATAAAGAAGATGTGGCACATATATACAATGGAATATTACTCAGCCATAAAAAGGAACGAAATTGAGTTATTTGTAATGAGGTGGATGGACCTAGAATCTGCCGTACAGAGTGAAGTAAGTCAGAAAGAGAAAAACAAATACCTTATGCTAACTCATATATACAGAATCTAAAAAAAATGGTACTGATGAACCCAGTGACAGGGCAAGAATAAAGATGCAGATGTAGAGAACGGACTTGAGGACATGGGGTGGGGGCAAAGGGGAAGCTGGGACGAAGTGAGAGAGTATCATTTACATATATACACTACCAAATGTAAAACAGATAGCTAGTGGGAAGCTGCTGCATAACACAGGGAGATGAACTTCCATGAAGGGTGATGACTTAGAGCGCTGGGATAGGGAGGGTGGGAAGGAGTTGCCAGAGGGAGGGGATACGGGGATATATGTATAAATACAGCTGATTCACTTTGTTGTACAGCAGAAACTGGCACAACAGTATAAAGAAATTATCCTCCAATAAAGAGCTTTAAAAAATGTCATAAAATATTATCAGGTAACATACCAAAACTTTATCCAACTCAGAAGCGGGACATTCATCAAAAGCCTTTCAATATGTTAGTTGTTTGAAACTCTGAAAACATTTTCTCCCAAAAAAATAATGCTATGCATGGTGACTGGCTTTCCAAGATAGGCCACAAAAATCTCCTAATGTGTAGTGAAATAAGGTGTAAGTGTAGTACTGGGATAATGATGTGATACGAGTACTAACTGTTCTATAAAAATAGAATCTTACCATCCTACATAGCAGCGCTTTTCAAATTATGAGTCACAACTCATGAAATCGATTCAGTGAGTCTTTCCTAGTTTAATTCTTAATAGAATACAATAAATGTAATGGAAAGGAAAGAACAAAATTGCAAAGATCAGAGTACCTCCCTCTCATAAGGAAAAGTATTATTCTTGAAACAACTTCAGTGTTACAGGTATAAACAGCTATGTGCATTCAGGATTGCTATGTAAAATACACTTCTGACTATGGGTCACAGTCACAACAGTTGAATGTCTTAGCAAGGCTTCCACAGGGCATCCAGCACAAAGCTGGCATTTCACAACATTTGTTCAATGAATGAATGATTGAGTGAACTGGGAACACATGAAGAATGAATAAAAAGAACGCCAGTAATATACCTCTCTCAGTCACAGCCCTGGCACTTGCAGTGGAAAGCTTACTCACTCCAGCATTTCCATACGACAGAGGCAGTGGACACAGAGAGTTGCCCAGCTGGAATTCCATATAGGTAATACCACTGGCCTGGGACAGGATCTCTGACAGAGAACGGGAGAAGTCTTTCACAGTTGAGTGGGATTGGACTCTAGGAGCTGTGTTCTGAGGGGAGGATGAAGAAGTTAAGATAGGGTTGCCAGATCCAGCAAATAAAAGTCCAGGATGCTGGTTAAATTTGAATTTCAGATAAACAACAAAGAATTTAAGGGCAAAGAAAATCATGAACCTTCAAGGTTGAAAGAACAATTCAACCCACCAGACATTCATATGATGCAAAACTATGTGCAAAATCCTCTGCTGGGTGCTGCGGAAGGAAAACGTACTTAGTTCTAAAGGCTGAAGAGGTCAGAGACGGGCAAGAACCTCAGCAACTACCATGCACTGAGCACTATTCTAAATACTTTCCGGGCATTAACTCATCTGATCCTCACCACCCCGCATTCAGCACTGCTCTTATCCCCACTGAAGACAGAAAACTGAAACACAGAGAAGTTACAAGAGAAAGTTGTCCAAAGTCTCAGAGAGAAACAAGCTCAAATAACATTCAGCGGGCCCGCGTAGAGCGATGGATGCTGTCCAAGACATGGATCTGGAGGTGAAATTTGAGCTGAACCTTGAAGGCAGGGGAAACGTCAATAGGTGAATATTAAGGGAAGAATATTACAGGCAGAGGAACAGCTTGGAAGTGAGAGGATATGGTCAAGAAAGGGAATAGACTAAAGTTGCTGGAATGCTAGAAAGATAATAGGGAGACGGTATGACTGGACAAGAAAGTTAAGTAGGAACACACTGTGGAGAGGAACTGCATACCCTGCTGAATCTGCATGCAGGGGTGAACCACCGAGAATCTGGGGTGTATAAGTGGGCACTGTGCTGAGTTGGGCTATTGAGGAAGATGACTTTGGCAACAGTCCAAAAGACAGTGGCTGAGACACAGATCAGAGGCTAGGAAGAGATTAGGTAAACCAGCACAGCTGGTTGGCAAAGCATGTGGAATCAGAATCCAGGATTGACCTCCCAGATTAGACCCTTAGCAGGGAAGTGACCTTGGACGATTCCTGTAATGACTCTGAGCCTTGGCTTCCTCACTTCTGAAACAGGCGAGGTGACACGACTGCCCTCGTAATGTTACAGGGGAATAAGACAGGACAACAGACAGGAAATGCCCCATAAACGGATGCTATCTGTAAAGGGTCACAACGATTGAACTTGAATCTTTCCCTTAACAATTCTTCTGAGTTCAATCAGCCTTGCATTGAACATTTCCAGGAGTAAGGTACTCATGCCATCCCAATGGTAACATAATGAGAGTGAAAGAATGAAAGAGAACAAATGTGGAAGAATGAGGGTTTGTCTTTCCTCCTTCTAAAGAGAAAGAGTACATCTAGAAATGAAGCTGAGGTAGAAAACCAAAACTAAAACAAAGCAAAAAAACTAAATACCGAGTAACTATAGCTGAAGGAGGGAGGTGACCCTTGAGATCCTCACTCTAGCACACACTGCTAGAGTGACCTTAAGCAAATTACTTAAACTCTCTAAACCTTAATTTCCTCATCTGTAAAACATGGTTGTTAGCACCTAAACCGTGACGTTATTGAGCGGATAGCTGACATCACGTATATTATGCCCTCAGAACAATGCCTAGCCCAGAGGAGGCAACAGATGATAGTTATTGCATATTATGTATAATATAGATAAAACTATAGTTGCAGTTAGGCAGCAATACTGGTGGAGACAGAAAACCGAAATGTGGAAATAAGTAGAATGTACATGAGATGTGGTCATTCTTGAGACCACATCCATGACAGTGGCATGGAACTGACAGCCCTTTTCTGTGGAGCCAGATGTGTTCTACCCCATGGATGTGGCTCCTGAAAGGTGCCCCACTAGGTTCGATGGTGTAGGATGGCAGGATCAAAGATGCAGGTTTGTAGACTGAGAGAGGAGTGCTCTGGGAGGAAAAAAAGCCATCACCTCTGACTATTTGATTCTCCAGCCACGTCCTGTCTGGGAATCAGACCCCAGCACTGACTAGCCCTGAGGCACAAAGCAAAGCAACACTGAGGCTGGAGGTGGGGGGGCAGGTTCATAATATGTCAGGGCCAGACATCCATCCATCCAAGCATACAGGACACATATAAGCAGGACCTGCTGGGTCTGAAGCCACCTACCCATGTGCTTAGCATGTCCTACCTTTCTAGACCTCAGAATACACAGCAAGCCCTCTCTTTCTGCAGGAGCTCTGCCTTGGTGTGGTGCAAACATTATTCCAAACACCTCGTGCAGTGCTCAGGATGCTGCTGTGGCTGGGGTAAACTTATGATCCTTTGCTTTTTTCTTGAAATTTTAAAACTGTTTCTCAAAGACTTGGTTTGTAAACATAAATACTAATAAAAAGGTTAACAAAATGACCATGGAGACACTGTGTTTCAAATGCACACCATCTGTCCTTAGCCTCTGAAGATGACACAGCAGGACATGTACTGTCATTGTTTTTCAACCACAGTGACTTTTTGCTCCCGTGTTCTCCATAGCCTGTCACCCATTCTCCCTTGTCAGAAAACTGCAAACACGCAGGAGGTCTGGTCAGGACTCAGTACTCTTTCAGGCAGAATCTCCTCTGTACAAACCTATTTGGCCTGTATAGGAAGAAGCTACATTCTTGGTCACCTCCTAACCAAAATGAAACCAAAGGCCATGCCTCATGAAAACATTCATCTCTGCTCTTGATTTCCCTGAAACTAAAGGTAACCTCCAGAATTAGGATTAGAGCATTTGGTGGAAATGAAAAGCTGCCTAAAATTTTCTCGTATCCTAGCACTACTTTCACTTTTAGAAAATGAATATTTAGAAAGGTTTAAGAATCTCTTTCTTACACATTTCTCTCCCTCCCAGATGTCGAGAGCTCTTAACAACTGCCTCTTCATTTATGACTAAGAGTGTGTTGAAGGGGTTGTTGCCTGAGAAGAAAGCATCCTCAAAACACGTTCCTGACTCAGTTTTTCATCTCTTTGGGGGCACAGATCTCCCCCCACAGGTCGGAAAGAGATGATCACTTAACTCCCCCAGCAGCAGTGATTAAAAGTGGTACCTGGGTGAAGTGTTTGGGGTTGATTCAGCCAACACTGCATCAATCATTTGTAGAAAGGAGAGAGCAGATGCCACAGTAGCTCCTGCCTCTAGATGGTCAGAAAATAACACAAAGCAACAAGATACAAGGAGTTACCAAGGACTGAGGGAATTCCCTCTCCCTACAGCTCTTCAAAGACAAAACAGCCATTCATTTTCTTAACTGTCTAAATAGGTTTCTGACTAGTTTTTGAGGTCCCCTCCTTCGAGCCATAATTGAGAGTCAGTTATTCTAAGAAATCAAGGTGGGGCATCTATTGGCTGGAGGATAAAACAGGCAGGAATATACAACCAAAAGGCAGCACATATAACTAAAATCGGTAGGCATGGGTTCTGATAATTTCAGAACAAAAATCCAAATACAAGGGAAGAGAAAGCCAAAGAGAAAAGCAATTTTAAAGGAGTACGTCAGGTCTCCAGAACAGCCCCCAAATACTGCCTAACATTTATGTCACAGAGAAGCAAATGGGCAGAGATGCCACTTGCCAAAGGAGACAGTTAATTTTAGCTGAAGGCCTGGAAAACTTTACTTTTCTGGGCTCTTCATTATTTTTTAGATTTCAGGCTACCAAGTACCCGGGTATTTCAGTCTGGTTTCTCCCAGTCTGCTCTTATTTTTCCAGTTCCCCTTCATCACCTATTACTGGGATCTCCCTGCTTCAAAACTGTTCTGTCACACAGCAGAGACTCTGGGTTGAACACCCTGAGCTCCAAAATCAAAGGGATGTGACCAAAGGACCTCAGAAGGTAAGAATACCTACAGCTGCCAGAGGTAAGAAGAGAGTAACAGCCAGGGAAGAGACGAAGAGCTTGAACCCTGAAGAGCTGGCTTGCTGAAGGACAAGCTCCTGCATCATGAGAGAAGAGACCAAATTCTGCTTCTCTGGCCAGTCAGAAAACTGAAGACAGAGGGCTGAGGCAGCTCCTAAGCAGCCTGAGGCTGGCAGGGAACGTTGTCAGCGCCTAGGACTGAGTGATGAGAGCCACGCAGGTGCACACTGCAGCAGCACTGGTTAACCTGGCCACGGCCACCTTCCTCTGGTCCAGGCCTAGGTGTCAGGCAGTCTGCTGGGGGAGGGCAGCAGGAGATAGAGACAAAGGACACACACTGTTCCCACTGTAGAGGGGGGTGGGGGAGGGGGAGGCAGCGAGCTATGCACAGTGTGACACCGTCCCTACTGAGTGGCTGTTATAGGTTTCCTATAAAACAGCGGACGCCACCATTTGCCCCAGGAGGAGAAGCAAGACAGCCTTCTCATAAACGACTCCTTGCAGAGATGCTTACAGCCGCATCACTGCCACCTCAGACAGGTGTGCGCAATTAGATGTACCTGTCTTCAGAACTGCGGTTTGTTCACCTAATTTGGCAAATCCCATTTTAATCCTTCTCACCCCCAGCGGATCGCACTCCTGAAAGAAGAAATGAGTTAACTTCAGTGGAGTTTGCGGTGTGCTGGAGGCTGGGGGAGGGGAGTAGAGGAGGCGGCAAGGTGGAAACCTTCTGACCTGAAGATGGCATTCACTGGTTTTGTTTTTTTTTTTCTTTTTTCTTTGCGGGGGGGGGTGTTTTTCACATGAAAAGGAAAAAAGGAAGAAACAAAGTAGGCATCAAAGAGGGACCGCGGGATACCGCTCATTTTCAGACGTTCCTGGCCTTTTAGGTAAAGAGCAACTCACAAAACTCGATTGACAGAAAACATGTTCGCCTGTCAACTAGGCAAGGGGAAAAAAAAAAATTCACTGAGGTCCAGAGGAGCTAGATTTCAGGCTCCCGGGTTTCTGGTATCCGCCGGCCATCCTCCCCGCCCCACCCCAGCCCTGCAGGTGGAAACCAGGCACGTGAGGCGGTCCAGGGCCCCGGTCGGGAGCCGCCCGCCACCGCAGACTGCCGTCGCTGCGGGGACACACCCTCCACCTACCTCAAACATGGGAGAGGCGCCCTTGCTCGGCAACGTGCAGCCCAGGAGCTTGGCGAGAAACTTTGCCATATACGAGCAGTGACACAGGGGCTCTCCCGAGGCGCCGGATCCGTCCTTCCCCTGCACGAGAGCCCGAGCGCCGAGGTCTCGCCCGCAGCCGGCCGGCGCGCGCGGCCCGGGGCTGGGGGCTGCCCGCAGCCGGGCCGGGCCGGGCCGGGCCGGGGGGCGAGCGCGCCTGCAGCCCGGCCGCCGCTGCCGCCGCCGCTGCCGCCGCCGCCGCCGGGCGTGCGGGGTGCGAGTGCGCGCGGCCGGGTCCGCCGCCCGAGCCTCCCGCACCGCGGGAGCGGGGCGCTGCCGTCTGCGCTCGCCTTGCCCGCTGAATGTCACTATCACCAGAGTAAAGGGAAGGGCCCCGCCGAGGGGGTGGCGGGAGGGCCAACGCGCCGCAGGACGGGCGCGGCGCGCGGGCAAGGGCACCGGCGGGCAGAGCGCCGAGACGCGGGCGCGGACGGCCCGGCCCCGGGCAGCGCCGCTCCAGCCACTGCGCTCGGCTGCGGCCGCGGCCTGACGCTCCGCGGGAGAGCGGGAGAGCGGGAGGCGAGGGCTGGGGAGGGTCTGCTTACGGGGCCGCCCGGGGTGACCCACTTCCCCAGTTTCCCCTCTCCGCGCCGCTGGAGGTGGAAAAGGCTGCCTCAGGCCGCGGCTGACCCGGCAGGTTACGGCTGCAAGGCGCGAGCTGCCCGCAGGGGCTCCGCCGGCGGCCTACGCCAGCCCCACCCTCCCTCCGGGAAAGGGAAAAGCCTCCCAAAGCCCGGGCAGGGGGACTCCCGCTCACGTTCTCAGTTTAACCCCTCTTAATGAATGGGCCAGGCACAGGTAAGCCCTAGAAGGGAACGGTGACTTTGTAGGGCACAGGGTCTGGGCCAGATATGCTCCACAATCACAGCCTTGGCTGGGATGGGGGTGGGGTGGGGACGAATGGGCACGGCCAGGAGACTGATACAGGTATGGCCCTGTTTTTCTTTCCAAACCTATAAGGCTTGTCTCTTAATAAGGGAGATATTTTTAGCACACAGGGCCTACGTTACGTGTTTATTTTGCATCCATATAGCTATACATCTCAAATTTTAAGTGTGCACGAGAATAACCCAGACAGCGTGTTTAAAACCAGCAGTCCTGGGCCCCACCTCCCACTGTTTCTGATTCAGAAGATCTGGGGCAACCTCAGGATCTGCTTTTTTATAAGCACCCAGGAGATTCTGCTGCAGGTGGTACCCAGGCTGGACTTTGAGAAACATTGCCCTACCTGGAGGTCAGCACATACAAGAACTGTAAAAGCATTCAATTGGTAATAGACAAAGGAAATTTTGTCATATCACCTAGTTTTAAATGCAAGGAAGCAGAACTAGAGGAGTTTGTGCTACTTCATCAAGTCACATTGTCTTAAAGGCACTCCAGGTATATAGGACCACTATACAAATGCTTGTTTAACTCCATGAAGAGAAGATGGATGGTTGGATGGATGGTGATGAATAACGGGGTCCAGATTTCCTGATTCTCATTCTGGAATTCTAGCTGGTACAGCAAACTCGCTGTGAATTTAGGGAATAAAATAAGAAGGAAAGGTGTAAATTAGTTTGACTATATCAGCTCAGAGCTTCCCAAACGTTTTTCAATTAGGTATTTCTCACAGTAAAGAGATCATCAAAAACAAAGTTTCTTTGACATCTCTGGTTTTATCTTTTGTATTCTAGCCTATGAAATATTCAGGTTTGTTATAATATAAAAAGACCTACTCCCATGAGGAAAACTAATGCTCCAAGTATGCTATCTTTATCCAGAACCCACTGCCAAAGCACCAGATACCCCACCAGCAGCAAATTCGAGAAATGTGGCAACTAGTTGCCCTCTAAGCTACACTAAAAAGAGAAGGAAAACTAATACACAGTGAATACCTACAAATATCTCAGGCACTGCGACGTTGTGTTAGACTGTGGCTCTGGGGACAGACTACCTCCATTTATTTATTTATTTATTTATTTGTTTGTTTGTTTATTTGTTTTAATTTTTATTTTTTTTTTAGTTTTCCATAATGGATTTTTTTTTCAGATCTTTACTGAAGTATAATTGCTTTACAATATTGTGTTAGTTTCTGCTGTACAACAAAGTGAATCAACTATATTTATACATAGATCCCCATATCCCCTCCCTGTTGAGCCTCCCTCCCACCTTCCCTGTCCCACCCCTCTAGGGTCCTCACCAAACATGGAGTTGATCTCCCTGTGCTATGCAGCAGCTTCCCACTAGCCATCCATTTTACATGTGCAGACTACCTCAATTTAAATCCCACTTCTGATATTTAATAGCTGTGAGATTTCAGGCAAGTGACTTTACTTCTCTGTGCTCTCGTTTCCTCATCTGCAAAACGAGCATAAGAATAAAGGTAGCTACTGCATGCGGCCTGTATTCTTTTTCTACTGCTGTCACAATTTAGCATCTCAAAACAACACCCATTTATTATCTCGCAGTTCTGTGGGTTAGAAGTTTGGGGAGGTTCAACTGGGTTCTCTGCTTAGGATCTCACAAGGCTGACGCCAAAATACAGCCAGCTGGGCACTCATCTGGAGGGTCTGAGAAGAATCCACTTTCAAACAGGTTGTTGACAGAACCCAGTTCCTTGCAGCTATAGGTCTGAGGTCCTTGTTGTCAGCAGGGTGCCTGCCCTCCACTTGGAGAGGTTACCCAGACTCTTTCTCATGTGATCTCTTCCATTTTCTTTTTTTTCTTTCTTTCTTTCTTTCTTTCTCTCTCTCTTTCTTTCTTTATTGGCTGCATTGGGTCTTTGTTGCTGCACATGAGCTTTCTCTAGTTGCGGTGAGAGGGGGCTACTCTTCATTGTGGCTTCTCATTGCAGTGGCTTCTCTTGTTGCAAAGCACGGGCTCTAAACAGGCGGGCTTCAGTAGTTGTGGTACGTGGCTCAATAGTTGTGGCTCGTGGACTCTAGAGCACAGGCTCAGCAGTTGTGGCACTCGGGCTTAGCTGCTCCAAGGCATGTGGGATCTTCCCGGCCCAGAGCTGGAACCCATGTCCCCTGCATTGGCAGGCAGATTCTTAACTACTGCGCCACCAGGGAAGCCCCTCTTCCATCTTCCAAGCAACAGTCATCTTGAGTCTTTTTCATGCTTCAAATCTCTCTGACTTCATTTTTTGCCAACGGCCAAAGAAAATTTTTTGCTTTAAAGGAGCTCATGTGATTACATGATTATAATACCCAAGCCCAGCTAGATAATCTTCCTATCTTAAGGTCAACTGATTTAGTCACCTTAATCACATCTTCAAAGTCCCTTCTGCCACATAATGTAACATAATCACAGAAGGAACACCAAGGGTGAAAGCCATAGAGCTATCTAGAATCCAGCTTACCATGTGATTATTCTGAGGAATAAGAACATGTATGCATTTTAAACACTTAGGACAGTGTCTTATTTTGTGATACTTATAAGAACTCAGTACAGGTCAGCTGTTATTTTTTTCTGCTCATTGGCACTTCATTTGATTGTCATTACAACTCTGTATTATTTAAAGGTAAAAAAATTGAGAAGTAAAAAGATTATCCAAAACCACACAGCAGGTTAGTGGCAGAGCCAAGGATTAAACCTAGTTCAGCTGCCAATTAAGTCTGAACTTGCTATAACTTGATACTTCACAGAAAGCAGGCAAAGAACAGGTAATGTTCATTTTGAGGAGTAGAACTTAAGAAGAAGTATGGAATTTAAGAAGCAGAAAGAATATTTAAAGATAGTCACTTGCCATATGTGAGTAATTTATGCTTTAGGTGCAAGGAAGGCTATACTAAATACTAATTGAAATAAGAAAGTCTTTAACTGAACTGGTGATTTTTAGTGAGGAGAGGCATTTTCTTGTGATAATATTCATTTTTAGGGGCTGCACATTCACTTGTGATCTGGACTCATTTCTTTGATGGGCTCTTCCTCTCCATGCTGCCCTCCCCTCTGCCATCTTGCCCCTTATGGTGCCAAGAGAAACATTTCTGAAGGGCAGCCACCCACTGACTCTGCCTTGACAGGAAGAGAGCATTCCCAGACCTTCTCCGGGGCCTGCCCAGGCCTGAATCACTACTACACCTATTTCCTGCTGTCTACCTTGCTGGTAGAACAACAACAGAGAGCCAGGATAGATTCATGGATGGACGGATAGAGAGATAGATAGACAGACAGACAGACAGATAGATAGACAGACAGACAGATAGATGATAGATACATAGATAGATACATAGATAGATAGACAGATAATCTTGTCATCCCTGGTCCTCCCCCACTTAGGACCTTGACCACAGTATTATTCACTAGGATTAAATGAATTATTCATAATCTTTGATCCAGAATTTGACCCGAGAGCCACAACTACTGAGCCTGCATGCCGCAACTACTGAGTCCATGTGCCGCAACTACTAAAGCCCTTGCGCCTAGAGCCTGTGCTCCAAAACAAGAGAAGCCACCACGATGAGAAGCCCACGAACCACAACGAATGGTAGCCCCTGCTCACCACAACTAGAGAAAGCCCACATGCAGCAGCAAAGACCCCATGCAGCCAAAAATAAAAAAATAAATAAAATTTTTAAAAAAAGAAAATATTCAGAGAATCAAATCAAAAAATCAGATAATCAAAATAACTCAAAGAATATTACATTTAAAATTGTTTCATGTCCATAGGGGCAAGGAAGTGTCTTTTTTACTGACATTGTAGCCACTGTGGTTAAAAGAGCAGGACTGGTACTCCTCTAAGTACCAACTGAGTGATTTGGGGCAAGTCACTTCAAATATGTAAGCCTCTGTTTCCATATCTGGAAAATAGGGATGATAATAATACTGACCTCATAAGGACTGAATTAGTTAATACTATTATACTAACTTATTAGAATGATTATTATAATACATATTCATATTTTAATATCCTAGTACTAATGAAGTTCCTGGTCCATAGTTAGTAATGGTAATAAATGTTAACTACCTGTATTAGAAGGATTATGATTAATGATATATCCTAAACTACAAACCCAGGGCCTGGCACATAGTACTCAGTAAAAATTGTTTGAATAAATAGATGGATGGACAAACGAATGAGCAAAGATACGGGTTGAAGCATTCTACAGCCAAAATGTGTAAACCACCTAAAGTCTAACAACAGGAGATTGGGTTGATAAATTATGCTTCATAAATATAGTCAGCATTAAATATATTTCTAAAGAATGTTTACTGACCTAGAAAACGTCCTTTATGTAATGTTGGTGGGGGGCAGCATACAGTACACATGGCACACGCTAACTTTGTAAAATGTTTACATGTATACAGAGGAGACAATGGAAGGAAACATACCAAAAGGCAATCGGAGTTCTCTCTGGGTGATAGAATAATGGATTTTTTAATTTTCTTCTTACATATTCCTGAATTTTTCTACTCTTTGCAGTGAACCTGAGCACAACACCAATTCTAATCCTTTTTTCAAGATCCCATCATTAAGAACTTGGACATTTAAAAAAAAGTTATCAAGTTAATCTTAAATGATTTAAGATCGTATCCCTTTAGTAACACATTTAGAATGGACCAGTTAACAGAATGAAATCTACTGCCCTGATACTCCCCTTAAGGAATCTCTGTGAAGAGGCTCTACTAAATATCACACAAAATTCAGTTTTACAGACACTCACCTTTACTGTACGAGCTAACAGTCTAGTTATCAGCAATGACCCTGGGGAATGGCAAAGCCGGAAGAAGCAAATAAATCTATTTTTATAATTTACCTATTTTCTCATCTCATTTATTTTAGAAGTTAATGTAGAAGGTGAAGAATAAGTTCTGGAAATGATCATTTGCCCAGAATGAGTAATAATGTATGCCTGCCAAGCCACAGAAAATACTACTGTCTCCATCAACAGATGAATGGATAAAGAAAATATCATATGGGTGATGACTTAGAGGGCTGGGATAGGGAGGGTGGGAGGGAGTCGCGGGAGGGAGGGGATGTGGGGATATATGTGTAAATACAGCTGGTTCAGTTTGTGGTACAGCAGAAACGCACAACAGTGTAAAGCAATTATATTCCAATAAAGAGCTTAATATATATATATGTGTGTGGGTTTATATAATGGAATATTATTTAGCCATAAAAAAGAATACAATCATGCCATTTGTGACAACATGGATGGACCTTGAGGACATTATGCTAAGTGAAATAAGTCCAATATAGAAAAACAAATACAATATGATCTCACTTACATGTGGAATCTTTAAAAAAACAAAAAACAAGTTCATAGATACAGAGAACAGATTGGTGGTTGCTAGAGGCAGGGATTGGGGGTGGGGTGGGGGCTGAAATGGATGAAAAGGATCAAAAGGTACAAACTCACAGCTATAAAGTAGTCATGAGGTTGCAATATATAGCAGGGCAATTATAGTTAATAATACTGTATTGCATATTTGAAAGTTGCTAAGAGTAAATCTTAAAATTTCTTGTCATGAGAAAAAAAATTCTGTAACTATGTTTGGTGACAGATGTTAACTAGACTTACTGTGATGATCATTTCACAATATATATAAATATCAAATCATTATGTTGTACATCTGAAAATAATATAATACTGTATGTCAATTATACCTCAATAAAAAATAATAATGATAAAAATAAAGAATACTACTTTCAAACCCTGCCTCCTTCATGGCTCTCAGGGAGGGGAGAGCCGGTGTTGCAGTTACTGTAAATACTGTACTTCAGTATGGTCAGAAAATGGAGCAGTCTGATTAATCAACTATTCCAACTAATTATCAGCTATGCAACACGTGAATTACCACTTTTCAAAAAATTAGGCTGTCATAAATTGCAATTAACACTGAAACTCTCCTGAAGATTTCATAATTCTTTGATGATTCAGAAGGCACTTCAGTGTCTCTCGGGGTGTCAGGTCTACCAGCATAAAATCATTTATCCTGGTAGGAAGGATGAGGGGAGATGCTGGCTAATAGGAATTTTCAGTTGAGAGAAATGCAAGTGAGCCAGGTTTTACTATGTTTACAAGGCTGAATGGATGTCTATTGAGCTCTTTAAGCACCTCCCGAGAAAGGCTCTCTATTTGGCTGAGATGATATAATTACAATTCCACAGGAATACAGTGGTAACATTCTATTTTACAACAAAGAAAATTAGATTACAAGTTATCTGACAACCCTCCCTTCCTCCCAGCTAAGATCACACACCGTATAGAGTTACAATGGTGCCAATTACAACATCTTTTCATGCACTGTATGTTCCTTTGGCTTTTGATGATATGAATGGATTTCATACCAAATAGCAGCTACTGGCAGCAATCAAAACAATTTGGGGGAAAATAGTTCCATCTTCTGTGCTCAAGTAACACTATTGATTTACACTTAATATCTGCCTCATTTCTTTCTTGGTACAAGGGAGCATGTGGCTTCTGTCCAGGCCCCCATTCTGCCTTACCAAGAAGGTGGGTAGGAAAGTCTCGTATATGCTAGGCCATTTCCATCACTAGTTGCTAAAAGCCCATTTCCATCAAAAAGAGAATGTTTTTAAAAATTTAGTCCAATCTACCATTTCCTTCTCCCCTAACCCCACTTTAAGAATAAGAGGCATAGAGAGGTTAAGGTTTTTGCCCAAGTTTACACAGCTTATTGGCAGAGTGGGGCCCAGACTCTTTATCTCCTGATAGCCTATGCTCTTTCCATTGAGTCATTTCCTCAGCACCCCTGCACATCTTCACTAAATCATGGCAGGGCTGATTTTGCCCCAAAAAACGTTTCTTTGAGCTAGGTGCAAAACAAAAGAATAAAAACAAGAGCAAGAGGAGAAAGACAGAGAGAAGGAGAGGGAGGGAGGGAAAGAGAGAGAAAAAAAGGGGAGGGAGGAGGTGGAGAAGGACCCAGTATCATGTCCTTTTGGTACCACTCCCACATCACAGCCAAGCTTACTCCTTTGATGCAAGAATTTGGAGTTTCAGTCCTGGTATAGGGAACTGCCATGGTTTATTTATTTGAAAATCTGTAATGGAGCTCCCTGGAAGAATCTTTGCAAGATATCTGAAGCTGATGGCCAGAGGCCCTTTAATGAGCAAAGAGATACACCTGATCGTACCAGCCCTGCTCTGGCTGTCTGGATGGGAAGGAGACATATTCTAATGTGGGAAAGATTCAAGGTTTAGGCCAATACAATTGGCTGATGGTCAGCACAAAAGGAAGTTGGGCTATCGAAGGTGTTAAACTCAGTCAGTGTGATACCAATCATCTTCCAACCCAACCGTGGAGGGAACTTGTATTTTGACTCAGAAGAGAGGTGCAGTCTGGAGACACTGAATCAATAAATGGGAAAGTTGCAATATTACAGGTGTGATAAGAGACTAAGAGAATAAGTTACACCTCCCCCAGTTTGGGGCTTAATATAAGTGTCATTATGCGTGTGGGAAAGGGCCTGGTTCATCACGGTGATGGTGGGAGCGCCTCGGTTAGTAGTAATGACAATGAGGGGACTGATGCTGCCTGATAACAAAACCCACAGTGGCATCAAGGCTATGCCACGGCCTGAGGAACCACGGCGCATGGGTGGAGAGCCAAAGTGCACTTGGGAAGGAAGCGGGGAATCACTATGACATCCCTGGAGCCAAGTGCACCAATGGGCAGCAGCAGGCAGGAGTGTAGCTGAGACGAAGCAAAGCAACGTCAAGGCCAGGGCCGTGGCACCACCTCGCGAGCAATGGTGGCCACAGAGGCCACACACGATGGAGCAGAGAGAGGGAGCCAGCACTAAAAAGCAGAGCTGCTGCAGGGATAGAGGTGAGCACATGAGAAGAGATCCCATGGGAGCCAGAGAGCTAAAGATGCAAAAGACTGGGGGAGGGTGAGCAGAAGGGGCTTGAGGCAAACACCATTTTTGTTTGCATTTCATTGCTTCAATCCCTCCTTTGACTGGTCCATCCTAATTGGTATGGCCGATGTCCTTTAAAAGTTCACATGAAAGACAGCTGGGACAGTGAAGGGACAGGCTCTTGGCTCTGGTCTAAAGCACACCATCCCCCTAAAGGCTGGTTCAGTTCTAACCATCCACAGAGGCCCAGATCTGCTCTGCATTAGAAATTCAGTGAGATTAAAGAGTTCTGGACAACGTCACCCCTAGGGCTCCATCAGTCTCACAACCAAAACAAAAATGACTCAAATTCAGACCAAATCTAAACACCTGGAGGTTGAAAGGAAGAGAGGGCAAGGCTAATCCTGCACCAGCCTGAAAGGAAGGAAAGGATGGTTCCCATCCAACCATACACCTCCATGAACCACATACTTAAACCAAAGCAAGAAAGCTTTAAAAAAATACTATTTCTATTTCCTTTGTTCCTTCCCTGTCAGCCCTGACCTCTCAATTCTCCACAGGCAGAGGTGTGTCTAAGAACACCTTCCACAGCCAAACAGCGCAAGTCATGATGGGGAATCCACACTTCCAATTTTCTCCATCCTTCATCCCTATGGTAATGACAGTAACAATAGCCAACATGGTGCTGTGTGGGAGGCACTGTGCTAAGCACTTTACGTATATTATTATGCATTATTACATTTGATCATTTCATCAATTCCTTTGAGTGACACTATCATAACCCCTACTTTACAGTGGAGGAAAATACAGTACAAAGATGTTTATTTCCTTCCCAAGGTCACATAGCTATAAAGAGATGGAGCTTGGGACTTCCCTGGTTCGTGTAGCTAGAAAGAGACAGAGCCTGGGACTTCCCTGGTGGTGCAGTCGTTAAGAATCCACCTGCCATAGACCTAGAGTCTGTCATACAGAGTGAAGTAAGTCAGAAAGAGAAAGACAAATATTGTATGCTAACTCACATATACGGAATCTAAAAATGGTACTGATGAATTCAGTGACAAGAACAAGGACGCAGATGTAGAGAATGGACTGGAGAACTCGAGGTTTGGGGGGGCGGGGGGTGAAGGGGAAGCTGAGAAAAGCGAGAGAGTAGCACAGACATATATATATTGCCAACTGTAAAATAGATAGCCAGTGGGAAGTTGTTGTATAACAAAGGGAGTCCAACTCGAGGATGGAAGATGCCTTAGAGGACTGGGGCGGGGAGGGTGTGGGGGACTCGAGGAGGGGGAGTCAAGGAAGAGAGGGAATACGGGGATATGTGTATAAAAACAGACGACTGAACTTGGTGTACCCCCCAAAAAATAATAAATAAATAAAATTAAAAATTTAAAAAAAAAAAATCCACCTGCCAATGCAGGGTGGATTGGCCCTGGTCTGGGAAGATCCCACATACCTTGGAGCAACTAAGCCCGTACGCCACAACTACTAAGCCTGAGCTCTAGAAACCACGAGCCACAACTACTCAGCCTGGGTGCCACAACTACTGAAGCCCACACGCCTAGAGCCCGTGTCCACAACAAGAGAAGCCACTGCAATGAGAAGCCTGTGCACCTCAGCGAAGAGTAGCCCCGGCTCGTGGCAACTACAGGAAGCCTGTGTGCAGCAACAAAGGCCCAATACAGCCAATAAAAATAAATAAATAAAAATGTTTAAAAAAAAAAAAGAAAGAAAGAGACAGAGGCTGGCCAGGCACACAAGCAGTCCTCCAGAGCCCACATTCTGCCTCTGCACCCCATCATCATTAGAGTAGAAGAGCAGCAAGGGATGGGGCTCTTTTGGCCTCCCCTCATAGGAAGAATTGAATGTGAAATGCACTTAAAGAGGAAGCAGTTTTTAAATACACACTGTCTAATGCAAAACAATGCAAATTTTGCTGACTAAATAAAAATGAGCAGAACTGAAGAATTCTGACCCCTGTGCCTGAGGCCTTTACAAGAGACTATTCCAAGTTCACTTTCCACTGGTCACTCCCTGCCTAACACCTGCTTGCTGAGTAATGCTAGGAGAGTTCTACTTGTGTTGCCACCCAGCTTCCATGTAGAGCTTCCCAAATCTCCTGCTAAATTCCTCTAACTTAAGTAAGATTTTAAGTTAAGAACTCTGTTGGATTGGCTTAACTTATTTTCATTTCTTTCAGAGCTTAAGATCCCCATATGTCTATTACCTTAAATGACACAAGGGTTCCAGGGCAAAGACACTCAACACCCAAATAAGTTTAGTCCTACGATGAACTATAGCTACTAGGACAGACCCATCAACAGTCACAAGATTTCCATTGAAAGAAGGGAGAAAGGTAAAGTTTTATCACTCAGGAGAACAGCATTTAGATTTGGCCTGGGAAGAATGTTCAGATGTCCAGGGTCTAATCTTGTACCCACTGGGAATGCCTGCAGTTCAATCTCAACCACCCATAGGTGCCCCACAAGATTTCATAGATATACACCAATTTCAAGGATACAGTTCTGTATGGGGTACATGGAAATCAGGAAAGGAAAACCCAGTTGTTTAAATATGCCAGAGGAATCAGAAAACAAAATGAAAGCAAATATAATTGTAGAGAGGGTGACCCTAGTGATCTACCCCAAAAGACAAGGAAAAGACAAATTATCCAAACGGAAAGCCTTTGAAAAAAGGAAAAAGAAAGAAAAAAAAACCCCAGACTCTTTGTGTTTGATTCTGGAAACATATATTATGTTCACACTGAGAGCTGGCGGGCAGATGGTTGAAGCTCATACAAGGAATATTAAATCTACTTGGAACCCTCTTGCCCTCCTGATACAACAAAGCTCACGCCTAGAGGGCAAGGCAATCAGCACACAAATGCCTACAAATCACTCAGATTCTGCCACTAACTGGGAAATCCTCACCACAGCCCTGAGCACAGGGAGTTTGAATGGTTTGGTCCATCCCTCACGACAGATCAGACAGAGGGTCAGAAGAGAAAGCTCGAGCTCTCCCCTCTTCTCTCTCTCTCTCTCTCTCTCTCTCTCTCTCTCTCTCACACACACACACACACACACACACACACACACACACACACACAGACCCGGTCTCTTTGTATTCAGACTGGTTTCTGCCATTAGAGCCAGATCTGAAATGAAACAACACATGGAAAGCACCAGGCATAGAGCCCGCTCGTGGGGCTCACGGTGTTTCTGCAATCCCTTCAGAGGATTAAGAATAGATAATTAGATCTTAAAGGCCAAGAGAAATGGAGAGTCAACAAACTTTTACCTTGTCCAGTTGTCTTTCACGTTTTGGTTTTTCTGATGGGCTATCATTCAACAATGCAGTGAAGGTCACGCACGTTCCCCTGATTCCACCTGGAAATAACAAAGCATGAGACTGAGGAAACCATTCCAAAATAACAGAAGATGCCATACCACTCTTTAATCTGAGCATCTAAATCTCAGTGGTTTATAAATATTTTGGACAGCAAGTTGCTTTAGAGCCTGGCTACTCAAAGTGTGGTTCACAAAACAATTCCATTGGCATCACCTGGGAGCTGGTTAGAAATGCAGAATCCCAGGCCCCAGCCAGGCCTACTGAATCAGAGTCTGTATGTTAACCAGCTCCCAGGGGATAATCTCCACTTTGTGGTGTGCGCGTTCAGGACACACGTAAAACGATCTATTAGGGCATGCAAGGAAATGTTACAATTTTCTATTTTTAAAATTTCATTTCTATTTTTGTGTATTTTATTTTTATTTTGTTTATGCTTACCTCAATAAAGAAATTCAGCTTCTCTACTACTTGACATTTAGCTTGACAGTGACACATGTATAAACATAAATAAATATACATATATTGGAAGTGTGAACTCAACTTTTTTTTTCAACTAATGGTGCATTCCACTTACAAATTAAGATAGGACTTCCCTGGTGGTGGTGAAGAATCCACCTGTCAGTGCAAGGGACACAGGTTTGATCTCTGGTCCAATAAGATCCCACATGCCTCGGAGCAACTAAGCCCTCGCCACAACTACTGAGCCTGCACTCTAGAGCCTGAGAGCCACAACTACTGAGCCCAGCACCACAATTACTGAAGCCCACATGCCTAGAGCTCGTGCTCCACAAGAGAAGCCGCTGCAATGAGAAGCCCGTGCACCGAAACAGAGAGTAGCCCCCACTCACCACAACTAGAGAAAGCCTGTGTGCAGCAATGAAGACCCAGCACAGCCAATAAATAAATTAACTAGTTAATTTAAAAATTTTTTTAATTAAGATAAAATCAGGAGTGTGAGATTAATATACACTACTATATATAAAATAGATAACCAACAAGGACTTACTGTATAGCACAGGGAACTATACTCAATATTTTGTAATAACCTATAAGGGAAAAGAATTTGAAAAAGAATAGATTTTACATATATATATACACATATATATATAATGAATGTTTTTCATTCATTCATATATGTATTCATATATATATGAATCACTTTGCTGTACATCTGAAACTATCACAAGTTTGTAAATGAACTGTACTTCAACAACAACAAAAAAAAAAGATAGAAAAAAAAATTAGAATGATACTTCCAGCTAAGCTCTGGTACAATAAGGCCATCTCTCTGTTCAGGAAGCTTCCACTATCACGTGTTCACTAGTTGTCCCGTCTCCTCTCAGTTACCTTATAAATATGTACAGTGGTACACAGCAGGGTCCTTGTCCTGGAGCACTTCCCATGATTTGTCCAGCTATGCCGAGCCCAGTACACATCTCAGCTAGCCGCTGAGAAGACGGGGGCATATGCAACATGCTGTCCCTTCTGCCTGTTCCCATCAATCTTACCTGACACCCACATCATGTGATACTAGTGTGTTTGAGTCCTATGCAAGGCCCACACGGAAACAGATACGTGTCCTCCCATAAAATAATTAACTCATTTCATTTCTAAGTACCATGAAAGAAAAGTGCAGGAGGGTCAGGAAAAACATTCACAGTCTGGAGGGCCAGGGAAACCTCCACGAGGAAGTGACATTTGATTGGGAACCTAAAGGATGAACACAACTCAGGAGCATTCAGGCAGGAGGAAAAAGTGCAGACAACTTATGGGAGGCAGGAATGTGGAACAGATTCGATTCTGAATAATGGCTGGTATGGTGAGATGTTGGTGGGGCAAGAGAGAGGGCAGGAGGGACGAAGAAAGAGGGGAAGACAGGGTCCAGATGTTCGGGGCCAAGGCTCTTGAACTTAGGGTGACATCCCAGTTTGAGCTCATCCAAAAGCAGAACCTGAGGGGAGGATTAGGGTGCAAAAGGCTTATTTGGGAAGTAATCCAGGAAGCTTGAAGACAAGGTAGCAAGGCAAGTCAATAAGAGGGTCACTAATAAGTGCCGTGGACAATGAGGGCTCAGTCTCCTCTGGGAGGCTGCATGAACATACCCACTGCAGGGTATGGACGCCGGACATGTATCCACCAACTCTCATCCCTCCTTGTTGGAGAGATTAAATAAAAAGTTTAAATTTCCAGAATGCAATACATGTTATTGCCTATAATAACATATCTGTATTAGTTTCCTATGGCTGTAGCCAATCAACACAAGTTTAGTGGCTTAAAACAATACAAAATTTATTATTTTACAGTTCTGGAAGCAAAAGTTTAAAATGGTTGGCAGAGCTATGATCCTTCTGGAGGCTCTAGGGGAGAATCCATTTCCTTGCTTTTTCTAGCGCCTAGAGGCTGCCTTCCTTAGCCTGTGGTCCCACATCATTCCAACTTCTGCTTCCATCCCAAAATCTTCCTCTCTGACTCTGACCTTCCTACCTCCCTCCTGTAAAGACCCTTGCGATTACATTGGGCCCAACTGAAAAAACCAGGAAAATCCCTCCATCTTAAAATCCTTAACTGAATCACATTTGCAAAGTCCCTTTGGCCATGTAAGGTGACATTCACAAGTCCCAGTAATTAGAAAATGGACATCTTTGGTGGGGCATTCTGTCTACCACAATGTCCTTGATTCTTTTTTTTTTTTTTTTTAATTTATCTTTTGGCTGCGTTGGGTCTTCATTGCTGAGCGCAGGCTTTCTCTAGCTGTGGTGAGCAGGGCTACTCTTTGTTGCAGTGCATGGGCTTCTCATGGTGGTGGCTTCTCTTGTTGCGGGACATGGGCTCTAGACACAATGTCCTTGAGTCTAACGCACATTTAATTTAAGAGTATATCAATTTAGTTGCAGCTTTGATGGGTGATAACCACCACCTAATTAAATCTATATTTTTAATATGTATCCTGATTTCAGAGATGTGAGAATGTGAAAAACTGCACATCTCGGAATAGGGCATCTATGATAATGTAACAGGCAGAGCAGAGCTGCATTTTTTGAGAGGCTAAGATTCTACACACAGAGCCTAAGGTGAGCAAGGAATATGCTAATTTGATAAATATTTTTGAATCTCTACCAGTTACTAGACAGTAAGCGTTACAGCAGTAAGACACAGTGCCTGCCCTCAGGGAGCTTACCTTCTGGTGGGAGAGGCAGTTCCCTGGGAGTGATGAGCACCACGGAGCAGAAAGCAGTGTGAGGAGTCTGAGGAGACTGCGGGGCAGGAGGGCGACTCTAGCTCCTCTCGAGGGAGCAGGTCAGGTGAGCATGCAAGGAGGGACTGTCTAAGCAGAGACCTCAGTGAAGGCAGAGAAGGATTTTAGTCAAAGGGTAGCTGAGGCATGAAAACTGTGAGGCAGAAAGAAGCTTGACACTGGATCCTTCATCAGTGCCAGGAAAAGCTATTTCCCAACTACCACCATCTGAAGCATAATGCTGCTCAGGTAACATTAATATAAAACTCTACAGAAAATTCCATTTTTTCTCTTTCTCCTAAGGTTGGGTGGGAAGTGTAACGGAAAAAGAAGGGGAACAAAGTTGGATGTGATAAAATTATTTGCTGCTAAAGTTAATAGCAGAAACTCCCATTTTGTTCCAAATCTTATGTTAAGCACCTAGCTTACAAGTAGCACAGAGACAGGCCCAAAGGAAAGAGAATGCCCTCATCTTCCTACTTCCTGTTCCCTTCACAACCAGTTTAGTCATTTCAAAACTCAATTGGCCATTTCTTTCTCTTTTTTTCCTTAAAATGTATACTTGCAACACCCCAATACTTCCACCACCTCCATCCTACCCAAGTCCTACCCTCCCAAAGCCTTGTCCTTTTATCAGAGAGCCAAAGCTCTGGTGAGCATGTGAACCTGCCCTAGCGAACACAAGACACAGGCCTGTCCCCAGACCAGAGATGAGCCGACCAAGTCGTGTCCCTACTGTGGGCCAAGGGTCATAACCAATGTCTGCTTGATTAAAACCCCAACAAAGGGAATAAGCGTAAGTCTTGCTCCTTCCAGAGAGAAAGGGAAAAGCCATCTGGAAAGTCTCCAGCATCATTACGACAGCTACAAACTGCCAATTATTAATAGCTCCCAATCTAACAGTCAGACTGCAACGGGGACTCGACTTGTTAAGAAAATGCTGGTGAGGACAACAAACAAAAGGGCAGACACACAGGCACAAAGACCCACCCTCGACCCCCAGCAGTTCAAAGGTTCAACATCTTATAGCTTTAGAGGAAAATTCATTAGTGGTGGCAGGCTGAGGCTTCAAGCTGTGGCTCATGACTAAATCACATAACCAAACACCTTCTTATTAACCTTGAAAGACACAGCTCAACAATGTTTCCTGACATTAAATTTACAAAGTAGATACAATTAATATAAACACCATTCAGAGTCATGTAGGAAATGGAAATACGATTTTTCTGGAGGTCCCTTGGGCTTTTCATGAAAGAACTTAAAAAATTGCCCAGCCACATGCCTGTGAATCTGAAGGTTATTTTACAAATCATTGCAATGACAAAAATATACAGTCTGGCAACTCAATTGTCATGGATGTTTAACTTAAACCTCTAGCTTTTAAAAGAAAATTTATATGATTCCATTATGGTTACAACAGTCATTTTAAAAGCATATTAGCAGATGGCCAACAAACACATGAAAAGATGCTCAACATCACTCATCATCAGAGAAATGCAAGTCAAAGCCACAATGAGGTATCACCTCACACCGATCAGAATGGCCATCATCACAAAATCTGGAAACAACAAATGTTGGAGAGGGTGTGGAGAAAAGGGAACTCTCCTGCACTGTTGGTGGGAATGTAAGTTGGTACAGCCACTATGGAAAACAGTTTGGAGGTTCCTTAAAAAACTACAAATAGAACTACCATATGATCCAGTAATCCCACTCCTGGGCATATACCCAAAGAAAACCATAATCCCAAAAGAAACGTGTACCATAATGTTTATTGCAGCACTATTTACAATAGCCAGGACATGGAAGCAACCTAAATGCCCAGCAACAAATGAATGGATAAAGAAGATGTGGCATATATACACAATGGAATATTACTCAGCTATAAAAAGGGATGAGATGGAGCTATATGTAATGAGGTGGACAGAACTACAATCTGTCATACAGAGTGAAGTAAGTCAGAAAGAGAAGGACAAATATTGTATGCTAACTCACATATACGGAATCTAAAAATGGTACTGATGAACTCAGTGACAAGAACAAGGATGCAGATACAGAGAATGGACTGGAGAACTCGAGGTATGGGAGGGGGCGGGGGGTGAAGGGGAAGCTGAGACGAAGCGAGAGAGTAGCACAGACATATATACACTACCAACTGTAAAATAGATAGTCAGTGGGAAGTTGTTGTTTAACAAAGGGAGTCCAACTCGAGAATGGAAGATGCCTTAGAGGACTGGGGCGGGGAGGGTGGGGGGGACTCGAGGGGGGGGGAGTCAAGGAAGGGAGGGAATACGGGGATATGTGTATAAAAGCAGATGATTGAACTTGGTGTACCCCCCAAAAAAAATTAAAAAAAAAAAAAGCATATTAGCCCATATATAAAGTATTTTGACCCAAGTCCTACAGGAAACAAGGAGGGCCTGGAAATTTACAATCATATTTGACCTGATCGTGAAACTGTAACTAATAAACCAGGAAACTTTCGGTAACAACCTGGACTAAGCTGGATACTTTCCAAACCATAAATCATAGATTTGTTGGACACCCTTACAGGTTAAATGATGCAAACAGTTTCAATGCAGGCTGGTGTGATGCCCACCAAAATGAAATGTGAACCAATACCTACAGGGAGAGGTTCAGCCAACCCATGAAGATTTAACCAAGAGTCACTCATTAGTGCAAACGGAGCATGGCTCTCAAATTCCAGATGACACCTTAGAATTCTAATGCCTGTAAAAAAAGGCAGATCAAGGCAGCAGCGCCAGCTGTGACTTGGGCAAATTGAAGATAAGTAGTTTTCACTTATTAGAGTTGGAGAGAAATACAGGCTCAGTCTCTACTTTTACTAAACTGCTAACTCAGAATATTTTATATAGAAACTCAGCTGGCATTTATCATCAAAAACTACTTTCTGCTATGGCTATTCTGTCCTCTATGTAACTAAACTGCCCGAACAGGTATGGAGAGCAGCAATTCTGTTATGCTTTTGGCGCTCTCAAAATTTAGCTTAGTATTTTGACTGTAATAGATGCTCAGTAAATAATTCTTGATGAGAATGAAAAAGGAAAAGGAGGAAGAAAAAAATATAAATGATCCTCAATTGTAATCTTGAACAGGGAGAATAATTATAGGTAATAAACAGACCCCAGAGGAAGGAACAACCTCAGGTTTCCTCTTGTGATTTCAGGTAAGAATGCTGAACACCCCTAAATAAACCCAGGTCTAAGTTTAGAAGGTTCCCTTTTGCCATTCAAAACTAGCTGTTCCTCAGCTTAGAGGGAGTTCTTCTTAGCCTTCTTGTCACTCATTCAATGGAGGTTAGTGCAATACATTTAACCTTAGTGGTGTTTACCCTACACTTGTTCAGCTAACAGCAAGACATGACAACTGGATTTTTATTTAAGTGTTCTCTTGGATGGCATCCCAGTGAGATAAGATAGAGCAAAGGAAATGATGTCTGTAGGCACATTACTAATGAGGGGTGAAGTTAATTGTTGTGTGGGCAACGGTACTGATTCCACGCTTGGAGGACCACTCGGTGTCATTAACAAGACTTGAAATCCCAATACTGTTTTGTAAAACATCCTCTATCACAAAAGTTCATAACTTCCTGTCAGAGTTGACAATTATTCTTGAGAAAGGTTGATTTTCCTAAATTAGGTAGTCAGGAATATTAATTTACATGCAGACTTTTCCACCCACAGGCATCTTTCTCCTATTCCAACAATAGCCACATGTGCCAAGCACAATGGCAAATGTTTTGTGCATATTACCTTCGCAAAGCAACCTTGAAAGGTAGAAATTACCTTCACATTTCACAGATTAGGAAGCTCAGAGAGGTTAAATAATTTGTCAAAGGTCACACAGCTACCTAGTGAAAGTTAGAAGCTGAAACCAGCTCTTATATTCAAAAGCCCATATCCTTATTGGATACACAACCCTTTGGCCTAAAACTTCATCCCATATTTATGAAGCCAGGGCTGAACTCTTTCTCTCATTTCATTTGGAACCGCTTACCAAGTTCCTCCTATTCTTGGAGTGGGGAGTGGGGTTGGGAATTATATTGACAGGTGGAAATCTGAGTTCCCTCAAAACTCCTCCATTTATATGATTCAGCACTTTGTAAAAGCACTATTTTAGTAGTAGTAGTAGTAGTAGTAGTAGTAGTAGTAGTAGTAGTAGTAGTATTTGTAGTATTATTATTGATGTTATATTAAATCACAAGGCAGCACTACATTTTCAAGGGTGGACTAAGTTAAAAACATGAAACTGAGCTCTCCATTATCCAATGGCAATATCAAATTATCAAACTAATTCAGAAAGGACCTGATGAGTTAGTGTTCTGAAGAAATAAATGTTCTTGGCAAATTTCTTTCTAATGAAGGAAATTAATGAAACACCAATTCATAAAACAAAATAAGCCAAAGGATGCCTCTATCGTAAATATGAATGGATTGCTGGAAAGAAGGTTGAGACCTGCCTTTGAAAGAAAAGTCCCATCTATGGCAGAAATCTCAACCACTAAAAGTATTTAGCACTTGCTATTATTGTAGTTTTCTAAATCTCCCATATGCTAACTTTGAAATTCAGAAATATAGAAAAAATGTAAACAAATAAACAAAACCCCCATGATCCCGGCACCCAGAGAGAACCCATATTAGCATTCTGTATAATTTCCTTCTGTCTATTTTCTATGTAGTTTTACTTAGTTGATTTCGCATCACAAAAATAGCTTTTAATTCCTGAGCAGACTTGGGAAAGCATGTGGGGACTCAGTTTTAACCTTAGCATATTAAAATAATAAACATTGGTCAGAATTTCTCATGGAAGTTTGACTTTCAGAATACCTATCAGTTTAAATTCATTGATTTTAAGAAGTTGACCCAAAGGGACCTACATTTATTCAAATATTACTGTTACTGTATACAACTTCTACAGGTTTCCTGAGCTGTATAACTTCACAAATTTCCCTAATGACAGTAAAAACCCCAGTGAGTATTACAGAATTCTGCAAAGTCAGGAGTAAGCAAAACGGAAATTAAAAATTGTGAGGGAAAGAACATTAAAGACTTTGTTCACTTGTTTTAATTAGTATAGCTGAATTTTAATTATCACAATTCTTCACCAGACACTAGTAAATGTGCTGAAACCATCTTGTAAAATTAACAAAGCTTTAACACTACAAAACCTTATTTAATTTTATTCTATTCCACATTTGCAAAATAAGAAGTGACTGAAGCAAAAAGGTAGGGCATTTGGAGCTGGCAAGTAGAAGTTTTGCATCACTTAAGTAATTCATTTGACTATAATCTCCCTGAAGACAAGGATGTAGCTACCACATTTATTGTTACAGACATGGCATCTAGCATAGTGACTAAATGCATGTAAAAATGAATGCACGATTGTATCTTGCCTCCTCAAAAGGGCTATAAAATTCCCAAAGGCAGGGGTGGTAACTTTTATTTCTTCTTCATACACGAAACATCAGTAGAGGACTGAGTAATTAGGAATCAGTCAATAGATACTCCTTAGCAGACACATTTTCTGGGAAGGAACAGCTTTTCACCATCCCCCACTGTGAAGGACAGTCGAGACACAAAACATACAACACAACACAACTAAATTAATGTGATCCCTGGAGACGCAGAACTCTGCTGCTTCTCCCCTCACTCCCAGAGGAAAAATTTTTTTTAAAAATTGCAGAACTGTCCATTGACTGTCAAAGAAATGTCTTGCTATTCTCTTATGGTTACCAAAAGGCAATGTGGAGGGGAGCGTTAAATTAGGAATTTGGGAGTAACACATACACACTACAATGTACAAAGTAGATAACCAACAAGGACCTACTCTATAGCACAGGGAACTCTACTCAATATTCTGTAATAACCTATGTGGGAAAAGAATCTGAAAAACACACACACACACACACCTGAATCACCTTGCTGTACACCTGAAACTAACACAACATTGTAAATCAACTATACCTCAATGAAGAAATTAAAAAGACAAAAAATAAAAATTGCAGAATGGTCCACTGTCAGAGAAATGTCTCGTTATTCTCTACAGTAATATCTTCATGTGGTTAACACCAGGGACTATAAATGCAACTGGGGTCAAGCCCTGGACTCCCTAATCCATTGATTAGGGAGTGTTTCCACTTGCTTCTTCCCATATACATTTGAGTAGATTTCTCCCTGTCATATGGATTCTTTTATCTAAAGATATGAAAGTTTTGGAGAATGAGGTAGAAAGCTGCCTTATCTAGGAGGGTCTCCTGATTCCAGGAGAATCTAGAATCTGTACCATCTGACTCCCGATTCATTTCATTTCAGCTCTCATTGACCACCATCAGACTAGATCCTGGATTAGGCTACTGGCCTGACTCCTTGATTTTTATCATCACTTGATTCTCAATAGGTTCACTTAATTCAACCCATTACTTGGTTGAATTTGCTGCAAGGTTTGCTCTGACACGCATATTTGTTTCAGATCCCATCCTCACTCTGATTCCCTGCCATCTCCCTAACCTACCACTTAGAGCTGTGGTTGCCACTTCTTGCCCATTTACCTACAGCTCTCTGCCTCCTCCAACTGCCTCTCATCGCTCAGAGCCACAACCACAAAAATTGGTTGTGACTGCACAGAATTTTATTTATTTACTTTACTGCACGGAAGTAAATTTACATTCCTGAAACTGAAAGGCTTTGAATTATTATGAAAAAAACACATATACACACACACATACACACACTTTAACAAAATTTATACAGCAAAGAAAACCACAAAATAGGATGCAAAGCTTCCTTACAATCAGACACCCAAGGAACAATCATGAGTACATTTTATTGTACATTGTGAATTCCTTCCTAATTTAAATCTTAGTTTTGGCAGAAGAATCTTGTTTCATCTGTGCTAGCCATCAATTTGGGTTGAGAGTTACAAGAGGAAGAAACCATATGAGCACATGATGTAGTCAATAAATAGCTTTTGGCACTAAAATAGAGTAAATCAATTGCCAAGAACAAAAGCATGCAGGATCTGTCACAGTTCCACACCTGTTTTCTTCCCTCGTTTAATGCTTTGACTTCAATAACATTTTCATTGAGAATTTTTTACAAGTGACACATGAAGAATATAAAGAGAGACACAAAAATGGTTTGGTGTAATGGTTCAAAATGAGTTTTGCTTTGCTCCAATCAATTTTTTCAACCTACTGGGCTTCCTTCCTGACAATGCAGATTTAATTCTTTCTATAACCTACTTGAATTACAGGCCTTGGTTTTTGTAAGTCAAGTACTATATGGATTTTAAATCTTACATAACTATGGCTACATCTGAAGTCAGATAAGTCTTTACAGTACAAAAAAACCCAAAAAACAAAAAACAAAACAAAACAAAAAACCAGATTTAAGAGAATCTCTGCTACCCAAGTGCTTACATTTCACAAGCAAGGTTGAATTTTACATGTATGAAAACTCATAAATCTTAGAGAAGTCAGATATAATCAACAGTTTTATTTTACCCCTGTATTTGCACCTTTAATCAGAGTTAAAACCTTGTTAGATTAATAATTAACAATAAAAACAAAAGGGGAGACAAACATTATAAATAGATATACGTTAGTCTTTCTTGCTAGAAACCAAAGAACAGCATTCAGTCTTTTGTGTATGTATCTAGATGTCTACGGATGTGTACTGCGATGTGTTATATACATTTATATGTGTTACATGTAACATTCAAGGAAAATAACCCCCCCCAATCGAAAATCTGTGTATATTAGAAGGTTTGGAGTGTAATCAACTTACCACCCGCCTTCAGGAAATCACTGCAGGATGTGAAATAAAAGCACAAAGTTGTACCATTCTGCCTTTTTCTTTCAGGAACTAAATTTGCATTATCCTTCTGCCATATGTTCAGGTAGCTTTCCATGGAACCTCATGCAGCTGTGTCATTGAATTCCCCAACCTTAATGAATAAACTAATTACAGTCTGAAATGAACTCTTGCAGACTAGCTATCTCCTGCCATAGATCAAGAAGAGAACTTTATTCCCCCAACTATCTCCTAATTTGCATCAGCCATAAAAAGTGCACCAGCACATCCTTCCCTACTCCAGCTGGGCGACCACAGCCGCATTAATAGGATACTATGTCACTGGTATTAATTCTTCACAGTTCAAGTTTGCAGCAGTAAATTTGCTACTGCCACAATGATTCTCAAGTACAGATATAACTAGGAAGCTATTGATTTACTTGAGTTGGATAGCAGCGTTGCTGTAACTGTTAGTTTCACTGCATTAAATTTTACAATTGAGCACTATTATTCATTTGGGTCTTGGAGTCCTGTTTATTTACGGGAGATTTCCCCCCAAAAAAGGTCAAAACTAAAGTTTTGACTGTTTGAAGCATTTAAAGTAATGAGTCGCTTTATCAAACACAAATATAGCTGAATTGATGGCAAAAACTATCAAGAAAAGCAGATACAGAGAGACAGCAGATGTAAATCAGCCTTCCTGCTCTGAATTCAACTTCTATCCTCTGCTCCACAGCTCCAAATAGGGAGTCTGCTGTATCTGTTAATTACAGGACTGGGTTGGATTCCAGCTACATGGTTCTCAGATGAATATAACTTTATGGTGGCTTTGTTGCCAAATTAACTCTTTCTCACCAGCAGCAAGTCAAGAAATTTTAAAAGACTGACTACAGAGGGCCCTAGGCTTTTTGGTTTCATTCTCTCTCAACCTGCTTGCACATTTTCCCATTAGAGCTGTAGCATTCCAGCGTGAAAATGGGGACAATCTATCATCAGAGTGAAAGTTAGGAGACATAGATTATAGTCCCAAGTTTGAGCATGCAAGCTCTGGGACCCGGACTCAAACAGCTTCTACTTCCTTTTCTGCCAGGTGGGGTATAATGAAGCGCCATGGAGAACATGTGTAGGCATAGCCACTGTATGCCTTTGAGGCCCACCTGCATTTAAGATGGTGTGGAACCATTTTTACTTGATCCTCTCTACCTAGGTCAGACTTCCTTCTTTAGAACATAAATCAGATTTCCCATCAAGAGTAAAGCATCTTTCCTGCAATATGTCCTAGAAGCACAAGGTTGTAAGGTAACTCAGGAGAGCATAAATGAAATGCAGCAAATGAAATTAAACTTAAGCCATCTTGATGAAAAAATGGCCCTCACATTTTTCCTTAAAAGAATTTTAAAGTTGGAAAGTAGGACTAGACAGAGTATCTTAAAATGGTATAATATTGAAAAGGAGGATTACTACTGTAATAACTTTCATTTATATAGGATGCCATAGTTTGCAAAATGTTTCATATATATTTGTTTCCTACTCAATGCCTATATTTTATAATTTATCTGCATATTCTAATATCATGTGATGAAATGAATGGGTGTTTCATTTCATACAATACCTTTATTTTATTAGTAATGTAAATCCAGATCTTTCCTTCCACACTTATGCTTATACAATTTGTTTTTCTCCCCAGATTTGTAATACCCTAAAAATACATTCCTGAACTATCTTCCATTTGTTCTTCAATTTTTTCCTAATTTTATTTCACCTCTAACAAAATAAAATTTACAAGCTGATGTAGTATGACCAAGACTCAGAGGCACTGGATTAAGCTTGGTTAATTTGCCCAGTACCATGCTAGACCACATCCTCTTATAGCCCTAGGAACCCTCAAGGACTCACACACAAGCACAGAGCTGTTCTCTTCACCAATATAACATCTAAAAACCTACAGAGGTTCTCTGATAATTTAGGACAACCTACTCTCTCCCCCTCCCTCCCCCAAAAAAACCATTTCAAGCAACACAAATGACCTAAGGAAGTACCATCTCTATCAGGAAGTTTGCATTTTCCTTCTTTAGGTCTCCCAAGTTAGCATCTCCTACCATGTCCTAAATCTTACTCTAAAAAGTGGATCCGTAGTTGTATTGGTCAGGGTCCCAGCCTGAAACACACATACTGCGCCACCAGGAGACTTTACAAGGGTGTGGGTGGGGCTTAAGGTTTAGGGAAACCAGTACGGCATAGAACCACACACTACAGCTGGTAAGATCTGGGGAGAGGACTGAGGGCCTGGAAAGGCAAAGATAGGACTTGGGTTATCAGAACTCAGGGAGAAGAGCTCTATGGAAAAGTCCATGCCTGACTCTGGAGCTGTGGCCTTCAAAGGAAGGCAGCAGCTGACCTGTGGTGACCCAGCAGGGAGCAAGCCAGGATGCCACTCACCTCCCCCTCTTAGATGTTCTGTCCGTTCACTCCATTGGTCAAACCCTACCAGAAGCCAGAAAGCAAGGGCATCTCCTTAAGGTAGTCCTTACAGGCCAGCTTCCTGGGCCTGGACAAGAACAAAGAGAGGCTCTGGAGGGCCAAGCAGGCAGAGACCCAGCAAAGTGGATTAGCCAACAGAATTCCAGCAACAGTAGATGGCAAATTTTCTCTAACATCACTGACAAATAGCCAAATTTCTTTATACCTTGAAGTATTCTACATTAGTATTAGACCATACAGTTTCCCATGTAAACTGTTTTCTTGTTTTATATACAATAATTAAGCATTTTAGAAGTTGGAGCATCATGTAAATAAATGGATTCTTGCAGAATATATGCTCAAAGGTAACTCAGAGCATTTGACTTAAGTCCTTACCTGTAGCAAACTCCAAAGTCAAACCAACCCAGATAAGAGGTGGTCAATAGTGCCATCAAAAATGGCCAATTAAAGCTGAAATGTTTTAAATAAATTAAAATGACCCAGTCATCCAATATAATGGCATCGTCTCTGCCCACATACTATTTGATATGATGGATCTACCCATTGTGCCTTCATTTTCATAACATTGCTCTTTCCTGCTTCTCCTTACACTCTGATGCCCTTTCTTATTCTCTTTTTCTAGCTTCTCTCATTCTGCTCCAAAATTAAATGTCAGTGTTCCCCAGGATGTGATCATACCCTCTTCTCTCCTTGTTCTGCACACTTTCCTGAGCAAACTCGCCTACCTACATGACTCACCGACATCTCCACGCCACAGCTGTCTCTTCCAAATGAATGACCCATGGATGATGGGTCCCCTGGATGAATGGAGAGGTCTTTTCCTCTCCAATCTATCTGCCTCTCTGCTACCATCTGATCATACCATTTCTCTATTTAAAAATCTTGACTGGCTCCCAATTGTCTAAGGTAAGGTTTTGGAGTATAGCATTGAAGTCCATCAAGCCATATCCACATCCTACTCTTCAATTCTGTCACCCGCTACTTGGCAGAGCACATGTACATTATATTTTTAAAAATGATTCCACCATGCACTTTTATAAATCCTTGCCTTCTCTCATGTTGTTTCCTTTCTACCCACTGTTTTCTTTCCCTGATGAACTCCTATTCAATTTGCAAGGCCCAATTCAAATATTCTTACTCTATGATGCTTTCCCCAAACCTCCTAGGAAGAGCCAACAGTTCATAGTTCAGCAAAGCTATTAGTATATTGCAATAGAATTCTCTTTTTACATATCCATCTCATCTACTGGGATGTGAACTCTTTCGGGGCAAAACCACATCTCACCAATCTTTGACAAAACACTGAACATGGAGTAAATTAAAAGTATGTATTTGCCAACTTACATAGTCTCATTATCACAGACAGCAGTCCTACCTCTAGAAAGAATAATCTTCTTGAACAGTCTAGATTTTAAAAGGAACTGACCTAAGATGTGCAAACTCAACACCAATCAGCTAAGCTTGGGTTTTAGGCAGACTTAGCATAAAGGTTAAAAACATAGGCTCTAAAGCTAGATGATTTAGGTTTAGATTTGCCAACTAAAATACAGGCCATTCATTTAAATTTGAATTTCAGATAAATAATGAACAACTCTTTAGTGTAAGTATGTTCCAAATATTACAAAAAGGAGGCAAGTATTGATGGCGTTTTGTGTGTGTGTGTGTGTGTGTGTGTGTGTGTGTGTGTGTTTCCCCCTGAATCTAGCAATTCTACCAAAGTTCAGACCTCAATTCTGTGGCTTCCTGGCTGTGTGACCTCAGATAAGTTAATTTACCTGTCTTCCTTTGGTTTCTTGTTTTTAAAATTGGGATAATAAATATCTGCCTCATAGGACTGTAGTGAAGATTAAGTGAGTTCATACACACATAAAACACTTAAGAACGCTGACTGTCATGTAAGTTCTCTTAACCACTGTTGCTACATTATGGCCATTATTATCATTATTATTAGGAGTTTTCTCCTTATCTCAGGGCTCAGCTCATCAAGATAGGTTTTATGCTCATCTTAAGGCTCCTCAATGATATTAAATGTTACAGATGTCTGCCTTCTTCATTATTAACAAAAGACACAGCCACACGTACAGGGCCACACAAATACCTCTTCTACTGCTAATTTGTTTTACCACCAAAATGGCTCAAATCTTTTTTAAAAAAATGGTAAGTATGTGGGGTGATAGACGTGTTCATTTACTTGATTGTGGTAATAATTTCACAGAATACATGTATATTAAATTACATTGTACACCATTTAAAAATATTGCACAACCTAAATGTATATAATTTTTATTTGTCAATAATACCTCAGTAAAGCTGAAAAACTTAAGTTGGTTATAAATAAATATAGCTTGAATAAATTCATTTAAAAAATTGGTTCAAATCTAACTGAAGTACTAAGAAATACCCTAAAGATCTTCATTTAAATGGAGAGATACTAGCTGAAGATAATGATTACTAATAACACAAGTCAAGCATTTCTGCCTTAAATAATCTTACATATTTGTAGCTGTTCACTTTTCCAAGTCTCTGAAATAAGTCAAAAACTAAATTCAACCCTATACGAAATATTTTAAAATTCTGGTGATAGAAAAAAATGGCAAATGATAGAAAGATTATGTTCTAATGTCAGGGAATGAGAATCTCATTTTAAGTCATGAAAAAAAAAAGAATTCTAAAAATTAATCATTTCCATCCATATGTAGATTTATCAGCTCCATTACAGCAACATGTTAGGGTTATTATGCTGACCTTCAAACCCACCCTGATGGTGATTACTAAAAATCATACTGTAGGATCATCAGCCAAGTGTGACATGTACAGATCGCTAGAGCATGTGTAGACTTCTACATCATCGCTATTGTTTTGTCATTGTTTATCCAGTCAGACATCGTCTGAGTCCTCTTAACTAACAGCACAGACAAATGGAGAGAAATACGTCCAGTAAGAAACAGCTCCACAAGCTCATATGAATATCCTCTAGTGGGAAATACTGTCTCATGCATTACTATTAAAAACGTGTGTGTGCCACACACACACACACACACACACACACACACACACACACACAGGCACATCTCAAAGCAATAAAGGGCCTGCAGAGAAGGAAGGTAAAATATGCTTGCTGAGCCATCATTACTGAACAGAGGGGAGGCCTGAGATCAACAAAGGACCAGTCATGGGAAATTTATAAGTTAATATCGGTCACACCTGCAAATTACTACAGTGAGACCCCTGACCAAATCCAGAATACCATTTAAATGGATTTGGTGAGATATTTATACATCCCTTGGAGTCACTGAAATGTCCTGAATCTAAATTTGTCAGTTATCCCAATTAAGTGCAGTGGAAGTAATATCCATCACAGCGCAGATGAAGCGAACTTAACTGCACCACTTGAGAACAGGGTTTTTCTTGGGAATCTGTAATGCATTTATTCACACAACTTGTGATTCAGGATATAGACTTATTGTTTGTATTTAATCACCAATCAGGATTTTTTCTCATTGCTTAAAAATAACAAGACTGTCAAATGTCTTAGAAAACACAAAACATTCCACTGGTGCCTTCTGGGAGCTTAGCAAAGCATGTATTCCGAGCCGTTAGCCAAAATAACCCCATTTGAGTGACAATTTACACACACGTCACATCTTTTCATCTCTCTTGTTTTCGTGGAAAAGGTCAAAGCCATCAAGCCGACATGCTTAGCCAGAGTCAGGGAGAGTCATCATTTCACAACCGTGAAGTGGAACTCACACAGCAAATGAGCCTAATCATTCAGCAAGTACAAGGAAGAGAGATTATGAGATCATAATTTTCTCACCAATTGAGAATCACTGTGCATAAAAATAGAAATTAATAGGAAAAAATTCAGAATACTTACCAAGAAAATAAGAGCACTAAATAAAATGATCTCTCGTCTGGGAAATGACTTTCCATTCCAAGAAAGCTCTCAGATATACAAAAGATAAGAGAGTAAGAAAGCAAACTCTTCTGAAAACAATTTAACTCTGTTGCTTTATTCTCAAGATAGGATTTATGACACAGAATGCCTGGAGTGGCATTGCAGATGCCACTCACCTGGCATCAGTAGCACTCTTTTTGCTGGCAAGTAGGAAATTCTTCTGCTTGCATTTATTTGGCTACAAATAGAGATGCTCTAGTCCTAAACATGTTAACAGAAGCGCTGTAAAGACTGATGAGGTTAACTAATGGGAGCGCACTGATGTGCACCTGCCTGTTAAAACCTTATAAAATTCCTGCTTAACTTTTTCCAGATGAGATTCTCCCAACCAAAAAGGATTCTTTAATGATGTAGGAAGAAAAGATTCTTTCTCAGCTCTTAAGCATTCAGGATAGCCTAGACAGAATTAATTTTTCCATGAAAGAAATACATAACAGACCTTAGGGAAATTCTATTTAATGCCCAAACTGTACTCTAAGGAGAATGGATTCTGTTAAAGAAAAGACTGGGTAGCCCTTTTGCTCAGTCAAGCACCTTGGTTGGTATTGGATATGCAAAGGTGGTCCTGGAGATGAGTTTGGGAGTGAGGGGCATGAGAGAGTTGAAGTTTTCTGAATAAAACAGTGAGAAGAATTTGGACTTCTGAGTGCAAGCCAGGAAAGGTAGCTGAGACAAAGGAGACAGAGGAGCCAGTAAGATGAAGAGAGTCCAGGATAGAACACAAAGTGGCTGGGCCAGTGAGACACACCCCTGTGATGGTGTGGCCAAAAATACCTTTATGGACAAGGATGTTTAATACATGACTGTAACTTGTAATCTGTGATGTGTGATGTGGCAGTGTGACATCTGCCCTTTCATTCCTCCTTCCTCTGTGAAGATTCTGATTAATGAAACAACTCTTTGTTGCTGGAGGAATCAAATAGAAGGGGCCTTCTATACTGGACAGAGATAAAGGACCATCATAAGATGCAGAGCAGAAAAAAAATGATCCCCCCGAAGTAATCCTGGGAAGATGTGTCCTCCAGGATTTGCAGAAATCTTGGAAAGAGTACTGAGCATTCCAGTGGAAGCAGGGAAGGGTTTGAGCCATCTTATCTAAAGCTCAAGTGTCAGAGTAATCAGCCGGCATCTGGGTACAGATGTTTAAACTATTTTTGCAGCTTCACGTTCTAGCTGAATATCCATTGTGTGCTTTAATTCCTCAGCTCCATACCTTAGAACTTAATTAACCTGAATACCCAGAGCCATAACCTGCTCACCAGTTGTTAGCTTTACACCTTTAAAATGTGACTGTCATCCAGACCACTGATTTCACACACAAGTAAGCCCCAACGTACCCACACACTAAATTCCAAAGGTACGCTTTGAAGCCAATTGGCTGGAAGAAGGAGTCCATTTTTCCCATAGAAGTAATGTTATAAATCAAATGTTCTCAAACTTTAATGCACAAATGAATAGCATAGGAGACTTGTTAAAAATAGACCCCGGAGCTCTACCACCAGAGATTCCAACTCTGGGAAGGACTCCAACGAGCAGCATTTTGATGAAACACCCAGTTGATTCTGATGCAACCACACTTTGGAAAATATCATTATTAGTAGTGATAAGATTCTCTTCATACCCCCACAAAAGCTAATTTCATCCTTAAGGTAACTGAAAATAGGAGTAATGATCATTTTCAGCTTTGAATGCTCAGATCCTTAGGCTAAAAGCCCAGCAGCTCTGAGCACGGAGAAAGCTGGTGTGAGGCCTGATGAACCCAGGAGGCAGCCTGTCTAGTGGGGGTTGAGCACGCCGAGCGAGACAGCAGCAACTGTCACACGGAAGGGTTGCCCATAATTCACGTTTTTTTCCTCTGAACTTGTCACCCCATATAGAATTCTAATTAAGACCCTAGTAGCTTCTATTTTAAATTTAAAATAGATAAGCAACAAGGACCTACTGTATAGCACAGGGAACTCTGCTCAGTATTCTGTGATAACCTAAATGGGAAAAGACTTGCAAAAAGAATAGATACATGTGTATGTATAACTGAATCACTTTGCTGTACACCCGAAACTAACACAACACTGTTAATCAGCTATACTCCAATATGAAATAAAAATTAAAAAGAAAAAGATCCTAGTGGCTTAAAAGAATTAAGATAGCTCCCTAACTTCCCTGGCTTATAACCAAGAAATAAAATTGAGAAAATCTAGCTCCATTCATTCCTGTATGATGATAATATTTCCAGAAGAGCACAGCTTATTTGGGGACTTTTCTTTTCCCCATGGAAATTAATTGAAAGTAATATTCAATTACAGAGCTCAAGACCCAAAACAAAGACTGAATCGAATGCTGTTTTCCTTGCGAGTAGGAAAATATACAAAACGCCTTAAGATACCAGGCTCTCTCTAGCAGAGTGTCCAAAGTGATAAAGAAAAAAAATACAAAGGATACAAATTGTTCTAAGTGGCTGAAAGATTTCAGAGGTCCTTTGCATGATGGCCTGCCAAAATCTTAGGCCAGCAAAGCTCACTTAAAGACGCTAGGCATGAACAGGCAATTTTTAACTTTAAAAGAAATCCATCAAGCTTATAGCAGAGTAACTTCTAGACCTTGAATGACACAACATGACAATTGTATTGGCTGACCTTTCAAAAGTGAGAAGATCTAATTAGACACTCTGATGTGCAGGTTCTGAATTATGATGAGCAAGCAGGGGTCTCTAATCCCCCCACTGTTACAGCTAAACATTTGGGAATAATATTGCTGATTAAAATGCAGCATTCCAACCTGAAAGCAGACTCTCTCCTCTAGCTCATATTGGTGGAGCCTGCTGTTTGTGCTTCCTTTCCCCAATACACACTACCTACTATTTTCCACCATAGAGATTCTCCTTATTACAATTTTCAGTGTATTTCTATACCAGGTGCAACGTGTTTACTTGGGTGCCTGGAGACTGAATCTCTTCAGGTGAGTAATCATTTGAATGAGGAAAGGCAAGAAATCCCTGTAATCCCCACCTCACCTCCTACACAAGATAAATTCCATGTGGATCAAAGATTTAAAACTAAAAAAATACATCTGCAAAAATACTAGGAGAACAAATGAGTGTGTGTGCCACAGTTTATAACAGTAAAAACTTGGCAAAAAAATTTTTTTAAATCTGACTACCTATCAGTAAGGGAATATGCAAAGGTAAATTATGGTTTACTCATGCAGTGGAATAACATGTGCTTACTAAAACAGCTCTTTAAAAGGAGGAGGTGGAATTCTATATTCTGACATAGAAAGAGGTCTATGACACTGATTAGTGAGAAAGGAAATTAGAGTATAGTCAAACAAAAACAAAATATGTGTGTGAGTGCATGCATAAGAGAAATCCTGGGGGGGATATGCGCAAGCCATTAACATTTGTCCTAAGGGCGAGAACATGGGACATCACCCCTTTATACATTTTATGCCTTTAAGTATAATTTGAATTTTTGCTACAGTAAGGAAGCACAATGGAGTCACATCATTAAAAACACTAAATTGGTAAATTCCACTCCAACCAAAATGAAAAGAAGGAGAGAAAAAGTCATTCAAATAGTGCATTCACAGTTAAAAGTGTAGCACAAGCAGTGAAGAGCAAGAGCACTAGAGCCAGAATGACTGAGTTCAGATTCCAGCTCTGCCACTTTTCAACTGTGCAAGTCACTTGACCTCCTTGTACCTCAGTTTTACTTTTCAAAAAAATGGGCATAATAATAACAAACACTTGGGACTTCCCTGGTGGTGCAGTGGTTAAGAATCCGCCTGCCAATGCAGGGGACACGGGTTCGATCCCTAGTGCAGAAAGATCCCACATGCCTCGGAGCAACTAAGCCCATGTGCCACAACTACTGAGCCTGTGCTCTAGAGCCCGTGAGCCACAACCATTGAGCCCACATGCTACAACTATGAAGCCCAAGCCTACAGCTGGTGCTCTGCAATAAGAGAAGCCACTGCAATGAGAAGCCCACGCACCACAACAAAGAGTAGCCCCCACTGGCCACAGCTAGAGAAAGCCTGTGTGCAGCAATGAAGACCCAATGTAGTCAATCAATCAATCAATAAATTTATTTGTTGTTAAAAAATAATAATAACAAACACTTTCTGGGGTTGTTGTAAGAATTAAATGAGTTAATACATATAAAGTGCTTAAAAGAGTGCCTGACAGCATAAGTCTTCAATAAATGTTAATTTACTATTCTTATGCTGTGAAAGGAGTGGATACACCACATTTTTCCCTTAGCTGGCTTTGGTTTTTATGCCTCCCATAGTGCAAACATCTTACTGGATGCCACAATACTATGATATCTAGAGATCTGCATTTCTGATACAACACGGCCCCTATACCCAAGTCAAGCACTTTTAGCAGTCAAAGAAACAATGGTTTCCTTCAATGCCAGTGGAAAAACCAGCCGTGTTAGATATGTCAAAAGATGGCCTGTCAGTCTTCACTGTGGCATGTAAACATGGCCATGGATACTTGTAGTCTATGAGCAATTGAAGGGGATTTCAAGAATGACTTTGTCTATTTTCCTTTTTTTTTTTTTTTTTTTACAAGCTGGCTTTAGAATTTAGCCACAGCATAGAATACGATTATTGCCTAACACTGAAGAAGCAATAAGCTCCCCAAGTTTGGTATATTACAAATACAATAATCACAAAGACTTCCAGACTGTTCACATTGTTTAAACTGACCTCTTCTTAATATTTCTCTTGTAGATGGTTATGCTAGAAGGGTTTCTGACTCTTCTTCTATCTTGAATTATTTTGTACTTTAGCTTAGTTAAGGAAGGAAGGGTACCTGGTGAGAAGAAAACACAATTATAATTGCTGAGATAAGGCATTTTGGTGTAGGCACTGGCAGCTCTGTGGCCCGTGAACCAGCACCCCTGGTACAGATCGCAGGGCTCCACCATCAGGCACTGGCATCCAGGCATCCTGGGCACAGGTATTGGCTGGCATCAGCAACACAGGTACTAGCTTTGGCAGTGCCTTCAGTGGACACCGGCCACATAGGAGCCACTCTCAGGATAAGCAGCAAAAGGAACACTGCCACAGTGGCCAGTGCACTGACACAGGATGGACAAGGTCCCATCTTTTAGCATCAGAGTAAATGCTGCAAGATGAATGAAAGATACCTAACACTTGGAGCAGAATTTGAAATTCCCTGGGGATTCCTTAGAGGAATTGGAATGAGGCTTGAGTTACCATGGGAATTTTGGATACACTAAAGGATAGAATGTTAAATTTGGCAACGAACTTGGATCTAGGACTTGAAAGAGTCCACAGTTTGCTGTATATGAAAATGGGGGGGGGGGGTGTCCTGAAACTATTTCAGTGACTGCTCCAGCCAGTGGGTATTATTGAAAAAAATACCCACTTTATGGGGGAATAATATGGTACAGAGGTGTTCGCAAATCTGGGGATTCTTATCTCCACAGATGGTCTTCAGAAATGTTGAGTCCTCTGTAAGCTCAGAGAACCTTGACGCTCAGGCCTTTGATTATCCAACAAATATTTATGCCAAGAATTGTTAAACTATACTGAAAAGATTCTGGAAGAAGCTCCCTTGGGGACACCAGGGAGAACCTGGAGAAGTAGGTGCCTTGATCCAGAAAGGCCAGGACATTCAAAAGCCCCCAATCACGCTATCTGGTCAGCAGATCAAGACTGGATGTGAACTTCACTCTCACACACAACCTTCCTCCAGACCCTCAAAAGATGCATCTCTTTTAATTTATCTCGTGGTAATGTCCTTATGAGAATATAAGCAAACTTTATTTTGAGTTTCAAGTATTATTTTGAGTTTTATTGAATTACTGAAGCAATAGAGAGCCCCAAAAAAACTCTGAAATAATGTCTTATTAAGGAAAGTGAAGGTCCATTTTTTCATAGCTTTTAGGTTGGTCTCAGAGTTCTTAGTCAGGATGTCAAAAGCAGGTACATCTTTGGATTGGTTAATTTCTTAAACCGAGGGTCAGTGCAAGCAAAGCAAAGGTTCTGAGCGAGAAGCAAGACGTTCTGAGGTTGTCACTGCAGAACTGGTGCGGTAGTTGCTCCGTTTCTCCTGAAAATAACAGCAGTTAATCATAATAGTGTCTGTGCATTGTAAACAAGAAGTAGAAGAGTCACTCCCATCAATTCTACACTTTATTCCTCTTAGATTTTATGTATCCAGAAGACAGGTCTAGAACTTTCTTTGTACATGGCCTAGAAAACTACCGCAGGCAGTTACATATTTATCAGGGCTTTTAAATTTAGTTTGCAGTGAATGTAATTAGAATCAGCCCTGCCCATCTTTCCCATCTTGACCTGGTACCTGCCCCCAGGTCAGCCTAGCAGGGAGGGGAGCCTACAGACCAACAGGCTCACATCGGAGCCCTCTTTCCCAGTCTCATCAGCTACCTCTCCTCAAGTCAGTTCTGTAGCTTGACAAAATCTCTGTCTTGTTATCTCAAAGCAGCTTGAAAAAGAACACTAATAAATAGCAGAATTCCACTTTTTTTACGCCTTAAGTAAATAGAAATCTTGGAGAAATTCCTTTCTCCTAAACGAAAAATAAAAGAATTACATGATAAAAGAAGCATCAAGTTGATTGAAATTTCAAAGAAAAGCGACTCCCCTTGCACCCCAGGAAGAGGAAACCCTGAGGTCCCTCGCTGACATCCTCCGATGGAAAGCCCAGGGGGTGGCAGCCTGAGGAAAAAAATGTCATTTTAAGGCCAAGTCTACTAAGAAGTTAAAGAGATGAGAGCCTGTTAACCTTGGACAGAGGACTATGGGTTGGGACGCCCTGTAACAAACAGTTAATTACAATTCGGGGTCGATAAATTAAATTATACCTGGAGTAATAAACGCTCTAATTTTGTTTTATTAAAAAAAAAAAAAATCAGCCCTGCCAAAGTCTCTTTCTTCATATGGAGACAGCATCCATTTCTGGGGGGATCTCTCAGAGGAGGCAAGACGTTCTAGACTCAGTTTCTTCTTTAGGGTCCACCTAACCTTCGGGATCTATAGCAAAACATGGTACAACTTACAGCTGAGGTCTACGTGCATAAAATGAAGACCTTCCCCTGCAAACTTACTAGAGAGGGCCATCATGGGAACCAGGAATGAAGGCTCTGAACTAACTGTGACTCAGAGAGTGAAGAAAGAGTGAAGAGGCAAGTGGCACTCAGCACTGATGTGGAGGCCCACGGTGCCTGTCCATGGTCAGCGTGGACTCTTCCTCCCACTCCCACCCAGGGTTCAGGGTTCACTCTCCCTGTCTGCATCTCAGCTGACAAGTTACTTCTTCAGGAAGTTCTGTCCATCTCTTTTTTCCTTCCAGTTTTTATTTCTTCCACATTAAAATCTTTGGGAGTAGCCTGATATGGGTTTGACCTTGGGACATCTAGACCATGGAATCTGTAGACTTCTTTTTTTTAACAAAATCTTTTAAGAACCTCAGACATTTCCACCCTATTTGACTGGATCTTAAATCCTAGATAGAAAGTTTTCCAAATAAATAAACAGCAGGTTACTTATTCAGTGTGTAGTTTTTGTTGTTGTTGTTTTTATAAATTGATTGATTGATTGATTGATTGGCTGCGTTGGGTCTTCATTGCTGTACACAGGCTTTCTCTAGTTGTGGTGAGCGGGGACTACTCTTCATTGTGGTGTGCAGTCTCTTCATTGTAGTGGCTTCTCTTGTTGCGGAGCACGGGCTCTAGGCACAAGGGCTTCAGTAGTTTTGGCACACAGGCTCAACAGTTGTGCCTCAGGGGTCTAGAGAGCAGGCTCAGTAGTTGTGGCACATCGCTTAGCTGCTTGCAGCATGTGGGATCTTCCTGGAGCAGGGATTGAACCCGTGTCCCCTGCATTGGCAGGCGGATTCTTAACCACTGCGCCACCAGGGAAGTCCCTATTCAGTGTGTAGTTAAAGAGAAAAATGTAATGATCTGCTTCTCCGGCTCTCCAGCCCAGGAAAGTCATCTGTCTCCAATGATGTGGTCAGGACACAGGACAGATGGCCTAACAGGAGTAAATGATTAGACACTAAGCCAAATTCTAAGTCATTTAAAAAGAAAATAGGCCACATTTTTAATGCTTTCCGTGTTAATAACGCCTCAGGGCTAGAGGGGTGGACCCCTCCCACAGCAGTACCACAGGATTACCCTTAAATAGTTCAGGGTTTTAAGCCCATAAAAACCAATTCGCTAGAAGCCACACAGTACAGTGAAGAAAATGCTTACTCCTCTTGCAAAATGAAAAATATATAAATGTGCCAAGTTATCAATATCATTGTTCATGTGAAAGGAAGTTATTGACTTGGACCTGGTGGCAGATGTGGTTAATTACCTTCACAATGTCCATTTCCCTTCTTGCTTCCTTTTTTTGTTTCTTTGGTTTTTGGCTTTGTTTGTTGCTGTTGTTGTTGTTGTTGAGTTTTTTTGGCCTCGCCACACACAGCTTGTGGGATCTTAGTTCCCCGATAAGGTATGTATTGGACCCAGGCCCTCAGCAGTGAGAGCACAGAGTCCTAACCACTGGACCACCAGGGAGTTCCCTCCCTTTTGCTTCCTTGCTAACAGAACTCCAATCTTGTGCAAAGGGCACTCTGCCCAGACAGAGGCAATGGATCAGGATCAGTCCTGGTCAGTCTTGACAATCCTGTCCCCTTGCCTCCTTTGCAGCTGGGGAACAGGGCACCATTTGACTCAGGACTGAACAATGAAGCTTAAGAAGAAATCATTGGGAGGTGTGTTTCCAAAAAGATTTGAGCTTCTTTGATGTAAAAGACAGATACATATGGTGCTGCTCCTTCCCCCAAAACAAACAGAGAGACATTAGCTCCAACCACCTTGTCACTGAATCAACCCCAGCAGTGGTCACCACCAGATATTTTGGAGTATGAGAAAAATAAACCATTATTTGCTTAAGCCATAGTATTCTGTTATTTGCAGCCAAACACATTCTTAATAGATACAGTTCCCCTTCTCATTTAAACTAAATAGTTCCAAATCAATGATAAGTGGAAAAGGCACACTTCCTCCGAAGGAGGACAGCCAAACCTCAGCTCCGGATCCCCCCACCACCTTCCTCCCTATACCCAGCTCCGCCCACAGTGCTCCCTGGGCTTGAGATGAGGGTGAAGCCAGTGCAAAATGTAAAGGGGTGCCAAAAAAACTCAGTAGTCAAGATAAGCACTATTTTAATGCAATAGTGTTTTTTCACATTTTTTTTTACTGTGGTAAAATACACGTAACATAAAATCTACCATCTTAACCATTTTTAAGTGTACAGTTCAGTGGCATCAAATATGTTCATAATGTTGTACAACCATCACCAGCATCCATCTCCAGAGCTCTTTTCACCTTCCCAAACTGAAGCTCCAAACCCATTAAACACTAACTCCCCAGTCCCCTCGCTCCCAGGCCCTGGCAGCCACCATTCTACTTTCTGTCTCTGTGATTTTGACTGCTCTAAGTATTTCATGTAAATGGAATCATACAGTATCTGTCTTTTTGTGACTTAGCCTCAAGGTTCATCCATGTTGCAGCATGTGTCAGAATTGCCTTCCTTTTTAAGGCTGGATAATTTTAATGTAACAGTTTTAAAAATCAAAAAGACAGGATCCATATTACTGATTTTTCCTTTTGTTTCAGGCTCCAGCATGGCTCAGCACAGACTGTGACTAATCCTGTCTTTAATTACAGTTTTGGTATTTTGCATATTGTTGTGTTCATTTTGATTTTTAAAAAATATTAACATACTATTCAACTTGATTACAGAGTTCTTTGGCACCCACCCCCTTACACTTTGTGCCCAAGATGAATGCCTCGTTCACTGCACCGTAGTCTCAGCCCTGGCACTTCTCTGCAAACAAATAACCATGCAGTATAATATTAAGTGGTGCTCCTATTAAGTGTGCCTTTTATTCTGATGTTTTCATCACCCCTCCCAGGGCTAGCTGATTCCTAGAGAGAGTAAACAACTTGCCTTCCAGTAAGTCTTATCTATGCAAACCAACCAATCCAAACCCATCCCCAACCACTCTACTCAGGTCACTAGTTCCTTACCTAATCACCTTACCAGGGGCAGGTACCAGAAAACTAAGCACAGCCCCTATGCCCAAGAGCTCACCAAAATTATTCAGACTAGCCAACCCTAAGTCTCCTTATCCTGACTCCTGCCTCGCCGGTTCCTTCCCATGGAAACCATGGTAAATCTCTACCCTGTGTTTCCACCCTCCCTCTGCCTCCTCACTGGCCCTGGTACTTCCCTCATGTGGCCCTGCAAGGCACGGCATGTCCGCTCCTCTTGAGGACTGCAAATAACAAAATACCTTTTCAGTGGCAATCACTTCCTGCTCCTCACTATACCTGAATAATAATAAAGCCTGCATTTTGAAACAGTGCTCAGGGAAGGTGGCATGGGGTGATGAAGGGAGCTGTTTTAGGGAGGTGGTCTGGGAAGGCATCTCTGAAGAGATGTCTTTTGAGTGGAAATCTGAAGGCAGAGAGGAAGAGGAATGTCTGGAGCAAGGAAAATAATCTACTTCCTGACTAGATAATTTGCTCATTTCTGAACCACCTCTCCCTTTTCTTCTCTCATGATTTTTACAGCACCATTTTCTTTTGTATTTCTCTTGCCTTTGTGACCATGCTGTCCACGGTCCTCACCACCTCATGGGGTTTCCAGAGCCTCCTCACCTCCAATTTTCCAAAGTCTCTGACATCAGTAATGCTTTAGGCACGGATCCCTCCTCATGGTTCCAAATACTGGCCTTCCTACAGACTATGTCACAGACACTACAAATGTATCCTGTCTCAAATCAACTCACTATCTTCTCTCCAACTACCCAAGCATGAGAACTTGCAACACTTTTCCACCTGGATTATAAAAGTGTCACAATTGGTCCTTTCCCTCAACCTCTCCTGCAGTCAGTTCACGCTCTACGCTGTTGCCAGAGGACACTTAACACAGACTTCCTGACTGATAATTTCAGTGGTTTCTCTACTATGATCCACAACACAAGGTCAAAAGTTCCTAAACTATCATTCCAGCTTCATTTCCAGTGATACCTCCTGCAATCTCAAGCCTTTGCCCCACCAAGTTAACAACTGTCCCCAAGGCCCAAAGTTCATTGACCTCTTCGACTACATTCACTTCTAACTCCAATGCAGCCGTGGACTCTGATAACCATTCCCTGAGTATTTTAGAATATTCTGATTACAAAATAAAGACATGTTTGTTACAGAAAAGTTAGAAAATAAAGAAAAACCTAGTGAATAATGCTGAAATCACTGTCTATAATCCTACCACTCATTCTATCCACTTATAAGTATTAATTGAATACCTACTATGTGCAAAGAATAAAAGCTAGATATAGAGGAAGCAGAGACTCTTAAAGACCTTTGAATGAAAGAGGGAGAGAGAGAAGGAGAGACTTTGCATATGCTCTTCCCTCTGTTTGAAATGTCCTTCAGCCCTTTACCATGTGGCAAACCTCTCTCACCCTTAAAGACCAACTCAAGGGACTTCACTGGTGGTCCAGTGGTAAAGAATCCGTCCTGCAATGCAGGGGACGCAGGTTTGATCCCTAGTTGGGGAACTAAGATCCCACATGCCATAGGGCAACTAAGCCCACGTGCCACAACTACAGACCCTATGTGCCTCAACTAGAGAGCCCACATGGTGCAAACTACAGAGCGCACACACCCTGGAGCCCACACACCACAACGACAGAGCCCATGTGCCCTAGAGCCCACACGCCACAACTAGAGAAGAGAAAAGCTGCACACCACAACTAGAGAGAAGTCCACACACCACAACGAAGAGCCCAACGCAGCCTAAAATAAATAAATAAATAAATAAATAAATAAATAAATAAAATTAAAAGCTTAAAAAAAAAAAAAGACCAACTCAAGCCTCTCTTCCTTTATGAATCATCCCTGATTTCCCCCAGGTTGAGATAATTACCACTTGATTTTGTCACTCTGTACCTTATATCTTCATTCATCTTAGCCTCTACAGCATACTATGAAAGGGTTTGGACTGTCTGTATATCTGCCTCCTCTTCTAGTCTATGGGCCTTGAAGGCTGGGAACCATGGTGACCAACCCAGCCCCGACACACAGCAGGCCCTGAGGAAACAAATGTTACTAAATCATGCTTCACAGGACTTCCCTTGAGTCAGAAAAACCCAAGTGGTTTCAGTAACTGCAACTGCATTTGACAAAAGCTTTGTATATCTTCCAAACACCTCTCTTTATCTTAAAGCATTTCCCCAGGTCATGTTTTAAATGCAATAACATATATAACTCATCTTAATGGGACATGTTATACAATAAGCAAGTTCTACTGCATACTAAAGCAAATTCAAGGGCCATTTGGTACACTATGTACTCCCATCAAACCTGCAAAAATTATTTAGCCTGCCCGTCTCACTAAACTCTCTGCCAGTTCCAAAGCATTTAAAATAATCAATTAGCTAATCCTTGCAACACCTCTCTGGACTTAGCCAGTGCTCTCAGAACATTTTAGAGATATTGTTTAAAGAAGGTAGAAACAAAAAACAGCTATCCTGTAAAGCACTGGGATTACCCAGTGATGCCTAGCACCTGCACAGAAAGGCAGCCAACGCTTAGGGTTAAAACATAAGCAAAAGACTTTTGCTTCACAGGGATCCCCTGTGTCTAGCACTCACTCTTTGAAGAAGAGTCATGTGAAAACTCCACAGACTTGAGGGAAGATTACCAGAGCAGCCAGAACAATCTGTGGGAAGCAAACTACCATTAAGATAAACAGGAATTTGTGGGGCACAAGGGAAGAGGAGGTCCACAGCACGTGAAACACAAAAATCAGCAGCACAAGGTGGAGAGGAGCCAAAAATGACTGCTATGTAATTGCTCAGGCCTTACCAGTAAGAAGTGATTCAGTATAAGTTGAGGGGAGACTAAAATATAATATATAATGTTATTATATATAATATTATTATATGTTATATAATATATTATGTTATATAGTATTCTATATTACCTTAACGTTATTGTATATAATTATATATAATAATTAACATATTTGAGTATTTATACATATTCTTATAAGAATTCTGTGAAGTAGGTAATATTATCTCCACTTTAAATTCGAGAAAGCTAAGGCTCAGAGTGGTTAAATAATCTCCATCTGAGTTAGCAAGTGATGGGGATGTGTTCTAACCTAGATCCGTCAGATGCCACATGGAAGACAACCATTATACCATACTACCTCCCAGTAATATAAGCACTCACTGAGTTATTCTACCCGTAAGGGCTCCAGCAAGAAACAGATGGCATATTCCAAATTAACACCACGAAGAAAGTTTAATAAGGGGCCTGTCTACAATGTGTGCAGGGGGTAGGGAACCTCAAGGGACAATGAAGAGCTGGTATCAGTGGTCCCTGTAAACACCCATAAGCCTGAAGGGGCAAGGTGGCTGCTGGAATATGAAAACAAAGAGGCTGTGCGGGGAGGGACATTATATAGAAAATATAAGAGAGTCCAGAATGAGCCAACACATTGGCTGCTACAAAGAGAGGGGAGGGGTGATGAACACGCAGGTCTCCTCTCTCCCTCTAATCCTTGCCAACGCCCCCTTTGGCCAAACCAACCTTGAGCCAGAGAGTGAGGTAATCTGGTGAAGTCATCCAACCACCAGGGCACAGAACGAGGTGGAAGAGTGGACCTGAAAGAAGAAACAGATTAACCAAACATGAATTTAAGTAAAGATCATGGTATCATGAGATTTCTTCAAAGTCAGCAAGAAGAGGCAAAGAAAGGTATATTGTTCCAATGGATGAGGGTGGGAGGTAGAGAGAGAGAGTTTGGCTTAAACCATAATAAAAAAATTATACTTAATAAGACTATTAAAAATAATATTATATCCTTACATTTTTACTTTCTGCTTAAAAGTAATCAGAATATGACTGTAAGTGTGCCTGGTTTTTTTTTCTTTCTTGACCTGATAACTTGATGACTTAATGAAAAAACAAAGAGTTGAACTAAACTATCCAGGGAAAAAACTGAGCTGAAAAAACAACCATTTCTGCCAATCTTCTTTCTCCATGCTTTCTAGGGGATAGTGGGCTCATGAGCTAAGCCCTTTCGGAGAGCAGAAGCATGGCAACTGAAGACGAGAGAACAGAGAGAAAAACAACAGGCAGAAGCAGCCACAAATGAACAAACGAAGGAGTCCTCTCATTAGAATATCAGCCACGGGAGCTGCACATTCCTTGAATTCAGTCAACAGGCACCATATATTGAATAAATACTGATATCTATACATTTTTCTTTCAAGTTTCAGTCTATTGAATTTCTCTGTGAGGATGAATAACTCCACCATCAAAGACTAAACGGACACTGAAACAAAAGCCTATTATAAAATAATATTTAAACTGAAATTAAACAAAGACATCAACTCCAGCCCATTACGCCTTCAAAGACAATGCCAGATAATCAACGACACAGGGTCTTAAATCAGGCAACCTGCTGAGGAACAGAACTCAATTTAAAGGCAAAGACAGACCGATGTGCTATGTTCGTCATGCTTATTTAGTCAATGACTGCATCAAAACTGAGGCAGGCAGCTGAATCCCATGGATCCCCCTTTTGATGTGCTTCCTGGACTAAAAGATGCCTCACCTCTGGCAGAGTCTTAGCACCATCACCATACACATCCGTTAGTCATGACAGGAACAGAGCCAGCTGGATCATCAAATAGTGATGTCTGGAGTCTTCCACTCACCATCATAAAAGGAAAGATCCACACCCAAGGCAGCAAGCCCTGTTCAATGGACTTGCCTCACAGGCTGCTGCAGCCTGAGCCTAAGGTATAACTGCTAGGACAGACATCTCAGATTATCAGAGCTCACAGGGAAAGAATAGCTATTCTGTCCAAATACCTCACTTTACAGGTGAAACGAACCAGAGCCCCAAAGGACTAAGGTGGAAGGCACTCATTTCACACCAAGGGGAAACTTGTCATTTTTTTTCCTCTTTTGGCAGAGCTTTAAATCATGAAAAATTGTTACATTTAGCACAATGGCACTAGTAAATAAAGTAACCTAAATAATCACTCAAAAAAGGAACCATGCTTTTTAATACACTTATGTATAAAGAGGGAACTATCATCACGCATGAAACTGGGGCAGGAGCTGAGCTAGAAATGAGAATGAGTATGTGGCCAAAGGCAAAACTGTACAAACATAAAGATAAATAAGATGGAGAGCAGCTGTGTTCGAGAGCTTGCTTAGGTCCATCACAGATAAATGTCCACAATTTACTTTAAAGTCTTCAGCATAGACAAATGGGACCCAATAATGTGTTATTTGGCTTCAGCTTTACTCAAGGGGGAGCCAGATGTCCCAATCAGGAACCCAGGTTCATGGGGTGAACTCACACACCAGAGGGACTGCTGCTACTTGCACTTTGGGGTTCATCTCTTGGTCCTCACCTGTGCTTTTGCTAATGAGTATAAAGAATTTCTGAAATAGAGTTCCTCTGGTGAAATCAGCAGCATCTCGGCACCGTGGATGTAGAAACAGGCTCTCACTGGTGAAAACTGTGGTATTCAAGATAATGTGGGTTGGTTAAACTATCTGTCACATTTCCCACTGTTGCATGAACAGAGTAAAGAATGGATTGAGGCCTGCATCCTGCATGCTTAAGGGTGAAGCTTTGGATTCAAACACTCCTGAGTAAACATACATGGAGTTGGCTGCTGAGGCAAGAAATAGACACACGAACACTTCAGGATAGAGATGACGTGATGCTTTGCTTTTGAAAGCAGAAGTTCTTACATATGTAACCATTAATTTTTAAGATCTTGAATGCATTTCTTTCAAACACAGACTGTACAGAGTAACCACTGGTTACCCTAAAGCCTACATTGTACTAAAAAAAAAAAATTTAAGGAGATCACATGCTTATCTACCCCACTTACACCCCACACAAAAATACAAAAATACTATCCAGCCACAAACACAAGATCTCCCAATTTATGCTATGATTTTCCCCTCTGCATTTCACTGGATACTTTAACTTAAAATAACCAAATGTGTTTTACTGTCCAATTTTCATGTAGTAGCACATTGTAGCAATCTGTTGATAAATACCTACCCTGCAGTGCTTCTAGATTAAATTTTTAGAACATACCTCTTGAGATTTTTAACCATTTCCTTTTAAATAACTTTCAGGTTTTTGAAAAACTCCACTTTTAAGCATCTCCAACATGTGGGGTTTTGTCTAACACTTTACCTCAAATGTCTTCATGAATTATTTTAGTATTAAATTATATGTCCACTTTTCACATGGTATGTTCATTTTTCATAAGATACCCAACTAACTGCTTTTCCAAACTCTATACTGAACGACAATGAAGAAGACATTACAAATTGACAGACAGTAACACTGGCGACTGCTGGGGCTCCTGCAATATTAAATACTGCAGATGAAGCAGCCAATTGTACAGACCCAACCGAGGTTTCTTTGCATAATCCTTTAATGAAATGAGACTGCTGAATTCGAAGAAGTTGAACACCCCTGACCCAGATTCTTAAAGTAAGGGTAGTTGCCCTGGATGTCTGTCAAGATTGTGCATTAGAGTATATTCTTAATCAGTGAGCAATCAAAACAAATATTTCACTCCACTTCATAAATCTGTGCTGTGTGATTGTATCTGACACATCTAGGAGAAAATAATCCCTTCCAGTTCACTTCCTCCTCTTTCTAAATGTAAGCTGCAGTGACTTAAACAGGCCTCTCTGCCCTGCCCTGTACTAGAGAGATATGCGGAGGGTCCAGAGGAACTGGTAAAGCAAGAATTCCTACCTGGTCACTGGAATATGAATTATGATAACCAGGACCCCCTGCCTAACCAGAACTGAAACTGCCAGAGTTGGTGGTGTTCTCCCAAAGGAGGCTCAGGAAGAAACTAACCTGTGGCTCTTTCAACAGGAAAATAAGTATCAGTGCGTATTTCAGTGTTGTTTATTTCAATACTGTTGGCAGTAGCAAAATAAAAATAGGAAAAAAGGAAATCACCTCAATCTCCATCAACAGGGAAATGCTTGAATAAATTATAGTTCATTCATTCATGGACTATTATGCTATTATAGAAGTGATAGAACTTGGAGGTTAAAAGCATAGAGTATGAAGTCAGAATGCCAGGGTTTCTCACTCCACCACTTCCTAATCTGTGTGACTCTCACAAATTACTCATCTGGGCTTCTGTTTTCTCAAATGGCAAAAGCTGATAATAACAGTACCTACCTCACAGGGTTCACAAAGGGATTAAATAAAGTATTTTCAAGAGTGATTTGGACATAGTAAGCATTCAGTAAAAGAAGCTAGTAACGATTAACAAAATTAATTGTCTAGTTAGGGCTAATAAATGAATTGCACAGATGTCCTTGGCAGAGTAATGTTCACGGTAGGACAATATTTAAAAATTGACCCTATGTATCTATATATATTTGCCTAGCACATAAAAAGCTATAGAAGGAGAGACACCGAAAGGAGAGAGAGGAACAGAGAATAAACAACACAATAATATTGTGCTGCTTAATTTATTATAATAAGCAGGAATTACTTATGTAATTTGTTAAATCCAACAAAGGAAGAAAAATGTGCATTAACATTCAAGCATGTGTTTGGATACATAAAGGCAGGAGACATTTGGCCTTGGGCCTAGATACAGAAACCAGCACTGGGGTGGACGAGAGAATATGGTGGTGTGTCAGGCCAGACCTGACTTCTTACCTATTCATCTGTATAGCTGGACTGCAAACCCCTAGAGGACACTGATTGTTGCTCCTTGTGTCAGCGCCCACAGATGTTACATTAATGGATGGCTCCATCCCAGAGGGCACTGATTTTGCATGCGTCAGTGAAGACAGACTAGGTGATACTGCAGGGGCTTCAACAACAAAGGTTTCTTTCTCATTCACATTATACCTCCAGCACAGATCAGCCATAGCTCCGTGCCAGGCTTCACCGGGGATCCAAGCTGATGGATCCCAGCCTTCACTTGGAGCACTGCTGAGCTCATGGCAGCAGAAGAAAAAGAATGCAGAGCTACATGTTGGCTCGTAAAGCTTTGCCTGGAAATGACTCATCTCTTCTCTTCTGTTCACATTTTATTTTCCAGAGAAAATCAATCACATGAGCATGCATGGGTTCAACAGGATGGAGATGTGTAATCTTCTATCAGGGAGGGCATCAATGTGGGTGAAAGGTCCTGTAGCCAACTGCCTGTGTTTCTCCATTATTCTGTGTTAGTCACACATCTCTCTTTTTTTCCAAATATCTATCTATTTATTTATTTGGCTGTGTTGCGTCTTAGTTGCAGCATGCAGAATCTTTCGTTGCGGCATGTGGGCTCTTTGTTACAGCACCCGGCCTTCTCTCTAGTTATGGCAATCAAGCCCTAGAGCATGCAGGCTCAATAGTTGTGGTGCAAGGGCTCAGTAGTTGTGGCATGCAGCCTCTCTAGTTGTGGCTTGTGGACTCCAGAGCGTGAGGGCTCAGTAGCTGTGGCTCACGAGCTTAGTTGCCCTGCGGCATGTAGGATCTTAGTTCCCCAACCAGGGATCGAACCTGCGTCCCCTGCATTGGAAAGCAGATTCTTAACCACTGGACCGCCAGGGAAGTCCCTCCCTCCTCTTCTTGAGAAAAGGCTTACAGTCCCTTCTCTGAACCCCTTGGAGCTAATGCATTTCAGAATTCAGAATCTTTCAGATGTTATGGTGCAACCGTATTTTAGGTAATACACTAAACAGGATCTTGGCAGCACCTTGTATTAATATTTCTGCAGCAAAATACATAAATATCCACATTAAATGGGATAAATAAAGACTAGAAATAGTCTCATTTCAGTTTAGACCTTGTATTTCCACCAAATAAGTCTGCATCAAACTTATGGGGGAAAAATTAGGATTTTCAAAGCTTTTAGGAATTCGTAATTACAGGTAATGGTTTGTGAACAAGTATAATCAAGAAGTAGCTATAGAATAAATCTGCTTTAATGTCTCTTTCTCCCACAGAAAAGAAGCACAAGTCACAATCAATGAGGAATTTAAAGGAAAACCATAATTTTGGCAGTTCCATGAGGCTTCCATGCTACTTCCTGTCAGGGACAGTATGATTTATGGCACTATTTAAAGCCAACATCCCAGGTCTAAAGCAGCCAAAGAATAAAAACTGAACCCCATCACATGTTTCAGATTTCTCTTTATTGTAGCTTGACATGTTTATAACAAGGATATTAGTTTATTTGAACAAATTCCAGGTAGGTAAAGTTCCAATATTTATTCAGGAATTTGGACCTAATAAGAAACAGTATGCTAGGGAAGTCATCTTGAAAAAATACTACGAGAAGAAACCCAAAACAAAAGCGAGTGAAAAGCAAATATCTCACACCAACCTCAGTCTTCAGGCAATCCATGGCAAAGGAGATTGGTTGGCCTGCTCTTAGTTCCAGAAGAACGTATAGCAGTCACTATTCCAGGAGTTGGTGTGTGGAAAGGAAGAAAATTTTTGGTCAAATGATCTAGATTTGATTTCCAACTCTGCCACTTACTTGCTGAGTGAGACTTAGCAACATCCTGAGTTCCAATTTCTTATATAGAAGATGAGGTTAGTGAACCATCTTGCCTATCCAACTACATCGCAAGATTGCTGAGAGACTCAGAGGAGGAAACATCGTCAAACCTATGGCTCTGTACCAGCGTTAACTGCTACTGTGATGCTGGCCCCTTAGAGCTATCTTTAGGTCAGATATGAGCATCCCTTTTCCAGCCATCTTTCGTTCACTGGGCTCTTCCCATCATGTGGTACATTCTGCTCTTTTAAAATCTATGTAAAAACATATGTTCTTACTCAGAGTCTGGCTTTGTCTTAAGGGTCTGCATGCTTTATCTAGTTCCTTCTATCTAGGAAAAATAAAATTTTCTAAGAGAACGGTCTATGCAAAGTTTTCATAGTGATATCAGCCCCAGGAGTTCATCTGACAGGCTACAATGACCACCAAGAAGGCAAGCCAAGTCAGAGTTTAAAAAATAAATAAATAAGAAGATGAGGGACTTCCTAGGTGGCATAGTGGTTAAGAATTCACCTGCCAATGCAGGGGACACAGGTGCGATCCCTGCTCCAGGAAGATCCCACATGTCGCAGAGCAACTAAGCCCATGCGCCACAACTACTGAGCCTGCGCTGTAGAGCCCTTGAGCCACAACTATTGAGCCCATGTGCCACAACTACTGAAGTCCACGCATCTAGTGCCCGTGCTCCGCAACAAGGGAAGCCATGGCAATGAGGAGCCCATGCACCACAACAAAGAGTAGCCCCCACTCACCACAACTAGAGAAAGCCTCTGTGTAGCAATAAAGACCCAACACAGCCAATAAATAAATTAATTAATAAAAAAAGATGAATTGGCACCACGCTGGTTCAGCCTGGGCTTTAATTCAGATGACACTAATATTACAATTTGAGGGAACATAGAGGCAAGCAGTTGAGTTAATTAGGCAGTAAGATTGTGAGTGATTTTTCTTATTATTTTACAACAAATTAGAGTTGAGAAAAATATGTATTTATTGACTCTATTCTGGTTCAATACCATGGATCAAGGATTTTTGGTGGAGAAGTTGATTCATATGACATGTGAGTTTAAGCAGGAGGAGGGGCAGAGGAAAAGAAAAGGATTTGCTTCAGAGTCAGGAGTATTAACTACAGTGGGCTCTTGTAAATTTCAGGCTCTAGAACGGGTCAGTTGAAGTCCCTGATTTGGAGAGGTTTTTGCCCTTCTTCTGTGCACAGTTCATCTTACAGAGAGGAAATCCTATTAGGTCAGTACCTTGGAACAGCAAAGCAATTTTTACCTGTTATTCCTAAGAGCTGAAAAGAATATGGAAAATAGCTCTTGATAACAGAGGGACTACAGGAATTACTGTGAACAGGAGAAAGAGAATCACACCTTTCATGTTCTTTATTCAAATAATTTTCCTTCCAGCTTCCCAATCTTATAATTTATACTTACTTTTTAAAAGGTGAAAGTCTTTACACAGCCTCACTCAACATTTGACCAATATTTATTGAGTAACTTCTAGAGGAAATAGAGAGCAAATCAACATAATGCCCGCCCATATAGAGCTAAGTCAAGGTCTGGATAAGCTCTAGGTTCCGGTAGCATCAGGATCCAGACAGCCAGGAGGGGTCAGTACTAGAAGCCTGCTTTGCCAGGTGGATTTCTGACAGATACTATTGGTAAGAGATGCAGGGCAAGTGAATGAGGTTGAAAAATCAGTCTTACAAGGGGTGCATCCCAGAGAGGTCAGCTAAGGCTGGGAGACACTGGTAGGAAATAGCTCAAGAGAGATGAGGTCCAGAGTCTGGAAGGTCAGACATAAAAGCGGGAAGCCAGGAACCAATGAGCAAGATTATTAGAGGCCCTGATTAGAGGTCCTTTGCTCTCTGCCTTACTTTATCCTCCCTCCCAGCTAAGCATGGGCAGCCCTGTGGGAGCTCACAAAAGTGTGTTAGCAGCATGACAGTCCTGAGTCTGCAGGAAGGTTCTAACCTAGACAGGTGCAGGGACAGAGTTCCTGGGCTCTGTGAGGTCAGAATGGCGGCATATCCAAGTCCTCAAGGACACCGTAAATGTGTTACTTTGTAGCCAGACAGAAACACCCAGAGCCCTAACAAGTGACCCAACAATGATGATGTTGTCTCTGGGGGAGACAACAGAGAAAGAACCACTTTTAGAATTAGCAGTGTGTTCACATGCTAGAGTAACGTGAAAATTTCTTGGAACAAATCAATATCTTTTTTCAAGACGTCATGTGATTATATCACAGACAGTAATGCTTCTCTTAAATCAAAGGGGGAATGCATTTTCAATGACATACTTTATTACGAATTACATTGATAGGGACAGAAAGACATAGTGATGTTCTAGGTTATCAGAAGGGGGAGTGGATCAGAGCAGGAAAATATGTTTAAATACGTCTGGGATACCATCAAATGGGCTGAATGCCATGAAGGGATCATGATACGACTTTCTGTCCCGTGCACTAAGATATGGCAGGCCAGCTGTCCATGCATCTGGTCCCGAAGCTTTACTGCAGACCTGCTTCCCTGCAGCGGCAGAAAGGCTGGCTAGCTGAAGGCTCAGGAGCTGTCCAGAGCAGCAGCAGATAAATTTGGCTGTGGCTTGGATACAGCTCACAGCCTACAAAACAGACTGCTTCCATGTGCGGTTTTGTTCAAGGTCAGGATTACACTCTGAAAAAAAACCCTCCCATGCATGAGTCAGGCGGCCAAATACAATTGTGGTTAAGACCCTATGGCTGGGGCCCCTCCAGGGTCACAGACACTGTGCAAGCCACTGCTTTGTCATCTCAGCAGAGAAGGGTTTCCCATGGCGACCCAGGAGCTCTGGCCCATCACTAGGTCACCGGATTTGCCACCTGTGTGACACGAATGATATCATCTACAATTTCTGACTCCAATAATTTCTGACAACAAACCACATCTTCCAGCCAACCTGATTTAGAGCAGACATGATGTTTCATCACCTCAATCCATGCTAGTTGGACACTAAGCATCACTTTCATAACACACAATCAGCAGGCTCTCTGTGGGCGTGCTGTAGCAAATGGGCCCTGGTGGCTTTAAAGCAAACTGCAGCGTCCCAGCACCCACTTTCTGGTATTCTGATCTTGTAGATCTGAGTGGGGAGGCCCAGGAATCTGGACCAAAGCAAGCACCTCAGGTTTTTCTAATGCAGGTCAAAGGCCCATGTTGTGAGAAACCATGAGTAAAGAGGCTGAAATGATGGCCTGGCCTGTGGACATATTTTAAACTAAACACAGAAAACAACTTCAAGCAAAAACACCATAAATTCAACAGCATGAAAATTCTGCTGTGGTTTAATTCTAGTGCTGGTGGGTTTACCTATGATACAAATGCCCTGAAGTTCAGTATTAGTCTTTAGCTTCACAAACTATTGACAAGAAGTCATAAATATTTCATGCAAATTCTGATCCACAAATGACCAAAGAAACTCAATATCTTATGCGTGACTGACAGGGGCCGAGGGAGATTAAGCATTGTGCCATATCACCCAACACTATATATTTTCCTATGTGGGTTTATAACCCAGCAATAATGTGACTAGATTTATGCACCAAAGCAATATGCCTCACACAATGCAAGTGCTTGATTTACAATTGATTTTAAAGTTCATGATGCACAACTTAATGAATGAACCACTTTCCTTGTCATCTCTTTAATTTCAACCCTCCTTTTAAGCCCAAATTTATTTTGCACCTCTACAGATTTTTCTCTCCTCTTTTTCTCCACACCACTACTAGTAAATGGTTATTTGGGGCATAAAATGTAACATGTCTGCCAAAACTAAAGGAAAGAGGCAGAGGAAGATGAAAAAAGAGAAAGGAAAATGGAAGTAAAGGAAAGAGAAGAGTGGGAAAGGAAGAGGAAGGAGATGAAGAGACGGAGAAAGAAAATGGCTCCCCATTGGTCCCTTCCAAGCAAAATGTGCTACTGTTCTTGTGCATTCCTGCAGCGCTCAGCAACCTCTTGATCCATCCACCACCTCCACCTTTCCCTTCCACTCATCCAATGACATGAAGTTCCCACTATCTCCCCCAACTCCAGTGATTCAGCCTATGTGAGCCCAAGAGGCTCTCAGAGATTTGGCAAAGACTCAAAACATACTTGGTGCTCAGCCTTCTGCCTCCTTCTTAGAGAGGAGGCCACTGCATGTGATGCACCTGTGCTGGAGATGCCCCAACTCATCCCACTGATGCTCCACCCAACAACCTGCAGTCCACATACTTCTAGGTCTGGCCACCCACCTGGTGTTCTGAATTCAACCTCTTTCCCAGCTGCACTGAGCTGGCACTCAACAAACATTCAGAAGCGTTTACTAAGTGCGGGTACTATGTTTGATGCTGGGATGCAGAGTTTACAGGATGGGGAGTTTATACCAGAAGATGAGGGGCAGGCATAAAAACAGACACACAGCCCTGCTGGAAGAAATTGTGGAAGATTTCGTCAAGGAGAAGATGCCAAGGTTGAGTCTCGAAGTATGAGTGGGAGTTCGCCAATTGAAGGAGTAGAAGCAAGGACTAATTTAGTTCAAGACAAGGAAGAGGCATGACCAAAGGCATGGAAGTGTGAAATATCTGGTGTGGGGGTATCCAATCATTTGAGCATCACTGGACCATGAAGTGTGAAGCCTGGTGGGGTGCTGCATGAAGCTGAAGGCCAGAGGCTAGGATGTGGAGAACTTGAATGCCTCATGGAGTACCTTGAATTTATTTATTGAGTTATTATTTACTGCATTTATTGAGCAGTGAGGAACTGCTAAGAATTTTCCCTTTTTAAGAATGATATGCCAGATTTGTATTTTAGGAAGGCCTCACTTGTGGTGGTGTGAATCTTGCTTTTGAAGTGGGGTAGGGCGATGGTAGAGTAAGCAAGATTAAAGGTATCAAGACCAGTTAGGAGACTTCTGTAACCATCCAACTCAGAACTGATGAGATTCCAATAAGGACTGGAGAAGCAAGCATAAAGAGGAAGGAATGGGGACTTCTTTGGTGGTCCAGTGGCTAAGACTCCATGCTCCCAATGCAGGGGGCCCAGGTTCGATCCCTGGTAGGGGAACTAGATCCCACATGCAGGCCACAACTAAGAGTTTGCATGCCGCAACTAAGAAGCCCACATGTCACAACTAAGAAGCCCACATGCCATAACTAAGAAGCCCACATGCTCCAACTAAAAGATCCCGCATGTCGCAAATAAAGATCCTGCAGCAGCCAAAATAAATAACTAAATAGTTATTTAAAAAAAAAAAAGGAAGGAATGGATCCGAACGATTCTTTAGAAGGCTAAAGCAACTGAGTGTCAGATAAGGAGAATTCTAGGGGGATTTCCAGGTCTCCAACTCATGTGCTTTGCCAGTAAGTTTACTGAAACAGAGAATGAGGAGGAGAAACTTGTTTGGGAAATGAGGAGTTACTTATGAACTCATCATGAATCCCAAACCCCTTTATACAAGCTATTCAACATCCACAGATTTAGAAGACTTTTTAAATGCTACTGGATGTATTATAAAAAAGAGTTGTTTCCCCAAAGGGTTTGTTCTCTGCAGTTGCGCTGTCTAGATTTCAATTTGTACCTTCCTGACTCCATTATAGTAAATTTCCACATACAGGGGAGACGTGTTCTTCTTTCAACACTTGTTTCATCACCCTGCTCATTCAGTGCTACCCTGTCCACATGTACCCCTTTGGTGTGTTTGGTGTCTAAGATCTGCTGCTGTGTGGCTAACGATTCAGCCAAGCACTGAGAGTGAACAGGAGGAGCTCGGCAGTATTGCTAAGAGAAAATCCTTTTTATTTCATATTTTAAAAGATCATATATGACAATTTATTAACATATTAATTCTGGGTAATAAATCTATGGAAATTTATTACATCATTTTATTTTTTATATTTCTTTAATCCTTAGATTTAATTTCCATAAAACCACCTCATAATTATCTTTCATCTCTTTTTTCCCACCAATCACACCTCCCTTCTTCTCAAACACAAAACTTGGGGAATTTTCTTCTCCCTTTAATATGACTGTGAATTTGTTGGGTGAGAAAGGAAGAAATAAAAAAAATAAGCAAGATATGTCTTTTCTAAGACAGCCTAAGAAATAGGAGAAAATAGTTGCAAATGACGTGACCAACAGGGGTTAATATCCAAATATGCAAACAGCTCATACAACTCAGTATAGAAAAAACAAACAATCCAATCAAAAAATGGGCAGAAGACCTAAACAGACATTTCTCCAAAGAAGACAGACATACAGATGGTCAAATAGGCACATGAAAAGGTGCTCAAATCGCCAATTATTAGAGAAATGCAAATTGAAACTACAATGAAGTATCACCTCACACTGGTCAAAATAGCCATCATCAAAAAGTCTATGAATAACAAATGCTGGAGAGGGTGTGGAGAAAATGGAACCCTCATACACTGTTGGTGGGAATGTAAATTGGTGCATCCACTATGGAGAAGAGGATGGAGGTTCCTCGAAAAACTAAAAATAGAGCCCCCATATGATCTAGCAATCCCACTCCAGGGTATATATCCAGAAAAAATGAAAGCTCTTGATTCAAAAAGATACACGCACCCCAATGTTCATAGGAGCATTATTTACAATAGCAAAGACGTGGAAACAACCCAAGTGCCCATCAAGAGACCATTGGTTTAAGAAGATGTGGCATATACATGGAATGGAATATTACTCAGCCATAAAAAAGAATGAAATAATGCCATTTGCAGCAACACGGACAGACCTAGAGAATGTTGTACTTAGTGAAGTAAGTCAGACAGAAAAAGACAATAAATATTACATGATATCACTCATATATGGAATCTAAAAAATAATACATATGAATCTATGTACGAAAGAGAAACAGACTCACAGACATAGAAAACAAACATGATTACCAAAGGGAAAGGGAAGGGGAGGGATAAATTAGGAGTATGGGATTTACAGATGCAAGCTACTATACATAAAATAGGCAACAAGAATTAAGGATAGCACAGGGAACTATATTTAGTATCTTGTAATAACCTATAATAGAAAATAATATGAAAAAATATATATATATAGCTGAATCACTTTGCTACTCACCTGAAACTAACACAATATTGTAAATCAACTACACTTAAATAAAGACATGCCTTTTCCAAATTAAAGTCCTTATGGAGATTCTGCAATATTACCAGAAATATGTGTGTATTGGTATACAATACATGTCATATACAATTATTAATACAATATATTTGTATGCATATATTCCAACCTGACTTAACAGAGCCACTTTGAATACCTCTGTTTACTCTCAAGAAAATTTACAAAGAGTACATAAAAAATAAGACATCAGTTCAAACTTCATGGTACACATTTTTTTTGAAAGAGTCCATGATCCAAAATATCCTCCAAAGGTTTGCTTAACATCACAGTTCAGTTCCCTAAGAAGCAAACTCTGAAGTGGAGTTTGTATGCAGGGTATTTATTAGAAAGTGCTCTCAGGATCAATACCTGGAGGGAAGGGAAGGAAGCAGCATTGGCAGAGGGAGAAATTGGGCCACAATGGGCAACCTAGGCTTCAGCTGATCCTACTGGCCCTTCAGGGTTGTCTCCGTTGGGGCTGGGGGGGCCAGGCCTTTATACCTCTGCATCAACCAGGCAGCCCAGTCATCAAAGCTGCCCTTGGGTAAAGAGGCTTTCTGAAGCCCAGGGCAAGCCCTGGGAGAGCGCTGTCCACTGCCAATACTCCTAGTAGTTGGGTAATAAGGGCTTCAGTCCTGAAGGTAGATTCTGATAAGCACACTACACGATCTACTTATGCCTCAGAAAGGAGGCAAAACCGTCATTAATTACATGTTGAATTAATGTCAGCATGGTGACCTTCAGTGGGTCACTTAAGGCAGTGGGATCCACTTTCCTTATCCGTCAAACGAGGCAGGATAGACTTTTCTCAAGTTTCTTAGCCCTAAAGATCTAGACGTAGGCAAACTTTATCACGCTATGGAACTGTGTTCTTATAGTCTGTATTTATACTTTCTATGTATATTTGGGGCCCTTCGGAAAACAATACATGCCACACATTTATGCTCACTTTATTTGACCTGAATTAGTGGAGGCACTTTGAATGTCTCTGATAGCTCTAAGGAAGATTTAGGAAAATTTCAGAAATATGTCTCTTTGTTTTAATGACATATTATTTGCCATACCTATCATTTATTTGATTCTAAGTTAACTGGCAGGAACATGCAGTTTTTCAATGGTGGTGTTTTCTCATCAGAAAATGTGATTTTTTTAAAAATCTGCTTGAGGACACAGTCTCCAGGAATGTGTTGGGGAAAAAAAAAAAAAAACAAAAGCCAGGATTGTCTGCAGTAAATCACCAAAAGAGAGGATACAGCCAGAATAACAATGATATAATGCTCATTGTCCGTGCAATAAGAACTAAAGAAATGTCCTGGGGAAATACAGGCTACTTCAGGAAACGCACTGCTATAATCATCTAACACCTCACAAAACAAACAACCAAACAAAGGCGTAGATCTACATTTTGAGGATGTGGCTGTTGGCTTGATTTGTTAGAGACATATTTCCAAAGATTCAGGACCGCGAACCGCAGGGAGGGAGTGAAAAAGAGCATCCTGAACATCTTAGAACTCCGGGTGTCAAATGAAACTGGCAAAACAATAGTGATGTTGTTTTTGTTCTGAGTTCTCTGGAGTTGGTGTCAGTGCCTGGACATTCTTTGTCCTAACTACAAGAGAAGGCACTCTCCTTCCATATCCTTTTATCATTTGTCCCTACCTTGTCAACTCATCTTTCTGTGAGTCAGGTTCACCTGTATTAAATAGACCTTCCTACACATATTTCCAAAAATAGCATTTAAAAATAATATAATATTTATAAGTATATGTACCAAGATGTTCATGAAAGTTTCTAACAGTCAAAAGAGGATGTTGTCTAAATTTCCAACAATAAAGGACTTTTTAAATAAAGTATAGAATATCCATACCATGCCATGATGATTATCACTAAAACTCATATGGTAAAGGAGTATTTGTTAGTGTAGGAATATTATCTTTTAAGCAAACAAGCAGGCTATAAAACAGTACCTATGTTATGATCCTATGTAGTACAACATTTATAGTAGTGTGTTCTTCTTCCTTTTCCAAGTTTTCTGCTTTGAACATGTATTTGCTTTCGTGTTTAGAAAAAGTAGCACTTTTTAAAATGGCTATATTCAGGGACGTACAGAAGATAGGTTAAGAATGGATTACACCAGGCGGAATGAATTGGGGGATTGGGATTGCCATATATACAATACTTATAAGAAAAAAAAATCAAATTGTACACTTTAAATATATGCAGTTTATTGTATGTCAATTGTATTTTCATAAAAGTTCTTAAAGAAAAAAAAAGAATGGATTACACCACAAAGGAAGGCTCTCCACCTCCTCTTTAGTGGCAGCTAAGCCTTGGATTAGATGTGGGGGACACAGTTGGGACATGAATACCTTACTCTGGTACTGATCTAAGGCCACACTTGGATCCTGAGTTATTAAAGTCACCTAATCATTCCCAAGAAACACCTTCAGAAAGCCCAGGGCTGGGAGTTGGGGGAAAAAAATGGCTCACTTAAAGTGTCAGACTGAGTCACTTACTGAGGAGTCCACATGAGACATGATGTGTCCTGCATATTACACTGTGGGAAACATTCCCATCTTCTTTCCGGGGAGGATAAAACAAAGGACAACATAAATTGAAAGATGGACACTTAACAATGACTTGGCTTACTGAATGAAAATGTTGCTAGCTTTAAAAAGCCTCCCACTTTAACAAAGCAAGCAATCACCCAGGAAGGATGGATAAAGAATGTGAGTTACCTACAAGATAGGAAAGTTTCCTCTGCATTCTGGGAGCCCATCATGTCTCTTTGGCAAAGGCCAAGAAAATCTTTACACTGAGGAATAACCAGCAAGAAGATGCAGCCACACCAAAGCACAGAGTGAGGCCACCAAGGACCCAGGTGTGTGAAGGGGTCTGGCCAGGTATACTGAGCTGAGCCACCAGCCTCACTTGGCTTCCAGGCTGGTCGTTCCTCCATATGCCGCTCCCTGCCCGCAAGAGGGACATGAGGTGAGAACTCTGAATTCTTTGACAGGTGGGCCCAATACAAGAATTAAGAAATGTGTTATAAAAGAAATGCCACCTCACACAAATTAGGATGATTTCTAGCAAAAAATAAAGCAGGGGTCAGGGTGGGGAGAAGAAGAAAACAAATATGGGCAAGGATGTGGAGAAACTGAACCCTTGTGCCCTGCTGGGAATGTAAAATGGTGTAGGCACTATGGCAAATAGTATGGAGATTCTGTGAAAAATTAAAAATAGGACTACCATATGATCCAGCAATTCCACTTTGGGGTATTTACCCAAAAGAATTGAAAACAGAAGCACAAACAGATATCAGTACACCTATATTCATAGCAGTGTTATTCACCACAGTCAAAAAGTGGAAGCAATTCAAGTGCCCACCAGCGGGTGGATGAATAAACAAAATGCTGTATATACATACAACGGAATGCTATTCTGCCTTAAAAACAAAAGCAGTTCTGACACATGCTATACCATGAATGAAACTTAAGGACATTATGCTAAGTGAAATAAGCCTATCACAAAAAGATAAATACAGTATCATCCCACTTATACGAGGTCCCTAGAGTAATCAAACTCATAGACAAAGAAAGTAGAACAGAGGTTGCCAGGGGCTGGGAGAACGGGACATGGGGAGTTACTGTTTAATGGATACAGAGTTTCAGCTTAGGAAGCTGAAAAGAATTCTGGGGATTGGTTTCACAATCATGCAAATGTACTTAATGCCACTGAACTGTACACTCAGAAATGATTAAGATGCTCAATTTTATGTTATATGTATTTGACCACAGTTTTTAAAAATCATTACCTCATGAAAAACAAAGAAAGAAAGAAACAGAGAGAGAGAGAGAGAGAGAGAGAGAGAGAGAGAGAGAGAGAGAGAGACAAAGAAAGAAATGCCAACTAAATCAGAACTGAGTAAGTTTTGTCACGTTCCCTCATTGTTGGCTGGAATCTGTGGTTAGGAGCAGCGCTGCACTGAGCCCCCAAGGAATTTGCACAAATCAGTAGGAACCCTGGGGAGTCCTTACCAGCCCCAGCGAGGCAGGACAGCCTAGTGATGGAGCTCATAGCTGATCAAGTTAGACAGTCAGGGTTATCCCAGCCCCTCCACCCTGCTATGTTGCCCTGAGCAAGTTATTCAGCTAGAGCTTAATTCTAATTGTGAAATAGGGTAATAACAGCTCATTCCACATAGGACTGCTGTGAGGATTAAGTAAAGACAACACATGAAGCGAAGAACAATGTATAATGTGTTACTACTTGGCCATGAAACAGGGAGGAAAATATATGTTTATATTCATATTTTATTATTTATGCATAACATCTCAGAGAGGAGACACCATAAATGGATAACAGTTATTACATATTTCTTTGGGAGGCGGTAATTCAGTGGAGGGGAGAGGGAAAATTTTCACTAAATATCTCATAATTTTGCATTGTGATGTATTATCTGTTAAAATACATGCAGATGTATTACCTGTTAACAAATTAACTAAAATGTCAAAAGACAAAGTTTCTATAGTATGCATCAGTCAATGCATTTTAATTATTATAATGATAACTGTCTTCAGATCCATCACCCTTACATCTAAGCTTCTCAGCCAGACAGCACTCCTGAGTGCATCCAACAAAAAGTCAATCCCCTGAAAGGCACCTGGAATCCTCCCAGAATCTTTAAGATTCAAGACTTTCCATGGCTGGTCCAGAACTCCCAAGATACCTTCCAGATCTAAAATTCTATTAAGTTGAGGCATGATCCTGCTATTCTCAAAGCAGAAATCTAAGCAAAACAATACAGGTGCCAATCACTAAAACAAAAAATGCAAAGTCAGGAGACAAGTGGACACGGGGAAAGACAAGGATAGGGAAAAAAGGAAGAAGGAAGGAGAATGAGACCCAGGGAAAGGAAAGGGCAGAAAGTATCCTTTAAACATAAATGTGAGTATGACCCCCTTTCTCATTTTTGCTCACCTAACTCCACCATCTTCCCTTCCTCCACCTGCTTCTGGCTAAACACCTGTACTATCTAGTTTTGGCAGCCAACAATCTAGACTGTACAGACTAGGATTAACATGCCTCCACCAAAAAGGCAAAATCACACAATACCAGGCCCAGAGGCAGATTACCCCCCTGGAGCAAGTCTCCTGCTTCCCCAGCTGCCCAATCCCTCAAGGGCAAAACAGCAGACCCCACAGCTAGACAGTGGTAGCATACAGGATTGTCCTCTGGGGTGGGGCGGAGCTCACCACTGGAGAACACAAGCACCTGATCAAAGGTGCTCTTTCCGTGCCTTTGATTTCAAGATCTGGACAGCATCCATTGTCTGGCCTCAATGCCACCACCAACACAAAAAGACTCAAAAATTACTAAACGGCATTGTAGTCCTAACCCAGAGGGCAATACGAGCTTGTGCATATTCTCACATACGACACAGACTGCCTTGTTGGGCAGTAAGTTATTTAAGTTATCTGCATTTTTATATCTTACGCTGTGCAGAAACAATTGGTTCCACTTGGGTGCACGGCAATATAGAAGAAAAAAAAGAAATACATTGTGATGTTCGTACTGGAAGCATCCAGACTATGCAGGATGAATCAATAGAGACACTATATTGGATGCAAAGCTGTTCCCTCACTGCCAAGTTGTTGCTTATGGTGCTTTTAGTTCCTACATCTTGCTAACCTATTATTAATTCTCAAAGATTTTTTTTAATTATGGAGGATCAAGCCTTTCAAAAAATAATTAATTACAAAAGCTACTTAATATTCAGAGGTGTCACACCAGCATATAACTGGCATTCTCTGTTGGTGGTTTAATTAGAAAAGGAACTGCAAAAAGCTGTCACTTGAGGGTGGGTGGCTGCAGGGGAGGGAAGCCCTGGTAAGCACTACCAGTTGGCCATCTGTACCAGACACAAAAGCCCGACTCTTCAGCTGGCCTCCCTGAAAGAGAGCTCCGCATTTTTAGCATCTCATTTCATTGGCAATTCCTGTCTGCAGCGCATAGCTGGGAAGCAGAAGAGACTCAGGAACTATCATTTCAAATGTGATGTTTCGTGGATGTGGAAAAACAATTAACCACGTGGTGCCTCAGTTTCTCCATCTGAAATGAAAACTACAACTCAAAAATGTCATCCATCCATATGCCTCCTAGAGCAACAGCTGCTGAACATTTTTTTACAAATGGCCAGAAACATGCCAAGTAACAAAACTGGCCCCATGTTACACATTTTGATATAAATATGCTGGCAAGAAATAGAAAAGCTTCTTAATTTTACTCAACAATCAATTGCTGCTTATTTTTGAGTTGGTTTTTCACGTTGCAGCTTTTCTGGGCCATTCCTCCTCCCCTATTTTTTAAATTCATCTTTGACCATCTGCTCTCTAGATAATTCTCCATTCGTTAGCATTGTCATTAGATGGTAAGTAACAATAATACCAATAATCATTACTACAGTTCACTATATATTTACATGTGGTCCTTACAACTCAGTGAGATAGGTATTATTGTCATTATTATTTCTATATTACAGATGAAGAAGCTGAAGTTTAGAGGGTTTAGATGACTTGACCAATACCCCAAAATTAAGTGGAAAAATTAGGATTAAAACTCAGGTCAATATGACTCCAAATTCCATAGGATTATTTTTCTTATTCTCCCAAAGAAGAGGGGGAAAAAATACATAAACACACACACATAAGAATGGTCAGGATTTCTACTAGTCAGCAATAACTATAAAATATGGGAATAAAAGAAATTACTTGATAAAAGAAAATGCATTCGAAAGAAATTGTGGTATCTTGTATTGGCTCTTGGAACAGAAAAAAAGACATAAGTGGAAAAGCTGATGAAATCTGAATAAAATCTGAGTTGGTTTTTTTTAAACCACTTCTAAGTAACTCCTGACATCTGTACCCAAAACTGTAAGTATCAATACCACCGCCATTACTAAGGTTAAAAATTGATCATTGTTTATAAGCAATTTAAATAATTTCTGAGTATTTGTTTTGAGTATTTATTTCATTTACCATTTAACCCATAAACCTTTTCTGGAGAGCGTTGCTGATAAAAAAATATATCATTAGTTTCGTGTACTCATGATTTTCTTTACCTAAATAGCACAGACAACTAAAGGTTGATTAAGTGACATAAAACCGACTGGTACATGAAAAGGGTTTTCACATCTGGGAAAGGAAATTAAAATATTAGTATTGATACCGTTTTAATGTATCAAGGTATAGGATCTCTAAATTTTCTTCTTTAAACAAATTTTTTTATGAATTATATAGGTTAATTTCATACATTACTAAGTCAATCTGTTTTCAGTAAAATTAGATTTGTTAATAGTTTTTAGTATTGCAGTTAATTTCCAATAAAAGCATAACTGTAACAACACAGGTTTAACACTGCATAATTTTTCAAATACACAAAAGGACAAAGAGACACAGGGAAGAGCAGGTAAAAATGAAGGCAGAGATTGGAGCGATGCTGCCACAAGCCAGGAGCACAAGGAGCCATGAGAATCCGGAAGAGGCACAGCGACCACTGAGGAGGAAGACCGGAATCTACCAGAAAAGATCTTCTACAACTAAAGATACAACGAGACCAGTAGAAAGGGCGGAGTTAAGTCCCATACCCGTGGGGTGGGCAACCCACAAACAAGAGAATAATTACAAGTGCAGAGGTTCTCCCCAAGGAGCAAGGGGTCTCAGCTCCATACCAGGCTCCCCAGCCCAGGGGCTCTGCACCAGGAAGATGAGCCCCCAGAGCATTTGGCTTTGAAGGACAGCAAGGCTTACTTTCAGAGTCTCAGAGGACTGTGGGAAATAAAGACTCCACTCTTAAAGGGCACAAAATCTCCACATGTTCTGGGACCCAGGGCAGAAGCAGTGATTTGCAAGGAGCCTGTGTCAGACCAATCTGCTGATCTTAAAGAGTCTCCCAGAGAGGCAGGAGGTAACTTCAGCCCACCCTGGCGACATAGACACTGGTAGCAGTCATTTGGGGAGCTCATTCTCCCATTCTACTGGTGCTGGCAAGTAATCCTCCCTCTAGCTTATTAGCCCCAGGACTCAGCCCTGCCCTGGCCCAATAGCCTGTAGGCACCAGTACTGGGACACCTCAGGCCAAGAAACTAGCCAGGCAGTGACAGAGCCCCAACCACCAGCAAGCAGGCTACGTTAAAACCCCTTGAGCCCACAGACTCCCCTGGACATGGTCCTGTTCACCGGAGGGCCCAGGACCCAGCACCACATAGAAGCCCACAAGTGCTAGACATGGAATCCCCAGAGCCTTGCAGCCAGAGACCCTGGGACCCAGTCCACCCACCAGTGGGCAGGAAGCAGCCACAGGACCTACTGGGCTCCAGCCTTGCCCACTAGCAGGTCAATTCCAGCTCTGGGACACCCTGGGCCCCTCAACCAGCAGCCTTGGGGTCCAGCCCCACCCACCAGCAGGCTGACATCAGCTTTAGGACCCTCAGAGCCCTGCAATGAGAGACCCAAGGACCCAGCTCCACCCATCAAGGAGCCAATAGTAGCCCTGAAACCCTTCAGACCTCAGTCCCACACACTAGCAGGTCAAAACCAGCCCTAAGACCCCACCCCCGGGCCCTGGCCCCACCCACCAGTAGGTCAACACCAGCTCTGAGATACCTTGGACTCCTTAACCAGCTGCCCTAGGATCTAGTCCCACTCACTATCAGGCAAGCACCAGCTTTGGGACACCCCAAAACCAGCAACCAGCCATGTCGGGAAATGGCCCCACCCACCAGCAGCTCCCAACACTAGATCCAAGAACCTCAGCTCCATAATCACCCTCTTCAGAACCTAGTTTTGCCTACCAGCGAGCCAGCACTAACCCTGGGACCCCCCAGGGTTCCACAGCTAGCTATTTCAAGACCCAATCCCATCAGCCAGCAGTTGGCAGCCTCTGCACAAGCAGGGCCTGACAACCAACCAGAACAGGGGCCAGTCACACCTACCAGATCATCCACGGTAGTCAGTCTGCCACAACACAAGGACTGACACAGCCCACCTCTAAGCATGCAGCTTAGGGTGAAAAGAGGGGAATGCACTGCTGGGACGTACAGGATATCTACAAAAGGCCACTTCTCCAAGGTCAGAAAACATAACCAACCTACCAGATACACAGAAATAAAAATAGCAAATTAGGCAAATGAGGCAACAGAGGAACATGTTCCAAACAAAGGAAAAAGATAACACCCCAGAATAAGAACTAAGTGAAGTGGAGATAGGCAATCAACCTGTGAAAAAGTTCAAGGTAAAAATGGTAAAAATGAGAACTCAGGAGAATGAACAAAGTGAGAATTTACAAGTTTTTAACTGAGTTAGAAAATATAAAGAATAACCAAACAGAGATGAAGACTATAATAACTGAGCTGAAAAATACAGTAGAAGGGATCAACAGTAGGATAAATGATACAGAGGGACAGATCAGTGAGCTGAAAGACAGTAGTAGAAAACACTGAAGCTGAACAGAGAAAAAGAAAAAAGAACAAAAAGAAATGAGGACAGTTTAATAAACATCTGGGACAACATCAAGAATACTAACATTTGCATTGTAGGGGTCCCAAAAGAAGAAGAGAGAGAGAAAGGAGCAGAGAACATATCTGTGGATATAATAGCTAAAATTCCCCTAATCTGAGAAAGGAAACAGACATCCAGGTCCAGGAAGCACATGAAGTCTCAAACAGTATTAACTCAAAGAGGACCACACTGAGACACACTGTGGTCCTCTTTGGGTTGATATTGTTAAATGACAAAATTAAAGATAAAGAGAAAATATTAAAAGCAGCAAGGGAAAAGCAAGCTATGTAAAAAGGAACTTTCATAAGGTTATCAGCTGACTTTTCAACAGGAACTCTGCAAGCCAGAAGGGGGTGGCATGATATATTTAAAGTAATAAAAGGGAAAAGCTTACAACCAAGAATATTCTACCTTGGCAAGGCTTTCGTTCAGATTTGATAGCGAGATCAAAAGCTTTACAGACAAGTAAAAGCTAGAGTTCAGCACCACCAAACTAGCTTTACAAGAGATATTAAAGGGACTTCTTTAAGTGAAAAAAAAAAAGAAAAGGCTACAACTAGAAACATGAAAATTACAAAAGGAAAAACCTCATTGGCAAAGGGAAATATACAGAAAAAGTAGTAAATCAACTACATACAAAGCTAGTAGGAAGGACAGAAGACAAAAGTAGTAAAATTATCTGTATCTACAATAGGTAGTTAAGGGATATGCAAAACAGAAAGATGTAAAATACAATGTCAAAAACTGTATTCATGGGGGAAGGGAAGTAAAAATGCAGGGTTGCAGTTGCAGGGCAAGAATAAAGATGCAGATGTAGAGAACAGACTTCATGACCCGGGGTGTGGGGGGGAACAAAGGGGAAGCCAGGACAAAGTGACAGAGTAGCATTGACATATATACACTACCAAATGTAAAATAGATAGCTAGTGGGAAGCTGCTGCATAACACAGGGAGATCAACTCCATGATTGGTGATGACTTAGAGGGGTGGGATAGGGAGGGGGGGAAAGAGTTGTGGGAGGGAGGGGATATGGGGATATATGTAAAAATACGGCTGATTCACTTGGTTGTACAGCAGAAACTGGCACAACAGTGTAAAGCAATTATACCCCAATAAATACCTTAAAAAAAAAGAAGCTTTTATGTTTAAAAAAAAAAATGCAGGGTTGTTAAAATGCACTTAAAATTAAGGGATCAGCAACTTAAACTAATCACATATATATGGCAGGCAAATTCTACCAAACATTTAGAGAAGAGTTAACACCTATCATTCTCAAACTATTCCAAAAAATTGCAGAGGAAGGAATGCTTCCAAATTCATTCTACAAGGCCAGCATCACCCTGATACCAAAACCAGATAAAGATATGGCAAAAAAAAAAAGGACAATTACAGGTCAGTATCACTCATGAACATAGATGCAAAATTCCTCAGCAAAATATTAGCAAACCAAATTTAACAGTACATTAAAAGGATCATACACCAAGATCAACTGGCATTTGTCCCAGGGATGCAAAGATGGTTTAATATCCCCAAATGAATGTGATACACCACATTAACAAATTGGAAGATTAAAATTATATGATCATGTGAATAGATGCAGAGAAAACTTTTGATAAAATTCAACATTCATTTAAGATTAAAAAAACTTTCCACAAAGTGGGTATAGAGGTAACATACCTCAACATAATAAAGGCTATATATGATAAGCCCACAGCAAACATCATACTCAACAGTGAAAAGCTAAAAGGATTTCTTTTAAGATCAGGAACAAGACAAGGATGTCCCTTCTCACCACTTTTATTCAACATAGTATTTTAAGCCTTAGCAGCAGCAATCATACAACAAAAAGAAATAAAATCCAAATTGGAAAGGAAGAAATAAAACTGTCATTGTATGCAGATGACATGATACTACACATAGAAAATCCTCAATACACCACCAAAAAAGCACTAGAGCTTATCAATGAATCCTGTAAAGTTGCAGGATACAAATTAATACAGAGAAATCTGTTGCATTTCTATGTAGTAACAATGAACTATAAGAAAGAGAAATTAAAGAAACAATCCCATTTATAGTCACATCAAAAAGAATAAAAAACCTAGGAATAAATCTAACTAAGGAGGCAAAAAACCTGTACTCAGAAAACTGTAAGACACTGATGAAAGAAATTGAAGATGACACAAATTAATGGAAAGATATACTATTTTCATGGATTGGAAGAAATAATAATATTAAAATGGCCATACTACCCAAGGCAATCTACAGATTCAATGCAATCCCTAGCAAGGGCATTTTTCACAGAACTAGAACAAATAATTTTACAATTTGTATGGAACCATAAAAGATGCTGAATAGCCAAAACAATCTTGAGAAAGAAGAACAGAGCTGGACAAATCATGCTCCCTGACTTCAGACTATACTACAAAGCTACAGTAATCAAAACAGTATGGTACTGGCACAAAAACAGATGCATACATCAGTGGAACAGAACAGAGAGCCCAGAAATAAACCGATGCACTTATGGTCAATTAATCTATGACAAAGGAAGTAAGAATATACAATGGAGAAAAAACAGTCTCTTCAATAAATGGTGCTGGGAAAACTGGACAACTACATGTAAAAGAGTGAAATTAGAACATTATCTCATACCATATACAAAAATAAATTCAAAATGGATTAAAGACCTAAATGTAAGACAGGAGCTCATAAAACTCCTAGAGGAAAATATAGGCAAAACATCCTCTAACATAAATCGTAGCAATATTTTTTGGATATGTCTCCTAAGGCAAAGGAAACAAAAGCAAAAATAAACAAATGGGACCTAATTAATCTTAAAAGCTTTTGCATGGCAAAGGAAACCATCAACAAAACAAAAAGAAAAGCTACTGTACCAACGGGGATAGCGAGAGGGCAGGGAGAGATAAATTGGGAGTTTTGGATTAACATATACACACTACCATATATAAAATAGATAAACAGCAAGAACTTAGTGTATAGCACAGGGAACTATACTCAATATCTTATAATAACCTATAATGGAAAAGAATCTGAAAAAGAATACATATATATGTATAACTGTACATTTGAAACTAACACAACACTGTAATTTAACTACACTTAAATTTTTTTTAATGAAATGGGATTCCCTGGAGGTCCAGTGTTCAGGACTCCACACTTTCACTGCTGAGGGCATGGGTTAATCCCTGGTGGGGGAACTAAGATCCCACAAGCCAATAAGAAAGAAAGGAAAGAAAGAAAAAGAAAGAAAGAAAGAAAGAAAGAAAGAAAGAAAGAAAGAAAGAAAGAAAGAAAGAAAGAAAGGAAGGAAGGAAGGAAGGAAGGAAGGAAGGAAGGAAGGAAGGAAGGAAGGAAGGAAGGAAGGAAGGAAGGAAGAGAGAGAGAGAGAGAGAAAGAAAGAAAGAAAGAAAAGAAAGAAAGAAGGAAAGAAGGAAGGGAGGAAGGAAGGAAGGAAGAGAGAGAGAGAGAGAGAGAGAGAGAAGAAGAAAGAAAGAAAGAAAGAAAGAAAGAAAGAAAGAAAGAAAGAAAGAAAGAAAGAAAGAAAGAGAAAGAAAGAAAGGAAAGAAAGGAAGGAAGGAAGAGGGAGGGAGGGAAGGAAGGAAGGAAAGAAAGAAAGTAAGAAAGATGATGAAATAAGACAACCTACTGAATGGGATAAAATACTTGCAAATGATATGATTGATAAGGGGTCAATATTCAAATTATATAAACAGCTCATACAATTCAATATCAAAAAAACCCTCTGATTTAAAAATGGGCAGAAGACTTGAAAAAACATTTTTCCAAAGAAGACATAAAAATGGCCAACAGACACACAAAAAAATGCTCAACATCGCTAATTATTAGAGAAATGCAAATCAAAACCACGAGATATCACCTCACAACTGTTAGAATGGCCATCAGCAGAAAGAACACAAATAACAAATGCTGGTGAGGATGTGGAGAAAAGGGAACCCTCAGACACCGTTGATGGTAATATAAATTGGTGCAGCCACTCTGGAAAACAATATGGAGGTTCCTCAAAAAACTAAAATAGAGTTACCATATGAACTAGAAATTTCATTCCTGGGTATATATCCAGAAAAAAACGAAACCATTAATTCAAAAAGGCACATGCACCCCAATGTTCATAGCAGCATTATTTACAACTGCCAACATATGGAAGCAACCTAAGTGTCCATCAACAGATGAATAGATAAAGAACATGTGGTATACACACACCACACACACACACACACACACACACACACACACACACACACACACACACACACACACCAGACTATTATTCAGCCATAAAAAATAATGAAATTTTGCCATTTGCAACAGCATGGGCGGACCTGGAGGGTATCATGCTTAGTGAAATAAGTCAGACAAAGAAAGACAAATACTGTATGATATCACTTATATGTGGAATCTAGAAAACAGAACAAATAAAAGAATACAACAAAATAGAAACAGACTCACAGATATAGAGAACAAACTAGTAGTTACCAGTGAGGAGAGGGAAGAGGGCAGAGGCAAGGCAGGGTAGGGGATTAAGAGGTACAAACTACTATGTATAAAATAAGTAAGCCACAAGGACATATTGTACAGCACAGGAAATATAGCTAATATATTTTAATAACTTTAAACAGAGTATAATCTATAAAAATTTTGAATCACTATGTTGTACACCTGAAACTAATACATACTGTAAGTCAACTATACCTCAATAAAAAAAGGACAAAGAAGATAAAATACACTCACACAAAACAAAAGATACATTAAAAATTTATAATTTAATTAAAGAATTTCTGGTAGATTAGCAAGCTTTTCCCCTCACTATATTTTTGGCTTATGTACATAATTTTGATGTAGCTATATAATGTGGAATTATGGGATTTCCAGTTTCACTGTATTATTGAACAAGCATTTTAAATTTCATTTTGACAATGGACTTAAATTAAATCTAAATGAACTGCAAAACAAAAGCTAGAAAGAACCGCATAATGTTTCAGAACCCTGAAACAAACTGAACCCAAATATCAATTTTTTTCCTGATTCACAAACCCTGCCAAGTGTTGTGCTAACAACACAAAAACCAGTAACTGGCCTCAGATGGACACATTTATATAATGTACCAGAAAAACACAGGGTCATCAAAATATTCTCTGCACCAGGTCTAAACATTCATTTGAGTCCATACATTCTATGGGAAGCTCCATACACTCGGTATAGGGCCCATCTTGAGCTCATTTCTATAAATGCTGGCTCAGGTTTTTCCCTTGTCTTTATTTGCAAGCAAAAACAACACTAAAGGTATCTAATCCTGCTCACTTTGCGGGACTGGTTAAAGCCCCAGCCCTTGGAAATATGACTCAGCCTCAAGTAATATTAAGTTCCTTTTGAGCCTCAAGCACCAAAGGACTTCAAGTTTTAGATGGAAGAAGGTCTCAAATGGAAATCAACATAATTAGCCTACGATCCTCCTACCCACTGACTAGCCAAAGCCAGACTACACCTCCTGGGGAGCTCCAGAGGTTGCCAGGTGTGGCCTCATCTTATTCTTAAGAGGCCCAAACCCAGAGACTGCCTGAGAGCAGGCCTGGCCTCCCTCATCACTGATATGTGCTTAAAATCTGGTATCAAAAGACATATTTGGAAACCAAGAGAACTGCTCTAGTCATTCAGGAGAGTTGTTGGCATGCACTTGGAGTTTGATTTTGCTAGGGTGAGGATGTCTTTTACAGAGCTACTTTTAATTCCTTGAGTTGTCAAGTTTATAGCCAATGGATTATAAACATTTAGAGGAAAGATCTAAAACTGTAATTTACTACTGGCTAACCCTGCTAAGTTTTGTGACTTACAAACAACCAGTCTGATGGATTTGGTCAGTGAATTCCCTGACTTTGCGGTTTTAATAGCATCAGGACCAGGGGATCCAGACCTTAGGGATCCATAGACAGGGTGAGGAGGCAGGGTCTGGGTTGCGTTTGTAAACTCCCTGATGTGAAATTCACTGTGTATGTACATCTCTCTGGGTAGAAGGCCCCTACTTTTCATTCTGAAGAGTCCCTAACTCAAAAGCAGTTAAATACCACTACATATGAGTCATGTGTGGTTATGGAGCCAAAGAGTATCTGAATCGATAGGCATGTTTTCCAGATGCTCTTATGGACTGAATTGTGCCCCTCCAAATATTCATATGCTTAAGTCCTAACTCCCAGTATCTCAGAATGTGACTGCATATCAAGATAGAATCTTTATAGAGGTAATCAAGTTAAAATGAGATCATTACAGGGGGGTCCTAATCCAATATGACTAGTGTCCTTATAAGAAGAAGAAATTTGGACGGGGACATGGACAGAGGGAAGACTAACTACATGAACACATGGAGAAGACAGCCCTCAGAGGGAACCAACACCTCCAACACCTTAATCTCAGACTTCTAGCCTCAAGAATTATGAGAAAATAAATTTGTTGTTTAAACCACCCAGTCTGTGTATATGTTATGACAGCCCTATCAAACTAATACAGATGCTTAGTGTATTCATTTCAGAATGCATATTCTTGTTGTCAGGAAAAACCAAAAAGACTATTTGCAAGTAGAAAGTCTCCAGCACTCGCATTTCTTTTTCATATAGAAAGTCATAAATATTGAAAAATTAAATATGTTCACCTGCATTCCTAGAAAGAGTGAACAACATAAGAATTATTTTTGCTCAACTCCCTTAGGAACCAGTGAAGGAACAGAATTGCAAACTGTGAGCTACAATCTTATCCCCCTCACTCCCTTCTTATCTCTCTTTACATGGGTCTCTGAGCTCTGTTGAAAACACACTATGTTCTAAATGTTATTTTTTGTAAACAAAGCAATATGTGGTTATTGTAAGTAAAATTTTAAATATAGGTAAGCAAAAGGAGAACAACAGAACTTCCCATAACCCAGACATAACAACTGTTAATAATATTTGTTACCATATTTTCATTGCTGCTAGACCTCATCATAATATTCTCCATGAACTATGAAATCATGTTGTCTTCTCCAAATAAACAAGTTCATCATACAGATTACTCATAATATATGCAATGTAAAGCTGTCAGAATTATTTTGAAAAATTATTAATAAATGGCCATCAGTGAAGAATGTGAGCAATAATTACAGAGATTATATTTTATCAAACAAAAATCACATCTAAATTAAGGTACATTACTATTCACATTTATGATAAAAATAACAAAATCACATTAGGTCATAAATAATTATTATTTCAATAACTAATCTCATACATGCATTAAGCTTTACTAACAAAAGAAAATGCTGAGACATTTCAAGATAATATCAAGCAGCACTATCATTGTACTAATGCAGACATATGAAAACATATAGGCATGAAGGCAGATTCACACAAGAAGTAATTAAGGGGCTTCCCTGGTGGTGCAGTGGTTGAGAGTCTGCCTGACAATGCAGGGGACAAGGGTTCGAGCCCTGGTCTGGGAAGATCCCACATGCTGCGGAGCAGCTGAGCCCATGAGCCACAATTACTGAGCCCACATGCCGCAACTACTGAAGCCCATGTGCCTAGAGCCTGTGCTCTGCAACAAGAGAAGTCACCACACTGAGAAGCCTGCACACCACAACAAAGAGTAGCCCTGCTCATCACAACTAGAGAAAGCCTGCACACAGCAATGAAGACCCAATTCAGCCAATAAATAAATAAATTTATTTTTTAAAAAAAGTAATTAAGGACTATGTAAGAAATGGAGAACACAAAATAACTTTAAAAGGAACTGAAAGAAATTATTTAACATGATTAAATGGAATTAAATCAGGAAAAACAGAGATAAATTAGAGCAAGAGAAAGGAAAAACAAAATGTTCCAAATATTAATGACTGAAACATTAGAAACAATCTCCTAAGGAAAACTATGAAAGAGCTACAATTCAAAAATGGAAATCTTATAGGATTACTGTCTACTAATTCTATTTTTTAAAATAATTCTAATTTTCCAGTAATCTTTGAATTATTCGCTTATATAACTCTGCTTCTAAAAGCCTAGTATAGCACTCTAGTTTGAAACTGCATAAATCTGATCTATTTCGTGAGCAAATTTTTAATGAAATATACATTGTAAAGTACCCTATAAATTCTTTTTTGTAGGGCTTCCTAGGTGGCGCAGTGGTTAAGAATCCACCTGCCAATGCAGAGGTCATGGGTTTGATCCCAGCTCCAGGAAGATCCCACATGCTGCGGAGCAACTAAGCCCGTGTGCCAAAAACTAAAAATAAATAAAAAAAAAAATTCTTTTTTGTATAGTTTTTTCAGATTTTTATTTGGAACACTCTCACATCTATAGAAAGGTTGCAAACGTAGCAAAATAACTTTTTTTCTGAACCATTTTAGAAATTGCCAAAATGATGCCCATCACCCCTGAATACCCTAGTGTATATTTCCTACAAGCAAGATAATTAGCCTGTATAACCCCAAAACACCTGTCAAAACCAGGAAATTAACATTAATATATCACTGGGCTTCCTAGGTAGCGCAGTGGTTAAGAATCTGCCTGCTAATTCAGGGGACACGAGTTCAATCCCTGCTCCAGGAAGATCCCACATGCCTCGGAGCAACTAAGCCCATGTGCCACAACTACTGAAGCCCATGCGCCTAGAGCCCATGCTCCACAACAAGAGAAGCCACAGCAATGAGGAGCCCGCAGACCACAATGAAGAGTAGCCCCCTCTCTCTGCAACTAGAGAAAGCCCGTGTGCAGCAACAAAGACCCAACACAGCCAATTAATTAATTAATTAATTAATTAAAAATATTAATACCTCACTACCGTGTAATCCACAGACTCCTTTCAAGTTTCACCAGACTTCCCAGTAAGTCATTTATAGCAAGAACATCCAGTCTGGAACAGTGTGCTGCATTTATTTGTCATGACTCTTTAGTTTCTATCAGTCTGGAATGATGTCTTAGTCTTTCTTTGACTTTCAAGACCTTGAAAACTAACTTTCTTTCTTTCTTTCTTTTTCTTTCTTTCTCTTTCTTTCTTTCTTTCTCTCTCTCTCTCTCTCTCTCTTTCTTTCTTTCTTTCAGTATGAACGAGTAGGATTTATTCCAGGGACACAAAAATGGATTAACATCCACAAATCAATCAATACAACACACCACACAAAATAAATGAAAGATGAAAATAATATGATCATCTCAACAGATGCACAAAAAGCATTTCACAAAATTCAACATCCATTCACGACAAAAATGCTCAACAAAGTGAGTAGAGTGAACATACCTCAACACAACAAAGGCTCTACAGACAAGCCCAAAACTAACATCATACTTCTCAGTAAAAGGCTGAAAGATTTTCTTTTTTTTTTTCATACCAACTTGCTTTTGTATTTCCCTTTTTTTTTTAAACAAGACCTTTACACTTTTAAAGATTATAAGCCAAATGTTTTGTCTTATTTTAAGAATGTCCCTTAATTTGCTTTGTCTGATGTTTCCTCATGTATAGATTCAGGTCATGCATCTTGGCCCATACATTTTTATACATTACTGATAAGGAAATAAATTGGTTCTTGGCAATATCTACCAAAAGTTTAAATGCACGTGCCTTCTACTGTAAGAATTTACTTTTGAGATTTTATCTACAAATATCTTGAACAATCCACATAAATATAAACACAAGAATACACACTGCAGCATTATTTCTTAGAACGAAACCCTGGAAACAACTAAAAGCAGCTAGTAAAATAAATTATGGCATATGTACATAGCACACTACTGTGTATAATAAAGAGTAACAGATATATACACAGTGATGTAAAAAGAGGTCTAAGATTTGATGTTAACTGGCAGAGCAAGACGCAGAATATCACTTGTTCAGTATTATCCTGTATGCAAGGTAGAGTGGGGAGGATATTCTAAGAGATATTCTATATTTTTCTGTATACACAGAAGCTTTCTGAAGGATACACAAGACATTTGTTAAGAGTAGTCAACTCTGGAAGTGGGATTGTGGTGTGGGAAGGCCTTCTGTGTATTTTTAATGTTTTTACCAAAAGCAACTATGACTTTTATAAGTAAAAAATCTACATCTAGTTAATGATTTTAACTTCCCAAATGTTGGGAACATTCCTTTGATGGCATTTGATCATGATTTCCAAATATTTAACACGTGGTCTATGCTAGACCAAGCTTGCATTTGTCTGTAGCTTTATTCCAAATTTTGTCATTACCTGGGCAGAGCTTTCATAGAGAACTATGAGTTTTATGAACCTGAAGATTCTTATTGTAAAAATATTCCATATTATCTACACAGGCTACACTGTACATGTGGGAAAATCTTAGGGAATGATGGCGGTGGGAGAGTTTTAGATAATTCACTTTCATTTAACTCAAAATTCAAGAAAATCCTTTTTGTAGTTAATTTATATCTATAATACACAGGGAGACTTCTTATAATCAATAAAAGCTCTATGGACTTAATTATAAGACATGACACCATAAAACTCCTAGAAGAGAATATAGGCAAAATATTCTGACATAAATCATACTAATGCTTTCTTAGGTTAGTCTCCCAAAGCAATAGAAATAAAAGCAAAAATAAACAAATGGGACCTAATCAAACTTACAAGCTTTTGCACAGCAAAGAAAACCATAAACAAAATGAAAAGACAACCTATGGAATGGGAGAAAATACTTGCAAATGATGTGACTGACGAGGGCTTAATTTCCAAAATATACAAACAGCTTATGGAACTCAAAAAAAAAAAAAAGAAAAAAGAAAAAGAAATAACCCATTGAAAAATGGGCAGAAGACCTAAACAGACATTTCTCCAAAGAAGATATACAGATGGCTAACAAGCACATGAAAAAATGTTCAACATCACTAATTATTGGAGATATGCAAATCAAAACTACAATGAGATACAACCTCACACGGGTCAGAATGGCCATCATTAAAAAGTCTACAAATAACAAATGCTGGAGAGGGTGTGGACAAAAAGGAACCCTCCTATACTGTTGATGGGAATTTAAGGTGATGCAGCCACTATGGAAAACACTATGGAGGTTCCTTAACAAACTAAAAACAGAGCTGCCACATGATCCAGCAATCTGACTCTTGGGCATATATCCAGACAAAACTGTAATTCAAAAAGATACGTGCACCCCTATGTTCACAGCAGTACTAGTCGCATGGAAACAACCTAAATGTCCATCGACAAATGAATGGATAAAGAAGATATGGTACATATATACAATGGACTATTACTAAGCCATAAAAAAAGAATTAAATAATGCCATTTGCAACAACATGATGGATCTAGCGATTAACATACTAAGTGAAGTCAGAAAGAGAAAGATAAATATTTATAATATCACTTTTATGTGGAATCTAAAATATGACACAAATGAACTTATCTATGAAACAGAAACAGAAACAGACTCACAGACATACAGAACAGACTTATGGTTGCCAAGGGGGAGGGAGGTGGGTAAGTTATGGAGTGGGAGTTTGGGGTTAGCAGATGCAGACTATTATATATAGAATGGATAACCAACAAGGTCCTACTGTACAGCACAGGGAACACTATTCAATATCCTGTAATATATATGTATAACTGAATCACTCTGCTGTACACCTGAAACTAACACAACATTGTGAATCAACTATAATATAAAATAAACATTTTTTAAATAAATTAAAAAAAAGATTAGAAACCACAGGAAAAAAATTCCTGTGATAAACCATAATGGAAAAGAATACAAAAGAGAATGTATATACATACACATATAACTGAATCACTTTACTGTATAGAAGAAATTAACACAATATTGTAAATCAACTATAACTTCAATTAAACAAAAGAAATGAGCATCTAAAAATAAAAGCTCTATGGTTTAAATGATTTATAATATACATATATTTGTATACTTCATATGCAATTTTTAAAATAATAAATAAAAAAGTCTGGTAAAAGAAAAGAAAAGCAATTGGACAAAGCAGGGGAAGGGAAGAGAAGGGAAGTGCCTCTGGTAGGCACTTGCCTGGTGAGATGACCCAGATCTACATCCTTGTGGGATCTGAGCCTCTTGTTAGGATGCCCTTCTCAAATCATGGCTGCTACATTTGTTGTCCATTTACCTTTGAAACTGGGATGGAAGCCTCAAAAGATGTCCCAATGGAGCACTTAAGAGCAAAACATTCTTTCTTGCTCCCACTGTGTAACAGCAGCCTTATTACCTCCTGATGATCAGATGTCAGGGTGGTGACACCATTCCCTGCCTGCTAGTCATAGTGATTTGGAAAGGTTAATGAATTGTTCTACCAGATAGTCAAATGTTTTCTGAAGCTACAGTAACCGAAACAGTGTTGAATTTACTGCTTCACTATGAATAGGTAGAGTAGGCAGTCATGTAATGGGAAGTCAATAATAAACATCAGAGATTCTAATTTTAAAAATATTTAACATAGGATAAAGAAGGCATTTTAAATCAATGAGAAAAAGACATAATATGTGTTTGGCTAACAGATGATCATTTTGGGAAAAAAATCAATTTCATCCAGGACTGATATTCAGCAAAAATTGCCAATCTGACCATACCCAGTTTTCATGACTGGCATTCATTCTGATTGGTCAACACCCAAGGTTGTTAAATATTTTGAACATCATCCCTGGCTTCATCTTTCCATAATAATGACAGAAATTCCTAATGGAATTAAAGTGTAAAAATTTTAAATCAAACTCAAAGCATGGAAATATATACTTGAATATTTACATAATATTGGATGAAAGACTTTCAAAGCATGGCCTCAAGAGCAGACACCACTTTTAAAAGGATTGAAATTTTGATGAAATAAAAATTATACACTCTAGAAAATAAAACATTGAAATGCAAAACAGCAAACAGCAATTTGAGAAACATATTTCTGACATGGACAAGAAGTAAGTGATTTTATTGTTGATACATAAAAAGCTACTTAAGTCAATTTTTATAGAAGTCTAACAACCCAATAAAAAAATAAGCAAAAAGTATAATTCCATTAGGAAAATAAATATAAATAGACAATAACATACAATCAAATGTTCAACCTCTTTAACAATCAAGGAAAATCAAGTTAAGGCAATTAAATACCATTTTTAACTATTAGGTTAGCAAAGGTTTTTTCAATATGGTAAGACCAATGTTGGTGAGTGTTCAGGGAACTAAGAACTCTTATTTGCATCTGGTAAGAGATTTAAAGTGTCCTAATCTTTCCAGAAGCTTTAAAAATCTTTTAAAAGTGCATCATTTGGGGCATTAAAAAAATTCACTTCTAGGAATTTATTTAAGGGTATTGCTTATTCTAGAATGCATGTATCAGACTATTTGTATCAACATCGGTAAATAAAGCAAAAAATAAATACTATAACCAACTAGAGTTCTAAAAAAAGGGGACAGATTAAACAAATATATATTCACCTATATAAATATATTTTTAAATATTTTATTTTCCCTATTTTGTGCAATAAATATGTATTAATTGGGTATGATTTTTAATTTGTTGGATAAAAATTAATACTTTTCATTGAGCTTGTTTTCTAGTGGTAAAACTTCTTCCTAAATAAGGCATGCAGAGAGAGAAAATTTAATTAATGGAAGCTTATGCTTTAGCAAGATTCCTATGAATTAAGATTTTACTATAATTAAAAATATAATCAATAATAAGCCATTAATATCTGTCCAGCAAAATCAAATTCAGAAACTGCAAGTGCAGTGATACTTCATGGCTCAGAGGTTTGGTAATGAGATGTGGAGACCTCCACTTCCGACAAGACTCCATATATCCACCCCTAGTTGGTAATCTGAGGAAGAAGCTGTAGCCATATCTATAGAGTGACACAAATTTTACTTTCCAAGTGGATCCTGTTTAACAAGTTTAAATAAGCAAATCCTGCAAGAGTGCAATCTCATGTTTAGGGTTCAACAATGAAATTGCACTCCTGCAAGATTTTGGAGGGGGAAGAGAGGATGCATTCCTTCTTCTTCCTCTGGCAGCACTGGTAGATGGATATGTGAGTTTGCCACATGTCTTTAAAATAGGCCTCTTTGTTTCCCTGTCATTTTAGCCACCAGAGCTGGGGGAAGCTGTGAGGTCACCAGCCACATTCCCTGCAGGTTCCTAATTCCAGGTGGTAGCAACTCTTCACTTCTTTGTGGCAGTGAACCTGAACCTAGTGGTAGTCTCCATGATTTTCACTCTTCTGACCTTCCCCGTCGTTTTGTAAATACCTCAGTCCCTGTACTAAATCTCTTCATGTTTAAAATACATGCAGTGGTTTTGTTTTCCTGACTGAACCCTGCTGATACAGCCTGGTTATGACCTGAGAGACTAATGTCATTTCTTCATATGAGAGGCAACTATCACCGAGGTTTTGAAATGAAAGGACATGAATGATCTGAGAATTTTATTTAAGATGCCTTCAGAGATTCTTAGAAGGCTTCATCAAAATTCTCTAATTGATTCAGAAAGAATTTGGGACAAAGGGGCTCATAGGAAATCACTCACAGAGAAAGAAAATGGGCACATACACATGAACAGAATAGATTTTTCTTAGACATCCCAACCCTGGAAGAAGAAGGTGTGTTCAGTTAGCTTAAGACCAGTGCAGGCTCCACCCAGAGAAGAGCAACATGGAGTTAACGTCGATACCTGATGACAGCATTCCTGGTTAATCATCTACACAGGGAAATGCTCCTAAAATGCCAGCTTCCTCCTGATCCACTAAATCTCATGTTTTCCCTCTTTCATGGCCCTATTCCAAAAGATTTTTACCTGCCCCATCAATCCAAAACCCATTGCCCCCCTGTATTCCTTTCCCATCCAGTCATCGTAATTTCTTAGTCCTCCATTTAAATATACCAAGTGTTATAGGGGATGCACATACCAAAAACCTCATCCAGCACTGTGAAAAAAGAATATATGCCATATATGTAAGTGTTCTAATAAACTAGAATGGCAATTTTTCTAGTTTTATTGAGATATAATTCACATGAAAGTTTAAGGTATACATGTGATGATCTATGTATATATTCGAAATGATTGTCACAGTAAAGTTAGTGAGCACATCATCACCTCATAGTTACCTTTGTGTATGTGTGGTGAGAACATTTAAGATCTCCTCTCTTAGCAACTTTAAAGCACTCAATACGCTATTGCTAACTATGGTCACTATTCTCTATATTCGATCCCCAGAAGTTATTCATCTTATAACTGAAAGTTTGTATCCTTTGACCAACATCTCCCTATTTCCCCAACCTCCCAGCACCTGACAATCACCAATCTACTCTATCAGTTTGGCTTTTTTAGACTCCACATATAAGTGAGATCATATAGTGTTTGTTTTTCTCTGCCTGATTTATTTCACTTTAGCACAATGCCCTCAAGATTTCATGTTGTCACAAATGGTAGGATGTCCTTCTCTCTCATGACTGAATAATATTCCACTGTGCATGTGTACATATATAAATTTTATATATACATATAAAAATACCCTGTATATGTATATATATACACATATGTATATATTTTATACATATATATATAAAAGATGTGGTACATATATATATGTTATATATGTTATATATATATCTTTATCCATTTATCTTTTGATGGACACTTAGGTTGTTTCTATATCTTGGCTATTGTGAATCATGCTGCAATGAACATGGAGGTGCAGATATCTCTTCAAGATCCTATTTTCATTTCCTTCAGATAAATATCCAGAAGAGGGACTGATGGATCATATGATTTTTAATTTTTTGAGGAACCTCCATACTGTTTTCCATAGTGGCTACACCAATTTACATCCAACCCCAACAGTGCACAAGGGCTCCCTTTTCTCCATATCCTCACCTGCATTTGTCAACTCTTGTCATTTTGATAATAGCCAGAATGACAATGTTTTTAACTGCAAGCATTTTGATGAAAATCTAAAATGTATTAAACCCTCTCTTAATTCTTAAGGGATAAATCTGAAACAACACCACCTTGTTTGAAAAAGTACTATGGCTCATTTTCAGTACATCTAAATTTGAGTCTGAAATCTGCCACCTGTGTGACCTTGGTTAAGCAATTCAGCTTCTCTGAAATCCCATTTCCTCCTGTGTAAAACAGAGACAAACGTAAGCAAGAGGCCAAACATACCCTACAGGGCCGTGGTTTTCAAAGGGTGGCCCTGGACCAGCAGCATCAGCAGCACGTGGGAACTTGTTTCAAAGGGTAGATTTGGGGGCCCCACCACATATCTACTGAATCAGAAATTCTAGAGGTGGGGTCCAGCAATCTGTGGTTTAACAAACGCTCCAGGTGATGTTTTTGTTGTTGAAGTATAGTTGGTTTACAATATTGTGTTAGTTTCAGGTGTATAGCAAAATGATTCAGTTATACATGTAAAGATTCTGATGCACGCTGCCATATGGATTTTGTGTTGACAATGTAATGTTACACACAATGTAAAGAACTGTGTTTCTTAAAAAAAGAAAAGCTATGCAAATTTGAGCTAGTAGCATTACAATCATCAATTATGGTGCTATTTAATGCAGTACTGCTCTCAAAGGTTACAGTAGCTCTTGTGGTTGTTTTCTCCTAAACTAAATGGCTCAGATCATTGTGCTGAAGAACTAGGGAGAATTCAAAAGAAATTATTCCACTCTCTCGAGAGCTCTTCCATCTCCTCCCTCTGCTGTCAGCTATCATTTCTCACACGGTCAGTGAGTCCTGCTGCGATCATCTGCCGTGTTATACACACAGTTGTTCTGAGCACCTGCCTGAGGGCAATTCCATCTTTCCTGCAGAATAAAGTCTTCAGCATTTTGCAGCTTTGAGCCTCTCTCATTGCCTTTTTCCAATTTATGTTCTGAGTGGTTGAGGCTTCCATCAGTCTGACCTCTAGATAAGAGGTGATATTACAGGCTAATAAACACAGAGATGTATCTTTTATAGAGAGATATTCGTACATCTATAGCACCAAAGCAGTGCCTGCTACCTACTAGGTGTACAATAAGAATTTTTAGTTGAATAAATGCATGTGTGTATGCATATTTCACAGCAGTGTGAGTATTTAGACAATACATAGTTTCACTCTGACACCTCTAACTCATGGAGGTTACTAGGAGACCAAGAAGTGTGGTTTAATCAACCCAAGTCCATAAACACTTCTGGGAAAACAACACCAAGGACAGACTTAATGGAAAGCCATTGGCATCGTCTTCCTAGAGAAAGGGCATCACTTTATACATGTGAAGTAAAAGAGGAGAGAGCTTTCTGAAGTATTAAAAGTCTAAATAAATGAAGGCGCTATTATTACTAATATGATTCTGTCCCTGCTCTGCACAGCCTTTGCTTATAGAGTATGAAGACTGTTTGCTCCAGACACTGAATCTTTTGGACCCTGATGACAGGGTCCCTTTATGATGAGCAACAGCTCTTACCAACTTGACTCCAGGGATGTCCTGTACTGGCCTTGGAAAAAGGTGGCCCTGCACCTCACACCCTGTCATCACAACCCACTCCCGAGAGAAACACTAGCTCCGTGCCTCTGATTTTGGCCTAACTCCTGCCCCACCATCTGCTCAGTTTCCACGGCTTCGAACCAAGGCTTTCAGACTACAGACTGCCTCTTCTCGCTCTACTGGCCACAGCATCAAACTTCATTGCCTGTTCTCTAGTAAAGGATACTAACTTCATTCCTGCTCCTTACCTCGGTTTCCCTGTGAGGATGCTCCCCTGGTGAACAAGCACTCCCAGTTCCGCACCCACCATGGCAGCTGAGCACTCAGCAGCCCACCTTCCTCGAATCTATAATCGACCAGTCAGCCAGGCCCACGTGCCCAGAGCAGGGCCATGCCTAACCCAGCCCACCCCTCAGCCTGGAACAGCCCATCACTGGCTATTCTACTTACTTTTACCTCTGTTGCATAGTGCTCAGAAGACAGTGGGTGCTCAATTAATGTTGCTGTCTGCGTGAAATTTCAAAAGTTTAGAATGCTGATTCTCAACTAAAATTAGAAATCTGCTCAGGGAAAGCAAGTCAAGCCTGTCCTGAAATAGTGATATAATCAGCAGAAATTTCCACAACATCAATCACAAGGGTTCACAGCAAGCAGTCAGTGAACCAAGTAAAGTGACCTTCGGACCCCCTCCCACTCCTGCCCCACTCCATATTCTTGTTAGCTGCTGTTTGATTGATGGCTTCCCGAAAAGATGATCCATCACTGTTCAGATGAGCGAAGTTTCTACCACGACTTGCAGGTTATTCCAGCATTTTGTGAAAATGAGATAAAATATAAAGTTGAAAAAAGTGCCAACTCATGGGTAAAAGGGAAAAGCTCGAAACAGCATGGTATCGTCAGGCACCAATGAAATTAACATAGACAGAAGATGGATGTATTTATTTTTTTAAATATACGTGTAGTGTATGAGACACCTACGTTCCAAACACATGCAGAAGGCCAGTGGTATGGTTTTCAATCCATACTGGAAATTGTTCATGACCAGGATAGACTGAGACAATTTAGTGCCCACAAGTATCGGCTACCACTGAAAAAGAGCCCTTACTAATGCTAGGCACTGTGCTAGCTGCTTTACATATGTCATCTCTTTTGGTCCATATTACTATAAAAGGTGAAAAATCTCTATTTTGCCAATGAGACTTGCCCATGGTCACAGAGCTGATAAATGACAGCACCAAATTCAAACCAAAGACAATGTAACTCCAAAGCCCATACTCTTTTTTTAAGCTCTTTATTGGAATATAATTGCTTTACACTCTCGTACCAGTTTTTAAGGTACACCAAAGTGAATCATCTGTATTTACACAACTCTTTTTTTTTAAAGCTTCTTTATTGGAATATAATTGCTTTACACTCTTATACCAGCTTTTGAGGTACACAAAAGTGAATCAGCTGTATTTATACATATATCCCCATATTCCCTCCCTCCCGAGAGTCCCTCCCACCCTCCCTGTCTTGGCCCTCTAAGGTATCACCCATCATCGAGTTGATCTCCCTTTGTTATACAGCAACTTCCCACTAGCTCTCTGTTTTACAGTTGGTAGTGTATATATGTCTATGCTACTCTCTCACTTCATCCCAGCTTCCCCTTCGCCACCCCCCCAACCCTGTGTCCTCCAGTTCGTTCTCTGCATCTGCATCCTTATTCTTGCCCTGTCACTGGGTTCATAAGTACCATTTTTTTAGATTGCATATATATGAGTTAGCATACGGTATTTGTTTTTCTCTTTCTGACAAACTTTGCTCTGTATGACAGTCTCTGGGTCTATCCACCTCATTACATATAGCTCCATTTCATTCCTTTTTATGGCTGAGTAATATTCCATTGTATATATATGCCACAATCTTCTTTATCCATTCACCTATTGAAGGGCATTTACATTGTTTCCATGTCCTGGCTATGTAAATAGTGCTGCAATGAACATTATGGTACATGTTTCTTTTTGGATTATGGTTTTCTCTGGGTATATGCCCAGTAGTGGGATTACTGGATCACGGCCATTCTGATCCGTGTGAGGTGATACCTCATTGTGGCTTTGACTTGAATCTCCCTAATGATTAGTGATGCGGAGCATCTTTTCATGTTTTTGTTAGCCATCTGCATGGCTTCTTTGGAGAAATGTCTATTTAGGTCTTCCGCCCATTGGTGGATTGGGTTCTTTGCTTTTTTGGTATTAAGCTGCATGAGCTGCTTGTATATTTTGGAGGTTAATCCTTTGTCCCTTGTTTCATTGGCAACTATTTTTTCCCATTCTGAGGGTTGCCTTCTAGTCTTGTTTATGGTTTCTTTTGCTGTGCAAAAGCTTTTAAGTTTCATGAGGTCCCATTTGTTTATTCTTGATTTTATTTCCATTATTCTAGGAGGTGGGTCAAAAAGCATCTTGCTTTGATGGATGTCATAGAGTGTTCTGCCTCTGTTTTCCTCTAGGAGTTTTATAGTGTCTGGCCTTACATTTAGCTCTTTAATCCATTTTGAGTTTATTTTTGTGTATGGTGTTAGGAAGTGTTCTAAGTTCATTCTTTTACATGTTGCTGTCCAATTTTCCCAGCACCACTTATTGAGGAGGCTATCTTTTTTCCATTGTATAGTCTTGCCTCCTTTGTCAAAGATAAGGTGCCCATATGTGCTTGGGTTTACCTCTGAGTTCTCTATTCTGTTCCATTGATCTTCCTTTCTATTTTTGTGCCAGTACCATACTGTCTTAATCACTGTGGCCTTGTAGTATAGTTTGAAGTCAGGAAGCCTGATTCCACCATCTCCATCTTTCCTTCTCAAGATTGCTTTCACTATTCGGGGTCTTTTGTGTTTCCATACAAATCGTAAGATTTCTTGTTCTAGTTCTGTGAAAAATGCCATTGGTAATTTGATAGGGATTGCGCTGAATCTGTAAATTGCTTTGGGTAGTACAGTCGTTTTCACTATGTTGATTCTTCCAACCCAGGAACATGGTATGTCTCTCCATCTGTTTGCGTCGTCTTTTGTTTCTTTCATCAGTGTCTTATAGTTTTCTGAATACAGGTCTTTTGCCTCCTTAGGCAGGTTTATTCCTAGGTATTTTATTCTTTTGGTTGCAGTGGTAAATGGGAGAGTTTCCTTAACTTCTCTTTCTAGTTTTTCATTGTTAGTATATAGGAATGCAAGAAATTTCTATGCATTAATTTTGTATCCTGCTACTTTACTAAATTCATCGATTAGTGCTAGCAGTTTTCTGGTAGAGTCTTTAGGGGTTTCTATGTATAATATCACGTCATCTGCAAAGAGTGACAATTTTACTTCTTCTTTTCCAATTTGGATTCCTTTTATTTCATTTTCTTCTCTGATTGCTGTGGCTAAAACTTCCAAAACTATGTTGAATAATAGTGGTGAGAGTGGGTACCCTTGTCTTGTTCCTGTTCTTAGAGGGAATGCTTTCAGTTTTTCACCATTTAGAACGATGTTCAAAGCCCATACTCTTACCACTCTACGTGCAGTTCTTCTCCTACCTCCCAAATTTTGAGAAAGGTAAAATCAGGTTTCAATGATCATGGCTATAAAAGTGAGAGGATTAGTCTCAAAACATGTATGTGCTTGCAAGTTTTGTGTGAAATGGGAGAGGGACAGCCTTACTCTTCACATTGTATGATAGCCAAAATGTTTACAGACTATAAAATACTCCTGAAAGACACAGAAGTGGGCTTGGACAAAAGTAAAGATATATCACATTTTTAGATAGGAAAACAGCATCATGAAAATGTCTGTTCTCCCTAAGTGATTGTATGAGTTTAACATAATCTCAATAAAAATATATGGTGTGTTTTCCCCCAGAGCTAGATAAGTTGATTACAAATTTTATTTGAAAAAACAAACAACCAAGAATATCCAGGGAAACACTAAAAACAAAACAAAACAGAAAACAATGGAGCAGGGAGGACAGCCTTACTAGATATTAAAACATATTGTAAAGCCTTCAGTGTAGGCACATGAATTAATAGAGCAAAAGAAAAAGAAATGAAAATTCAAAAATACACCAAATCAAATATGGAAGTTTAGGATGTTACAAAAGCAGAATCTCAAATCAGTACAGAAAAAAAATGAACTCACAGAAAGCTGTCTAGTTATACAGAAAAATATATAAGTGAAACTATTTCTCACACTGTATGCCAGAATAAATTATAAATGGATCTAAATGTTAAATACATACATACATACACATATACACATATTAGGAGAAAACATGGGTCATTCTTTTATAACCTGGAAATGGGGAAAACTTTTCTTTGATGTATAATCCAGACACAATAAAGGAAAAAGAATAAATTTGACCACAGAAAAATAGCAATGTTTGCATGAAAAGAAATAACATAAACCAAATCAAAAAGATAAACACAAACTGAGGGAAGGGAATGCAGGTTAATATCACTCATAAAGTGTTGATATCTCTAAAATACAAAGAGGTCTTAATGATTCTAGAGGATGGAAATACCTATATAAAAATGAGTAAACAATACAATTCACAGAAAAAAGAAAAGTAAATGCCTCTTAAATATATGACAAAATTCCAAATATTTAACAACATGCTCTATGATGTGACTATGGAAAATCATGCACTCTCATATGGTGCTGTAGGAAATGAAAAATAGAACAATCCCCAAGAAGGGGAATTGGGGGTAATATCTCGACAGATTACATATGCATTTACCCATTGACCCAGCAAACCCACTTCTAGGAACCCTACCAAAAATACACTAGCAGAGGGGCTTCCCTGGTTGTGCAGTGGTTAAGAATCCACCTGCCAGTGCAGGGGACACAGGTTCGAGCCCTGCTCCAGGAAGATCCCACATGCCATGGAGTAAGTAAGCCCGTGCGCCACAACTACTGAGCCCATGTGCCACAACTACTGAAGGCCTCAGGCCTAGAGCCTGTGCTCCGCAACGAGAAGCCACCGCAATGAGAAGTCCGTGCACCATAACGAAGAGTAGCCCCCACTCACCGCAACTAGAGAAAGCCACGCGCAGCAATGAACAGCCAATTAATTAATTAATTTTTTAAAAAATACACTAGCAAAAATACAAAATGATGTGGGCATGACACCCTTCACTGTAGCACTTTTTGTAATAGTGAAAGACTAGATGCCCAACCATAGAGAAGTGCTTGAATAAACTATGGTACATTCACAAAATAGAGTACAATGCTGTCATAAAAAGAAAGGAGAAAGCTCTCAGTGTCATTATAAGGCACTGATTCTCAGCTAGGGATGACTTTTCCTCCCAGGAGATATTTGGCAATGTCTGGAGACATTTTTGAATCTCTAATAGCAGATGGAAGTGCTACTCGCATCTAGTGGGTAGAGGCCTGGGATACTGCTAAATATCTTACAATACACAGGACAGTCTCCCAAAACAAAACACTGTCTGGTCCATAGTGCCGCTATGGACAATCCCTACTATAGAGTATTCTCTTAGATACAGTAAGTGAAAGAAGCAATTAAGAACATATATTGCTGAAACCACTCCTGTTTTGGAACCTGACAAAATGGAATGAAAGCCTGAAAATGTGAGTGGCCTTTCCCTGGGAGACATTTTCATACAATATGATGATGGACTGGATAATCATTAATGACTGAATGGATTTTAGTAATGTGCCAGTATCTTTTGATTTTTATGATCATTTTACTATAAGGGATAGGCATTCAAAAACCAGAGGGTGAACTGTGATGTGATATAGTAAGAAATATTTGGTCTTCATCCCCAGTTCCTGACACAGAGCTCCTAAAACCCTTGCCATTTCCTGCGTGATGGGCTGAGAGGAGTGCACTTTGGTATTCATAATAAGCCCCTTTCAACCACACCTGAGTTTATGCCAATAAGGTAACTCTTGGAGGACGGGGGCTGGTTGCCAGAGGAACCAACCACCTGATTACAGGACTGGAACTTTCAGTTCCAACCCCCAATCTTCACGGGGGGAGGGGGAGGGGACTGAGTCCAACCACGAATGGTCAGTGATTTAATCAGTCATGCCCATGTGATGCAACCTCCATAAACACCCTAAGGAACAGAGTTTGAGAGCTCCCAGGGAGGTGAGCAGGTAGACATATTAGGAGGGTGGCGGGCCTGGACAGTGTACGGACACTTAGCACCCGTACCTTGCCCTATGTATCTCTTCCATTTGGCTGTTCCTGAGTTGTATCCCTTATAATAAACTGGCGATCTAGCGAGTAAAGTGTTTCCCTGAACTCTGTGAGTCATTCTAGAAGGAACCCAAGGAGAGGATCATGGGATCTCCCAATTTAGAACCAGCTGGCCAGAAGTACAACCGACAACCTGGGACTTACAACTGGCATCTGAAGTGGGGGGCAGTCTTGTGAGACTGAGCCCTACAGTGTTATGAGTAGAGGAACACAGTATTTCCTCATTTTCAGTGTAATCAAATTGTTGATGAGGAGACATTCTTCTTTACGGAAGATTCCCAGCTAATAAATGTAGAAATAAGGATAAAATTACAAAATCCCCATTCTGTAATCCCTAATAAAATAATGGATATAAGTGATGATCATCAATGTCTATTAAAATCCTTAGGTGAAAGATAAATGAGAAATTGCAGCATGGACGAATCAGGTAAACAATGTTTGGACCCACTAATCAAAAACCAATTGTTTTGTGCTTTTTGATGTGATACAATAAAAAAAATACAATATCAACTGTGAGATATTTTTGCCAAAACATGAAACATGAATGCTAGATCAATTATGCTCAACTAGGGCAATTTTGCCCCGAGGGGACAGTAGGCAATGTTTAGAGACATTTTTGGTTTTCACACAGGGAAGGTGGTGCTATTGGCATCTAGTGAGTAGAGACCGGGGATGCTCCTAAATATCCTACAATGACAGGACAACCTCCCAAGGCAAATAATTATCCATTCCAAATTGTAACCAGTTCTGAGCCAAGCTCAAGAAATACAGGACCCAAGCTGCATATCCACCAAATGCAATCTATGAACCTTGTTTGAATCCAGAATCAAACAAAGCAATTACAAAGAGATATTTATGATTCAAAGAAGTTTGAAAACTGACTGGATACTGAGGAACTGTTTATTTTTTAGGTATATTAATAGTATTATGCTTCTGCTAATAGAAAAATCCTTATCTGTTATTAGAAATAAACACCAAAGTATTTACAGGTGAAATGACATATCTGGGGTTTACTGCAGCTGGGAGGGAAGTTGAGGAGAGGTGTAGAGATGGTTGGTCATAATTGATAATCACTGAAGCTGGGTGATGGGAATAGCTTCTACTTTTGTGTACACTCAAAAACAGGCAATAAAAACAATTAAATAAATATATATTTTAATAAAATTTTAAATTATGGTCTTTTCATATATACATAAAAGTCCTGGAAACAGTTACCTGACAGCTGGGATGCTGCTGTTTCCAAAAGCAATGAATCCACAAAGCTTAATCCCAAGGTCCTAATTCCATACACTCTGGTGAAAGCATCTCAAATTTTTCCACCAAAGCACTCTTTGAGGCACCTGTTACTGTATCTATACTTTCTTTTCATATTCTTTAGTACAGACAGTGTATGTCAGTTACAATTACACTCTTAGGGCAGGATGTCGCCCTAACCAGAAATCCACATTCTGGGGATGATTAGCTAAGCATTATTAGAAAAGTTATACACTAGAGGTAATGACTAAAAGGTCTTCAGTCATTATTTTCTCCCTTAGTGCAAGAACATTCCTAATCAGCATAATGTCAGAAGTTGGTTTTCATTGGTGGAATTAGTGGCTTGTTAATTGATAAAAATGAGAGTTTCATTCGGGAAATTAGTGGCATTGGAGAAATGTGAATTGGCTATAATATTTTATAGATACTCTCCATGCTTGCAAGAACAGGAGGTAAGACTCTAGTGAGTCCTGGAATCTTTATCCTTAGGAATAAAGCCCTCGGTGAGATCCCTAAATAATGTTTGCAGAAGTGGTTTATGATTGTTTTGTGCCTGCTTGCAGAAATGTCTATATGAGTAGCAGAATTTAATCTGAGACTTGCTTTGCTACTAATCTGATACAAGGTTATGAGAGAGTAATTAACCCTCATTACTGTCAACCATTAAAACTCCCAAGATATACCAAAAAGATCCTAATAGTTGTGCACAGCAAACTGACTTGGGTCAGTTCTCAGCAGCAAGAAAAAAGTAAATGTACTATCCACAGTGGATGAGTCCTGACCCACCATAGAACTAGTTATCTTGAAATCACCTGTTTCATCTTTAAAATTCACGTAAATTTGGCATACTACTCTATACTGTTAGGTTGGCAACCCTCAATGAGTCAGGCCTTCAGTATTCCAGCCCTTTCCACACTGAATCTGTACTAGGCCATGCGGCTGACTTTGGCCAATAGAAGATCAGCAAGTCTGATGCAAACAGAAGACGCTAGATGAGGGATTTCACAATAGGGTTGTCCTCTTAGAATGCTCCCTCTTGGTGCCCTGAGCCACCATGTAAAAAAGCCCAGCTACCCTAATCAAGAGACCATGTGGAAAGAGAAAGAGAGAGATGCCTAGCTAGCCATCAGCTCTTGCAGCCTTTCCAGCTGAGGCATCAAACACAAGAGTAAAGAAGCCATCTTAAATACTGCAGCTCAGCAGTCACCACGTGGAGCAGAAGAACCACCCCACTAAGCCCAACCTAAACTGCAGAATTTTAAGAAATAATAGCTAGACCTCTGAGGAATTGTACCAATGTGTCTTGTGGTTTTTTTTATTTCTTGGAACATGTTGAACATCTTCCCCATGTGCCAATGCCAACCACCAAAAGCATCTTGGGTCCATTACTCTGATACTGTGGAGAACTTCACAAGCTGAGGAAAAGTTAAGAGCAGATGGTAAGTGTAAGGTGTAAATTGTCTCCCTAGGTATAAGGAAGACTTACAAGAATTCAGAGAGCATGAATATGTTAGGCCAAACCAGGAAAATTTCCCCATGTGCTCTAGAGATATTCTTTACTACTTTCTGGACGACTGTATTTCTCCTTATTTTTACATTCAGGCAACTTAAGTCTCTTGAAAGTGGGGCTGGAAGCCAAGTGAGAACATGTGGAAAAGTGGTCAAAAAGAAGGCAATACACTAGTATTAGGATGAATCACCACGTAAAAGAAATAATCATCTTGATAAATACTGTATCTGTATTAGAGCATGCACACCCCTCAAGTAAACTCTGCTGACAACCCAAGCACTACTCCAAGCATCATGGATACAGAACCTATCACTGGACCAGTAATTCTATACCTACCAGTTCATAAGCCTAAGTCCACCATTATAAAGCCCCTCCGTTAGACCTTTCTAAAGCCTTGCTCAGGACTAATCAAGCATTGACTTAGGAATTGGAGAGACTGTACCTACAAGTGGAAGATGCCAATACCAATACTGAAATGGGCTGGGGAAGACAAAGTTTCAACTATCCCACAGGCTACTCCCTAGAAGATATTTCTGGAGAAAAACAAAATGCTTCAGTGAGATATTTTCATCCTAAAAAAAACAAAATCCATTTAAAAACAAAACATTCTAATTCTGCTAGAGGATTCATGAACGGTTCGTTGACATTTTCACCTAATAGAAGAAATATCAGCCAAAATTTATGTTAAGTTACTTATTTCTCCTTTGGGTTTTTGGCAGTAGATTTTTATATGGTATGGTCCAGTAGTTTTCCAGATAAATAGGCTATCTAGACTACGTTCTCTATCTTTTTGTATGTTAATAAATATTTTACTCACCTGAGGGACAACAGGATAAGACGAGTATATTTGACTTTAAAGTTCACGAATATAGGACTAGAAAAATAGATGGAATCTGACCTCTGAAAGGGCAAGCACCTCTAGGGATGATCACCAATGTTTCCGAAAGTAGTAACTATGCATTACATGAGATAACAGAATGTGACCTCCCTGACCTCCAAGAATGATGAGTTGGGCAAATGGTCCTATGTAGACATGCACACCCACAGAGCAAAGTCCACAAATTAATTTTGCATTTGGTTCAATCTGTATCTCTCCAGACTAAGCTATTCTAAGTCTCACTGTGGAAAGTGAGGCAACCAAACAGACTTCTTATTATTATTTCAATACTCTGATTTTTCCCTAGGAAATTCCTGTTACCACCTATTTTCAAAGTACTGCATATCTATTAAAGGATGGACTTCTTAATAGCAGCAAACAACAAATGGTGGTTAAAGCCATCAAAATATAACAAAACAAAGAATAATATCAACAACCTTCATACTGCTGAAATTGTATGCCAATAAAAATACACCACACTAAAAGCACATGTAAATAAAGAAAATAGTAAGAGAAACATAGGCACAGACTAATATTTTATTAGCAGACGAAATATTTGCTGTTGATAAATGATGCTCCTAACAAGGAAAATCATGCAAAGAACAGGTTCTGATAACTATGTATATCTAGAAAAGGAATTTAAACAACTGTGGAACTTGAGAAGTAACATGGTCTCTTCAGATATTTGAAGGATGTGTATGGTCTAATCAATGAATAGACAGTAGTGTAACACAAGAATCAGAACATACAAAAACACAGTAATGTCCTGTTCTTTTCCAATATTGGGCCAGAGGAAGACAAATTATTCTAACTATAGTCAAAGAAAAAAGATAGCGATCTAGCTGAGAGTACACATTAGGCACTTGTGTATTCCAAGAGGGTTTTCACTGACAGGAAAATAACATGACTTTCACACAATGAAGGCGTCGCATGAATAAAGATCTACACATAAGTAAACAAATGAAATTAGAAGGCATCTGAGTCAGAGTCACAGTCTCCTCCTAGACTGGCTTTCATCAATTTTTGTTTATCTTAGAAAATCCTCCTGTTCTCTTACATGTCTGAAGATGATGGTAGGCACAGTTATCTTCAGTTATTCTCTAAAACGAAAATGTAAGCCATTATGTGCAACTTTTCCAAGAACAAGTGTCATAATGGATTCAAATGTTCAACTGAATTAGTTCTGATCTTCCTCCAATGAGCTTAGAAATCAAATGAATAAGTAAACAAGCCAGAAACATATGCAAGATGCAAGAAATATGCTGAGGGGAGAGATGATGTGTGAATTGTGCAGGTAAAGATAAACTAAGTGGGGGTTTGTACATTGTTTAAAAAAAAATAGCCACAAAAGTCCATGAATCACATTCACTTTAACAGACACGACTAGAAAGTGGGAATATGAGCAAGTGGGCTGTTCTCAAATATGTACTATTAGTTTCCAGAACCATTAAAATTAGGTTGAATTGCTATGGATTTTTCATGAGGCAGCATTAGATTGCTGCTAAAGCTGCTGTCTAATAAAATCAGTGATTTGCAGCACAGGAATTCTTCACACCAAAGGAGGTGTCTGCTAATTTATCACACCAGTAAGCTCATTGTTTTACTTGAGAGAAAACCTTTATGGAATACCAAGGTAGCTCGTAGATAAAAATGTACACTTCGCTGTCCCTGATCTTTCAACATAATGTAAAGCCTTTTTCTCGATTTGTCTAATTTATTTTTTGGTGTTTGCACAACCACGTGGTTTGTCTATGTGCTTGTTTGTGCCACTGCTGTTTGTTACTTGTGGGGATGGAAAGGCCAAAGTTTCAGGCAAGACTGATGTGACTTAGGTGGATCCACACATAATCTAATGATTTGGCTGATTTACTGTGGTCTAAATACCACCTTTGGGACAGAAGGATTCCAGAAATACTAATTCCTCTACTCACAGGCTTGATGCACTGAGGTACATGACCTCCTACCTACGTTTAATTCTCCTACAGGCATTTTGATATGGCCACTTTGCTTTGTGTAATGCACAACTTAATAACACATAATAAATAATATTCAGAAATGTTATTTTGATGATGATGACCTAATTCACCAAAGTCCCTAAGTTACTTCTTCCTGAGTTTTTACTTCCAAGCCAAATGTACCTGCATAAAACAAATGTCCAAATTGTCCTCCTTGCAGTTACACTTTTAAAATGTTTGGATTTGCATTTAGAAGTAAATTTCCTCCCCAGCCTTGAGGATACACTCTAGGGCTTCCCATGAATGATTTTAAAACAGTGCATATTCCCACGCTGAGTACAGAAAAGTCTCTGGTTAAAAACCACACTAAAAATTTTTAACAAGAATAATTGGAGCTATGAGTTGTGTATCTATACCTTTGGCTGCCTGTAGATTTGATCCCAGAGGAAAAATTCAAAATTAGAAATTGTGGAAATGTAACTTGAAAGAATTTTGGTCTGGTCAATCCTTGATAAATACCATTAAAATAAGGGAAAGAGGTGTGGCTATATGCAAATAATGCATACTGAAAATTCACCTATTTTTTCCTATTGATAAAAAATTTTAAATACACTAGGACTCATAGTTTTCAAGAATAATAATCAGGGAGTGCCCTGGTGGTACAGTGGTTAAGAACCCACCTGCCAATGCAGAGGCAAAGGTTCGATCACTTGTCTGAGAGGATCCCACATGCCGAGGAGCAGCTAAGCCCGCATGCGGCAACTACTGAGCCCCAGTGCTGCAACTCCTGAAGCCAGTGCACCTAGAGCCCAGGTTTCAAAACAAGAGAAGCCACCACAATGAGAAGCCTGCGCACCACAACAAAGAGTAGCTCCCACTCACCGCAACTAGAGAAGACCCATGAGCCGCAACAAAGACCCAAATGCAGCCAAAAATAAATAAATAAGTAAATAAAAAAGAAAATTCCTTGAAAGAATAATAATCACATCTGCTGTGTTGGAAAGGGCAGGAGGTGGGATGGGAGTGAGCACAAGATGAGGAGTCAAAAGACAGAGCAGATAAGTGAGAGCTAAACATTGGCTTGCATGTGCTAAAAATATGCTAAACTTGGGTCTAGAATTGCAGGAAAAGAGTTCAGAGCAGGTGCGATGTAATTCAACAGTCATACGTGTTTTTAAAATGCTCTGGAATAGCTGTTGATTACTCAGTGAGTCATCCGTGCCATTTGGCAGATGTAAGTCTGCATTAACTGAAGCATGGAGTCCAAAGCAAAAGCATCTTCCTTGATTATGGTCTTAAGGTTGCAACCTCTGAGACCTGAAGCCAACCGCCGGGAAGAGAGGTAGGCTTTGGACTGGGGATCCATGTGTGCAAGCTCAGTTAGCAAGGAGGCTCTCTGTGGAAGCTGGGGTTAGAGTAAGCACTCTAATCTCTCGTTTGAGTTTTCTCTTCCACTCCCTATTGATCTTTCTCTGATTTAGCACGTCATGCTTGCATTACAACAAAAGCATTTGTCTAATTATCATCTTCACTTGTATTTTTTTTCTTTGTTTTTAAAGGTTTCTCTAGTGCTCATGAACCCAGGATCCCAGCTTCTTATGTGTCTGTCTTCTTCCTCCTCCTCATCTACCACCTCTTCTCTCTCCCTGCTTATGGAGGCCTCATTGTGTGCCAGGAACTAGGTGTGTTATCTTAAATCTGCCTGGGAATAACCTTCCCCCACCCACCTATGCACCAGTCTAGGGCATCTCCCTTGGTTATAACATGCTCCTTCCCTCTCCCTTGTAATTCTTAATCTTGACTCAGTATAGGCTAAGGATAAAGATGCTAGAGATCTACCCAGCCCCTTGGAGATCATATTGTCAAAGAATGTGAGGGCAGTACCTGGTTCAAGTAGGCACTAATTTAGTGTTGTTAAAAATTGAATAAGTAACTCAGAGACCATGTTTCCAATGCCACTCAGTGAAAAAAACAGAGAAAAGTCCTTCTCTTCATGAAGCCTACATTACAGCGGGAAACAGACAATAACCATAAACAAGTAAAATATACAGTCCAGTAGAGAGGAACAGGTTCTCCAGCAGATGTTATCAGTGGCCTTCTCAGATTCCCTGGACTCCACTCCCACCCTACTTGACCCCAGGGCTCCTATTGTAAGCCTCATAAGGCTTCCTCAGGCAGCTGGAGGACGTTTGCCCAAGTGCAAGGATGGGAAATGCTGGGAAGTTCAAGTCCCAGTTCCACACCCCCCACCCCCAGGGCAGCTCTCAACCATGGACTGATGAGAACTGGTGGATAAACACCCCAACTTTCTTAAGCCTCAGACATACTTCAAGGCATGCCCATGCAGTCTCCCAGAGTTCCCTGGCAGGACTGAGTCCCAGTTGCCCACAACAGTAACCTCTGATTGCCACACCCTGAACTGGCTTCCTTTCCCTCCCAGTCTCACTCTCCCACTAACCCTAACCCTAACCCTAACTCTAACCTGACTTGCCTTCCTGGGATCACTTCCCATATAAACCACTTGCACTCAAACCCTTGTCTAAGATCTTGCTTCTGGGTGAGACAAGTGCTAAGGAAAACATGATGCAGAGAAAGAGGAAATGAAGTATTGGGTAGGGTGAAATTCCAGACTGCAGAATAGAGAAAGGCTGCACTGAGGTGATTTTGAAAAAAGACTGGATGGAAGGAGGAATGAGGTCACTGTAGTTCCAAAACAGGGTCACTGCTAAGCCTATCCGCCCATGTTACATCCAGAGCCAGAGTGAAGCATTTGTTCAACTTGGTGTGCTTCCCCTCCTCTGGTATTTGAAAATAAAGTGTTCATCCCTAGTAATTTGGTGAGGTTTGGATTTTCACTGCCAGAAGCAAAATATTGATTTTCCTTCACAGCATTCTGATATAAATTCATGTGAAACCCTTAGGGCATCTTGCCCTCTTATTATAAGATGTCTCGTCAACTGTCTCAGCTCAAGGCCACAAAACAGTCTCAATACTAAGACGTTCTCTCTCAGAGGAATTCTCAACAAAATTTCATGAGTACTGATATGAACGTGGTGAGGATTCATGTCACTTTCACTTAGAGCCTCCAAAGAATAAAATGTCAGTCCTTACAGTCACCCCAAGCTTACTGCATGACACGCTGGCCCTATGTGTGTAGTGACCTGCAATATACACATTGAATATGGAGAGAGAGAGAAAGACAAAAGTGTCACAGAATCACTGGCTTCTAAAATTAGAAGCCACCTCAATAGGTAAATCTCTTACTCAAGACAGGAATCCCTGCCCCATCATTCCTGATTGGTGGGTCACCAGTTTCTGCTCAAACACTTCTACTAAAGGGGTTCTCGCTCCAAACAAGCCAACCTATTCCATTTTTTAACAGCTTGTAAAACAATTCTTCATATTCACTGGTGTTTCTTTGTACTTCCTCATTATTCTTTCTGGAAACATAAAAACGAAACTAAATTCCCCTTCCACTTGGCAGATATGTTCCCCAGAAATTACTTCTCTATATATGAAAGCACTTGCCACTCTGCTTTGACATGGTTTCAAGATTTTCTCACCATCCTGATGGCCTTCCTCCTGACATACTGTGTTTATCAATGTCCTTGTAAAAGGCCGCGCTCAGAATTGAGCACTGCATTCTGTTGGTTATAGTGGTCTGATCAATAAATCAATCATTAGGATTTCATTTTCCTTAGTCTAAAACAATAGTGCTCAGATTTTGTCCCATTTTTTCCTGGTTTTCGGCCAGTTCTCCTAAGATGACAGTACCTCCCCGGAGGTTCTGCTGTTAGCCCTCTAACACTCTCAGTGTGTAAGCTTTCCTGGGATGTGCTTAGAAAAACTCCTGGGCTCTGCAGTCATCTGTAAGCTGACAGCTCCCTAATCCATATCTCTAGCTCTCACCCCCAGACTTACCTAAATCAAACACCAAATGAACATTTCAAGTAGATATCCCATAGGTCCTCAAACTCAACATATCCAAAACCAATCTCAAGACTTGACTTTACCTTCTAAACTAGATCTATCTATATTCTCTACTCTGGATAACAACCTCATTTCTTATCCAGACAGAAATTAGCAAAATATATCTCAAACCTTTCAACTTATTTGTCCTTTTTGGCCACCATCCTAGTCCAAACTACCAACATCTCTTTCCTAGACGATCCTATTCTAAATTATTTCCCTACTACCTCTCCTCCTCCCACCCCAGCAAAACACCCATCCATCCTCCAAACAGCACTCAGAGTAATCCTTCTAAAGTGCAAATATGATCACACCACTTCTCTGCTTAAAATTCTTTTGTGGCAGAAGTGTTGCCATGTCTGTGGGGCTGTCGCGGGAAATGGTGTTGAATAGGTGGATGTCCATCAGATCAAAACTGATGCTAAAAAAAACCAAAAATAATAAATAAATACAACTTTTAAAGTAATGCTAAGGCAAATTCTTTCCTCACATGCAAAATTCCTCAGCCTCTTTGTGCAGATCTAAGTAATGGGTGACAGAGAGATATAAGAGAATCCTAGACTGGCTTGAGTCATTTTTGTAGGAAAGGGCAAATTTTACTCTAGAAGAGAAGAAAATATACCAGAAGATAGGAGAGTAGGGACAAAAGGATGAAGACCAGTACAGGCTATTTTTGAAGTTCTAAAAATTTGAGGGAGAAGAAAAGAGTGTAGAGCCACGTACCACACTGTGATAAGTGAGACTTTGAGAAGATAAATGGGTAAATGACTTTTTAAAGTTTTGCAGTATTTTATGAACGTCATCTCCACTTCACACTGTCCAAGAGATTAGAGTAAAATTTTACATTGCTTTGCAATTATTTTTACATGTTAGACTGGTGTTTCTGTGCCTGGAATAATGAACAGAGACAGGCTCTAAGGTAAGAACCAAAAGGTCCAGCATCACTGGGGTTATAGATATGAGTCAGATTTTCTGCCTCCCAAATCTGCCTAGTGCTTAGAATGGTAGTAAATACAGCATTGCTTTAAGGTGTTGTATCTAAAGTACCAAGAATTCCAAATGCTCTACCCCTCACCCCACAGCACCCCCCAAATCCAACCCTCAAACCCAACAACTAACCAACTGTAAAAACCACTGGTCTTGACTTTTTTCTACTTAAACAAAAGTACAAAACTTGCCCATATGATTGCAGGCTCACAATATTACACACCATGCACACCACAGATCCCTCACTGTAAAAGTTTATCTGTATAATACAGTAGCTCCACAACAGGTATCTTACCCTTGGAAAGCAATCCATCTATTCTTACTGGGCTTAGTTAAAAATCATTTAGGATGCCAGCTTTATTACCACACCTGACCAAAGCCTTTCCATTCCCAAATGGTCTCTATCACAATAGCTTTCTCTTTTAGCTGATAAGGGCTCAATAGGCTTTCCCAAAACTGATTGTGTGCCTAGACCAAAATTATTGTAAAAACCAAAGTTGCATGGGAAATTAGAGAAGCCGGGAGTGAGTCGGAATGGGAATGCATCTCCCACAGAAAGGTCTTCTCATTAGGCATTGTGTTGGAGATGACAGACTACCAGAGAGAACAACCCTTTGATCTGTTTTCCACAGGCTGGAGGTAACTATGGCAGACATTTCTGGACTCAAGGGTGGGGACCTGGATCAGATTGTATCCCGCAGATCCATTCCACAGCCTTTGAAAGAGCGCTGCAGGGTTCCAAACGAGAGAACTCTGAAGGGCACGACCACAAAAGGACATGAAATGTAAACGTAGGTACAGAGCAGAGGAAAGCATCTCTGTGACCCTCCCATTAGGTCAAATCGGCTAAGGGATCCCTGAAACAGACCTCGAGTGTGGTCCTCTGGATTAGGAACCATTTGGGCTTGAAGTGGACCACCTTTCTCTATTAGCAGAGATAATCTTGGCTGCAAGAAAGAGCCCACCTAAATTTGCATGATTAATTCACAGCTGTTAAAAGCAACGGCAGATATGATTTGATGAGGGTTCTAGCTCATTTCTCTTCGATTCTCTTTCTCCTCTTTCCATGTGTCTGCTTCAAGTTGGCTGCAGTAGTTTCAAGACTAACATCATAAATATGTCCAGAGGAAGAGAAGGCATCCTTATGCCTGGTGGCTCGCTCTCAAAGCCAGAGAAAACACTCTACCCAAGGTCCCCAGCAAGCATTCGTTATTATGACACATGTCTATTTCAGACTCAATCACTGGAGGCACTGGAGGACCTGGGGATGGTCTCAGCTTCCTTTGGGGTCCCTAAGCTCTGTTGGCAAAGGTTAGATTCCCAAATTTAAAGAGGGGTGCTTTTGGAAAGGAGAAGAAGAATGGATACTGGGAGAAAACTAACAATATCCTCTGCATTTCATGTGGCAGCTTTGTGCTCTCTGGCCTTTCCCTTTTCTCGATCCACATCCCTGGAGTCCGAGAAGCCTAACAATAACCTGAACAACAGTTCAGAGGAGTCTTGGATTCTGCTGTGAGTTTTAGCCAAGGCTATGGGCTTGTCCTATGCAGTTTACATAGAACTGAAAATCACTGACCTATTTCATTTCCTCCAGTGACGTGCCCAATTGTCAGCTCTATATTCTGACAGAGGCTTTTAAAAGCTCTATGCTCAATTCTTTGGAATTGAGAACACTCAGTGATACCAATAATGAAGTCATATCTTTACAACACCTATCTTCATTTTTCATTGTCATTAAGCTGGAAAATTCAACTATTCAGTACAGTGATCATTTCCAGCCTTTGATAAGATTTTTCCATTTTCTCTCTATTTTAATGCTTTTAAATTGTAATAAAGCTTTAAAGACTGAGCTACCAATAGTTTCATTTGTCTGTCTTTCAACTCTAATGAATACAGATGGGCACAGAGGAAAAGGAATCCAGGATTTGGTCTAATCCTATAATCTTTCTCATTTGCTTGTGAAAGGTTGACTAATTCCAGATGAATGCCTTGTAATGCCAGTGTTTTCTCATACCAATGATTTATTTTTCTCATTGACACTAAAGAAATATTCAATATAATGTGCATATATAAACTACAAAATAATAACCCACATAGGAAAAGCCGTAAGTAACCAGTGTAATCAGAAGTAATGCGTAAGTCTGCATGCATGTACACACATCACTAAATACAGAAACACTTCCTAGAAAAGAGACCACAGATATTACTAAATGAAAAAAAAGTACTGAGAGCCTTTTCTGTCCCATAAAATAAGAAATTATCTTATTTTCTTTCTGACGATATTTGTCCAAATATTACAGCTGATCTATCCATATTGTGATATGCTGTGACATTAAAATTCTTCCATTGCAGTCCACTTTGAAAATTTCGTTTTATTTCCCTGCCATTCACCCAGTCATTTGTCAGTCTAGTTATGTGAAAAAAAAGAATTAACTTCTGGCTTGCTCATATATCTGGAGAATTGATGCTTTCTACATAAATTTTACTGTTTCCCCAATCAAAAAAAATCAAACCCCAAGTGTTCTAGGTTCATCGAAGCAAGAAGAATATTAATCAGTTCAATTTCCCTTGGTTTGGTGGTACATGCGGTACAATGTATAGCTAGGATAATACAACTAGTAAGTTATGATGATATAGTAATATGATACAGATAATAGTAAGTAATGATCTCATCATCCACAGTTAGCTCTGTCTACTAAATGAGAGAAATTGCATGAAATGACAAATCTTTACACTGATAGAGCAAAAAGCATCTCTGGAAGAAAAATTTCTGAGTAAGAAGCGGTAGATATGTAGGAAGCTTATTTATTTCTCTTCGGTTTCATCTGTCTATTGTGAAGGAATCTCTTTCTCCAATTCCTTCTTGTTATCAACACTCCCACTTTCAGGAGAATGCTCTTTCCTCTTTAATATTCTGACTCGAATGTGTATAAAACCAAAATCCATTTCATTTGTCCCCATATCAGAGAAGCTAGAGTTAATTTCCAAATGAGATGAAAAAACCCAGAGAACCTAAGATTTAAACTTACAAAGCATAGCTTCCAGATCCCAGCTCACTCAGTTCATAAGCCTTATTTCATTTAACATGCTATCTCATATGTGTTAAAAGGAACTAAACAAAGGTATTTTAGGTTATTTTTCCTATGTTTGGGATGAATCTGAAAGAGAACTGGGGACATTAAAAGATGACATGGTTCCTGAAAAAAAACAAAGATGATATATAGTTCAATCATGAAAATTTATTATTTTATAGATAGGCATATCTTTTTATTCAAACTCAAGCAAATTTAAATTAATATCATTGTAAAGCATTCACTTGTGTTTCCTTCAGAGATTCTTGAGTAGCAAAAATACAGTCCTTTGAGTATTAAAGGCATATTTTAAAAGGTTTTTGCTTTCATTAATGAAGACTGGGTGATTCAGACCAAACCTACTGTTAGAATGGTTTGAAAAGCTGAACAAATATTTTTTTAAATGTTTGAAGGCACAGAGAAACAATAAGGCAGTGACAAATTACATAGCCAAGGTCCAGAAGAATAAGAAAACTCAAAAAGTGAGTCTGGAATTTGGAGCCACTTTTCTGCCAGCAGAAGTGGTTGAGAGGCTGAGAAACTGATCAGAGTTTTTAACAGACTCACAGGGTTAAGAGGACAAAAATTGGAATTCAGGGCTCACTGGGAAGTGGATAGGGCTGATAAATCCACCCCACCCCCATCTCCCAAGGCATAAGGTTGAGATCCTCAAGCACCTATTATGAGTAAGGGTAAACTGAAAACAGATCAGCCCCCACAGAGCTGGAAACTCAACTTCCTTTCATTTCAAATATTGATTAAATTAAGAAGGTCTGGGATTACTAGTGTACCTAGCCTACATAAATGTAAACATAAGTTTTCCTTGAGAAGACGATAACATCCAGAGCTACAAATTATCTCTAGTTCCTCATAATCTTTGGCACTCAATCAAAATAGCAAAGAACATGAGATGACAAGACAACATGAATAAAGAAAAAAGTAAACAAGAGCAATCAAATACAGATCTATTGGAGATAAAGAAATGGAGTTAACAGACACAAAATTTAATATAACTGTGCTTAATGTGTTTAAGTATACAAAAGACAAGATTTTTAATTTGGGAAGAAAGTCAGAATTTATAAAAGAGAACTAAAGGAGAATTATAAAATTTTTAAATAAAATAATTGAAATTAAAGATTTCCTATATGAATTAAACAGCACTCAAGACACAGTAAAAGGGAGAATTAATGAATTGGAAGATAAGCCAAAACTGCCCAAACTGAATGAAAAAGAAACAAGAATACTGATAGGATAAAAAAAAATTGGTAAGACATATACGGGATATAGTGAAAGGGTAATGTAAATATAAAAGGAAGAAGAAGAAATGGAGAGATAATGGCTGAAAGAGTTTCCCAAACTGGTGAAAGGTACCAAGTCAAAGCTCTGGTTTATAGGGCATTTCAAGATAAATGCAAAGTAAAATACACTTAAGCAAACCACAGTAAAACTGCTAAAAGAGAAAGACAGAGGAAAATGCTGAAAGCAGCTCCCCCCAAATAAATATTGCCTTCGAAAAAGAAAATATCTAGTGCTGGGAAAACAGGACAGCTACATGTAGAAGAATGAAATTAGAACACTTCCTAATACCATACACAAAAATAAAGTCAAAATGGATTAAAGACCAAAATGTAAGGTCAAACACTACAAAACTCTTAGAGAAAAACATATGCAGAATACTTTTTGACATAAATCACAGCAAGATCCTTTTTGACCCACCTCCTAGAATAATGGAAATAAAAACAAAAATAAACAAATGGGACCTAATGGAACTCAAAAGCTTTTGCATAGCAAAGGAAACCATAAACAAGATGAAAAGACAACCCTCAGAATGGAAGAAAATATTTGCAAACAAAATAACTGACAAAGGATTAATCTCCAAAATATACAAGCAGCTCAGGCAGCTTAATATCAAAAAAACAAACAACCCAATCAAAAAATGGGCAGAAGACCTAAACAGACATTTCTCCAAAGAAGACATACAGATGGCTAGCAAACACATGAAAAGATGTTCAACATCACTAATCATTAGGGAAATGCAAATCAAAACCACAATGAGGTATCACCTTACACTGGTCAGAATGGCTATCATTAAAAAATCTAGAAACAATAAATGCTGGAGAGGGTGCGGGGAAAAGGGAACCCTCCTGAACTGTTGGTGGGAATGTAAATTGATACAGCCACTATGGAGAACAGTATAGATGTTCCTTAAAAAACTAAAAATAGAACTACCATATGACCCAGCAATCCCACTACTGGACATATACCCAGAGAAAACCATAATTCAAAAAGAAACATGCACCCCAATGTTCATTGCAGCACTATTTACAATAGCCAGGACATGGAAGCAACCTAAATGTCCACTGACAGATGAATGAATAAAGAAGATGTGGTACATATATACAATGGAATATTACTCAGCCATAAAAAGGAATGAATTTGAGTTATTTGTAGTGAGGTGAAGTAAGTCAGAAAGAAAAACAAATACCATCTGTTACATATACATGGAATCTAGAAAAATGGTACTGATGAACCTAGTGGCAGGGCAGGAATAAAGATGCAGACGTAGAGAACGGACTTGAGGGCACAGGGCAGGAAGGGGAGGATGGGATGTAGTGAGACAGTAGCACTGACATATATACACTACCAAATATAAAACAGATAGCTAGTGGGAGGCTGCTGCATAGCACAGGGAGATCAGCTTTGTGCTTTGTGATGACCTAGAGGGGTGGGATGGGGAGGGTGGAAGGGAGGCTCAAGAGGGAGGGTATAGGGGGATATATGTATAAATATAGCTGATACACTATGTTGTACAACAGAAACTAACATAACATTGTAAAGCAATTACACTCCAGTAAAGATGTATAAAAAAATACAGACCCGTTTAAAAAAAAAAGGAAAAAAAATAAAATAAAATTTATAAGGATCCTCTGACAGGTATTATTAATCCACTTTAGAGACGGTAATGTGGTGGGCAGAACGATTGCTGCCCACCCCCTCTGATAGCCACATCCTAATCAGTGGAACCTGTGAATATGTTACGGTGTGGTAAGAGCAAATGCAAGTTGCAGGAGGAACAAAGATCACTAATCTACTGACTTTAAAGAGATGATCCTGTATTATCCAGGTGGGCCCAGTGGAATCAAAAATTCTTCACATGGTGAAAAGGGAAGCAAAATAATTAGAATTAAATTGGGACTGCCATATATACATTACTAATAAGAAAAAAATATCAAATTGTACACTGTAAATATATGCAGTTTATTGTATGTCAATGATATCTCAATGAAAGTTCTTTCAAAAAAAAAAGAATCAGAGAGATGTCACCATGAAAAAGACTAAGTTGGCCATTACTGGCTTTGAGAGGGCCATGAGCCAAGGAATGTGGGCAGCCTCTAGAAGCTGCAAAAATCATGAAAGCAATTGTCCCATAGAACTGGAAAGGAACACAGCCTGCTGACACCTGCATTTTAATCCAGTGAGACTTGATTCTGACTTCTGATTTCCAGAATTATAATATAATAACTTTCTGTTGCTTTAAGGCACTACGTTTGTGGTAGTTTGTTGCAGCAGCAGTAAAAACCTAACACTCTTAAAATATATATATATTACTTTTCAACAGAAACAATGGAAGTCAAAAAACAATGTATAATGTCTTCAAAGTGCTTCAAAAGGAAAAAACCTGCCAAACTATACCCAATGCAAATGATGTTTAAGAATGCTAGCAAATGATGCAAACTGGTATATACAGAATAAACAACAAGGTCCTACTGTAGAGCACAGGGAACTATATTCAGTAACCTGTGATAAATCATAATGGAAAAGAATATGAAGCCAAAGCAATCTTGAGAAGGAAAAATGGAGTTGGTGGAATCAGGCTTCCTGACTTCAAACTATACTACAAGGCCATAGTGATCAAGACAGTATGGTACTGGCACAAAAATAGAAAGGAAGATCAATGGAATAGGATAGAGAACTCAGAAGTAAGCCCAAACACATATGGACACCTTATCTTTGACAAAGGAGGCAAGAATATACAATGGAAAAAAGACAGCCTCTTCCATAAGTGGTGCTGGGAGAACTGGGCAGCAACATGCAAAAGAATGAAATTAGAACACTTCCTAACACCATACACAAAAGTAAACTCCAAATGGATTAAAGACCTACATGTAAGGCCAGACACTATCAAACTCCTAGAGGAAAACATAGGCAGAACACTCTATGACATCCATCAAAGCGCCATCTTTTTTGACCCACCTCCTAGAATCATGGAAATAAAATCAAGAATAAATGAATGGGACCTCATGAAACTTAAAAGCTTTTGCACAGCAAAAGAAACCATAAACAAGACTAAAAGGCAACCCTCAGAATGGGAAAAAATAATTGCCTATGAAACAACGGACAAAGGATTAACCTCCAAAATATACAAGCAGCTCATGAAGCTTAATACCAAAAAAGCAAATAACCCAATCCACAAATGGGCAGAAGACCTAAATAGACATTTCTCCAAAGAAGACATACAGATGGCCAACAAACACATGAAAAGATGCTCCACATCACTAATCATCAGAGAAATGCAAGTCAAAGCCACAATGAGGTATCACCTCACACCAATCAGAATGGCCATCATCACAAAGTCTGGAAACAACAAATGTTGGAGAGGGTGTGGAGAAAAAGGAACTCTCCTGCACTGTTGGTGGGACTGTAAATTGGTACAGCCACTATGGAAAACAATTTGGAGGTTCCTTAAAAAACTACAAATAGAACTACCATATGATCCAGTAATCCCACTCTTGGGCATATACCCAAAGAAAACCATAATCCCAAAAGAAACTTGTACCATCATGTTTATTGCAGCACTCTTTACAATAGCCAGGACATGGAAGCAACCTAAATGCCCATCAACAAATGAATGGATACAGAACATGTGGCATATATATACCATGGAATATTACTCAGCTATAAAAAGGGATGAGATGGACCTATATGTAATGAGGTGGATAGAACTACAATCTGTCATACAGAGTGAAGTAAGTCAGAAAGAGAAGGACAAATATTGTATGCTAACTCACATATACGGAATCTAAAAATGGTACTGTTGGACTCAGTGACCAGAACAAGGATGCAGATACAGAGAATGGACTGGAGAACTCGAGGTATGGGAGGGGGCGGGGGGTGAAGGGGAAACTGAGATGAAGCGAGAGAGTAACACAGACATATATATACTACCAACTGTAAAATAGTCAGTGGGAAGTTGTTGTATAACAAAGGGAGTCCAACTCGAGGATGGAAGATGCCTTTGAGGACTGGGGCGGGGAGGGTGGGGGGGGCTTGGGGGGGGCGTCAAGGAAGGGAGGGAAGATGGGGATATGTGTATAAAAACGGATGATTGAACCTGGTGTACCCCCCCAAAAAATAAATAAATAAATAAATAAATAAATAAATAAATAAAAAAAAAGAATATGAAAAACAATGTATGTATATATAACTGAGTCACTTTGCTATACAGCAGTAATTAACACAACATTGTAAATCAAACTCTACTTCAATAAAAAAAATAGTTTTTAAAAGAATGCTAGTAGATTGAACTTGGTGTACCCCCCCCCAAAAAAAAAAAAAAGATTAAAAAAAAAAAAAGAATGCTAGTAAAATAAGAACATTTTCAGGCAAACAAACAAGAAAGCTACTTCTGGACCCACACAAAAGGAAATATCAAAAGGTGTCCTACAGGCAAAAGGAAAATAATCCCAGGCAGAATATTAAAAATTTAAGAAATAAAGGAATTAAGGGAGAAAAAAGTAGAAAATAAATACTGATTGTATAAAACAATAATGCTAATATATCGCAGGGCTTAAAATACACATAGAATTAAGTATACAGATAGAATTAAATATACAGCAATAAAAGGTCAGGATGAGTATAAATGGAGTTAAAGTATTCTTGGATTTTCTTGAAAGGTTCTTGAATTTTCTTGGAAAAGGTGAAAGTATTTATATTTAACTTTATTAAGTCAAGGACAGATTGTAATCTGTGATCAAGAGTAAACACTAGAACCTAGTAAAATATTTTATAATTAACCTATTAGTAGAAAAAAGTTAATAATAAAAATATTCAATACATTAATTCAAAAGAAAGGAAGAAGAAAGAAGCTGAAAACCAGTAGGACGATCATAGATTTATAACCAACTATTTCAGTAATTACATTAAATGTAAGTACCTGAATGTTCCATGTAAAAGCATACAAATTAATGGGACCCAAGGAGGGAGTCGTTGGAACCCCCAATCTATAGCTTGTAGGTCAGAAGCACAGACAACAGCCTGGGCTTTCAACTGGCAGCTGAAGTGAGGGGCGGAGGGGAGCACAGTCCAGTAAGACTGAGCTCTTAACGTGTGGAATCTATGCTATCTCTAGGAAGATAGTATCAGACAAGTTGAATTGTAGGACAACCAGCAGGAGTCTGGGAATTGCTTGGTGCTGTGGGGGAAACGCCTCATCCCACACTGAAATTGGATCCAAGAACCCAATAAACAGTGCTGGGGAAAATGTAGGGCAACTAGAACTCTCATATACTGCTGCTGGGAATGTCAAATTGTAGTACAACCACTTTGGCAAACAGTTTGTCACTTTCTTAAAGTTAAACATATACCTAAGATATAACCCGGCCATTCTACTCCTAGGTATTTACCAGAGAGAGGAAGGCATGTGTTCACACAAAAACTCATACACAAATGTTTGCAACAAAAAGGGAGCTGTCTGAGAGGGGCTTTGGAGGTGATGGCTATGTTCTATTTTCTGACCTGGGTGAGGGACACATGGGCGTGCTCACTTTGTGACAATTCTTTGGGCTATACACTTAGAATTTGTTCACTTTTCTATATGTTTGTTATTTAAAATAATGGAAAAAATTTTTCAAGCCTATAAAAAAATCCCTAAAATATCACTAAATCAAAATATTTATTGCTCCTTCCAGTATATAATATGAAAATATCATCACCATATAACTAGTGTTGATATTTAAATTGAGGGCTAGCAATTGAGGAGAGAATAATTTATGTGAACGAAGCAGTTAAAAAATTTTTGTTTCTGTCCTTCCCTGAAAATATGAAGAGTAAAACCTTGCTTTTCTCAGCTGCATGGCAAAGTGCATGTTTCATTATTGTGAGGTATTTCCAATAGGAGCAAAATAAACATGGATTTCAATAACAATAACAAAAGTGTGTGTGTGTGTATACAAATCTGAAGTTGACCTAAAATCTGAATTTAAAGAAAGTGACAAACATAGCAGGGACAATAAATACCTTGCACATAGTTTTAAAAGTTAGTTGCAGAAGAAATAGCTCTTAGAAATTTAAAACAAGTGATATGGAGGGGGGAAAGCCTTATTTATTGATATTTATTTATAACCTCCAATGTTCAAAAAGATTTAAAGTGACTTACAGAGAGGAATAAATGTACATAAGAAACAGTTCATAAAATAGGAATGAGAAAAGGAAAGTAGTGGGGTTTTTTTTAAGTAGAAATAAATATGCCAACCATAAGTCTGCCAAAAGTATGTTTCCAATTCAAATTTTTCCCCTGAGCCCCAGCCTTATATAATCGTATTTCCTGCTGGACTTGAATTATGATATATTTGTACTTTTAATTTACTACTTCAACATAGACAGTGTTCTATGTATATATGTATTCGTAAATTTAAGCTGCACTTTAGGTGTTATCAGTTAACCTAATCAGGAAATCTATATCCTAGGGGTGGTCAGCTAGCGCTCTAATCAAGAATTCCCGCTCCAGCTGCAACTATTACTTGTGCTTCTGTTATCTTTATCCTTGATCAACACTAGAGGTTTACTAATTAGCATAATGAATGTTAAAAAACAAGTTTTCACTGGTAAATGAATAGCCCAGAGGATTTTAGAAATGAGCTCTCAATGGAGAAATTAGTGGTATTTCACTGATATTTATTGAATAAAATACTTCTGAGACACACTCCTCCCTCAGAATAATAAAGAATGAGAAGCTTGCAGAGCCCATAATGTGAATCTTTATGGACAATGCTTAAATAGTCTTCTACTTAATCCAGCCACTGGAACTGAGCACACCAGTTGCCCCATGTACCTGCTACAGGTGAACCTTTAATGCAGATGTCACTTTGACAGCTAATAAGAGAGTGCTAAGACTCTATCAACCTTATACAACAGTTTGTATGACATTTTGTGCCTGCTTGCTGACAAATTTTTAACTTAAATGTAACAGTCTGTGTGTATGGCAGAGATTGATCTAAGACTTGCCATCAACATAACCTAATATCAGTCTATAGGAAAAATAGCTGACTCTTAGCCACCTTAGATTTCTGAGTCCTTACTATCATTAACCAAAAAGAGCCTAATAGTTAATGCAAAAACAAATCGGCTTAGATCAGTCTACAGCTTACAACTGATGTCCACTCGAATGCAGAAAGCCAAAACTAAACTCAAGCTACCCCACCTTCAGCATGATATTCCTTCCATTTTCTTTTTTCCTAAATTAATAGAGCTACCATTTATCTTGTCACCCAAGCCAAAATCTGGTATCATCCTGATTTCATCCCTGCCTCACCCACTATATATATATTTCCTATGTGCCAATACCGCTGTAAGTTGGTTTTTTTTTTTTTTTTTTTTTTTTCACTTTTTTATTTATTTTTTTTTTTTATTATTATTTTATTTTATTTTTTTGGGGGGTACACCAGGTTCAATCAACTGTTTTTATACACATATTCCCTCCCTTCCTTGACGCCCCCCCCTCGATTCCCCCCCACCCTCCCTGCCCCAGTCCTCTAAGGCATCTTCCATCCTCGAGTTGGACTCCCTTTGTTATACAACAACTTCCCACTGACTATTTTACAGTTGGTAGTATATATATGTCTGTACTACTCTCCTGCTTCTTCTCAGTTTCCCCTTCACCCCCCGCCCCCTTCCATACCTCGAGTTCTCCAGTCCATTCCCTGTATCTGCTTCCCTGTTCTTGTCACTGAGTTCATCAGTACCATTTTTAGATTCCGTATATGTGAGTTAGCATACAATATTTGTCTTTCTCTTTCTGACTTACTTCACTCTGTATGACAGATTGTAGTTCTATCCACCTCATTACATATAGCTCCATCTCATCCCTTTTTATAGCTGAGTAATATTCCATTGTATATATATGCCACATCTTCTGTATCCATTCATTTGTTGATGGGCATTTAGGTTGCTTCCATGTCCTGGCTATTGTAAAGAGTGCTGCAATAAACATTATGGTACAAGTTTCTTTTGGGATTATGGTTTTCTTTGGGTATATGCCCAGGAGTGGGATGACTGGATCATATGGTAGTTCTATTTGTAGTTTTTTAAGGAACCTCCAAATTGTTTTCCATAGTGGCTGTACCAACTTACAGTCCCACCAACAGTGCAGGAGAGTTCCCTTTTCTCCACACCCTCTCCAACATTTGTTGTTTCCAGACTTTGTGATGATGGCCATTCTGATTGGTGTGAGGTGATACCTCATTGTGGCTTTGACTTGCATTTCTCTGATGATGAGTGATGTTGAGCATCTTTTCATGTGTTTGTTGGCCATCTGTATGTCTTCTTTGGAGAAATGTCTATTTAGGTCTTCTGCCCATTTGTGGATTGGGTTATTTGCTTTTTTGGTATGAAGCTGCATGAGCTGCTTGTATATTTTGGAGGTTAATCCTTTGTCCGTTGTTTCATAGGCAATTATTTTTTCCCATTCTGAGGGTTGCCTTTTAGTCTTGTTTATGGTTTCTTTTGCTGTGCAAAAGCTTTTAAGTTTCATGAGGTCCCATTCGTTTATTCTTGATTTTATTTCCATGATTCTAGGAGGTGGGTCAGAAAGGATGTTGCTTTGATGTATGTCAAAGAGTGTTCTGCCTATGTTTTCCTCTAGGAGTTTGATAGTGTCTGGCCTTATATGTAGGTCTTTAATCCATTTGGAGTTTATTTTTGTGTATGGTGTTAGGAAGTGTTCTAATTTCATTCTTTTACATGTTGCTGTCCAATTTTCCCAGCACCACTTATTGAAGAGGCTGTCTTTTTTCCATTGTATACTCGTGCCTCCTTTGTCAAAGATAAGGTGCCCATATGTGTTTGGGCTTACTTCTGAGTTCTCTATTCTGTTCCATTGATCTTCCTTTCTATTTTTGTGCCAGTACCATACTGTCTTGATCACTATGGCCTTGTAGTAGAGTTTGAAGTCAGGAAGCCTGATTCCACCAACTCCATTTTTCCTTCTCAAGATTGCTTTGGCTATTCGGGGTCTTTTGCGTTTCCATACAAATCGTAAGATTTCTTGCTCTAGTTCTGTGAAAAATGCCATTGGTAATTTGATCGGGATTGCATTAAATCTGTAAATTGCTTTGGGTAGTACAGACATTTTCACGATGTTGATTCTTCCAATCCAGGAACATGGTATATCCCTCCATCTGTTTATGTCATCTTTGATTTCTTTCATCAATGTCTTAAAGTTTTCTGCATACAGATCTTTTGCCTCCTTAGGCAGGTTTATTCCTAGGTATTTTATTCTTTTGGTTGCAATGGTGAATGGGAGAGTTTCCTTAATTTCTCTTTCTGCTCTTCCGTTGTTAGTGTATAGGAATGCAAGAGATTTCTGTGCATTAATTTTGTATCCTGCTACTTTACTAAACTCATCAATGAGTGCTAGCAGTTTTCTGGTAGAGTCTTTAGGGTTTTCTATATATAGTATCATGTCATCTGCAAAGAGTGATAATTTTACTTCTTCTTTTCCAATTTGGATTCCTTTAATTTCTTTTTCTTCTCTGCTTGCTGTGGCTAACACTTCCAAAACTATGTTGAATAACAGTGGTGAGAGTGGACACCCTTGTCTTGTTCCTGTTCTTAGAGGGAATTCTTCCAGTTTTTCTCCATTGAGAACAATGTTGGCTTTTGGTTTTTCATATATGGCTTTTATTATGTTGAGGTAATTTCCTTCTATGCCCATTTTCTGGAGAGCTTTTATCATAAATGGATGTTGAACTTTGTCAAAAGCTTTTTCTGCATCTATTGAAATGATCATATGGTTTTTATCCTTCAATTTGTTGATATGATGTATCACGTTGATTGATTTGCGTATATTGAAGAATCCTTGCATCCCAGGGATAAACCCCACTTGATCGTGGTGTATGATTTTTTTAATGTGCTGTTGCAGTCTGTTCGCTAGTATTTTGTTGAGGATTTTTGCATCTATATTCATCAGTGATATTGGTCTGTAGTTTTCTTTTTTTGTGACATCTTTGCCCGGTTTTGGTATCAGGGTGATGGTAGCCTCATAGAATGAGTTTGGGAGTGCTCCGCCTTCTGCAATATTTTGGAAGAGTTTGAGAAGGATAGGTGTTAACTCTTCTCGAAATGTTTGATAGAATTCGCCCGTGAATCCATCTGGTCCTGGGCTTTTGTGTGTTGGGAGATTTTTAATCACTGCCTCAATTTCTGTACTTGTGATTGGTCTGTTCATGGTTTCTATTTCTTCCTGGTTCAGTCTTGGAAGATTGTATTTTTCTAAGAATGTATCCATTTCTTCCAGGTTATCCAATTGATTGGCATATAGTTGCTTGTAGTAGTCTCTCATGATGTTTTGTATTTCTGAGGTGTCCGTTGTGACTTCTCCTTTTTCATTTCTAATTCTGTTGATTTGCATCTTCTCCCTTTTTTTCTTGATGAGTCTGGCTAATGGTTTATCAATTTTGTTAATCTTCTCAAAGAACCAGCTTTTAGTTTTATTTATTTTTCTTATGGTTTCTTTCCTTTCTTTTTCATTTATTTCTGCTCTGATCTTTACGATTTCTTTCCTTCTGCTCACTTTGGGGTTTCTTTGTTCTTCTTTCTCTAGTTGTTTGAGGTGTAAGGTTAGGTTGTTTATTCGATAATTTTCTTGTTTCTTAAGGTAGGACTGTATTGCTATAAACTTCCCTCTTAGAACTGCTTTTGCTGCGTCCCATAGGTTTTGGGTTGTTGTGTTTTCGTTGTCATTTGTTTCTAGATACTTTTTGATTTCCTCTTTGATTTCTGTAGTGATTCCTTGGTTGTTTAAGAGTGAATTGTTTAGCCTCCATGTGTTTGTATTTTTTGCAGTTTTTTTCCTGTAATTGATATCTAGTCTCATGGCATTGTGGTCTGAGAAGATGCTTGATATGATTTCAATTTTCTTGAATTTGCTGAGGTTTGATTTGTGACCCAAGATGTGATCTATCCTGGAAAATGTTCCGTGTGCACTTGAGAAGAAAGTGTAGTCTGTCGTTTTTGGATGGAATGTCCTATAAATATCAATGAAGTCGAGATGGTCTAATGTGTCATTTAAAGCTTGTGTGTCTTTATTTATTTTCTGTTTGGATGATCTGTCCATTGATGTAAGTGGGGTGTTCAAGTCTCCCACTATAATTGTGTTACTGTCGATGTCCCCTTTTATAGCTGTTAGCATTTGCCTTGTGTATTGAGGTGCTCCTATATTGGGGGCATAGATATTTACCATTGTGATATGTTCTTCTTGGATGGATCCCTTGATCATTATGTAGTGCCCTTCCTTGTCTCTTTTAATAGTCTTTACTTTCAAGTCTAATTTGTCTGATATGAGTATTGCTACTCCAGCTTTCTTTTGACTTCCATTTGCATGGAATATCTTTTTCCATCCCTTCACTTTCAGTCTATATGTATCCCTTGGTCTGAAGTGGGTTTCTTGTAGGCAGCATATAGAAGGGTCTTGTTTTTGGATCCATTCAGCCAGTCTGTGTCTTTTGGTTGGAGCATTTAATCCATTTACATTTAAAGTGATTATTGACATGTGTGTTCCAATTACCATTTTCTTAATTGTTTTGGGTTTGTATTTGTAGGTGTTTTCCTTTTCTTGTGTTTCCTACTTAGAGAAGTTCCTTTAGCACTTGTTGTAAGGCTGGTTTGGTGGTGCTGAATTCTCTTAACTTTTGCTTGTCTGGAAAGCTTTTGATTTCTCCCTCAAATCTGAATGAGATTCTTGCTGGGTAGAGTATTCTTGGCTGTAGGTTTCTCTCTTTCAGGACTTTCAGTATATCCTGCCATTCCCTTCTGGCCTGCAGAGTTTCTGTAGAAAGGTCAGCTGTTATCCTGATGGGTTTTCCCTTATATGTTGTTTGTTGCTTTTCTCTTGCTGCTTTTAATATTTTTTCTTTGTGTTGAATTGTCGTTAGTTTGATTAATATGTGTCTTGGTGTATTTCTCCTTGGGTTTATTCTGTATGGGACTCTCTGTGCTTCTTGGACTTGGTTCATTATTTCCTTTCCCATGTTGGGGAAGTTTTCCACTATAACCTCTTCAAATATTTTCACAGACCCTTTCTTGTTTTCTTCTTCTTCTGGGATGCCTATAATTCGAATGTTGGTACGTTTAAGGTTATCACTGAGGTCTCTGAGGCTGTCTTCTAGTCTTTTTATTTTTTTATCTTTTTCCTGCTCTGTGGCGTTTATTTCTTCCATTCTATCTTCCAACTCACTTATTCGTTCTTCTGCCTCAGTCATTCTGCTGGTTAGAGCATCTAGAGTATTTTTAATTTCAGTTATTTTGTTATCCATTGCTGTTTGTTTTTCTGAGTTCTTATGAACTGTTTCTTGTACTTTCTCTAATTTGTTATCGAGATTTTGTATCATTTTTACTATCATTACTCTAAATTCTTTTTCAGGCATTTTTCCTATTTCCTCTTCATTTATTTGGTCTTGTGGGTTTTTTTCCTGCTCCTTTGCCTGCATGGTGTTTCTTTGTTTCCTCATGGTTGTCCAGGCTTTTGGGGTTGCTTGTCCTGGTGATAGAGGTGTTTATAGAAGACTGTCCAAGCCTCAGACTAATGTCCAAGTATTGGATTAGACGAATATTCAGTCATAAGCAAGGCCAGTGGTGGTGGTTAGGGATGGTCCTCCTCTGTGTGCTGGGCCCACTTCTCCACCTCCTGAGCTTCCTTTCTCCAGGGTGCCTGTGGGTGTAGAACATGGATTCCCATCCAGTCACACTTTCGCGCAAGCACTTGACTCACGCGGTCACACTTCCGGCCAGGCGACTCGCCTGGTGTGGGCCTCTACAGCCCCACAGTCTCTAACCACCCGTAGCACAAAGCTCCTAGCAACTGTAAGTTGGTTTTTAACGTATTAACTAACTGAAGCTTTACCATAGGATATGATGACAAAATGAAAGCACCAAGCTTAAGAAGTACCTTGAGGTCACACAGCTACTAAGAAGGAGAACCAAGATTCAAACCTAGGTAGCCGGGCTCCAGAACCTTCACTCATCCAAAACTTCTATCAGTTTAGCTTCTTAAATAGACTCCTCTATATCCTCATCTCCAAGCCCACAACCACACTGTATTTCAGGCATCATTTCTTGCCTAAATAATTATATGAGCCTCTGGTCTGAGACCTTTCTGATTCATTTGTACTATATGCATAAAGTGCAAATTATACCATGGTATTCACCTACTTTAACCCTTCAAAGGTTTTGCCATCACCACAGTGTGATGGCTGAACTCCTTGGCAAAGTTCATAGGGCCCTTATGATCTGGTTGGCCCAACTTTCCCCTCTCAGATCTGCCCCTTCCCACACAGCTCTCCAGACATGAGCTGTTGCAACCTATCTAAAGGCCTGAGAACTCTCTTCTAGTCCTTGATACTAATAATGCTTGCTGTTCCCTCTACTTGGACTGCCTTCCCCTCATTATCTACTTGAAGAAATTGTATCCATCCTTCAAGATGCAAACCCTCTGTGAGAGTTTACCTATACCTCCACAGAATTAATTAGCCTTTCCACTGCATTCCAACAGAACGCCTACACTTGGTTTTATTACAACATGTGTACTCACATATCTGTTTCTTCTATTAGCATTCCTAAAGGGCAGGCACCATATCTTACTTAACTGTGTAACACTGGTACCTGGACTCTAGAAGCCATGCAAATAAATATGCATTCAATAAAATAAATGGGTGATTGACAGAGCTACCACATTCAGGTGAAAGATTTGGCTCTGGGCTTCCAGGCAGCCATGGCAAAAGAAATGGGGGAGGGAGAGGAGGAGAAGGAGGAGGAAGAAGAGGAGGGAGGGAAGGAAAGGAGAAGAAATGCACACTATTATATTACGTCCAATTAAAGGTTGCTACAAGAAAAGACATAAATTCTGCATCTACTATACTGCTTTTTACCTGCAGTAAAAGTAAAGGAATGAGAGAGTCAGAAAAACTGAAATTATCATCAGAATGTGTTGCTAGCATCTGAGATTTCACAGAACAGTCTGGATGGTGACAGTGAGTCCAGGCCTGAGAACAGCTGCAGTGCTGTTGAAGGGTGGTCTTTGCACCGGATTCGGGTAATACCTCAATGAGCAAAACCAAACAAAGCCCCTGCCCTCATGGAGTTTTCTCGTTAACTGGGGGAGGGGAAGGGATCAGACAAAATCTAACCAGGAAAACAAAAACCACCTCTGCCCAACCTCTGCTTCATTCCCTCCCCAGGTGATGATCTCAAAAACAGTCCCTAACTAACACGCTGATCTCCATCTCAGAGGCTGCTCCCCAGGAGCTCAACCTGCAACACTAGCATGTAACTCATTCCGAACAGAAGGAGGCCCGGGAAGTCTCCCTGAGGCCCAGCGTGTTCACTGCCTTTGGACTTCACTTGGGGTTCCAGATGCAAACACAATAACAGCCATTTACTGAGTGTTTCCACGTGTCAAACAATTTACACATGTTAACTCATTTAATCTCTACAACTTCATTTTACAGATGAGGAAACTGAGGAACAGAAAAATTAAGAAAATTGCTTAAGATCATACAGCTGGTATGTAGTGCTGCCAAATTACAAACCCAGACACTGCTTAGGCAGCCCTCTTCCTAATCTCATCACTAGACTTCCTCTCATGTACGTGGGTGTGGTAAATGGTTGTTTTCCTGTGTTGGTGAGTGTCCATCCCCAGGTTCATACCCACATTCTCTTGGTGGAAGCAGATTTTTGGAAGAAAATTATACATGCTTTCTATGAATAGATTCCTCTTTCTTATTGTGTTCTACTTATACTAATACCAACATTACCTTGTGCAAATTAGAGACACAGCCCAGAAGGGATGAAATAGACAGACCTAGAACTAAATATCTGTTGGAATAACTCAGAAAATGTAAGAACCAAGCAGACTATCAAGAGGCAAATGTGTAGGTACATTAAAAATTATTCTTAACCTTTTTTAAATGTGATTTGTAAAATTTTTCAGTTTTATGAAGTTATAATTGACATACAGGAATTGTTTATATTTAAGATGTACAACTTGTTTTTATATCAAAACACTGTATACATTGTGAAATTATCACCACAATCATGCTAATTAACATATGCATCACCTCATTTAGTTTCCATTTTTCTTTCTTTCTCTCTCTCTCTTTCTTTCGATAGAACACTTAAGATCTACCTTCTTAGTGAACTTCAGGTGCACAATATAGTATTGTTAACTGTAGTCACCATGCTGTTCCAATTAGACAACACCTCTCACCTGTTAGGATGGCTATTATCTAAAAGACAAGAGATAACAAGTGTTGGTGAGGATGTGGAGAAAAGGGAACCCTTGTACACTGTTGGTGGGAATGGAAATTGGTGCAGTCACTATGGAAAACACTACGGAGGTTCCTCAAAAACTTAAAAATTAAATTGTCCTGTGCAATCCCACTTCTGGATATATATCTGAAAGAAATAAAATGACTATCTCAGTGAGATATCTGCACTCCCATGTTCATTGCAGCATTATTCACAATAGCCAAGAGACAGAAACAACCTTAATATCTGTCGATGGATGAATGGATAAAGAAAATATGGTGTATATATAACAATGAAATGATAATCAGCCTTTAAAAAGAAGGAAATCCTGCCATTTGCAACCATGTGAATGAACCTGGAAGATATTATGCTAAATGTAACAAGGCAGACACAGAAAGACAAATATTTATTTTTTATGTGGAATCTAAAATAGTCAAACTCACAGAAGCAGAGGGTAGAATGGTAGTTGCCAGGGATGAAGGAGAGAGGGGAAGTGGGAGATGTCAGTCAAGGGGTAGAAAGTTTCAATTATCCAAGATGAGTGAGTTCTGGAGATCTAATATATTTTTAACTTTTTAATTGTAATAATAGGTAAAAGTGCATCCTTTGTCAAACTCATGGCTAAAGGATGTGGTATTCCATAAGGTATATTCCAAAGGCCAAGCAGTGGACGGTTTGCAATTACCATGACTTGTCAATTTCCTGTTTCCATTTCTAGAAAAATATAAATTTGATAGAATTCAATTAAAAAAAAAACCCGTATGTGAGAAAAATAGTAAAGCAAACCTACTAAAGAGGTCTAATTGGCTTGGTCTTTCAGGTCCAGTTTCCCTCTGAAGCCGGAACAGGGTCCTAAACACATTCTTGATCGTGTTATTATCCATATAATTAAAATGACATAAGTTCTTTATATGTGTTTTCTTTTTCAGCCTCTATGGCATGAAATAAACATGAAGCTGTCAAAGTGAAAAAACTAGGACAGGCTAAACTAATTTGCCACTGATGATCGTCATTATAAACAATCTGAATACTGTTCCACCTCACTGGGATTTAAATAATCTGTCAAATAGCAACTATATTCTAAAATCTGCATATGGAATCATGGGACATGAGGAAGAAATGAAGGTATGGTTAGTGAAGTCAACAGAAATATCCTCACTCCTGACACCAAGTCAGAAAAGCCACATTGGGATTAATTTGTTTAAGCTCCTCTCCTCTCTCACTCCTTCAAATGCCATCCCCATGGAAACAATTATTGCTAGCCCATTCCTTCTTCAATATTTAGGAATATTTCTCAGTGTTTTTAGAAAATTGTGTATTTTTAGGACCAGCTAGAGGCAAAATTATTAAATAGGATGAGCTATTCTTTCATTTTAAAAATTAGAGGACTCACTGCTGATGAAGACCTGGTTAAATGTAAAGTCTTAAATATTCCCGGTGAGAATATAAAATTCTTTTGAAAATCGTTATTAATAATTATACTCCATTTCTTCGGGACTTCCTAGGTGGCGCAGTGGTTAAGAATCCGCCTGCCAATGCAGGGGACACAGGTTCGATCCCTGGCCCAGGAAGATACCACATGCCGTGGAGCAACTAAGCCCGTGAGCCACAACTATTGAGCCCACGTGCCGCAACTACTGAAGCCCATGCGCCTAGAGCCCGTGCTCCGCAACAAGAGAAGCCACGGCAATGAGAAGCCCGTGCACCACAGTGAAGAGTAGCCCCCACTCACCGCAACTAGAGAAAGCCTGTGTGCAGCAACGAAGACCCAACACAGCCAATAAATAAATAAATAAATAAATAAACAAATAAATAAATATAAAAATAAATAAATAATAATTATACTCCATCTCTGAGAATATACTCTAGTGTAATCATCCTAAAGGTGGAGAAAAGCTTTACGCACAAAGATGCTCATTATGGTAATATTATTTCTAATAGGGTAACACAGAAATAAATTAAATGTCCAGCAATATGGGAATGGCTAAATAAAATATGACTCAGCACACAGGGAAATAGTACAAGCTCTCTTAAATAAAACTTGGCAAAATTTTTTAACACATACACATGCGCGCGAGCACACACACACACGCACGCACATAAAGAAAGGCAGTACTGATAAGCTACAGAAATGATCCCTGAAAGCATAGTCTTCAAAGGTGGTATTGACAACAAGCAGGACCAGGCAGGTCCTTCCCAGGGACAGACCCCCACATCCCCCCTCTGCTTCTTGTCTGTAGAGAAGCTTTAGTCTCCTAGGCCTTCCCCAAGTTCCAAAGAACAAATTGAATCAGAGAAGAAAATGCAGAAACAAAAGAAAACAGTCAAGCAAGAAAAAATAATAATAGATTAGCCATAAAACAAAGTCAAGGAACTTTTAGTTCCTCCTCAAGGGCTATAGATAATATCCTGAGCCATATCCTTGAGCTGTTTTGCAGATACTAAAATACCCACCAGGTAAAAGAAGTTAACTGCATGCTGATCACCAGCACATAGACCCCAGACAGGTTGGGACAAAAAATTGATAACTGAAATTCCCAAAAGACCACTCTGTTACTTCACCACCAACCAATGAGAAAGATGTCCACAAGCTGATCACACACCCCGTGATCTTCTTCCTTGTCTTTAAAACGCTTCCCTGAAAGCCTTTGGGGAGTTCCAGTCTTTTGCACGAGCTGCCTGTTCTCTTTGCTTGGCCCCATGTTGGACACCTTGCAATAAATGCTATACCTTCCTTCACCACTACCCAGTGTCAGTAGATTGGTTTTATGGTGCACAGAAGTGCAGACCCAAATTGGATTTGGTAACAGTATTATAATTAAATTAAATTAAATTAAATAATGCTAAAACAATGGACTCCAAATGGAAATGTGTGTGTGTGTGTATAAAAATTTAGATCCCAACTCGATGATGGGTGATGCTTTAGAGGACCAGGACAGGGAGGGTGGGAGGGAGTCGTGGGAGGGAGGGGATATGGGGATATATATATAAATACAGCTGATTCACTTTGGTGTACCTCAAAAACTGGTACAAGAGTGTAAAGCAATCATTCCAATAAAGAGCTTAAAAAATTAAAATTAAAAAAATTAAAAAATAAACTAAAAAAAAAAATTTAGATCCCTAACTCGTATACAAAATCTAAAAACCACATGGATTAAAAATGTAAACATGAAGAAAAATCTGAAACTTTTGCAGAGAGACATAGTAGTATATCATTATGATCTTAGGTTAGGAAAGGATTTCTCAAATAAGATAGAAAAAAAACCAAACTATAAAGAAAAAGATTGATAAATTTAATTACATTAAAATTTTAAAACCCATATGGCAAAAAATAAAGTGAAAAAGTAAGCCACAGACTGAGAGAAGACATTTCCTTTTCTTCCACCCCCCAGCTTTATTCAGCTACAATTGGCATACAAAGTTGTACACGTTTAAGGTATACAACATGATAATATACATATACATATATACAACATACATATATTGAAAAATAATTGCCACAATAAGGTTAGTTAACACCTCACACAGTTATCATCTTTTTGTGTGTAGTGAGAACTTTTAAAATCTACTCAGCAACTTTCAGGTACATAATACAGTACTGCTAACTACAGCCACCATGATGTACATTAGATCTCCAGAGCTTATGCATATTATAACTGGAAGTTTGTGCCTTTTGACCTTCCCCCACTTCTCCCACCCCACCGCTGCCCCTGGCAACCCCCAATTTACTCTGTTTCCATGAGTTCTGGGGTTTTTTTTAGATTCCACTTATTAGTGAGATCATAGTTTTTGTCTCTACCTGACATATTTCACTTAGCATAATGCCCTCCAGGTTTATCCACCCTGTTTCAAATGGCAACATTTTCTCCTTCTTTTTTTTTTTTTGGCTGCACTATGCAGTTCTTAGTCCACCAACCAGGTATCAAACCCACGCCCCCCTGCAGTGGAAGTGTGGAGTCTTCACCACTGGACCACCAGGGAAGTCCCTTCTTTTTATGGTTGAATTCTCTCTATACCTCACATTTTCTTTATTCATTTATCCTTCAATGGACACTTAGGTTGTTTCCATGTCTTGGCTATTGTAAATAATGCTGCTATGAACATAAGAGTGCAGATATCTCTATGTGATTTCATTTTCCTGTATACACCCAAAAGTGGGACTGCTGGATCATATCGTAGTTCTACTTTTAAGGTTTTTGAAAAACCTCCATATTGTTTTCCACAGTGGCTATACCAACTTACGTTTCCACCAAAGGTATACAAGTGTCCTTTTCTCCATGTTCCTGCCAGCACTTGTTATCTCTTTATCTTTTTGATAATAGCCATTCTCACAGGTGTGAAGTGATATCTCATGGCTTTAATTTGCATTTCCCTGATGATTAGTGATGTTGAGCATCTTTTCATATACCTGTTGGCCATCTGTATTTCTTCTTTGGAAAAATGTCTATTCAGGTCCTTTGTCCATTTCTTAATTGGGTCATTTGGGGGTTTTGCTATTGAGTTGTATGAGATCCTTATATATTTTGGATATTAACCCCTTATCAGATATAAGATTTGCAAATATTTTCTCTCATTCCACAGTTTGCCTTTTCATTTTGTTGATTGTTTCTTTGGCTGTGCAGAAGCTTTTTAGTGTGATGTACACTGGTAAGAAAGTTAAGATGTCTTCCAGGCAAGAGAGATTTTAGGCCTCCTTTAAATCTCACCAATGATCAACAGCCAACCTCCAAACAAACCAGACCTTCCCCTTCCTGTTCCTATAATGAGACTAATTCTTCTTTCCCAGCCCCTTCTGAACTGAATCCCACAGTTCTAGTCAACTGAACCAACTGGAAACATAGGTCACTTACCTCCCTTCTGCCAGACAGAAACGAGAAGAAAACTTTGAGTCCTTATCAAGGCAATTATCTCAGTGCTTATGTTTGGGTAATAAGGGGACAGCCATGAAGAGCCAAATGGTCCAGCACCAGACCCTCTGCTTGTTCCCAGCAGACCTCAACAGGGAACAATTTGGAAGGGAAACTGAAGGAAATGAACACATACTACTTGGCATAATAGTGTCATGGACTGACTCCATGGGTAGCACCATGCCTTCCACGGACCATGCCTCCATGTCTAGGAGGGAATTCACATTTGCTCATAAAAGAAATGTGTGTGCTCCTGGGCACATATCCAGAGAAAACTCTAATTTGAAAAGATATATGCACCCCAATGTTCATAGCACCACTATTTGCAATAGCCAAGACATGGAAGCAACCTAAATGTCCATCAACAGGGGAAGGGATAAAGAAGATGTGGTACATACATACAATGGAATATTACTCAGCCATGAAAAGAAAAAATAATGCCATTTGTGGCAACGTGGATGGACCCTGAGATTATCATGTTAAGTGAAGTAAATCAGACATATAAAAACAAATATCATATGATATCACTTATCTGTGGAATTTTTAAAAAATGAAATTATTTACAAAACAGAAACAGTCTCACAGACATAGAAAACAAACTTATGGTTACTGAAGTGTAGAGGAAGAGGAGGAGGGAGAAAGTAGGAGTATGGGATTAAAAAGATACAAACTACTATATATAAAATAGATAAACAAGGTGCCACTGTATAGCATAGGGAACTATATTCAATACCTTGAAATAAACTATAATGGAAAAGAATCTGAAAAAATATACATATGTAATTGAATCACTCTGCTGTACACCTGAAACTAACATAACATTATAAATCAACTATACTTCAATTTAAAAAAAGAAGTATGGGACTTCCCTGGTGGTCCAGTGGTTAAAATTCCAGGCTCCCAATGCAGGGGGCCTGGGTTCGGTCCCTCGTCAGGGAACTAGAGCCTGCATGCATGCCGCAACTAAGAAGCCTGTATGCTGCAACTAAAGATCCCACGTGCTGCAACTAAGACCTGGCACAGACTAAATAAATAAATATTTTTTAATAAAATAAAAGGTGTGTGTGTGTGTGTGAGTTTGGGAGAAGAAATAGGAGTAACTCAACTCATACTGGTTTTAAGATCTATCTTGACGAGGACACAAAAGAGAGAACCCCGTCAACTCTGGACCACAGTGTGAGACTTGGATTACCAAAATCCCCCCTCCATCTGGACAGTTCTATTGTGTTCAGATCTACTATTCCATCTTCTTGGGGGGGGCAGGGGGGAGGAGAGTAGCTGCCATCACCTTAGGCCCAACTACTCAGACTTGGGAGGAAAGAGGGAAGAGGAATGGTTCCTAGGATGAGATCACTCCCTATGGATAGGTGTAAGGTTTCCCAAACAGTATCTGGAGATTCTCATGGGGAGGTAAGTTAGAAGAAGAAGTTATATGAAACAGGAATAATTCTCAGTTTCCCTGCCTCTTCCAGATTCCGGTGGCTGTTAACATTCCTCCACTTAAGGCCACATCACTCCACTCTCTGCCACCATCTTCACATTACTTTCTCCTGTAAGCATATAATCTCCTTTCAGCTTCTCTCTTATAGGGACAATTGTGAACAGATTTAAGCTCCACCTGAATAATCCAGGATAATCTCCTTGTGTCAAGATCCTTAATCCAATCATATCTGCAAAGAGTTTTTCTTTATAAGGTAACATTTACAGGTTCCAGGGATTAGGATCTGATATCTTTGTGTGGCTATTATTTAGCTTACCACAGGCATTCTCCTGTGAAGGATTTCATTTCTTGAATGTTTTCCTCTTAGATCTTCTAAAAGGTCATATTTATCAAACAGATTTAAATTTTCAACTCCTACCTTTCAATTTCCTTTAATTGTCCCACAACTTTTTGGCAAAGAAAGTCAAATACACTCCTACCGCCCTGTGTGATGTGCTGGTAATAGAGTGGAGAATAAATAAATATGACAGGAGATGAGAAGGATGCCTTGTCTGTATCAAACTCTCTGCTTGCCCCTCTACAGAGAAGCAGCAGTCTACCCGTGAGACGCGTCTGAGAGTTCCCAGGCGTTATCAGCAGTCACAGGGTAACTGGAGGGGGCGGGGGGAGGAGGGCGTGTCATGGCAGAGTTGAAAGCAAAGGAGAAAAACATGATGGTAAAGACCATTTTCCAAACTGATAATCCAATAGGGGCTGCAAATAAAAGCTTCCACTTTTCCACCCTATGTTGGATCAAGCTGTCCCTTGAAAGGAGGTGCAGGTAAATTTGTACATTACATGGGTTTCCTAAATGGCTTAATAAAGACTTTACCCCAGGGGAAAGTAGGGGGTGGGGTGGGGGGGTTGGGGTGGGAGGAACTGGGAGACTGGGATTGCTATATATACATTACTAATAAGAAAAAAAAATCAAGTTGTACACTTTAAATATATACAGTTTATTTTTATGTCAATTATATCTCAATAAAAGTTCTTAAAAAAAAAAAGACTTTACCCCAGGACTTAAATGTTTTAATAATAATCTTGCTTCCACCCCCTTTCACCCTTTCCCAGTTTCACACACCCTCTCTCTCTGTCTCTCTCTTTGTCTCTGTCTCTCTGTCTCTGTGTGTGTATCACACACGCACACACACCCCCACACAGCCCCTGTCTCCTGGCAACAATAGTTAACTCAAACAAGGCTATCCAAAATCATTATCTACCCCTGCCTTTCTCACCACCGCTATTACAAGCATCACTCAAAACCAAAAGAAAAAAAAAATAGCTTGATCCCACACAATGCATGACCATGGAAAATGACAGATTGAGATATAGTGCATTGCGTGTGCTGCCAATGGTGATACTGTTATAGTGAATCCATCATCCTGACATGTTCATAATACTCCGACAGTGCTGTCTTATCACGCCCCGCGCTGCCTAAGCTGTGCAGCTCAGGGTGACACATTGCATCGAGCAGAGCAGCATCAGCCCTTACATCTCCCCTAAATGTTCTGCCACGTGCTGGTGTGTGTTCAACACTGCCCGGGTGAGGAAAATGAAGTGCATGAGGATGAGCGCAAAGAGGTGTTGGTACCTGATTGAAATGGGAGTTAAATGGCTTTTCTCATCTGGGCTTTTCTGAGGAGGGGTTCCTGAGCAAGGCCATGGACTCAACTTTGCAAACACTGATGAATAGGCTGGTCATAAAGGACTCTATTTGAAGCAGAGGAGATTTTCTCGAATGATGCAATTACTAGGCGGCGAGAAGAACTCTCACCCCCTCAACACTGATGAATTAACAGTCCACAGTGTGCCAGTGAAATCAAATGTCAACAGAAACAAATACATCCTCGTCCCTGCCCCTCCTCCCCGCACTCTTCCCAACCTTTGCCAAGAACAAAAACACAAATCCAGTAGTTCTTAAGTGATGACCACAAGATACTAGTGTCTCCTCTGGAATGAGCAAAACTTATTGTCCCCATTTGGGTTTCCCAGAAGCAGACCCTATGGCAACCTTTCAAGTGCAAGTTCGGGAGGTGCAGGAAGCACTGCCTCCAGTAGCTGATCGGGAAGGGAAGGAAGGCAATGAAGGTGTGATGGTGAACTAGCTACCACCAGGGATGACTGGCATCTATTCCCATGGGGAAACTGGGAAAAAGTATAAAACACATTCCCAGGCCACCCCGCTGGAGAGGCAAGGAGGTAGGGGATTTGTCCCCAAACTCCCATCAGCCATTGGTTAAGGATTGCTCCCTGGAGAGATGAATTCCTGGGCATTTCTGGTCCAGCACTTCTGGTTAGCTTTGGACAGGTCACTAATTCCAACCTGCTAGGCAAGGGACAGCATTACCCCACAACCGGCCCCACAGAAACTGCCCATTAAATTAGTGATGTGAAGAGCCACTAACATCAAACCCTAAAACCATATCACCAAAGAAAAAAAATCTGGCCACACGCAAAAACAAGTACTATGCTAAGACTCAATGTCCAAAAGAAGGCTTCCCTATTGTCCCATGATTATAGTTCTAGGTAGCTTGCTATACACTTCGGGCACCAGAGGAAACATTCATAATGACTTGGACCCATCACTTTTCATTTTGCACAATAACATGTACTAGTTTTTTCCCGTGTCACTCAGGCAGCTGCATTCTCAGCCAGCCAAGCTGGGGTTGACTGCAAGGAAAATTATGAAGGAGATGAAGTTTGCTCTAGTCTTCTCAGCCTCCTCCTTCTGGTGTCCCTTCCTCACCCAGACCCTTTCAAAACCCTTTCAAAACCAGCACAGGTTCTGATGTTAGTCATTTAAACCTGTGTAAGTGTAACTTCCCCTCACTCAACAAATATTTAATAATCACCTTATTTTAGGTCTGACACTGTGCTGGATGCTGGGAATATAGAAATATAACTCACAGTCCTGGTCTATACACTATGATAAGGACTAGTATTGAAACATAAAGAACAATATGAGAGCCACTCCTTGGGGAGTGGCTACTCAGAAGTGTTTCTCCAATTAGTGATTCAAAGTCCTTGTCCCTTGTTAAATATATTTCAAGCATCAGTAAGTAACCAGAAGGATTGGGAAATGGAGGGAAGGCCCTTGCCTCAAATTCCTAAATCCCATGTTGTTGCTGTAGAGAATTTGGGCATTTGGGAGGTTTGCTATTGCACTTATATAGAGAACTGGCCTGTTGCCATGGCCTTCAAATTGAAAACTGAGCAGCAATGTGCACATCTGTTCTGAAATCCGGCTGTGCATAAAGGATGATTTTTAATTTGCTTGCATATTCCAGAAAAAAACAGATTTCCTATTTATAGATGAATTTGACATTTGGATAATGATGCTTTTTTGGCTTATTATTCAGTGTGGGGATTTCCTCTGTGTTTCTGGCTACACCTGTTTGGGTCCCTCATCCCTGCATCTCACTTTAAGGAATCAACAGGCAGAGCCCGAGGAAAAATCTCTGTGTCTCGCATTTTTTCATCTGTAAAAGGAAACTAATGATACCTCACAAAGCAGTTGGGAGGATTAAATGAAATAATGCAATGCACACTTAGATACCAATGTCTGACACTGGGAAGGCAATCACTAACGTGGGGAGTTTAAGAAAACAGATTTGGAAAGTTCATTTCTCCCAAAAAGCGCCAAGCTTTTCGGAGAGATTATAATCAAATCTTGGGCTGTACTCCTTAAGAACAGTTATCAAATGCTTACTGATTTCTTAGGAAGGAAATAAGTAGGTCCTTGAAAATATAGATGTGCATAGGAAGTGGTTAACCTAACTCCTAACCTCCTGAGGGCAGCTAAACTCAAGCAGGCTGGTGGCTGGTCAATAAGCAGGACACCATCAGAGCCTGGGGACTGCCATAATAGGGTACACGCAAACACAACCAAGCAGGGGATCCTAGACCTTTGGCTTACACACACACACACACACACACACACACACACACACCCCTCAAACACAATGATATCCATCCAACAAACACAGCTAATTCAATAAAGTTTATATGTTATAAACAAATATGAGTGCAGTACTTTTCTTTGGCAAAAATTGCAGTGTCAGAATTATCTTCCAAACCAGGGGTCAGTAAACTTGCTATACAGGTCCAGACAGGAAACATTTTTAGACTTTATGAACCAAGAAGCAATGTCCTCAATTCTTAGACAACTGCTCTAGCAAAAAGGATAACAGTCTTTTTAAATTTTGCATTTAAAAATGTAAAAACCACGCATAGCTCAAAGACTGGATCTGGCCCCAGGGTCTAGAATTTGCCAACCCTGTTCTAAAAAGATGAAACTAAGAGTTTCAACCATTGTGTTGCTTTATACATTTCAATATGAATTGAAAGAGAATGCAGTTCCTACTTAATAGACATTCTCACCAAACAGACCAGGAGCTACAGGGTACAATCACTCACCCATAAGAAACAGGCTGCGTGAATCCTAACGTGACCCCAAGCCCCAAAACATACCCATTTCCACCTGAAATGACCCATCTACTATTGCCTGAAGTTCTTCATTCAAACTTCATTTTTTTGCACTGAGTAGATTCAGTTTTTAAGAAACCATTTAGATGGGTAATAACATCAAGTCACTAAAACTTTAACAATAATTTTATTATTTTCTCAAATGACTTCTTCACATGAGAATCTCAACATATGAAAAATGAAAGAACACCAAAAGAAATGAGAGTAAACAAGGGTGGTCCTGAAAAAAATTTGGAATGTTCCCTAATCCTATGTCAATTTTTTAAAAAAGATTAGAGTTGGGATGGTGTTATTCTGATGCATCTGCATTTTTCACCTAGTTTCCTTACCTGAAACAGAGTAAGATAGTAGTAACACATGCAGACTCTGGAGTCTGAGTCTAGTAAGTCTACTTCTTACCAGCTGTATCACCTTAGGCAAGTCATTAACTGAGGGAACATCACATTAGCTGAAAAATGAGAATGATGTTAGGATCTACCTGAGGGTCGATGTAAGGATTCAATGAGATAAATATACAAAGAACACTCAGAATAGTTTTGGCACATAGAAGATTCTCCACAAGTGTTAGCAATCATTGTCTTAATAATTCTCAAATTTTAGTGCAAAGAATAAATGTAGAATTTGTTAAGAATTCATACCCTCCTTGGACTTCCCTGGTTGCATAGTGGTTAAGAATTCACCTACCAATTCAGGGGACACGGGTTCGATCCCTGGTCTGGGAAGATCCCACAGGCCACAGAGCAACCAAGCCTGTGCGCCACGACTACTGAAGCCCTCCCACCCAGAGCCTGTGGGCCACCATAAGAGAAGCCACCTCAATGAGAAGCCCACGCATCGCAAAGAAGAGTAGCCCCCACTCACCACAACTAGAGAAAGCCTACAAGCAGCAACAAAGGCCCAACGAAGAAAAGAAAAAATTAAAATTAAAATAAAGTTATAAACTCTAGTTTAAAAAAAAAAAAAGAATTCATACCCCCATCCCTAAAGACTCTGACTCAAAAATTTGGACTGAGGGAAGGAAGGAATGGCACAGGGCAGGAATCTGTATTTTAACAAGAATATCAGGTGATTTTGATTTCAGTGATACAGACCATACTTTAAAAAAATGATGTCCTACAAAACTAATCAATAGTGTAAGAGTTGGAATAGGGCTACATGAGATGATGTGAAAGAGGCTAGTGATTAGGAATGGGCTCAAGGGGACTGCAGAGGTGTCTTGGCCCAGGTCTTGGTCACATGGGTATGTTCACCTCGTGATAATTTATCAAGATACACATTTATAATTTATCTACTTTTTTGCAAGTTTTTTCTTCAATAAAAAAGTAAAGATCAAACACCAAAAACAAAAACAAACAACAAAACAAAACCAGTGTCCTATGTCAATAGTTCTCATCCTTGATTGAATATTAAACTCACTCAGGGAATATTTAACAAACATCAATGCCTTGGCCCCAATTCTCAGAAATTCTGATTTAACTGATGTAGGGTAGGGCCCAGCCATCAGTACATTTTTAGAAGCTCCTCAGATGATGTAAAGATGTTCTTTACAACCATGGTTGAGAACCCATGCCCTATAACAGTGTTCCCAACCTTAACACACATCAGACTCACCTGGAGGGCTTGTAAAACACCAATGGTTGGGCCTCTCTTCCACAGTTTCTGACACAATGGGATCTAACGTAGGGCCTGAGAATTTGCATTTCTAAGTTTTCAAGTAATGATGCTGCTGCTGGTCTACATAGCACAGACCATACTTTGAGAACCATTGATCTATGGTGACTTCCTTATAAGGTTAAACCAGTGGCATCAAACCCCTCTTGTTCTCGCTCATCTAGTATTCTTCTGTCAATAAAGAGTTAACGTTCCTCAGCTATTAAAAACCTATAACCCAGAAACTGGACTGTATCTATAGTTATGGATATAGGTATTTCTAACATCACTTCTGATCAAATTAGCAAACACATTCTTTCATGGAAATGTCCATATATTCTTTCAGCAAACATTTCCTGAGCCCTACAATGTACCATTCACTGAGTGGTGTGCAGATCTTGCTTTCAAGAAGTCTTCAAACCAGAGCAGAACTCCTGAGTCTTCTGCATAAAGGTATTCATGCTGATTTTTTACTGCAAGATGCCTTCTGGATTAATATTTGGAATGGCAATCCCTCTCTGTAAGTGGACACAGCATGGGGCACTAGAAGAATCTGGAGGTCCTTGGGAAAAGACTATGATACTTTCAGAAAAGGGTGCATACGCTTCAGTGTATATTTAAAGGATCTTTTTTTCTTGTATATATTGTAAGTGCTCACAACACATTTGCCCTGGAGGCTCTGGTTAGAACTTTGTCTTTTACCAGAGAGGGATTTCACTGTGACAAATTTAACGGCAATCTTAAAGATCATTTCACAGTTACAGCCTCAGATAATGCAATGCAGAATAATCCTCAAAAGCATCACAAACATAACCCTTGGATCATCGCTCAAAGCTGATTTATTCCTAAGGACTTTGCTCTGCACATTTCAATTCCCCCATGCCCCTTTTTTGTTGTTTACATTACTTAGATTCTATTGGGAAGAAAGGCCTTGGTACTGGATTGCAGAGCCTAGGTAAAATATCTAGGCTATTGCATTTGTCAGCTCTCAAGGTAGGTAGAATAACTGAAGTCCATTTGTAAAGCTTTCTATAGTTCACTAGCAGGAATATAAACTGACAACTTCAACAAGAAAATAAGGAAGAAAAAAGTCTTATGAAACTATATTCACCATGAAGTTTCCCACATTTCTAAAAACTTTTCTATAAAACAGAAAGCTTTGGTTTAGTGTCAGTTAATACTATAACAATAAAAGACATCACCCATTGCCCTTGATGCTTACAATCTTACCCTAAGTTTTAGAGAAACATCTGTTCAACCTTATACCCTGCATCTTACTATCTCTTTGAACAGATCAATGCTACATGAAATCCTATGTGATCTGTACCCAACGTTATGAAATAACTGGTATCTCAGGCAAAATTAATTTGGACAATATGTAAAAAGTTAAATGCCATGATCAAATGAAGTTTGTGCCAGACATGAAAAGTTTAACATTAGAAAACCAATCAATGTAATTCATGATATTAACAGAAAAGGGATAAATACGATTGTCCTATAAAATGTAGAAAAAGCATTTGACAAAGATCGAAATCCATTCATGTTTAAAACTCTCAGCAAACTAGGAATAGAACAGAACTTCTTCAACTGATACGTGAAAAACCTACAGTTATAAAACACAATGGTGAAAGACTGAATACTTTTTTCCTGAAATCAGAAACAAGAATTTCTTCTCTCACCACTCTTAATTCTACATTTTGCTAGAAGTCCTAGCCAATGTAACAGATTTTTAAAAAGGAAATAAAAGGCATATGGATTGGAAAAAAGAAGTAAAATTGTCTTTATTATGTACTCACGTACATAGAAAAACCTGAGGAATCTAGACAAAAACTACTAGAAACAGGTAAGTGTAATAGAAGGTAGCAGGATGCAAGGGCAATACTCAAAAATCAATTGTATTCCCAAATTCTAAAAATAAGCAATTAGAAATTGAAGTTAAAAAACAATATCATTTATAATAGGATCAAAAAATACTAAATACTTAGGACAATTGTTTTTAATGTGTGAAAGGCTTTACACTAAAAACAACAAAACATTGCTGAAACAAAATAAATATAGACATGTAACCTACATCATGGTCAGAAGTCTCAATATAAGTTGTCAATTCTCATCAAATTGTTCTATACATTCTTCATAATATCAGTCAAAATCATGGCAGGCTTTACCGTACAAAGTGACAGGCTGACTCTAAAATGTATATGTGGGGACTTCTTGGTGGCCAATGCAGGGGACATAAGTTCGAGCCCTGGTCAGGGAAGATCCCACATGCTGCGGAGCAACTAAGCCCATGAGCCAAAACTACTGAGCCTGCACTCTAGAGCCCGCGAGCCACAACTACTGAAGTCTGTGTGCCTAGAGCCTGTACTCTGCAACAACAGAAGCCACTGCAATGAGAAGCCTGTGCACCGCAACAACACGCAACAAAGAGAGTAACCCCACATGCCACAACTAGAGAAAGCCCGCGCAATGCAATGAAGACCCAACACAGCCAATAAAAAGTAAATTTATTTTAAAAATTTAAAATTAAAATGTATATGGAAATGCAAAGAACCTACAGTAGCCAAAACGATTTTGAAATAGAGAAACAAAGAATCCACACTACCTTGTTTAAAGACAATATAATGCTACTGTGATCAAAACAGAGTGGTTTTGGCACCAAAAAAAAAAAAGATTTATAGATCAATGGAATAGAATAGAAAATATGGTCAATCTACATGTTCAATAAAAAAGTGGTACTAGAACTACTGTATATCCACATAGGAGAAAATGGACCTTGATCCTTATCTCACTATTCATAAAAATTAGTTTGAAAACAATCATAAACCTAAACATAAAAATCAAACTATAAAACTTCTAGAAGAAAATATTCAAAGTACATATATATATCTGACACACAGAACTTGTATCCAGAATTTATAAGAACTCTTACAAGTATAACTCAATAAAAAGAAGATAACCCAGTTAAAATGGGCAAAATATCTGAACAGAAATTTCACAAAAGGTGATGCAGGGAATGCCAAAAAGCATATGTAAAGATGCTCCACATTTTTATTCATGAAGAAAATGCAACCAAAACCACAGTGAGATATCACTACTTCCTTCCTCAAATGGCTAAAATTAAAAAGACTGACAATATAAAATATTAGTAGGGATGTGGAGCAATTGGAACTCTCAGACATTGCTGGTAAAAATGTAAAACAATATAACCACTTTGATAAACTATTTAACAGCTTTTTAGAAAGCCCAACATGCATTTACCATGTGACTCTGGAATATTCCTCCCCCAAGTATCTCTTCAAACATGTCATTTTAAAAAAATTGTTACATGGATGTTTATAGCAGCTTTATTTATAATAGCCAAAAACTGAAAACACCTAATTGCAATTTAAAAAAAAAAAACTGCTTCATGCAACAATGTAGTTGAATCTCTAAATCACCATGCTGAGTGGGAAAAAAAAAGAATGAAAAAGAGTGTCTCCTGCATAATTCCATTCTTGTGAAACTCTGCACAACAAATTTAATGTGTATAATGATAGAAAGCAGATCAGGGGTTGCCTAGAATTGGAGTTGGGAGATGAGGATTCACTGGGAAGGAACACACAGAATCCATTTAGGCAGATGGAAATGTTTTATGTTTAATCATGTATGCATTTGTCAAAACTTATGGAAACATTTTATTGTATGTAAATTATACTTCAATAAAGTTAATTTTTAAAATAAAAAAGTTAACCTTTTTTACATATTTGAATACATTTTCACATTGTTGTATAATAAAAAAGAGGCAATGAATATGAAGCATCCAGTAAAAAGAGCTACCATTACTAAGTGTTCACAGTGTGCCAGAATCTATGCTCAGCATTCGAACAGCATTTTCTCATAAAACCAATGGCTTAAGTTTTATTGCTGTTCCCACTTTACAGATGAGAAAAATGAGACTGAGAAAAGGCAACTGTTAATAAGCAGTACGGTTTCTCCAAAATAGCCCAAGCTTTCAGGACTGCACCATACTTTCTCTCAAAGGAGAAAGACATCGTGCCCTCTGGGAAAGCCCCAGAGTCATTACAATGAAATGCTCTTAACAAGATGACAACAAAAAAGAAAATAAGTGTGTCTGTCACCTGGGCAGAACAGAAACATAATAATAAACCATCAAGAAGCTTTTCAGGGACAACTAATGTCAACAGACCATCAAGTCTAAACTGATGGAGCAGCAAATGTAATTGTTGTGGCAGGAAAATTCCAATTTAAACTATGGATTAATCACAAAAGTACAGAGGTCCTTGCTATTATTCTTATTTGATAAGGGAAATCAACTTATAAAGAAGGGCAGACATTTGCAAGGAATAAAAAAAATATGTGTACTATCTTTCCACACTTTTTCTTGTCTTATTTACCGGAATGCTTATATTCCTAGCTCACATGCTTTTACAAGTGAAGTCTCTCAGAATTTTAGGAACAGAGTGTTACAGTAATTAAATGGACCCAGCTGTAGAACATAAAGAAGAAATGGAAAACAACCTAATTAGCCCTACAGCAACTATAGCCCTAATACCAAAACCACACAAAGATAGTACAAAAAATTTTTTTAAGGAAAAGAGGAAAGGAAAGGGAGAGAAGAAAGGAAAGAAGAAAGGAGACTTTAGAAATTTTTCACTTAAGAATATGAGTGAAATTACAAATAAAATATTAGCAGATACAATTCAACAAAATATCATCTAAGGTAACCAAATAGAATTAAACAGGGAAAGTAAGAATGGCCCAGTGGTGAGAAATTTATTAATAGAATGTGCTATAATAAAAAGCCAAACAAGAAAATCCATACGATAATTCTCCATTTAATCATTTGCCTCAACTTTTCATCTATTTTTTTATCCTGATATCTGAGTACTTGGAAGTTACCGAAATCCTTTTTTTGAATAAGGAAGGACATCAATTTATACAAAGGATCAAATAGGCACTCATAACATCATTACATCAGTAAATAAAATCCCCTAGAGGCCAAAAAGGTATTTGATGAAATTAACCTCCATTCCTGATTTTGTTAATAGCTTTAAAATAGGACAAAGAAGAGGAAATAACTCTGAAATTAAACAGACTCAAGGTCAAATAACACCACTATTAACCTCACTATTAACACAGTGCCAGGCACAGGATACGTACCCAGTAAATAGAAGCTATTTTTAATATCAAACCAACAACCAGCCTCACAGTTAATAAAGAAAATCTACAGGTATAATATTAAAATTAAGCACAAAACAATGACACTTTCTACGACTTATATTTCCTACTATTTATATGAAAAAATAAAAGTTATGAATGCTGCAAAGGAAATGATAAAATTATCATTATTTGAAGATAATATTCAAATAGAGAATTCTAAAATCTAGAACTAAGGAAAGAGTTTAGAAAAATGGCCAGATATAACATAAATATTTCTTTAAGTCAATAGTATTTCTATACAATAGTCCAGTTAAATAATATGATTTTTAAATATATTTTATTTACAATAGAAACAACAAAAATTTTAAAGGGAAAAGTTCTATGAGAAATATGCATATCATGAAAAATGATAAATATTTATAGAATAAGATTTAAAATTATTATAAAAATATCAAAACTTCTAAAATTTATATTTGCATTTAAAATTCCAACAGGGTTGTGGAGAAGACTTTAAACATTCTAAAATTCACCTGAAAGATTAAACAGGTAAGAATATCAAATAAAAAAATGTAAAAAGAGGGACTGTCCTGGTGGTCCAGTGGCTAAGACTCTGTGACCCCAAAGCAGGGGGCCCGAGTTCAACCCCTGGTCATGGAACTAGATCCCACACGCTGAAACTGAGACTTCACATGCCACAACTAAAGATCCCGCTCACACCGCAACTAAAGATCCCATGCGCTGCAACGAAGACCTGGCGCAGCCAATAAATAAATAAATATATGATTTTTTAAATGTATAAAAGATGTTATTAGTAAGTTACTGAGCTTGATACACATGAACTCTCAATAAGTATGTCCTGAGTCGACTATAAAATTAAGTAGTTAAAAATCATGCAATACATAAGTAAATAAACAAAAGGCACACATGCGCAGATTCACAAAATTAACTCAGAATTAGACCTTATCTAATTTTGGTACCAATTGTTGGTTCCTAAAATTTTTTTAATGATATTGGAGTCATTACAAACCAGTAGAAAGGGCAAGAATTATTGATGTTGAGAAAATGAGATGAAAATTTCAAAACAAACCAATAGAGAACTGCCTTTCTTGTCATAACTATTCAAACTCCAGACGAATCAAAAACTTAAGCAGTTAAACTCATAGCATACAAAAACTATAAAACCTCTACAGGGAGAAGGAATTCCCAAGTTCAAAAGTAATACAAGAAACAAAAGATCAATAGCCTTACCACCTAAAACTTGGAAATTTCTCCAAGTTAAAAAAAATCAAAAAATTAAAAGGCGTAAACTGAGAACAAATTTAACTTACATAGTAGACAAATTATTGTTTTTCTTACAACTTATAGGGTTCATATGCACAGCAAGGGGAAACCCACAATTCTAATAACTTAATCATATAGACAGTCCACAAAAGAAAATACAACAAATAAACAAACATGGAGAAATGGTCCACTAGAAATTAAAGAAATACAAAATAAAACCACAGGAAAGTGCCATTTTTCTTATGAAATTAGCAAGTACTTTGTTGAATGATAATATCTATACAGATACCATGTCATGAATCTGGTACTTTTATACCAGGTTTCAACCTTTCAACATCACTGAAAATGCAAATTTGCACAACCATTTTCAAAGCAATTTGGAAATATTTTTCAGAGGTCTTAAGTTCATTCATAGCTTTTGACCCCAAAATTCAATTTTTTAAAATTTTATCTTAAAGAAACAAACATAGGAAAAGCTTTATGTACAAAGATATTCATTAGAGTATTATTTTTAATAGCAAAAAATTGGAAGAAAAATCTTAAATATCCAATAATAATGAAAAACCTAAGTAAACTACTTAGGTAAGTAAACACACTGAATGGAATTATAAGTAGGTATTCCAAATGATGGATAAAACTGTTATACATGTTATCTCTGGGAAGTGAAGTTATAAAGAATTTTCATTTTGCACTTAATGCATTTCTAAAGGTTTGAGTTTGTTATGTCTTTCCTTTTATAACGAGAAAAAAGATAGGACTATATTTCCATTTTGAAAAACAATGTTGAAATGACGGTTGCAAAGATTATAACAATAACCTATGGAAGCATCCTCATTATCCTTGGGGAAAAAAAGATCTAGAATAAAAATACCCATAAATGCTAACAGTGGATGTTTATTGATGAGAACATGAATGATTTTTTGCCTGTTTCCCAGATTATTGAATTCAACAATCACTTACTCAGATCCTAGGTTAAAGGCCCTGAACTAGGACAAAGATGTATATGATGCCATATTGTTTATTAATGCACGAGTCATTTTTATACTATTCAGGGCAGTCATTTTCTCCCTGCAAAAGAGGTCTCAGGGAAAACAGTATGATGTATCACAAAACAATCCACTCAGAGTTTATTATTATACAAATTTTTGTGTGTAAAACTATAATATCCATTCTCAACCATATATAATAAAACCATAATAAGATTAATAATCTTGGTTTATAATAACAACTTCCAAACTTTCAAACATTCAACCACTCTATCAAACATGAGAAAAGAGAGATGGAAATTCTTTTTTCTGATTCTTCAGATCCCTGAGAAGATTATCTAAACACCTGCTGCAAGCACAGAAATTGACAATGAAAATATTATAAAGCTGAGTAGCTGCACATAGTAAATATTTCCTACTAACCTCAAAAGTGAGTTTGAACATGTTCAGAAATTTCAATAAAATATGGACTAAATTAATGTCTGCCAATTCAGAAGCATTTTGTTCTGTTATCTTTCATAACATTCATTTGTTAAATTAAATGAGTTAATACATAGGAAGCACTTAAAATAGTGCCCAGCATACAGAAAGCACTTCACAGAAGTTAAATATTATTTTTAACTATTTAACAAATATTTTAAGCAACTACTATGTGCCTAGCCTGATACTAACCATAATTAAATAAAGCATGAATACATTACTGAAGAAGAACAGCTCTAAGTATGGGAAAGCTTTTCCCATTAGCAACTTTCTTGAGTCCACATTAGATCTCCTTGATCAATAATAAAATGGAGGCAGAATGGCCACACTGGGGGGAAGAATGAAAACCATCCAGTCAACCAGACCACTGTTTTAAGCTATTGTTTTTGGAGTTGTTTTGGAGTTCTTTGTTACACACCAAAAGCTAACTGCTACAAGACCAAACTGATTAAAGAAAATACATGCAAAAATTAAGCAAACTATCGAATTATACCCAACATTAAAAAATACATTATAAAGAAAATGAATCCAATAATATGATGTTATTTTTACCTAAATGTTATCATCTCTCAGGTCACATTCTGAAACCTGATATTTTTACTCAACAAAAACTGTAGATGATCATGTTTGTATATATAGATTTACCTCATTCTTCCTAAAAAAAATTCACATACAGTATTTCAATGTACAGATAGATTGGTTTATTTAATTGTCTCCCAATAATGGACACTGAAATTATTTATAATTTTGTGCTATGACAAATAATTCTTATCTTTATCTTCTTGAGAGAAAAAAAACTGGAGAAAGAATGTCTTTCCTTTGTATCTCCTGAAGATTAGGTTCTTGGTGGGGTTACCTGTCCACAATTAGAGCAAAAAAGGGTAGCCAGGTAATAAATATATTAAAGCCACGATGGGAAGAGAGAAGGATGGTGAAATCTCTGGAAATAATATGGGGAGTTAACTGGATGAAAGTTAAGAGACAATGGTGACAGAGTTGACATTGTGTCTGCATGGACCCTCCTCCCTTTAAATCCCCTCTTGAACTCTCCTAGGACTCTCTCCCCAATGACACATGCTAATGGCTGAGTGACATCTCACAGTAGGGACACAGCACTTTCCAAGACTCACAGAAGGAAAGGAGTATAAAGAAATCACTTAGAAACAGTTACTGGAATTGAGCAAAGGGCAGCTTTTTGCTAATGAAAACTATGTCAAATATCACCAAAGAATAAACACAAATCATAGTTAGAATCTGTTTTCTGGGACAAAGCAGATCTAGAGTCAAGTTCAACATTTTAACCATCAATAAATAAATAGCTACCATCCCGCTTCAAAAAAAAATCCTCTAATAAGGTAAATATAAAAATGCTTAATTGATAAATAAGAAAAGCAAACATTATGCTAAGCACCACAGGAGGTAGATTTGTGTTTTGACAGGCAATAGGAATAGAATCCAGAACTCTAATCAGGACTACTAAAAATACTTGAACAATTTGTGTCAGTTTCATGATTCCCTTGCATTATTCCTACGTTGCAAGTTGATTGAGGACTATTATATGTTTTTTAACAATAAAATTCTAGATATTTAATTGCAGTTAAACACATATTTCTCCAATATGTAATATAATTAGAGTGGGGTGGGGGAAGGTGAGGAAATGAGGCGGCAATAAGACCACTTCTTGAGCAGCCTGGAAAGTGAGGTAGCCCCAAAGCATCCCAGAGGTGTTCCTAAGCCTCCTTCGGCTACAACAGTGAACACTGTCCTTCCCAGAAAAGGGAGGGATCCTCTCTCTTGGATTCTTCAGGCAGATTTCCGAAGCAACAGAAATCTCTGTATTTTCTCTAACATTATAAATAAAACATTAATTCTTATTAACCCTCCCTGAAAAAAAGAATGCTCTGCTAGAGACCAATCCGTATCTTTCTGGGCCAAATTCAGAAATTTTTACTCTTAAGGAAAACGCTTTGTTCCTTTTACTGAGATTTCTCTGACTCAGGTAAAACCCCCAAAGGATCATCAACGTTGGAAAATATCTTGAATATCATGAACACCATAGTCAAACACTTGAGCAAAATAAACCTTGTCTTCAGCTGCCAACCAAAATAGCTTCCTGGATTATTTGGCTTGTGTGTGTGCCTTAGCTTCCTTCTGAGTAATAAAAAGATGCAAATGTTTAACAACTTCTTTAACTAAAGATTACTTCAACACACAAGTCCCAACGTTCTACCAATTTCTATCCAAACCCAGGCATTCGCAACCAGGCAAAGGGTATCCCTTAGGAGATATACATAAATTACCTGTCCAGCTTTCCATTCATCCAGTAAGTGAAACTATTCTCAGATAATCATGGAGAAACACCAGTGACCACTGGGGACTTGGGCCCAATTTACCCAACCACTTGGACCTTGGCACTGACTGGTTCTATCTATTATTGATAAAGAAGTTGCTCGTTATTACAGCCCCTCCAGCTGACATTATTCTTTGCCCAGCAAAAATGATCAGGCAGTGTCAGAAAGGGTTGACATGTCTGAAATTACACTGCACATTTGCCCACTAATAGCATGCAGTGGTCACGCATTTCTTATTAGGAATGTAAAATGAGGAGCGTGCATAAAGCACTTACACAGAGCAAGTCATTTTTGAATCAGCTTCACCAGCCCTCCAAAGAGACAAGATGACTTATACTTACATAGTACCCTTCTTGAGTTTTCTTCAGGGCAGCGGAATTCAAATCCCATGTCCTGGAGCAGGAAAAGTTTCTCTAACTAAGCTACTATTGTTTAAACCTCTTCTGAATTGGTGACTCAGAAAAGACAAAGGCTAAAATGATAGATTAGGCAGAAAAACAAGACCACAAACAAAAGGTTTTCAACTTTCTAGTTCAGCAACTAAGAATAATTATTACAATTTACTTTAGCCTAGTGGTTTACAGTTTACCGAGAACTTTTAAGTGTACTATTTCTCTATTTGATATTCTGATTCTCACAACAGCCTACTTAAAATAATATTAGAGCACACTATAACAAATGTGGACTATTTTGCAGCCAGGCAAAAGAATGATGATGTAGAATGAATGGCATGGAAATATTGAATCCAAAATGCTGGTTTCAAAAAAGAATGGATTATTTGGTCCCGTTTTTGTAAAAAGATATATATACATATTTATGTACACACACATATACATAGAAAAGAGGCTGGAAAGATATCAACCAACTGTGGTCTCTGCATTGTGATTTCTGACTATCTTTTCTCTTGTTTATTTTATTTTCTGATATATCTGCAATGAACATGTATTATATGTATGGTCAGGAAAAGATAATCATATAATCATATATGTTTTTAATAAGAATTTTTCAGTAAACTTCAACAAGCACAGCTTAATCCCAAGGAGAAATGGGACCTTAGCTTGAGCTTCTTTTAGAAAAGGCATTTTTTGGAAATGACAGAATTCACTAAGTCTTATAGCCATTCATACTTATAAAGTCTGCTGGTTCAGAACAATTCAGCACAAAATAAACATTGAGTGATGTGTTAGCCCAAATCCTCCAGGAAGCAGAACTTTCAGTAAGGATTAAAGTGCTGGTACTTCACTTGGAAGGTGCAAGCCAACAACCACCTCAGAGCAGTCTGCAGAGATACAACGGGTCACTCAGCCAAGTGTTCACTTAGCACTTGGAGTTTCTCAGTAATTGATTACAAGCAATAAGCACTCTGGAGCCGTCCAGACAGGGAAAAAGGAAGAGAGCTTATCTGCCCAGTTCGCTACTACCTCCAATTCTCCTTGATCAGGGTCTCTCAGAGCCCACCCCAGCCCCTCAGTACCCGCTCAGGGTCTCTCGGAGCCCACCCCAGCCCCTCAGTACCCGCTCAGGATGCCCTGCCCTGAGTGCCCAAGTGCAGAATTACAGGGCTAATTCCACGCATGTGGGGCTCAGCATTTGGGCTGTGAATGCCAGACAGATCCAGGGCCTCAGCTCAGACTCCAGAAAGCAAGGGAACCAGCAGCAGTGGCAGCATCAGAAAGAAAGTAGCTGCTTCAGAAGGAGATGATGCAAGGACTCTGAGGAGGGGAATAAAGACTTATGTCCAATATAAATGTCTTGCTATATCTTGGAAATAGCTATTTTATTACATCAAATTCCATTAACAACATTAATAAAAAATTTTTCCCCACATTTGTAAACATACGATAGACTATAAAGGACCTTGTTTTATTCCTCTGCCTCAATGACATCTGGCAAAATATTCATATGTACATGAAATGGACATGCTCCAACTACTGAATCTACAGGTTATACTTCATTCTTGGCACACAAAATAGACTGCTACTCTTTACTCTTCCACTGAGGAAAGCATACTAGAATGCAAATAGATGAAGCTGATATTATTAAAGAAATTATGTTAAATCCACTCTATTTTTTTAAAGTAAACCATATACAAACTTTAGTATCTTTGAGTTTTTAAAAATTATTCATAATTTACTTCATAACTGATTACTACACCTTGTATGTAGAAATGTTAAGATACTTCACACCCATTAGGATGGCTATTATTAAAAATAATAATAACAAGTGTTGATGATGTGGAGAAATTTGGACTCGTGCTTTGCTGGTAGGAATGTAAAATGGTGTAGCTGCTGTGGAAGACAGTATGGTGGTTCTTCAAAAAATTAAAACTAAAACTGTCATATGATCCAGCAATTCTACTTCTAGGTATATACCCAAAAGAACTGGTGGCAGGGACTCAAACAAATGCTCACAGCAGCATTACTTACAGTAACCAAAAGGGAGAAGCAACACAACTATTCAGCAATAGATGAATGGATAAACAAAATACAGTTTATACACACAATGAAATATTTTTAACACATGTATCTTTAAGCAGCACTTTCTTTTTTTCCAGGTTTATTGAGGTATAATTGACAAATAAAATTGTGTATATTTAAAGTGTGCAATGTGATGATTTGATATATGTGTACACACTGTGAAATGATTACCACAATCAAGTTAACACATCCGTCACTCATATAGTTACCTTTTTGTTCTTGTGGTGAAACAACAGAATATCATTCAGCCTTGAAAAGGAAGGAAATTATGACATATGCTACAACACAAATGAACCTTAAAGACACAATGCTAGGATGTCCTTGGTGGCGCAGTGGTTAAGAATCTGCCTGCCGATGCAGTGGACTTGGGTTCCATCCCTAGTCCAGAAAGATCCCACATGCTGTGGAGCAACTAAGCCCATGTGCCACAAATACTAAGCCTGCGCTCTCGGGCCCACATGCCGCAACTACTGAAGTCCATGCGCCTAGCCCGTGCTCCGCAACAAAAGAAGCTACCACAATGAGGAGCCCAAGCACTGCAATGAAGAATAGCCCCCAATCGCCACAACTAGAGAAAGCCCGTGTGCAGCAACAAAGACCCAATGCAGCCAAAAATAAATAAATAAATAAATAAAAAGACATAATGCTAAGTAAAATGATCCAGTCACAAAAAAACAAATATTGTATGATCCCACTTACTTGAGCTACCCAGAATAGTCAAAATCACAGAGACAGAAGTATAATGGAGGTTGCCAAGGGCTGGGAGAAGAGGGACATGGGAAGTTATTGTTAATGGATACAGAATTTCAGTTTGAGATGATGAAAAAGTTCTGGAGATGGATGGTAATGATCTTTGCACAGCACTGTAAATGTACTTAATGCCACCAAACTGTACACTTAAAATGGTTAAAAGGGTAAATTTTAAGTTATCTATATTTTACCATAATAATAATAAACTCAAAATTTAATACTAATTAAAAACTACTTTTGAACAGAGTAAATAATCAATTAATGCTTATTGATATAAAATACCAAGCAGAGCATCTGCCCTGCTGCTAGTGTAATAAATTGCTCAAAAATTATAAAACTATGAAAACCCATGTTAGGCCTAATTTTTTCAAAGTATGAAATGAAAATAAAATACACCCCCCAAAAAAGTACCTAGAAGAAATTATTTGCAATGCTCAGAGCCATTAAAGATTTAATATATTCCTTAATATTCAAAGAAGTCCTACAAAGTAATAAAGAGAAAGGCAAACAAACTCGTAGAAAAAATATGCAAAGAATGTGAAAAAGCAACTCAGAAAATATAAATGGTCAGTAAATATTTTTAAATAAGCTCATCTTCATCAGTAGCCAGGAAAATGTAACCAAAATAACGTGATGATTTTTTGATATTGGTTTGACAACATTTTTTAAATTAACTATTGTATATGGGGATAAGTGGGAGTAAAAATTAATATAATTTTGTGCAAATATATTGCCTAGAATCCACTAAAATATCAAAACATACAAATCCTTTGACATCCTCAATTCTACCTGTAAAAATGCATCCTAGAAAATACTTGCACATTTGTGAAAGTATTTCTTGCAAGAAAGTTCACTGCAGTATTGTCTGTAGTTGGAGAAATATGAAAATAATCCCAATCTCCATCAAGAGAAATGTAATTAAACAAATTTTTGGTAAAATCATTCTGTGAGATAGTAAGCATCTGTTAAAAAGAATTAGGTAGATCTATACGTGCTAAAATGGAAAAACATTCAAAATGTGTTGTTAAGATGCGTAAAAATACATAAAGTACAATGTCATTTATGTTTAAATATAAACTACCTATGTGCATACATGCATTGTGTGTGTGTATCTCACAAATATAAATATAAATATCTTGGAAAATACATATTAAATTAACCATGGATGTCTCTGCAGAATGAAGGCATGTATGTGAGTTTAGGAGAATGAGGCACTTGTAGACCCAGTTAGTCAGAAGTTGCAAGTGAGAGAAACATAACTAAAAATCACACAGGGCAAGAAGGAAATGTTACAAATCTGGAGCTCCTGGCTTTAGACAAGGCTGCATCCAGGAACTCAAAGGATGCATCACACCTGCCTTACTCTGTTGGGCCGTCACTCTTTGCTTTGTTCTTCAAATAAACCCTTTCCCCAGGGTAGCTGAAGTGGCCCCTTGGAAGCCCAGACTCCCATCCATCCAACTAAGCAACCCCAGAGAAAGAAGCTCTCTTCCCCTCAGCTCCCAAAGAAAAGTCTGAGGCGGAACTGACAGCTCCATCTTGAGACATATGTTGAATTAGTCAGGGTTTGCATTTAGAGGCAAATGACAGAAAATCCAATTAATATTAGTTATTAATATTAACATATTAATATAATATTAATATAACACATGAGTTATAATTAATATAATTATAAATAAATAATTTATACATGTATAAATGATATCATTAATCAATATTAATTATAATATAATTAATATAATATTAATATAACACATAAGAGTTTGGAGGTTTTTCTCCCACATCACGATAAGTCCCCAGAGTAGGCAGCTGCTGGCCTCCGTTCACACCCATGCAGTTCTCTCCACCTTCCCTGCGGTCCCAAGGTGGCAACTGTTGCTCAAGCTAACGCATCTCTGGGGACAGGCTGAGAAGAAAGAATGAGCATCTGCATCAGGAAAGCAAAGGTTTCCCCCAAACCCTCTGCTGACTTCTTGTTTCCTTTTTAGTGGCTAAATGGTGTCATGTGCCCATAGCCACTGCAAAGGTACCTGGGAAATTTTAGCATCCAAACTCAATAGCAAAGGAGAACAACGGAAGCAGGTGCTGAAAGGTTGTCGAGTGAATCAACCTAGATAATACCCTACAAATCCCCATTCCTGACTGATCAATCCCTACAGCCAGCCAGGTTCAGGTCTCAATTTTCACCCTTGTCTGAGGGGTGAGCAGTGTTCCGTGACCAACCCCAAGGACCACGTGGAATGGAAGAAGTACCATCTCTAAAAACCCTGACCTTGCCAAAGAAAGGGTATAGAAAAGCATTCCAGATAGAAAGCATTAGAGTTACCACAGTTGATCAATAAAAGACACACACACACACAAATGCACACACACACAAAGGCACACATACACAAAAAAAGAAGTGCATGCGCACACGCACGCACACACACACACACACACACAGATACCAGGCTAGAAAAATTTTAAAAAAAATTTTAAACCCATATTAGTAACTGTTTATCTTGTGGAGTAGGGGTTCAGAGAACAGGATAACTTTCATTTCTTTTCTTATGTAGCTCTCTAAATCAGCTGAGGAATTGAAGATGATGTTTCCTTTTTTTGGCTTTTTTTTTCAGTATCTTTCAACTAACAAAGAAATTTTTTAATCATCAATGATAATATAACAAACCACATTTTACTAAGGGAGGAAGTGAGACTAACCCGTTTGTTTTCATTATGATCCCAGAAAAATGATTCTGGAAATGATCATCATGAGGCAATATTTATTAGGAAGGGCATCGAAGGAAAAAAACTGGGTAACGATAGAATCATGAATAATGAAAACTAATCTCTCCCATTTAATTTTCCCTACATTTGTCTAGATGAAATTACACCTACTAAATATTGACTCTGCTCCTAAGGACCTGAAGGCATGTGACACACTTTATTTGACATAGATCACTACATTTAACCTTTGGGTAAAGATGGAGCCAGAAAATCTCATTCAGTGACACAGAAGAAAGTGATGCATAGAGGTGACGTGATGAATCTGGGCTCAATTGTCACACAGTAATTGCCTTATGGATCCCTCCGCCACCTGTGAGGAGGCCTGGGTGACTGGGTTTGTAGTGGCTGCCTTACAGCCAGTTTGTCCCCCTACCCAAAGAGAAGGGGTTCTTCACCAGGGCATTGTGAACTTGGGTTGGAAATAATTACTTTTCCCCACAAATCTCTAACTTGGGCTTCCTTCTATTATAATATAGAGCACAGTAATTAGAAACATCTAGGAATTTGTCACCAACAGAAATCCTAGATATTTTCCTAGCACATCACCTTGTTCCTAACTTCTTGCCATATCACTTGTAAGTATCACTACTTCAAAATTACAGCAGTCTCCACAGCTACTACATGTGATTACTAGATTTCAATAAAAATTGTTACATATATATGTAATCCTATTATCTCATTTTATGCATTCAAAAACATTCTTCTGAATGCCAAAACAAAACAAAATCACACACACACATGCGCACGCGCGCGCACACACACACACACAGAATAGATTAAGAATCTCTGCAGAGAGTATCTCAAGCACTGGGGCATATGTAAGAGCCTCCAAACACCTTCCTAAGACTTACCCATGATAAGAAAAAACATCTTTGTTCCAAGTCTGCCCTGAGATATGACGACAAAACATCAGACCCACTGTTTGGGGTACATGTTTGCCTCATGTTACAACATAACCATAGGACTAATAATCAAGTCTCAAATTCCATTGGGTGCTTTTCTCCTCCCAGGGGTCTCTCAAGAGACCCCTCTAATTTCACTGCCTTCGGAGGAGCATCACACACTGCCTGGGTCACCCACACACGAAGCAATTGCTATTTCTCCCACATAATCACCGACACTGCACCGACACAGTAGTTCACAGTCCACACTCTAAGGCGCAATCAATAAAACTAGAAGCCATGTAAAAGGTTAAAACCTATCAATATTTCCTCTTTAACTGTTGAAACACTCCCTAGCTAGGGAGAAAATTATGAGTATTTCTTCCACTGCATCAATTAGCTGTCACTTTTGGGGTTTTCCTATGGGCACTGAAGCCAAGCGGAAGTAGTTTTCAATCCCAGCTCTTCTACTATCTACTGTGAGTGACCTCTGACTAACATTCTACCTGAGCTTTGGACTTTTTCATTTACTCATTCATTCATTCATTCATTCATTCATGCACTCAATTAACAAATGCCTTTTGCATGTGCTATAAGCTCTCTCTATCACAGTTCTGAACAAGTAATGCAGAAACGGAAGGAACTTGGGGAGACTCAATATGTCAGGACAAAAACCCACAAATGGTTCAGAAACAATGGGCCCATTTTGTTATGTCTCAGAACTCAGTATCAGACAGATGGAGTTTCCCAGCAGGAAGGACGGGGGTTAAGAATACTGCAGATGTGCCTCAGAACCAGGTTAGGACAGTTTCCTGAAACAGACCCAGTCAGCAAAGGAACATGGGCTGGGCACAATGGAATGAACATCAGTGCTGAAACAAAGTTCCACCAAGGAAGTGTAAGGGAAGATTGAGGGATGCTACTCAGCACACGGCTACTCCAACACACAGAGAACAGAAGCTGTAAATCCAAGGTCAAGAAAGATTCCAGAATGACATGATAACATTTCTCCAGGGCAAAGCAGAGCTTATGTCACCTATTCTGGAAGCAGAGCTTATGTTACCTATCCTGGCTCTGGGGAGAAGGCTTGGCAAAAACAAGACAACTTAACAGGCACCAAAGCTGACAGCCAGAGCAGGTCACTGCACACACAGGATGGAGGAGAAGAGAGTACTGGAGCCCAGTAGTCACTGAAGCATGAAACCCAGGCTGACAACAAAAGAGAACCAGGGAGCAGGGCAGGGTCCTCCAAGGGTACTCACGTCTCAGGTTTAGGTAAATGACTATTGCTAAGCAGAGAGTGAGGGACCTGTCACAGTGTATGTCCTGTCTCAGTGAGCACTGGCTCTGAACCTGGGTCAGGATGGGGTGGATATATAAGCGGCTTCAGTGGCACCAGCTTTGAGGCACCAGAAAAGGTGAAGCAAAAGAAGTGAATGATGGGAGGGGGATGACACAACCAATGGTTCAACATTAAAATGTGGCCAAGAAGAGATGCAGACAGGCTCCCCTGTCTTGGAAATACCCTAGCATCTAAGAGTGGATCAGGTTTTGCCAAGAAAATACATTACCCTAATTACAAAGTGAAATCTGTCAGAGAAGCTCAATGCTAGTGACTAATAGAGGTTGCCTAAGAATACACCATGAAAAATATTAACATATCAGAGATTAATCCATTTCAAAAAGCAGTTCCTCCTACTCCAAATTACTACTAAAAATCATGGGAAATACAATAATTCCTTATATCTATACTTAAGTCTGTGGGGTGAAACATCTGTAAATCTGAATCACGAGTTTGCACTTAAGACACCTAGTCTGCAGCCCTCCCCAAGGACAACCAAAGACCTTGTCATGACAAACCAACCTTATTTATTATGTCAAACAATTTATTAACATTTTTATTGTAATCTTTTTCATAACGGGGCCAAGTAGGAGATGTCTTTTAAAGTTGGGTGGTCTTTATTTTCAAAGAAGGAAATTTTTTTTTGGGGGGGTACACCAGGTTCAATCATCTGTTTTTATACACATATCCCCGTATTCCCTCCCTATCAAAGAAGGCAATATTTTAATTTACAAAAAAGATGCTTTACTTTGTCACAGGGAAACACCAACCTTAAAATGGTATGTCACTGCATTACAAAAGGAGTGGAAAGTCAGAGAAACAAACATATTTGTATAAGGTTTCTGATATTAGGGTAATTTTTTCAAATTTTTCTTTAATGTTGTCATATCATCTTTCCAAAAATAAATATATTCAAATGCCCTTCTTTCCTTGACTTATTCTGAATTAGAAAATTGAACTGACTTCCCTGGTTGAGAATCTGCCTGCCAATACAGGGGACACGGGTTCAAGCCCTGGTCCGAAAAGATCCCACATGCCACAGAGCAACTAAGCCTGTGTGCCACAACTACTGAACCTGCACTCTAGACCCCATGAGCCACAACTACTGAGCCTGCATGTCACAACTACTGAAGCCTATGCCCGAGAGCCCATGCTCCACAAGAGAAGCCATCGCAATAAGCCCATGCACCACAACGAAGAGTAGCCCTTGCTCGCCACAACTAGAGAAAGCCTGCATGTAGCAACGAAGACCCAATGCGGCCAATAAAAATAAGTTAATTAAATAATTAATTAAAAAATAAATAAACTAAACATAGAATTACTATATGACCCAGCAATCTCACTACTGGGCATATACCCAGAGAACACCATAATTCAAAAAGACACAGGCACTCCAATGTTCATTGCAGCACTATTCACAACAGCCAGGACATGGAAGCAACCTAAATGTCCATCAACAGATGAATGGATAAAGAAGATGTGGTACATATATACAGTGAATATTACTCAGCCACAAAAAGGAATGAAATTGGGACATTTGTAGAGACATGGATGGACCTAGAGACTGTCTTATGGAGTGAAGTAAGTCAGAAAGAGAAAAACAAATACCGTGTATTAACGCATATATGCAAAATATAGAAAAATAGTAGAAATCAACTGGTTTGCAAGGCAGAAATAGAGACACAGATGTAGAGAACAAACATGGACACCAAGGGGGGAAAGTTGCGGGGGGAAGGGGTTGGGGTGGGATGAATTGGGAGATTGGGATTGCCATATATACACTACTAATAAGAAAAAAAACATCAAATTGTACATTTTAAATATACACAGTTTATTGTATGTCAATTATATCTCAATAAAAGTTCTTTAAAAAAAAGAATACAAAAAAGAAAAAATAATAAATTCAATATATTAAAAAAAGGAAGGAAATAAAATTATTTGTAGAAAGAAAAAAAAGAAAATTGAACTGGTCTAACCTTTGAGTAACTATCCTCTGTGTTGGTAATATCATAACTTAAACCCAAGTGTTATTTGGCCACCTCTGCTGCTGGTTCAGCCTTTCCTTTACAACCTGGCTGTCACTAAGAAGTTGCTCTGACTTTGGTGTTGTCTGAGGACGCCTCCAAAGCACTTTAAAATAAAAATGCTCTACAAGTTTTGAAAGTAAAAGTTTCTGAAGGCTTTATAACATCCCCTCCTCCCTTTCCGGGACAACTGTACTAAAAGTCACATGGTTATGAGGGGCCCCTCTAGGACTGCAGAAGGAGTCTTCACTCGACTATCACACCTGAGAGTCCACGGCAATAACTCTTTATTTTCCTTTAAAAAAAATTTCACCTTATGTTCAGGGAAATACAAACTTCTGCAGTCCCCAGAGCTCCCCCTTCTAACATCAAGTTTGCATTGCAGGCCAAAGGTATAAGGCTGAATTCAACGATCTCACATAAAAATTTCTGTTTGTTCTCTTAAAAATGAAAATCTTTCCAATGGAGAACGATTGAACAGGAGCTGACTGCCCAATCAGTATCTGTACTTGGAATTAGCAGATAATAAATGACTACAGTTAAAGTTGCTTTCCAATTTTTTATCTACAGTCAAAGATATTAGGTGATCATATTTGTTGTGGGTTGAATTGTGTCCCCCCAAAAGATATGTTCCAGCTCTGTATCAAAAAAGCAAACAACCCAATCAAAAAATGAGCAGACCTAAATAGGCATTTCTCCAAAGAAGACATACGGATGGCCAAGAGGCACATGAAAAGCTGCTCAACATCACTCATTATTAGAGAAATGCAAATCAAAACTACAATGAGGTATCACCTCACACCAGTTAGAATGGGCATCATCAGAAAATCTACAAACAGTAAATGCTGGAGAGGGTGTGGAGAAAAGGGAACACTCTTGCACTGTTGGTGGGAATGTAAACTGATACAGTCACTATGGAGAACAGGATGGAGGTTCCTTGCAAACCTAAAAATAGAGTTACCATATGACCCAGCAATCCCACTACTGGGCATATACCCAGAGAACACCATAATGCAAAAAGACACGTGCACCCCAATGTTCATTGCAGCACTATTTACAATAGCCAGGTCATGGAAGCAACCGAAATGTCCATCAATAGATGAATGGATAAAAAAGATGTGGTACATATATACAATGGAATATTACTCAGCTGTAAAAAGCAATGAAACTGGGACATTTTTAGAGACATGGATAGACCTAGAGACTGTCATACAGAGTGAAGTGAGTCAGAAAGAGAAAAACAAATATCGTATATTAACACATATATGCGGAATATAGAAAAATAGTAGAAATCAACTGGTTTGCAAGGCAGAAATAGAGACACAGATGTAGAGAACAAACATATGAACACCAAGTGGGGAAAGCAGGGAGGATTGGAGGGTAATGAATCGGGAGATTGGGATTGCCGTATATACATTACTAATAAGAAAAAAATATCAAATTGTGCACTCTAAATATATGCAGCTTATTGTCTGTTAACTGTATCTCAATAAAAGTTCTTAAAAAAAAAAAAAAAAAGATATGTTGAAGTCCTAACCCCAAGTACCTGTGAATGTGACTGTTTGGAAACAGTCTTTACAGATGTAATCAAATTAAGATGAGGTCATTAGGGTGGGTCCTAACCCAATATGACTAGTGTCCTCATAAAAGGAAAATGCCATGTGACGACACAGACACACAGGGGAACACCATGTGACAACAGAGGCAGAGATCTGCAGCGGCAAACAAAGGAACATCAAGCATTATTGGCAAATCACCAGAAGCTAGGAAGAGGCAAGGAAGGATTCCCCTACTGATTTCAGAAGGAGCATGGCCCAGCTGATTTCGGACTTCCAGTCTCCAGAGCTGTGAGACAATAAATTTCTGTTATTTTGAGCCACCAGTCTGTGGTATTTTGTCGTGGCAGCCCTTTGGAAACTAATACAATGTCTCTGCTTCTTCCTGCTAATTTTCACACCAATGTGAGATTCTTGGTGGACTTTTCCTTGAAAGTAGCTTGTTCATTTGACTAGCGTAGTAAGAATAATAAAGAACCAGCCCCATACAATGCATGCAACTGAGTTCATTATTTCAATATGTGTACCAAAAGGACCCGCTTGCCAGGGTTGCTAGGTAAAATACAGGATGCCTCATTAAATCTGAATTTCAGATAAACAGTGAATAATTTTTTAGTGAAGGATGTCCTATGCATTATGTGGGACACACTTACTATAAAATTATTCATTGTTTATCTGAAACTCAAATTTAAGTGGGTGTCCTATATTTTTATTTGTTAAACCTGGCAGCTTCATAGATTAGTTAATATTCCACCTCATAGATGCAAGGCGTGCTTCTGGAATATTCCATTATTTGCTGTTTGTTTCTACTCCTTGAGTCAACAAGACAAACGGCCATATATTGAATACTATATAGCCTGTTCTTCCTCTTGAGTTTCAAGTCGCTCCAGTTTAATTTGTAGACACTGTTAACAATTACAGATGGCTGATGATTGCTGTGGCGAGTTTGCTTTGGGTAAGCACCATGACATCCATACAGCTTTTATAAAATGCTACACAATCAATAAAAAGAAATTAGAACCATCAATTCTACGTGTGAAGATATAATCAGCTTTCAGGGGCATTTTAAATTCTTTATTTCAATGTTGTCACCAACATAAGAATATAGGAAAGAACACAAAAGGCATTTTTTTGTTTTACACCCACACTAAATTAATTATTTCTTATAAAAATGTAATATATCCTTTTATGGATAATGCTCTTATTAGGAGACTTTGTAATCGGCTACTTCAGTCTTATTTCTTATTCTCCCTGGACCTCTGCTTCTTCATCTGTAAAATTAAGGAGGCAGAAGATGCAATTCCAGAGGCTTTGTCAGGATTGTGGACTTAGCCGCAGGCTGAATCAGCCATTCTGTCTACTCCCTTTTGCCTCCCCGCCACAGAGGACCCCACCTCCCATCAAAGTTCCTCTTCCCTAGGGTTGGGACAGGCCTTCCCATGCATAATGGAAACCACAAAAGAAACAATTATTAAATTTGACTGAATACATCAAAAGACTCTATGAACAAAAGTAAAAGGCAAATGACAAACTGGAAAAGATACTTGCATTATATAACAGAGAAAAATTTCAACATGCCAAGAAAAATTTGGGCAAAGAACATAATAGGCAATTTACACACATACACACACCTACATACTATATGTATATGTGTGTGTCTACATTCATATATATACGCACAGACAGAGATAATAAGTGTGAAAATACATTAATCCATTGGTAATTAAAGAAATATGAGTTAAAAAAGAAAGCATCATTTTGCCTATCAAATTGTCAAAATTCTTTTAAGAAAACAACCTAATATTAGAAAAATGCACTCTCATCCACTGGCAACTGCATACGGTAATACAATCATTTTAGAAATCAATTTAGTAATTCATGTCAAAGGCATTAAAATCTACCATCGTTTTAATTCAGCAATCATACTGCTGAGAATTGTGTTCCAAAATTTACCTTAAGATCTCATTCACTATATCACTAATGAGAGCAATAATTTGGAAACAACCTAAATTTATATTTGTGTCAATAAATTATGATACAACCATACAGTGGAGTAGTACATAGATATCTAAAAGTACACGGTAGAGATTTCCCTGGTGGTGCAGTGGATAAAACTCTGAGCTCCGAATGCAGGGGACCTGGGTTCTATCCCTAGTCAGGGAACTAGATCCCACATGCATGCCACAACTTAGAGCTGGCAAGCTGCAACTAAGGAGCCAGCAAGCTGCAGCTAAGGAGCCCACGTGCTACAACTAAGACCTGGTGCAACCAAATTAATTAATAAATTAATTATTTTTAAAAGTACATGGTAGGGAGAGGGAGGGAGATAGGGAGAAATTAAGAGCATGGGATTAACAGATACAAACTACTGTACATAAAATAGGTAAGCAACAAGGATTTACTGTATAGCACAGAGGATTATATTCTATATCTTGTAATAACCTATAATAGAATATAATCTGAAAAAAAAACTGAACCACTGCTGTACACCTGAAACTAACACAATACTGTAAATCAACTATATTTTAATTTTTTAAAAATAAATTTAAAAAAAGAACATGGTAGAAGAGTACTTAATGACATATGTTCATAATATATTAAAGCTATTTTAAAGCAATTGACCAATGGTATGATCTCACTGTGTCAAAGAAAATACACACACATAAACATGTAACCCTAGATAAAAGAGGATATACAAAAATTAATAATAAACAGTAACAGTAATTACTTCTGGCAGTGGGATTAAGAGCCTTTTTCCCTTCTCCCTCCTACTTTCAAAGTTTTCTACAATGATTATGTACTACTTTTCATGTTAAACAGAAAAAAATAAACACTTTACATTTTAATTCATTTATCCTATCTTAAAACCTGCCCTTTCCTGGGCTGCCATAGGTTAATCTGATAAACCTGGCCTATTAATCTGCTTGTCTGTAAAACAATGCTTTAACCCAGAGAACTAGCTTAGAACATTTGGTTGCAAGAAGCAGAAAATCTATATAGTTTGGACTAGATTAAGCCGAAAGAGGAATTATAAAAAGTAGGGTCACATAAGAATATGGCAGATCCTGTATTAAACAACGTGGGGTCACAGGGAATGACAATATCCAAAATACAAAACAATTCCAGAAAAGAGAAGGCTTGCCAGGAAAAAAATTTAATATACATCCACCATACCAGTTAAAGCACAGATGTCTTTAGCAGGCCACTGAATAATTTCTCTGGTGAACTTCCAGTTTGTCTTAGACTGAGTTCCCAAATAGAGTTTGGGGTTGAGAGTTGTGTGCAGGGGGTTACTGGAGAGTGTCCTCAGGAGTACTTCACCTATAAGGTGACAAAGGCGGGACTAGGCAGAGGGAGGAGCTAACAGCAAGGCAGTTGCCACTAAGATCTCAGCCAGTCCTACAGAGAGCTGGAGTTGCAATGCCCTTCAGAGTTGCTCCAGATGGAGGCAAGGGGGTAGGCTTTTGTACATCCACACCAGCCAAGAACAGGCACACCCTTGAGCAAGGCTGATCCCTGCAGCAGAGGTTCAATCACAGTGAAGGACACAGCTGTGAGCCTTTGGCAGCCCATATGCCCAGCGGTCAGGGTCTGGGTGTGCCAGCCCTGAGAAAGGGATCAGGGTGGACACTGCAGTACATCTATGTGATAGAGCAGAGTTAAGCCCATCCTCACCTCCTTTCCAAAAGCATAGTAATCATAAATGTTTAATATTTCAAAGGTATAGATACGCTCAAAATACATAAGCATATCTGTGACCCAGAAAAAAGAAAACCTAGTGACAAGCAAGGCTTGAAGACACAGACCTACTGGGCTCTGAGACCAGAAATGGGCAATGCTGCCTACAGCATCAAGGCTACGGAGGATAAAGTCTAACCCAGGAGATGGTGGCTTCTAATGCTGCCCTCTCCGTTCATAAAATTAATAGAAGACTTAGTCCCCCAATGTATTCAGGTCAACCAAAGGCTCACACTCAACAGGAGTGGATGTTTAGGTCACCCACCGGGTTAAAAAAAAAAATCACAACCACTGAGGTGCTGGCTGAGAGCAAAGGGAACATGGCATAGGTAGGGGAAAAAAGAATTTATATATAAATACCAAATCTAATCTTATAATCAGATACATAAATGAGGATTTAGTCGCTATACATATATTTTTCCTTACTTTTTTATTGATACATTTTTCCATCCACCTTTTCCTTATTTTATACAAGGTATGTTGGATGTAATGAACTGTATAATGTAGTTTGAGGTTATAGGATATCATGTTGGGATTCTGAAAGAACTAAAAGAGGTTTGAACATCACTCAGAACCAAAGATGAAGGTGCATCCTAACCAAGGATGATGATTAATGCATTCTGTAAGCTCAGTCCAATGGCGGTGGGGGACAAAACATCCCCCTAAAGAAGGTGGACTGAAAGGATGCTAGGTCTCTCTTTTCTGGGGAGACAGTGTGTTTCCACTGGACTGAGAGACAGCTATGTCACCTTAGGCAGGAGTATGTTATTGCTGTTGTTTGAAATTTAAAATATGGGTAGAAGTGAGTAAATAAAAACCAGCCGTATAAATTCCATTAAGTGGATAAATCACAATCTACTGTACCATTCCCCCACCCTCTTAAGTTGGAATTTATTTCCAGTTGTTGCCATTACAAATTACATAATGATAACACTTTCCAAGTTTTGTAATTTTTTAACAGAGTCACAGAATCAGAATCCAAAGACTTGTGTCTAATCTTCCCAGATTCCACAGTTCTGTGAAAGAGTTCCTCTCTTCCTTCTGGCAGAGTGGCCAAAAGGATCAGGAACCCCTTCATGCCCCAGTCTTTTTCTTTTTTTCAGATCTTTATTGGAGTATAATTGCTTTACAATGTTGTGGGAGTTTCTGCTGTACAACAAAGTGACTCAGCTATGTTTATACATATATCCCCATATCCCCGCCCTCTTGACATGCCTCAGTCTTAGTGCCTGGTCACCGACTTCCCTTACTCTCCAGGCCAAAATCTTCATACTCAGTAGAGGAGAGAGAAAGGAGGGAGCTCCTTCCCAGGGGGGCTTGTACTCTTATTTACTCATTCAACAAATTTTTAAGAGAAACTACTGAATATTGAGCTCTGACAGTGTTTCACTGACCACAGAATAAAATATTCGCACTCTTCTAGAGAGTATATAGGATTTCATGGCACACCTTTTGTGTGTTAACATTAGTCCTCATCCCATCTTTCTTTCCTACCCTTTTTTATGTTGTTATGTTGCATCATTTTTTACCTATTTCAAATTTCTTTAATCACAATTTACTGTGGGTGCCTTAAATTCTTCCTAGTCCAACTCGAGGATGGAAGATGCCTTAGAGGACTGGGGTGGGGAGGGTGGGGGGGACTCGAGGTGGGGGGAAGTCAAGGAAGGGAGGGAATACGGGGATATGTGTATAAAAACAGATGATTGAACTTGGTGTACCCCCAAAAAAATAATAAATAAATAAATTTTTAAAAAAAAGAAATCAAAAAAAAAAAGAAAAAGAAAAAGAAGAGAAAAGGTGAATTAAGAATATATCTGTACACTATGACTGCAGTTAACAGAATGCCCATGTAGAATGATCTGAAAAATAAAGACACACATAATCCTTTCAAGTAATAAGTCTGAAGACATATAGTTCAAGAATTGGTCCAGCAGCTCAGTGACCATCCAGGTCCCAGGCTCTTTCCATCCTTCTGCTCTGATAGTCTCAACACATTGGATTTTCACCCTCTGGTTGGTTGTCTCATGGTATTAAGATGGCTACAATAACTCCAGATATCATGTCCTCACACCATAGTGCATAACACCAGAAGAGGAAAAAAAGTGACCTCACACAAATCTCTCTCACAGGGAGAAATCTTTCCCAACTGCATCCCAGCAGACTTCTCTTATATCTCATTGACCAGAACTGGGTCATACCTATACCATTAGCTGCAAACACATTAAGAAAATGAGAATCTGGCATTTTTAGCTTCATTCAAGAGAGGTGGTAGGCTTTTCTAGATGTGAAGAGGTGGTAGAAAATATGTATTGAATAGACAACCAAGTGATAGCCATAGGTACAGGATGTGCGATGGGGCTGGTGATGAGTAGAGGAGTGGATACATGTTTATATATCTACATAAAGATAAAGCCTTTTTTTTTTACTTTGAGACCCTAAGTTTTGCCTTTGAGGCACACGTATCACAACATATGGCTCATAAGACTCCCCCACATTCTGTCTCCCTTGCCTTGCTCACTCCCCTGTCTCCTCACACACAAGAAGCCTCCAACAAACCTCCTGAAATACTTCCTAACATTTTCATTTCAACATTGTCAGTGATGCAATACCTAATCATTTTTTGTTTGGAATGGCTGACAGTACCCAGGCATATTTACAACATTTCCTCCCTAGGTAATATATTCTTCTGCTTAATAACAACCAAACTTGTCTGGAAGTCTAATGAGTCACTATGAATAAGTTACTATACATAATTCAATAATTCAGGAAAAAACTCCAATAAGAACCTCATATTCAAATAGAATTATAAGATACCTATTTATTCATATATAATACTCTACCATCTACTAAACACTCTCATACTCATTATTTTGTTAATCCTTACTGTGACCCTGTAAGATTAATATCATTATTAGCATTTTACAGATGAAGAAACAATTGCTCATTAGAATTAAGTGACCTTGGCCAGTCACAGACAATAAGTGACAGACTAGGATTTTAAGTCACTTAAAGGAGTCAAGGGAGGGAGGGAATACGGGGATATGTGTATAAAAACAGATGATTGAATTTGGTGTACCCCCCCAAAAAAATAATAAATAAATAAATAAAATTTAAAAAAAAACTTAAAAAAAAAAAAAAGAAGACATTATACCAATTACTTTTAGGATGTACAAAGCAGGAAAGAATCCAATGATTTCTCATATTTTACTATATAACTATATTTTTTAAGAATTATAAGACTGTAGGCATGTCACTTAAACTCACTGTGTCCTTAGTATTTTGGTCTATAAAGTTAGGGCCTTAAATACATTAAAGGTTCCCAGGCACCACTGTAACAAGCAAAAAAGATGATCTAGTAAATCTCTGAGCCATATCTGAACAATTACCACTGCCACAATCCCTTTTCTTCCAAGCTTTATCCCCAACATGGTTTTACTAATTCATACATTCATTCAGAAAACATTTATGAAGCAACTGCCATGGGCCAGAAATTTTCAGGAGAAAAGATAAAGCACAGAAACAGAGTTCTTCCCTAATGCCTGGGTTTTCACTGTCAATAACTTTATACGCATGCCCAGATGATCAAAATTTTATGGAAAGATCAAAAGTGGTCAACTTCTGAGGTTTCTTTGTGTTCTGAAAGGCTGCGACTCTATGACTTCAGACGTGAGAAATCAAATTAGGAGAGTGATCATAAGGGAAAAAAAGATCTCTAGGGAGAGAAATAATCAGTGAAAGGAAAAGACCAGACATAACAGCTCAGTCTTTTCCCATTAACATTTCCTCAAATAACACATAGCATTTGGGTGGGGTCCAGATAGAACCAGCACTTCCAGAGACCCAAACATGGCCCCCCCATGTAAGCCACATCTCCCCATGGGCCCACTGCGCATTGCTCACAAGATTAATTCCAGAGCTTGATGGTCAGATCACAGTTTGTATCACAAGACCCACCTGGGACCCTGGGCATAGCCCTTCCCAGTGCTTTTGAAATCCCAGATTTCCTAGTGGCAAAGATGGGTGGTGATGGATGTTTATGACTGCAGAGGGCCACTGTGAAGATTAATGACTTATGTTTTGCAAAGTGTTTTTAAATCCCCAGATGAGAAGTATTCATACAGCTGGCTGCTGCATGATTAGCATTTGCTCGCTTTAAATCGGTTACTGCTGACATATTTCAAGACCCCCCAAAAGACCTAGATTAAAGACAATGCCCAGGAGTCCACTGATGGCTTTTAGATTGCGCTTCCCCAGAGGCTGATGAGCTGACAGAGATAGAACGCTCCTATTCAGCACCACCTTTACAGAGACACATTGCTTCTTTACTTTCAGATGTGGGATCAAGAGCATAAAAGTCACATTTGAACCAACATCTGATGTCTCCCTTGAGGCCATGCTGCAGACTGCCACCACACTGTTTTGTTTTTGGAACACTTCCAGACTAATAGCAAAATGATTTCTTATGGGACTTTCAGAGGTGGGGGGAGACTGAGTGCAGATTTATCTTGCTATTTGGAAAAATAATTAGTAAATAAGTCTGAGTGATAATCACAGAAAATCCAAACTGGTTTAATATTGTGTGGCTTCTAATGATGTGCAAATTGATTAGAAACTATATTTACAATCTGATTATCCTTAGACAAACTAGAGCAAAGGCCAATTTTGGAACTGTCTATTTCATTTCAAGACTGATTTGGCGAGGCGGGGGGAGGGTCAGCAATTTGAGCAACTTAGGCTTTAAAAGATAAAAATAAATTGTACTGATCTGATAAAGAGAAAATAAAATCCCTGTATTGGTTTTTCCCTGTGAAGCATATTCCCTGGCCTTTCAAGTTTTTTTGAAGAATATTAAAAGCATCAAAATGAGCAATTTGTGATTACGTGACCCATACACGACTGTAAAAGGTCTCCTTAATACCACTAGAACAGATCTGGAAGCCAACCTTGAAGTAGTTACAAGCGCAGTGAAAATTTGCATTTGAAAAGTTGTAATGGCTTGTGGAGTCAGTTTTCACAAAAATAGAATAAACCTTTGTCCTATAGATAAATTAGATTTTAGATGAATACTAGTAATAATGCATGAAATATAACACGAATATTATCAAACATTATTGACTGTATGTACCAAATGTGGAGGGACATTGGGAAAAATGGGGACTTCATCATGATTTATTTTGAATTTTGAATTTTCTTATTTGGTCACAGGTGAGAAAATCAAAGGTTAAAAAAGGTAAGTCATTTGCCCAAGTTCATGTAAGTTAGTACACTACAGAAAAAGTATAGTTCACACACAGCTACTCTGACATCTAAGTCCATGTACCAGACTGCCTCACAAACACAGTTAACCTGAATAACAGAGCTACAAACACATCTTTATGTATCCTGTGTATTTAATATTTGGCTCTGCATTATGTGCACAATCTTCAGAAATAAAAACAGAAATCATATAAAATGGTAATCATACTTTACATGGCATATATTGAGAGCTTTCATCTGAGAAACTGTTTTTTTGTCACTTTCCAGGTATGATAGTCTGCATGACACAACAGAGAAGATCAAGAAGAATGTAACTAAACCAATTGTGGGCAAAGGATGTTGAGTCATCATGACTGGCTTAGATCAGTGATTCTCAAAGTATGGACCTTGGACCATCAGCAAAAGCATCACCTCAAAACTCGTTAGGAACGCCCCACCCCAGACCTACTGAATCAGACACTTGGGGTAGAGCTCAGCGATCAGTGGTCTAACAAGCCCCCCAGGTGAAGGCAATCATGCTAAAGTTGGAGAACACTGGCTTAGGCTTTGACAAATTCTGAAGCTAGAGCATGATTATATCCCTGAGGATGGAGGATGGAAAGTGAACACCTAAACAAATTTGGGGCTCTGACAGCAAGAAAGATGCCTGCCAAAGCCTCTGTGTAAAATGCTTCAGGGAATCAGAGGAGGGTTAGAGGCCTCAAGGGAAGTGACGTGTGACTCCGTGGGATGAGGATGGGAGAGTTTCATAGGGCCAAAACAGACATTTTAAAAAGTGGAAACAAAATGGAGAGAAGGAAGTCGCTATAGTTCCCTTAGCCCAGAGCCACTTAACTGATTGGGATTCTTTTGTCGTAAAAATTCATTTCCCTAAATGTCAATCTAATACATATGAAAACCCCCAACTCCTTCTTTTTCAATTATAAACATGCCTAAAGGGGAATTGTAATTTTAAAGGACCTCAATGTGAACAAAGCAACCAATTCCCTTGAGGTTATTTTTCATATTTAGATTAACTTAGTGAGACCTTATATTACCCACATCATAGTTCCTCTGTACACAAATTATTATCACGACTTTTTTCAAATGGCCAGCATAAAACTTACCAACAATACCTTGGATCATATTTTTAACTACTGCTTTGGGGCTTTCTAACATGGACAAGAAATGTGGCAAATAAATAAGTTAAAGACAAGTAACAGACTATTTCTAACATGTAGAATAGGAAAGTTAATCTCCATAACATATAAAGAACTCCTACCAATAAAACAGAAAAGCAACTCAACAGAAAAGTGAGCAAAGAAAGCAAACAGGTCATTCATTCATTCACTCAGTAACTATTCTTTTTTTTTAAGTTTCAGTATCGTTTGCATCCTGGCTCCACCCTTTCTAGTTGTGTGACCTTGAGCAGTTTATTTAAGCTTTCTCTGACTCAGTTTTCCCACCAGCCATAGGCAGATGATAATAGTATCTACTTCATACGGTCTTTGAAAGTATTAAAATATATGTAAAGTACAAGAAAGCTCAGAAAATTGCTAGATATTGCTATTATTATGTTACATATTATACAACAAGCACTCTATCAGGCACTAGCAATTCTCAAAAAAAAAAAGTAAATGGCAAAAACTTTTAATAATAAAAGATGCTTCCTACCAAAGATATGCACAGGTTTCTGGGGAATTGGCCTTCTCATACTTTGTCAATGTAAATTACAGGCAACGGTTGTGAAGCAGGTGGATAGTACCAACTTCAAATGCACATACCCTTTGAAGTCAGAATTCCACCACTAGGAATTTACCTGAGGTGGACCCACAGACTGTTGACCCACAAAAGCATGAAAAGGTTCATCACGACATTTTTATAATGGAACAAAAAGTGGAAATATCCTGAATATCCACATGTGGGGGCTGATTTAAAGAAATATGATACATTCAAATAACGAAAAATCCATTGAAAAGAATAAGATAGATGTGTAGGTACTGACAGGAAAGCATCTTCAAGATATATTGTTTTTCAAGACTGTAATACAATTTTTATGAACATCGTCATAAATGATTTTAAGATGAAAATTACATATGCATGAAAATTTTGTGGAAGAATAACTTGGTCACCTTGGGATGAAGAACTAGAGATCAGGGGTGACAGATACTAAAGGAACTTATTATGGCAATCATTTCACAATAGATACATGTATCAAATCATTTTGTTGCATACTTTGGATTAATACAATGTTATATGTGAATTATATCTGAATAAGACTGGGGGAAAAGTAGAGATCAGGGATGGGAGAAAGTTTTAATTTTTCCTTTCTACACTGTTGGAATAGATATTATTGTTTTTCATGAGATTGTGGGGTGTTTTTTTTCCTTCATTTTTCAGTACTTTTTTAAAACCGAACTTAAAAAAAAAAGAGTAACTATTTATTATCTGAGCTTCTGAGGGTTAGAAATGCAAGAATAGCTTATTGAGGTGGTTCTAGCTCAGGGTCTCTCATGAGGTTGCAGTCAAGAGGTAGGCTGGGGCTAAAGGAGCTGATCACTAGGTCACCAACATGTCTCCTGGCCAGAGGCCAAGTTCTGCTCACAGTATGGCCGCTGGCTTCCCCAGAGCAATTGATTCAAGAGAACAAGCAGGAGGAGGCTGCCATCCCTCTTATGGCATGGCCTCTGAAATCACACACTATCACGCTGCTTTATTCTAATTCATTAGATGTAAACCAATCCCCATTCCCCAGGAGGGAGATGGGGCTCCCCTTCTTGAAAAGAGGAGTGTTAGTGAATTTGTAGACATTTCAAAGTCACAACAGAATGGGGATATTTAATAGGCAAATTTAGGAGGAGAGTGAAGAGGAATCAACTCACTGAAGTAGATATATGGAAAGAACACTGGCCTTGAATCAGGAGAACTGGGGTTTATTTCCTGACATACAGCCAGCTCGTAATAAATGTTTTTTAAATGAATGCATAAATAACAACTTTTCTGAGATTGTTCTCAAGTCTTTGGTCACAGGCATAAGAGCAATCACCACATTACAAGGCTCTCCTGAGGGCTGAGTGAAACAACGGGTATCAGAGCTCTTTGTAAAATGAATACTTGCAGCCAATCATGCCTGAAGGGCACCATGGCTTGAGACAAGGGGAGGGGACTCCAGCATTCAGGAGTCCTTGCCCATGCCAGGTACCTTTTCTACCTGTCTGGGTCCTGGGGCAGTACTCTGATTGCAGCTCTCCATCTCAGCTCTCTATCTCAGCCCCAGCCCAGACTCCTTGCCATGTCTTACCTCCAGTCTATGTTAACAACCTGATCCGTTTTATTTTATGAAACACCACCAAGCTCCTCCATACTCCCCATCTCAGTAAATAACAACTCCATTCCTCCTGTTGTCCAGACCGAAAACTGAGAGCCACTCTCAACATCTCTGTCTCTCACTCTTCACATCCAATTCATCAGCAAATCCTTCTAACTATATCCAGAATCCAGCTGCTTCTCACCATTTCTATCACTACTACCCCCCACACGTGTCACCTAATACACCCACAGGATTTCTTTATATGATTGCAAAAACTTTTCCCTACAAGTCATTTGCCTGAATCTAACATCCAACTCTGGATACCATTTCTTGCCCTGCCACCAGCATCATTTTGCAATGTTTTCCACAGGTTGTATAATATGATATTATATAATGACTAGGCAGTGGCACAACATTGCAACCATGTCATGATGGCCAGTCTGTGAGCATCATTTGTTTCCTGCAACACAAGGCCCAGGCCTGACCGAGGTCTACCATGGCATGTGGAAATGTTGCAGAAATCGGTCCGTCGAGAAACCAAGCACCACACTCGGAGGGTTGGAGAACTCAGGCTTATTAAGCCGGCAGCCCCAGATGAGCTAACGCTCCAAAGTTCTGGGCCCCAAGCTCAGGGTGAGCTTTACTTTTATAGAGGTCAGTGTACATGGTTACAGTTAGCACTGGTAAATTGGCTACTTGGTTTACAGCGCACAGAAGTTTCCAAACAGAAACTTACAAGAGCAGGTGCAGAACATTCCATATTTAGCAAAACATCTTATGGTTGCATTTGATTGCTAGGTCATCCTGTTTTTGTTTTTCCTTTTCGGTGCAGCAAGTATATTTTACAAAAGCAAAACCAGCATGGAGTTATTTTTAGCTGAGTGCAAGTTTCTAATTTTCCTCTTCAACATCAAGAACCTCTAAGCTATTTATGACAAGGAAGGGAGACACTGCCAAAAACTGAGAAAAATAAAGCACACACAGCCCTCTATGATACTGTTGTAACATTGAATTAACCAATCCTTGAAATGCCAGGCTTGTCATGTCAGATAATAAGGCCCTTAACTGATTAAACCATCATAAAATGATTTCAGAAACCCAGTAGAGCAATAGCATAGATGATACTCTCAAAAATCTGAGATCAGATAGACATTAGCATTAAATTTAAAGTTCCTGGGCTTCCCAGGTGGCACAGTGGTTAAGAATCCACCTGCCAATGGAGGAGACATGGGTTTGAGCCCTGCTCCGGGAAGATTCCACACACCACGGAGCAACTAAGCCCATGTGCCACAACTATTGAGCCTGAGCTCTAGAGCCTGTGAGCCACAACTATTGAGCCTGCGTGCTGCAACTACTGAAGCCCATGCACCTAGAGCCCATGCTCCACAAGAGAAGCCTGCAATGAGAAGCCCACGCACCACAACGAAGAGTAGCTCCTGCTCTCCGCAACTAGAGAGAGCCCATGTGCAGCAACGAAGACCCAATGCAGGCAATAAATAAATAAATTTATTAAAAAAAAATTTTTTTTTAAGTTCCTGACTACAAAAAAAAAGAAGAAAAATAAAAAGCACACCATTTTTTAAAATTTTTATTGGAGTATAATTTATTTATAATGCTGTGTTAGTTTCTGCTGTACAGCAAAGTGAATCAGTTATACATATACATATATCCACTCTTTTTTAGATTCTTTTTCCATATAGGTCATTACAGAGTCCTGAGAAGAGTTCCCTGTGCTATACAATAGCTAGCTCCTTATTAGTTAACTATTTTATATACAGTAGTGTGTGTATATATATATGTGTGTATGTAAAAGTATATATCTATATTATGTATATAATATGTCCATCCCTATCTCCCAATTTATCCCTCCCCCCCATTTCCCCCCAGTAACCATGTTTGTTTTCTATATCTGTGACTCTATTTCTGTTTTGTAAATAAGTTCATTTGTACCATTTTTTCAATTCCACATATAAGTGATATCATATGATATTTGTCTTCCTCTGTCTGACTTACTTCACTTAGTATGATCATCTCCAGGTCCATCTATGTTGCTGCAAATGGCATTATTTCATTCTTTTTTATGGCTAAATAATATTCCATTGTATATATGTACCACATCTTCTTTATCTACTCCTCTGCTGATGGACCTTTAGGTTGCTTCCATGCCTTGGCTATTGTAAACAATGCTGCAATGAACACTGCAGTGCATGTATCCTTTTGGATTATGGTTTTCTCCAGATATATGCACAGGAGTGGCATTGCTGATCATATGGTAGTTCTATTTTTAGTTTTTTAAGGAACTTCTATACTGTTCTCCATAGTGGTTGTACCAATTTACATTCCCACCAACAGTGTAGGAGGGTTCCCTTTTCTCCACACCCTCTCTAGCATTTACTGTTTGTAGACTTGTTGATGATGGCCATTCTGACTGGTGTGAGGTGACACCTCACTGTAGTTTTGATTTGCATTTCTCTGATAATTAGCAATGTTGAACATCTTTTCAGGTGCTTTTTGGCCATCTGTATGTCTTCTTTGGAAGAATGTCTATTTAGATCTTCTGCCCATTTTTTGATTGGGTTGTTTGGTTTATGGTTTTGGTTTTAGTTTATTTTTATATTTTTGGTGTAGAGCTACATGAGTTGTTTGTATATTTTGGAGATTAATACCTTGTCTGTCACTCGATTTGCAAATATCTTCTCCCATTCTGTGGGTGGTCTTTTCGTTTTGTTTATGGCTTCCTTCGCTGCACAGAAGCTTTTAAGTTTAATTAGCTTCCATTTGTTTGTTTTTGTTTTTATTTCCATTACTCTAGAAGGTAAAGCACACTCTTTAGAAAAGGAAAACCTTTTCCTGATACTAATTCTATGAGAAATTTACCATAAGATAAAGGACACAGAATAACATAATGGAGGCAATATGTCTATGGCAAAGATTGCTAATGCCTCCCAAGTATCCATGTGCTCCTCTCTATTTCCCAGCTCCCATGAAGCCTGCTGCTTTCATGTCACTAATTCTTAACAACAGAATGTGAATTAAAGTGATATGTCACTTCTAATGCAAGAAAGATGTACCTTATCTATACCCTCTCTCTCTCCTGTCCATGCAGCTGGAAATAAAGTACTATGAGACTGCAGAGTTGCACGATAAAAGCAGTTTGGATCCCTGATTCACCACTTGGAGGAGAGCCAAGTAGGGGACCTACCCAATCTACCTAGGATGATGACAGAAAAGAGAAATAAACCTTTGCTATGTTAAGCCACTGAGATTTTTTAGGTTTTTCTGTTCCACTGAGATTTTCGGCTAGTTAGCCTAGCCTGACTACTACATCTCCATCAGTGACTTTACACTCTGCTTCATTAAGATTTTGGAATCAAGAATGTCATTTAAAATAGACAGATGTTTGAGGTTTAATTCTTCTAAGCTGATGACATTCTTCCCTTTACCTAACTACCCTCAGCGCATCTCCCAAACATACACAGAAATACGCACTACTATTTGGTATCTTTTCTTGAGTCCCCTAGATCTCCTATCTCTCTAAAAGATGTTCCTTTCTCAGGGAAGTCTTGTTCACATCCATTCTATTTCATCTTTTCTCTGCAGCATTTAGGAAGCTGAAAACAGAGAAGGAAGATGAGGATAAGTTTAAAACACAAATTTAAGTGATGATAAGAAAAAGAACATTACCAGAAGGTTTTATCTATATTGGGAGAGTCCTCTTTCTCAGCATTAAAAAAAATCATATCGTGGGACTTCCCTGGTGACACAGGGGTTAAGAATCTGCCTGCCACAGCCACTATGGAAAACAGTATGGAGGTTCCTTAAAAAACTAAAAATAGAACTACCATATGACCCAGCAATCCCACTACTGGGCACATATCCTGAGAAAACCATAATCCAAAAAGACACATGTACCACAATGTCCATTGCAGCACTATTTACAACAGCCAGGACATGGAAGCAACCGAAATGTCCATCAACAGGTGAATGGATAAAGAAGATGTGGCACATATATATAATGGAATATTATTCAGCCAAAAAAAAGGAATGAAGTTGAGTTATTTGTAGTGAGGTAGAGGGACCTAGAGTCTGTCATACAGCCAGAAAGAGAAAAACAAATACCATATGCTAATGCATATATATGGAATCTAAAAAAATGGTACTGATGAACCCAGTGGCAGGGCAAGAATAAAGATGCAGATGCAGAGAATGGACTTGAAGACATGGCGGGGGGTGGGGGGGAAGCTGGGATGAAGTGAGAGAGTAGCATTGACATATATACACCACCAAATGTAAAATAGTTAGTGGGAAGCTGCTGCATAACACAGGGAGATCAACTCGATAATTGGTGATCACTTAGAGGGGTGAGATAGGGAGTGTGGGAAAGAGTCGCTGGAGGGAGGGGATATGGGGATATATGTATAAATACAGCTGATTCACTTTGTGTACAGCAGAAGCTGGCACAATAGTGTAAAGCAATTATACTCCAATAAAGAGTTTAAAAAAAAAAAGAATTTGCCTGCCAATGCAGGGAACATGGGTTCTATCCCTGTCTGGGAAGATCCCACATGCCATGGAGCAACTAAGCCCATGCACCACAACTACTGAGCCTGCACTCTAGAGTTCACGAGCCACAACTACTGAGCCAGCATGCCACAACTACTGAAGCCCACGTGCCTAGAGCTCATGCTCCACAACAAAAGAAGCCACCACAAGGAGTAGCCCCTGCTCACCACAACTAGAGAAAGCCCACGTGCAGCAACCAAGACCCAATGCAGCCAAAAATTTATTTATTTATTTATTTACTTATTTATTTTAAAAAATCATATCATATGAAACATACCACTTCAAATGCTCTAAGAATTCAATAATCGATTGCCATGAAAAAAGTATGCCAAACCAAAAATACTTGAGATCGCCAAACACTTTCTTGACTAAAAAGTCCTAGGCATGTACACTACTTCAAATTTTGAAAGAATAAAACACTGAGGGGAAAAAGGGTAGATGTGCACTGAAACGATATTGGATTTCATCATTTCAGATGCCAATCAGTACCTTTTTCCTACCTCTGTCTTCCTGGATATAATGTATGTACTGAGCTAAACTTAACTGAGCTGTTCCAGCCCTTGACCTGGAGATGCTTAATACTGAGTCATCCTCCTGGTAGACTGCCTACGGAAGAAGTCACAGGGATCTCTGATTCTAACCTGAGCACGTTTTACTGCCATTCATACTCAGGATGCTGTCTCCCAAAATGACCATTAATTTCCTGTGTGGACATTGAATCTCCTTCCCCCTTAAGGTCCCATTATTAAGTTTCTGCTTATGGGTTTATAGAAATTATTCTTTGGTCCCTATTGCAACTTATTGCTGCTAAAATTATTCTTACTAGTCTTGTACCCCACCCTACCCCCCCAAAAAAAAACCCACTTCCTAAGGTTGGGACTACAACCAAGGATGGTTAATAATCCTGAGTATTTATCAGGCCATATGCTAAGTGGTTTTCCTACAGAATCCTTAAATCCCCACAACTTCACTTGAAGGTAGGTACTATTATTAGCCCCACTCTGCAAATTAGGAAACTGAAGAGGTTCAGTTACTTGCCCAGAGCTTCCAGGCTAGAAAGTGGCAAAGTCACTGCTGTCTGACACTATTTAAGAAATTCAATGTACCACAGTATAATGGTTTTCAATAAATTAAGGAACTGTCCACAGACTAGCCAGTGAGAGTGAGATTACTGGGCTGACAGACCACATGATGTTCCTTTACTAGGAGTCTAGGGACTCCCAGGCCTACGTGGATGGAACCTGCTCAAGAGAGACCTGGATGTGTGCATGTGTTTGTGATGGTGGCAGGTGGGGGAAGGGAATCAGCCAGTCAGGAAGGTATTATCCAAGTCTGTCCATAAATGGACAGCTCAGAAACAAATGCTGAGCTAAAACAGCAGCTCAGGTTAATTTTTCCATCAGTAAATCAAAAAACACAAATGTAAACTTTATAGTTTTTGGTGTTAGCCAAAAGTCTAGGCAAGCTAATCCAAACACTGAGGGCCCATACATAATTAGGGAACCCTATTTACATGACGTCTGCACTGCCAGGTCTGGGTTGAGGGAAAAGGGTCACTGGGCTCCTTAAAAAAATTTCACCAGTTGCTGACCATCTTCTCAGTGCTGGACAGATTCAGCCTCTTCTCCCTCTCCACACTCTCCCTCCGGAATCAGAATTAAATCAATCCAATCTTTGGAAGGTTCTTTATCGTTTTAAATCTACACTGTTGTATATTCAAAGTAAGGGGGAAAGACAAGATTCCAGTTCTTCGTATAGGTTTTAAAAAAGATGAAACTGAACTGAAATACTCTATTTGGTCCAAGATAAATATACTCACACTTACACTCATTTATTTAAGCCATATGTACAGCTACAAGCAAGATTTAAAAATCAGGTTTCAACCATGCATTGAATAAGAGCGCCCTCATCAGGCCATAACTAATGTATTGAGTTAAATTAATAGTGCTAAATTGCCACTCAGCTTCCAAAATGGGAAAGCTGTTCAAGAATAAGCGAAAATTGCAGAAGCATACGCCAGCCATCCTATAATTGCCCCCCAAAGTCATCTTATGCAAATTATCATTTAACAAAGGCAATTTCTGGGCAATGTTTAGTGTGTAGGTGGGGAAAAGAACACTGAAGTCAAAATGTTCAAGCTCTACCATTATCACCTTGAGAAAGTCAATGAACCTCTCTTCGACTCCATTAACTCATCTTTAAGATGGGTATAATACTTACTAAGTCTGTGTCACTAGGCTCAAATAAGGTACATCTCAAAGTACTTTGTAAAATATAAAACAATTATAAATGTCAAGTATTATCAGTATTATCTCTATTGAAATTATATAGTGGACTTCCTAGGTGGCGCAGTGGTTAAGAATCTGCCTGCCAATGCAGGGGACATGGGTTCGATCCCTGTTCCAGGAAGATCCTACACGCCTCGGAGCAACTAAGCCCATGCGCCACAACTACTGAGCCTGCACTTTAGAGCCCGTGAGCCACAACTATTGAGCCCATGTGCTGCAACTACTGAAGCCCACACGCCTAGAGCCCATGCTCCATAACAAGAGAAGCCACGGCAATGAGGAGCCCGAGCACCACAACGAAGAGTAGCCCCTGCTCACCACAGCTAGAGAAATCCCGTGTGCAGCAATGAAGACCCAATGTAGTCAATAAATAAATAAATAAATTTATTTTAAAAAAAAAGAAATTATATAGCATGAAGAATCACTTCATTTTGGCAAGATCAAGATGGTAATACTTGACTAAAAAGACATTTGTTATTTCTGTGTGATAGTTATCCACTTCTTAAAAAAGTGAATGCAATCTTTAATTACTGGAAAAAAAAAAAAAAAGCTCCAGCTTTGCCCAGGATCTTTACTACGCATAAAGATATGCACTTCAGACTCACATCTTAGATGATCTACTTTTTAGCCCCTTTTCAAGGCTTTGAATCATCTAAAATAGAGGTCAAAATCAACAAAGATTCATTAAGTACCAGAGGTAGGGCACTGTGCTAGGAATTCAGAGTCCAATGAAAGGCACCAAATTTGTATTTCAATTTCAGATGCTAGGAGGCACCTCAAAAGGTCATCTAACAAACCCAGTAAGTTTCTCTTACAGCTCCTGTGTCAGAGAAAGATCTCAGGATAAAAACCTGTTAAATACAGTTACCTTTAAAAGTGTAGTTCTAGGTAGGACCATGACATCTGTATTGTTTTGAAAGTTTTAAATCATAAATACATGTTGCTTTGTCATGGAAGGAATCAAACAAAAATGACTTGTAGAAGTTAGTAAACTTTTTTTAAAGACTGAAGCCAGAAAACATAGTCCTTCATTTCAAAGGACATTCTAGAGGTAATGGTGCCCAGCCTTCAGCAGGACGCCAGACCCCTTTGTTTGCACCTCATCTATAAGAGTTTTGAAAACTATTTATCTTGCATAGACAGTTTCAAGTGAAACATCTAAATTCTTTCATCATAAATACAAGTATCAATACTTTCAAAAGATACAGTTTTGGCATGCTGTGGATACTGTATACAATTGAATCTAAATACCACAGCAATTTTTAAATTTTATTTATTTTTATTTTTGGCTGCATCAGATATTAGTTGTGGCACACGGGATCTTTGCGGTGTGTGGAATCTTCCGTTGTGGCACACAGGCTCTTCGCTGTGCTGGGTGGGCTTCTTTCTAGCTGTGGCCTGCGGGTTTTCTCTCTTTAGTTGAGGCACACAGGCTTAGTTGCCCTGCAGCATGTGGCATCCTAGTTCCCCGACCGGGGATGGAACCCAAGTCCCCTGCATTTGCAGGATGGAGTCTTTACCACTAAACCACCAGGGAAGTTCCTACCATAGCAATTTGACACCCATTAGCACACATTAATAAACAAGCTCCTCTTTGAAAGTTAAGTGCCACATCATTCATCTTTCTCCTTTAACTCTGATTGAACAAAGTTTCACTACAAGAAACAGAAGCCACTCAAGGCATTTTAAGCAGAAAGGAATTTAATACAGTGAATTAGGTTCATACAAAACCACCGTAACAAGCTCTTAAGTAGGTTTCCAAAAGTCCAGTCTAGGCAAACCTACAGAGACAGAAAGTAAATGCGTAGTTTCCTAGGACTTGGGGTGGGAGGGGAGGGGGCAGGAATAGGGAGTGACTCCTAATAGGGTACATAATTTTACTGGAATACAGCCCTGTCCACTCCCATACTGTGTATGCTTGCTCTTCCACTACAAGGGAGAGCTGAATATTTGTGACAGAGACCATATGACTAAAATACTTACTACCTAACCCTTTAAGAAAAAGCTTGCCAACCGCCGCTTTTATTCAAAGATGCAATGTTGAACAGTCAGAAATAAACATGTAACTTTTTATCTTCTCTTCCTTGAAATGAAGCTTATAAATAAGCACCCAGGGCACAGAACGAGACACTGGTGAAAGCAACTCCTCACCGGGCTGTTTATCACTGAAAAGAATTGTAAAACTACAGAGTGGTCCACCTTGAAGACTGAAATTTCCTAGCACACATTTTACAAAGTTTAATTATTCTAAGTCTAAGATAAACAAGTTTTGTTTTTAATGGTAATATTTATAGTAAACCAGAAATTGCAGCCTTTGCTATTTAAGTTTATGATGGAAAAAGTTCAGATGTCACCTTAAAAATGTATGTGGAGTACACGGCAGTTTTTGTTTGTTTGTTATTTGTTTTCAAAATTCCTAGCGAGGGCATAGTACAAGCAAAAATGTTTAAAGATCACTGACCTAAAGTTGAAAGTCATCTTTGATTTTAACAAGAGCCCTAGATGGATGTATAACATCTCCCTCCCCAATTAGAATTATCAGAATTACCTTAAAAGTTAGCTATCTTGAGACTTCCCTGGCAGTCCAGTGGTTAAGACTCTGTGCTTCCAATGCAGGGGGTAAGGGTTCGATCCTTGGTTGGGGAACTTAAATCCTGCGTGCCGCATGGTGCAGCTTAAAAAAAAAAAGTTAGCTATCTCTTTTTTAATTATTAAGACACACAGTGTCTCTGTTCATTCAGTACATCACACTATAGAGGCTTCCAGAAGAACAGATCTATGTATAAGTTAGTCTGAGAATGGATACATAAGTGAAGTGAAACATTTATAGAGCATCCATTATTTGCCAGATTCTCTACATAAATCATCTTATTAATTCCTCATCATTACACTTTGAAGTATGTATTATTATGGTAATAGCATTTTTCAGCTCAACAGCAAAACTAATACCAAGTGAGTTTACGTAATATACTTTAGACCCATATAGCTAGCATGCAGGACTAGGATACAAATCCAAGACTGTTTGACATCAAAGCGTATGTACTTTCTACTCCCTGCACCACTTGGTTCAGCTTTCTTACACCTCAGGTCTGTATTTGCATGTGCCTGAGTCTATGACACGCAAATATTCTGGACCCTACAGTGATAATACTAGTTCCTAACAGTCCCTGGCACTTAGTTCCCCTAAAATCATCAGCTGACAGTAGTCAAACTATGTAATAACCAGAAGGGCATCAGCACCAGCTACTCCAAACCGATGGCAGCATAAAGATGGGTACAGGGCTACCCGAGTTTACCAAATGAATCTCAACCCTGAGTGCACCTAAAACCAAACCATTTTCAGAAAGGCTGAAAAGGATAAAACTACCCAACCATCTCATTTTTCACATAAAAAAGCTAAAGTCGAAGAGATTAATGCCCTGCCAAATGGCGCACCATCAGTTACTGGCTGGGCCAGAATAGAACACCAGTCTCCAGAATCTCCTGTATGTTAGTGATTGATTGATAAGTAAATGAATGACTGACATGACTCTCTTTCTTTTAGAATCTAAAAGAACTCAAGATGGCCCATGCATACAGTCTCTAGCGCTGGAGTATGGGCATTACAGGATGGTTTCAAACAAGCAACGAAAGGTTCAGGATAAATCTGTGAATATCTGTTAAATGATTCCTGTCATGATACCTGCCCTACTTCTCTTCCCTTCGTACCTCATCATCCGCTGCTCGCATTTTACCAGTGGAGAATGGTGCAACTCACAGTTCATGCAAAAAACCTAAGGATTTTGTTAAATTGCAGTCTAATTCAGTAGATCTGGGGTGAGGGCCAAGATTCTGCATTTTTAACAAGCTCCCAAGCAATGCCAGCGTTGCTGATCAGGAAACCACACTTTAAGGAAGAAGGATTTAGACCACATTGTATGAGGAGTGTTACTCTACACAAGGATTTTTCTAAACTAGAAAATAATAATAATAATAAAGATTAGATAATGTTTAGGATTACCCAAATTAAGACAATCTCTAAAATCTATATTTCTGAGCACCGAACTCTAACCAGTAAGCAAGTAGCTTCATCTGATGTGTTGGAAATGGAATTATCACACCTCCTTAGCAAAACAAAACAAAACAAAACAAAACAAACAAAACAAAAAACAAAACTATTATATGAACATATCTACCCTGGATTAGATTATCTTTTATACTTTAATAAAAGTAATGATGCTGCCTAGCGGAATACTCAATAAAAATGTGTGCTCCACATTTCTTACGGCTGGGAATTCATGAGATTCTATTTCCCTTTCACTTGGCTCATCGCTCTTCGAGCTGCTTTCTAAAAACAACTCTACCACCAAGTGGACAATACAAAAATCAGTTTATACAATACACTATTTGGGCTTTTTCCAAATCCATCCTCCAACTTCACAGGTTAGCGAAGGGTTATTAATTCTGGGCTAATTAATAGAACCCCAGTAGAACTCAAGATAGATAGACAATCTCAAAAGATAAGCCTTATTAAAGAATCGTTTTCCAGTACCATTTAACTGATGGCATCTGAACACAACGGACACGACTGATCAGGGAATGTGTAACAACAGGTAAATATTTTCCTCCATGGACACCAATGATTACAATACACAGTTAAAGCAGTTTCCTAACATGTGAACTCACACTAAATAGTAATTCACAACCACAGATCTCGAACAATGAAAGCAACATGGTTTTCACTGCTTTTATCTTGTATTTTTAAAATTCTGCACCAACTTCAAAAGCAGGGAAACGGAAACAAGCAACATCACAGAGAAGTATAATACAGTGAAGAGCACCAGGGTACTCCCACTGCGGGGGGTGCATTGTGCCCCACCCCTTCACTCTGTCTCAGATATGTATTGATAATTTATTCTGGCCAACAAGATATTAGTAGATGTAACACAAGCAGAGGCTTGGAAAGAGCTTGATTAATAGAGTTTATTTGTTCTCACTCCTCTGCTATCACCATGAGAACATACCTTCTGTATTTATTTATTTGTTTGTTTATAGAATTTGTATTTAGGATTTTTTGCCTATAAGTTTCCCTCTAAGGACTGTTCTAGCTGCATCCTATATTTTGGCATGTTGTATTTTCACTTTCATTCATGCCAAAGTATGAGTGAATATCTGTGGTGATTACTTCTTTGATCCATTGGTTATTTTAGGAGTGTGTTATTTAATTTTCACATAATTTGAGTTTTGCAAAATTCCTTCTGAAATTGGTTTCTAATTTTATTGAATCGTGTTTAGAGAATATATTTTGTCATTACTTAAATCATTTTAAATTTTTTGAGGCTTATTTTATGGCCCAACATATGGTCTATCCTGTAGAATGTTCCACACACACATGAGAAGAACGTGTATTCTGCTGTTTTAGGGTGGAGTGTTCTACAGTGCTCTATTAGTCTAGTTGGTGTAGAGTGTTATACAATTCTTCAATTTCCTTGTTAATCAAGGAAATTTCCTTGTTAATGTGCCTATTTGTTCTACCTATTATTGAAAGTGGGACACTGAAGTTCCAGCTATTCTTTTTTTTTTGGGTGGGGGGGGCACACCTCGTGGCTTGCAGGATCTTAGTTCCCTGAACAGGGATAGAACCCGTGCCCCCTGCAATGGAGGCTCGGAGTCCTAACCACTGGACCACCATGGAGTTCCCCTGATCTCTACCTTTTAGCTGGAGAGCATAATCCATCTATACTTAATTTGATTACTGACAAGGTAAGACTTACGTCTGCCATTTTGCTATTTGTTTTCTATATATTTGATTTTTTTTGTTTCTCGATTCCCCCAATACTGCCTTCTTTTGTGTTAGATATTTTCTGGTGTCCCATTTTAGTTCCCTTGTCAATTCTTTTATTACATATTTTTTAGTCATTTCCTTACTGGTTGCCCTGGTGATGACAATTAACATCTTAACTTACAATAATCTGGTTCTGATTAACACTTACCTTAATTTCAATAGTATGTAAAAAACCTGCTCTAAACAGCTCCATTCCCCACCACTCCTCTATGCTGTTATTATCATAAATTATGTCTGTATAGATTGTGTACTCATCAGCACATATTTACAGTTATCTTTATGCAGTTGTCTTGGATTAGATATGAGAGGGAAAAGGAGTAACAAACAAAAGGTACATTTTTTATTATCTTTCATATTTACCTATGTTTACCTACTTTACCAGTGTACTTTATGTCTTCATGTGGATTTGGGTTACTGTATAGGGTCCTTACTGTTTAGTTTTTCATATAGGGCAGATCTGCTAGTAATGAACTCTCAGTTCCTGTTTATCTGGCATCTTAATTCCTCCTTGTCAAATATAGAATTCTTGGTTGACAGTTTTTTTTCTTTCAGCACTTTAAATATGTCATCTAACTGTCTTCTAGTTTCCACAGCTTTTGATGAGAAATTAGCTGTTAATGTAATTGAGGACCCTTATATATGATGTGCCCCTTCTCTCTTCCTATTTTCAAGATTCCATCTTTGCCTTTGGCTTTCAATGGTTTGATTATGTTGTGTCTAGGTGAGAATCTCTATGAGTTTACCCTATGTGGAGTTTTTGAACATTCTGGGTATGTTTGATGGAATGTTTTCCATCAGATTTATGAAATTTTCAGCCATTATCTCTTCAGGTATATTTTTCTGCCCTTTTCTCACCCTCCTTTCCTCTAGAACTTCTATTATGCTTATGTTGGTACATTTGTTCATGTTCCATTGGTTTATGAGGCTTTGTTCATTTTTCTTCATTCTTTTTCCCAGACTGGATGCTATCAATATATTCATCTTCATGTTCCCTGATTCTTTTTTCTGCCTGTTCAGATCTGGTGTTGAGCTCCACTAGTGATTTCTTTCATTTCAGTTTTTGTATTTTTAAGCTCCAGAGTTTCCACTTCTTTTCTTTTCATAATTTCTCTCTTTATTAATGTTCTCTATTTGGTGAGATGTTGTTATCACACATAAATTTTTTAGATATGGTTTGCTTTAGCTGTTTGGAATATTTAAAATAGTTGATTTAAAGCCTTTGTCTTATAAGCTCAACATCTGGGGTTCCTTAGGTACAATTTCTACTGATAGCATTTTTCCTTGCACACAGCATATTTTCTTTTTTCTGTTTTTAAAATTATGCCTCATAAGTTTTAAATCTGTTTTTAAATTATGTGTCATAATTTTTTGTTAAAAACTAAACATTTTAAAAAAATATAATGTGACAACTCTGGCAATCAGATTTGCTCACCCTACCTACAGTGTCTGTTGTTGTTACCACTTGTTATAGCTGTTGCTATTTGTTTAGTGACTTTCCTGAACTAATTCTGTAAAGTCTACATTCTTTGTCATGTTAGTGTCTCTACCTGGTTAGCTTATTAGTGAGCTAATGATCAGAGAGAAATTTCCTTAAACACCTGGAACCAATCAACCTTCCAGATTCTGCTATGAGTGGCTCTGTGTGGGCACTGGAGCATGCCTTTAAAATTCAGTTTATAACTCCACCTTAGCTCTCACTTCCTGCTTGCATAGGACTTCAAGGCCAATCAGGAATAAGAGCTTACAGGCTTCTCAGGTCTTTTCTAAGCATGCTCACAGCTCTGCCATGTACATGGCATTCTAAATTACCAAGAATATTTCAGAGCTTTTCAAAGCCCCTGTGGACAGTGCATTCACCAGCCATTCCTTTTAAGCTTTCTGTTAGTCTACTATTTGTCCCAACTGCTATTCATCTAAGGCATCTGCAAAGTTAAAATCCTTGCCTTTAATTATTTTTGACAATGTGAGGAGAAGATTTTTAGCATTGAGTGAGCTCTGAGTCAGCCTTGAAAGTGAAGTATTCCAGGGAACCACCAGACAAGTCAGATAATAACAATTCTACAAGAATGAGGCTTTGAATACACTCCAAATACATTTTACCCTCTCTGGTGGCTATCAAGCTGCCCCAGAAATGTAGGCTGTTATTTTTTAAGGCTATGACATAACTGGAAAGTGGGGGAAGGGTGGCCTATGGCAAGTTAAAATGCCACAGAGTTCACTGTTCGTACCAAGATTCAGCCATTTTTCTTGAATAAACAATTCCTGGGTTACTACAAGCCTTTGCTTAATTTCTAGAGTCTAAAAAAGTTGATTCTGAACATCTTTGACAGTTTTTTAATTGCTCTTAAGGAGGGGAAAATCTTTGGAGGTCCTTTTTTCTGCCATTTTTGCTGACATTCTCCCATAACCTTTTTTAAGCCAAAAATAATCCAAACCGTGGCTAAATACAAAAGCATTAGTAGCCAGACACCAGCATTATGGAAATGAAGAGTTAGGAGTTGTGAAGTAATGAAGACATAACAAAGAGCCTATGTCTTCTGTGAAATTGCCCCATAAGGCCCATTCAGAATAATTTCCAACACCTCATCATTCCCCTTTAATTAAACCTGCTCTTCCTTAAACACCAGCACCAAGATAAATGAGAGTAAGCTAATTCAATCGTATTGATTCCCTGTTTTGTTTAATCACTAGAGGTAGTTTTGTTTAATTACTAGAGATTGTTTTCTACTATTTCTATTCCAAATACACCTTGACTCAGTTAACAATATTTCTGCAGAGAAATGTGCTCTACATTCCAATCACTTTATAAACTTTTTAAACCCAACAGATTTGTTAACAAAGAATTAGCTGTCTGCAATTAATGGCTGAAACCCATATTGTAACAAATAAGTGGTGTAGGCTGGGGGGTAACTGGAGACCGCTGAAGGAAGTAATGATTAAGCCGAATGTTGAAAAATGGAATAGGAATTAGAAGAATGTGGGGAAAGATTATATGTCCAAGAGCTTCCAGCTCAGAATCAGCATGATACGATCTCGGATCAGTAAGCAGACTATAGTGGTAAATAATGTAGGAAGAAGAAGAAGCTTAAATTTAGGGAGGTATTGGGGTTTAAGGAGACAGTAGAAAACCTTAAACAACGGGCAGAGAATTTTGGACTCCACTTGTAGGACAAGGTAGGACAACCACTTTCTCTCTTCCGATGCGCTCGGCTCCCAGTGCCAGCAATGGCACACAATTCAACAGATCCTCAAATAAGGGGATAGAGTAGTGAGAATGATATCGGAATATCTGAGGAGAAAGGGTGGTAAGGGACATGAGAGATTTCAAAAAACCCACTTGAAATTCTGCTATGCCTTCCTTCAGCACTCCATTCTTCCCTGCACACCTCCCTCAATAGGAATGGGAAGCCACAAGGGACTTTTGAAGAAAACACTGTCCTTTTTAAAGTGCTTCGTGGAGCTGGGACATAGTGAGAGAGTAGCATTGACATATATACATTACCAAATGTAGAATAGATAGCTAGTGGGAAGCTGCTGCATAACACAGGGAGATCAACTCAATGATTGGTGATGACTTAGAGGGATGGGATAGGGAGGATGGGAGGGAGGCTCAAGAGGGAGGGGATATGGGGATATATGTATAAATACAGCTGATTCACTTTGTTGTACAGCAGAAACTGGCACAACAGTGTAAAGCAATTATACTCCAACAAAGATCTGAAGAAAAAAATATAAAGTGCTTCATGGCTACTTGTTAAAGTAGTTCATGGAGTAACTGTCTAATTTCCTAAACAATAGACAAGTCTATTTCTGCACGTTCCAAAGGTAATTCATAGAATATTCATCCCATAGATGTCATTAGTTTAAAAGGTTCAGTCCACATAAGTTTGGGAAATCTCACCTATCACATCCCTTTCTGTCAAAGATTCACAAACCATATTAATTAGCCTACCAAAGAATCTAAGGACTCCCACAACAGAGAAATCTGTTTGGTTTTTTTAATCCAGAGTTTCCACACACTTATTTGATCACAGATTTTATTCCCACCTAATACCTATAAATATCCTAGCATTCCACAGAAAAAGTTGAGAAATGCTGGCCTATGTTAGCTTGCATGTGGTTGGGGCATGTCACATGTGGTTCTGTACCTGCCACAGATCTTCTTATGCAAGACAGTGAAGCAGAAAGTGTCATTTCCCCTACTCTCTAGAAACCCCACTCCCCACAACCTTTCCTGTCTGCTCTCATTTGCCTCTTCATTTCCACAAAGAGAAGAACCCAACTCCAGCCCTCATTCCTACCCTGTAAGTCCCCCCAAATGGCTTTATTCAGTGGGGATGGTGAAGTGAGGCTTCTGGGTTCCTCAGTGTTTCTCTGGGACCCTCACCAATGTCCATCCCCCGAATCTGAGCTAAATAACCCGGCTGGCTAAAAGAGAAACCAGCCTGGAGAACCTGACAGTACTTGTGGGTCTGCCTGTGTAATTAACTAGAGGAACAGGAAGGGTTGTGAAAAACTGCTGAGCAAGGGACAAAAGAAAAGAGGAGAATAGACCTGTCTGGGCCTGAATGAGTTACAAAAGCAGATGAGAATGAAAACGAGGAATGGCCTTCCTAGCTCGCACTTCCTTCTTCTGTAAATGCCCGATTTGCCTTTTTAATTCTTCCCCAGCACAGCTGTAGCCAGCGTTCTCCTTCAAAGCTGTGCTCTGTGCGCCCTCTGCTGGCCCCGAACAGCGGTTCGGTTTAAAAGGAACTACCCCATAAAAGTTATATTTGGATGGCCTACAGAGCTCTTTGCCATCTACACATCCACTGTAAAGCCTGGTTACACTTTCTAGCAAAGATGAGAGTTCAACTTCTTTTGCATCAGCAACAAAAAAAAAGTTGGGGGCGGGGGAATGATAAAAAATGGAACAGTAAAATAAATTATTATACTTCATACTAAGAAATATAGCCCACCTGACGTGTGTCCACCACTGTGTGAGGCGCTGAAGATTAAAAATATGTCATACTTGGCCTCTACGCTAAGGAAACTTACAAGTTAGAGGAGACCAACATACAACACACTTCTCAAAAGGGAGAATTTTAGAAAATTTCTATAACATGTGCCTTGAATGATGATTCCGATATGTTCACTGAATCTATAACGAAGCAATTCAATATACCAGGCTGTGCTTTCTTAAATGTGCATCTTATTGGCTAGATCTGGTTACATGACACTTATGGACTCATAATGATCATAACAGCCATGCATTATGGAACCCCTGCTGGGGGCCAGTCACAAAATGCTTTATGTATATTAGCTCATTTTATGAATCAGGTTCAGAGATGAGCCTAAGGAAGAAACTGAGGTCCAGAGATGCCAAGATTACACAACCAGAAAGTGGCAAAGTCAGTATTCAAGTCCAGGTCTGCTTGACTCCAGAGTCCCTTCAATCTCCCCCCACTACCCCGATCATTATCCAGTTTCCACAACTATCACTGCTCCTTGAGGTTCCCCTCCAACTGGTCACTGAGTATAATGGAGAAGCCTTATATGATGGTCAACAACAGTATCCTACGTCATGTTCACATTGAGCAAAGCATTTTGTGAGGGCCCTGGCCTTAAGGAGTTTACAATATAATGGAGCAGGGGCTAACACGCAAAATAAATGAAATGCAGCCAATAGATTTTCCACATGCCAGAAATAGCTAGTTTGAAAATATAATGGAAATCAAATTCCACTAACAAGAGCACCCAAAGTACCCCAGAATAAGCATTTAAAACTTGTCAAGCCTTTATGAAGAGCTTTTATAGGAAGATATAATATAGAGTAAACAGAAAGTCAATGGTGGGGGGAGCGGTGTTGGGGTGGGATGGATTGGGAGATTGGGATTGCCATATATACATTACTAATAAGAAAAAAAAATCAAATTGTACACTTTAAATATATGTAGTTTATTGTATGTCAATTATATCTCAATAAAAGTTCTTTAAAAAAATTTTTTTAAAAAGTCAACCGATGTTCCTGGTTGAGAAGACTCAATATTGCAAATATATTAATTAACTCCAATGTGTTAAATTTCAAAAATATATTTGCTTTACTGAATCACTGTGATATCAGCACAGAAACAGACGTATACATCAACTCTAAAATCCAATTAATAATGTATATGGGGGAGTTTAGTCTATGGCAAAAGTGGCATTTCAAACTAGGGGGAAAGTAGTCAATAAGTGGTATGAAACAACTGGCTGTACATTTGGGAAAACACAAATTCCCACCTTGCAAGAGACATAAAAACAAATTCCAGGTGGATTAAGGATTTAAACAGTAAAACAAACAAAAGTAAAGGAAGAAAAATAAGGCAATATTGTTATATGGAGATAGGAAAGGAAGCCTTGCCCAACATGCTACTAAGTAGGTCCAACATCATAATAAAAAAAATACTGACGTGTGATGAGGTAAGAAACAAAAATGCCTGGAAAACAATAGACACCAAAAAGAAAATGGTAAATTTCAGAGGAAAATATTTGAGATATATATGCTAGTCAAAGAAAACAATACATTATTAATTTAAAAAACAAAACAGGGACTTCTCTGGTGGTCCAGTGGTTAAGACTCCGTGCTTCCACTGCAGGGGGCACGGGTTTGATCCCTGGTCAGGAACTAAGACCCCGCATGCCACACCACAGGGCCAAAGAAAAATAAAAAGCGTTCAAAAAAAATGTTATTCATTAATGTTAAATATAAAATGCATAAAAAAGAAAAGACAAATATAATTTAGATTACTGCAATGGCTATTTTTACAACATGGCTTTTTTTTTTTTCCTAAATTTATTTATTTATTTATTGGCTGTATTGAGTCTTCTTTGCTGCATGTGGGCTTTCTCTAGTTGCAGTGAGCAGTGGCTACTCTTCATTGTAGTGCGTGGGCTTCTCACTGCGGCGGCTTCTCTTGTTGTGGAGTACAGGCTCTAGGTGCGTGGGCTTCAGTAGTTGTGGCACATGGGCTCAATAGTTGTGGCTCTCGGGCTCTAGAGCACAGGCTCAGTAACTGTGGCACACATGCTTACTTGCTCTGTGGCACGTGGGATCTTCCCAGACCAGGGCTCGAACCCATGTCCCCTGCATTGGCAGATGGATTCTTAACCACTGTGCCACTAGGGAAGCCCTGCAATGGCTATTTTTATGCGATAGTAGAGACTTTCACTGCTGTATTGTTTGAATTTCTACAGTGATCACATGCTACAAGAAAAAAACTATAAAAATATTTCCATTTTTGAAGAATAACATAAGTAAAAGAATAGTCCTTTACAGGAGAACTTAATGCTTAACAAGAAGCATCCTGAATTAGTGAGTGCTTGAAAGTCTCCAGCTTGTGGAATATTCGGAAACTCACTAGTGATCTAAGAAATTGGATGATTCAAAATCTCAGACTTTCCCTTCTGACATGCTAATCTCTAAAAAGCAATGGCAGTAGATTTGCTGATCCATAAAAGTAGTCATGAGGTCTAAAAGCTTGTTTCAAAGGAACGGACAAAAGCAAAATGTCCCACTTCTTTGAGAGGTCCATTTTCTTTTTCTGCTCCACCCTCAAGATTTTGCCAAACTATCACGGGAAAGACAGAAATACCTGTGCTGTTTTATATTACCTGCTGCGGTTTTTATTCTCAATTATTCCTTTGGCATAAAAATAGGAAGCAAAGAAAATGAAGGAGGAGGTGGAGGAGGGCCAGAGAATGAAGAGCAGGGAAAGACGGAAAAGGAAAAGATTCTCAGCTCTAAATCTTTGAAAAAAGATTGTGGAAACTCACTGAAGAGAGAGTCTATGGAAAGAAAAGGTTTTCAAAAGCAGAAGCCACAGTAATGCCAAAAATTGGGAAGAACGCCTGAGGGGTGGGCAGCTCCCCACCTGGGCTCCCCATCCAGAGTCTCCCCCGGCTGGAGGAGGGCAGAGGGTCCACAGGAAGCAATCCAATCAGCCACAGAGCCCTGGCTGGGAGACAAGGGGTGATGGGGTGTGGGATGAGAAGACTCTGTCAACAGGAGATCCAAAGGCTTGCTTCCCAGGTGAGATAAGGTCCCAGAGCTGTTCCCACATGACAACAGAGTGACAGCATGACAGGAGGGGTGGCAGCATGCTGTGTTGGCCAGAGTCCTGAGACAGCCTCTTGAGCCTCCCAAAGCCTCAGAAGGGCATGAGGGAGCAGCAGAAAGTATCCTTTGCTCCTAACAGGGCCACAAAAGTGGTTAAGAGTGCATGGGTTCCACGCAGAGTAGGTGAACTGATGACCAGAGAAAGATAGAAAACAAACATTAGCAGCAGATGCCACCTTAGAGAGAAGAAGGTCATGAATCAGGAGATCTCCCCTCCACCAAGTTCCTCACACATGTAGATGGAGCCTCACATAGAAAGAAGGGAAGGGGGAAATTCTGAGTTCACTGAGGAAACCTCGCATTGACTAGATTAAGCTCAGATATCGGGTAAAATAAGGCTCACGTGAAAGGTCAAGTTGTGTTATAAATTATGTTTTACATTTGCTGTAGGCCTGAATTTGTGGGCTATGCAAAGTTAACCCACCACACTAGCTTTACAGGATTGTTTTAATATGACAAGGTGAGCCCAAAATGGGACAGTCCATACACCTCCCCAACTATCAGACGCTTGTTGTCGTCGCTACAGCTCATGACTTCATTGCCCAGTGGCTTTCAGCTCCACTATTTACAAAATAGAAGGAGCAACGCAACATGGCCAAGTTTATTAAGCTTATTTTTACTGTAAGCAAGAATATACCAATGCATTACCTCCAAATTAACATATTTCATTTTCCCACATATAAGTAATGTGACCAGTGCTTGTAATTCAGTCATCCCACCTGTAACACGACATTATCTCTAAACTGATAAGACACACTGATTCAAGATTTCCTTTATATAAAAGGATAAATGATTCAGCAAGGCGTTTTTCTCAGGAGCCACAGTCCAGACCAGTTTTGCTGCTTGCTTGTCAAATACAATTTTATTGCACTGGGTTAAAATAAACTCAGTCGACTGCCTGTCTTCACCTTCCACCAGGCACCCCAGAAGGACATTGAGTGTTTTTACTTTAAAGTTATACCATTGGGAGCAAGAAAGTAATTATCATTAATATATTTATCACACGAAAGAATACAACTACATATCGATGGTATGCTAAGTATTTTGCATAATCACTTAATTTAAACTTCACAACTATCCCTATTTTATAGATTAGCAAACCGAGTCTCACAAAGGTTAAGTAACAACAAAGGCACAAAGTAAATGGCAATGCCTAGATTTTGGATCCAAGTGTGTCTGACTTCTTCCCAGGCACCTTGCTAATGAAAACATCTAAGCTTATCTGAAGCTTATAGTTTAAAAAAATTCTTGTCAAGAATCTCAAAGTCTAGGATAACAAGTCATCTACCCATCTACCACACACCTTTCCTCTGCCGCACACTCACATCCATTCCCTAAACCCACCCGCCTTCTTCCAAGCCTTCACAGAGCTGTTCCCTCTGCTTACTGTCCTACCTTTCCTCCCCATTTAAGAGGATTCCAGCCTATCCTCTCCATCGGACAGTGACTGAAAGCTCTGCTCCCTCTCCCAAGGAGAATTAGCTGCCTCCACCCCAGCTCGTGCGATTAGTTTATCTTTCCGTCACAGCGCACACCTATCACTTGAGATTGGCATTGGTGCCTCTGTGACCTCTAATAGCACATGAACCCCTAAAAGTCAGAGTCTGGAGCCTCTCTCTTTGCACACCTGTTAGTCTAAGCACTTAGGGAGCGCAGTGGGAGGTCAACAAGTGCTTCTTGAATTCATGAATAAATTTCACTTTCAATCAAAGTCTATATTTTACATGTCCTAGACTGTGAATGAATCCTATTTGGTAAACACTGTGACGTAACTGGTTCCTAAATGATTTTGAGGATGATCACGAAGAAAGGCTTCACTCACCCAAAGCCAGTTCTGCCAGGGACCTCGCCCCGTCTCATCACAGTTTCAGCCCAGGCAAGAGATGGCCCCGCCTCCCTCCCTGCCAATCAGTCGCTCCTCGCGCTTGCGCAGACGCCGTCCGCTCCCGGAGCCCTGCCCCAGTCACCGCCCCGAGACTGTCGCGGGCGGTTAGATCCGGCCGCAGCGTTTGCTTCACCAGCTCGCCCACTATGACGATCACCTACAGCTGCATTGCAAATGGCCGAGCGGTCCTGGCGGAGCTGGCCCTAACCGGCGGTTCTTATCAGGTACCCCTGGCTCGGCACTTCGGCCTTCGCAGGTTCCACTTTTCGAAGGTGGTGCCCACTGGACCCGCCCCTCAGGAGAGGGCGCTGAGGGGGCTGCCCGGAGCAGGCAGTTGAGGCGTCAGGCCCCGCCCCCGCCAACGGCCGAGCCTGCGACTCAGTGAATCCCTGGCGGGAGCCCCTCACACTCCCGGACTGCAGAGCCGCAAGTGCGCCGCCCAGGGGTTACGGTTGGTGCTGCACGCAACATGGTGATTTGCAGTCACGTTTCGTTCCGGAGACCCTTAAAGATTTTCTCTCCCCCGCGGAGAAATGGCCTGCAGTTCAACACACATTTATTGAACATGTTTTAGTTGCAAAATGCCGGGGTAAAGGTGTAGAGGATGCAACAGTGAAGAGAAGACTGCTCCTAAGTTGTCCCTTGATGAGCACGTTGTCCTTTTATACCCAAGGGCTGCATTCAGGTCTCCTGCTGTGTGAAGAGTATTTCAGTGGCGGTAGATGGAGATTCCTCCTGTAGCGCTCAGGATGGGTGACTGCTTGCCAACCACAGAGGAGGCGCTTGGCTTAAAAGCATTACCAGAGTGAGCCCTAAGTCTGGCACAGGAAAGGGGAATGGGGAATCCATGCAGAGGGAACAGCATGGTGTGTTTCGGGAAACCTCAAGAACCTCAGTGTGGCTAGAACACAGGATCACAGTATATAGTGGCTAAAGTATATAGTGGCAAAAGATGAGGTCAGAAAAGTGCACAGAGTTAATGAAAGGCCTTATATTCAGTTTGTTCTCTTATCCAAGAGAAACCAGGGAGCAGTTAAAGATTTATAAATAGGGGAATAGCAAGATCTGATCCATTTTCTGGACATTTTGATCTGGCTACAATACAGAAGGGGGATTGGAGGGAAGAGAACCAGTTTGGATGGTGATGTTATAGTTTAAGAGATCTAAGGGCCTGAGCTAAAGCAATAACAGTACAGAAGGAGAGGAAGGGGCAGATCCTAAAGAGACTTTGCAAACTAATCCTCAGGAGTTAATGACTGGTTGGATATGTAGGACAGGGGACAGGGCAATGCCTAGGATGATTCTGTTTTCTTTTTTTTAAATCTTTTTTTCTCCAGCTTTATTGAGATATAATTGGCATTTAACATTTTGTGAGTTTAAGGTGTACAATGTGAAGATTTGTCAAATTTTTTTCTTAGGTGGCATTAAACAAGATAGAAACTACAGTGGAGGAGCAGGATTCTGGGGGAAGAAGTCAGAGGAAATGCAAGGGAGGATAGTACAATTTGGGACAGGCTGAATTTTGTTGCCAGTTGGAAATAGCCAATCTATTTGTGTGTTTATTCCTCCATCTTATTCCCAAAAGATTTAAGTCATAAAAATATCCAATAGGTAGCTGTCATAGGGCCAGGGCTGACAGTTAAAGATGGTAGAAGTGGGTAAGATTGCCCAAAAAAAGTAAAGAGAGTGAGAAGAAAAGAGCATCCAAAGGCAGAACCCTGTTAAGAATACAATAGAGAGGTGGGTCGCCAAATGAAAGCAGTGGTATTCTGAAAGCCAAGAGATCCCACATGCCGCGGAGTAACTAAGTCCCTGCACCACAACTACTGAGCCTGCGCTCTAGAGCCCACAAGCAACAACTACTGAGCCCACATGCCACAACTACCAAAGCCCAAGTGCCTAGAGCCCATGCTCTGCAACAAGAGAAGCCACCGCAATGAGAAGCCGGTGCACCACAACAAAGAGCAGCCCCCGCTGGCCACAACTAGAGAAAGCCCATGCACAGGAACAAAGACCCAACACAGCCAATAAAAATAAATAAACATTTATTAAAAAAAAATTTATGTATAGCTTCATAGAAGTCACTGAAAAGATATTTGATTAGTTAGTCAAATGTCTTCCCAGTCATATTAGTAATGGGCTGTAAAAATGATTAATTAGTGCAACTTATATTTGCACACATATATGTACAAAAGTATGTGAATATTAATGTAATTTTAATATTTTCCTTTATATGAATATTTCACGGTAACTTGCCTCTTATCATGCATTATAAATAACCACCCATTAGTTCTCATAGTAAACAGTTGTTCCTTAATAAACTAAACAACGTTGGTAAATTAAGATGAATAATGAAAGACACTACAATCTTCTACAAAGTAAATGCTGACAATTTATTTTTAGGAAGCAGCGGCAACAGTGCTTAAACTAGTGCTTCTTAGAGCTGAACCAAAGACCATAATTCAAATGGGAAAGTAAGTATATTCTAACAAAAGTCTATTTTTTAATCATTACCAGATGATAATTACAATGATAATGACATGGGGCAAAATATTTATTACACAGAGCTTGACTGAACCCTTAGAAAAGAGAACTTCTGTATGTAAAAGTATAAAATCATGAATGTGAATGATGAACATTAAATCAAGTTAGTGGTTATCTCTGCAAAGAGAAGGGAGAAAAAATTGCAGAAGGGTATGCAGGGGACATTAACTGTATCTGTAACATTTTGACTGAATGGTAGGTCTACAAGTGTTCTTATTATCTAATTCTCCATAGCTTTTTAGGTATCCCCCAAATATTTCATTAATAAAAAAGGAAACTTCCACTTGAAAATATCTTTAATAAGATCACTCTGCTTTACATGGAATGTTACATGGTATGGCTTAAACCATGAAATGTCCCAAGTAAACATTTTGCTAGTAAAAGAACAGGTGGGAAATAAGAGAGCTTCTATTATTTTTAGACTCATCATTGTTTTTTTAAGAGGAGGTTTGTTTTAACCTTTATATTGTAAAATACAACAAAATGCAAAAGCCACATCAAGTGAATATAGTTTTATGAAGTTTCTCAAAGGACCCCCCACAACTAACTGCAACTACCACCTAAGCCAAAGATAGAACACTGCCAGCTACCCCCGAAACTCCCCACCATGTATCCTGCCCCATTCGCAGTTTCCTCCCTCTCCCCCAAATCAACCACCATTCCAACTGCTGTAGCAGTTATTTATCCTGTTTATTCATTGCCTCAGCACGTAAATAAGCATCCTCAGGCACAAGAACCCAATCCTACCCATTTTTTAATTTGGTGTCTTTTAGGTCTCTAATCACGTATTTCCCCTCCATCCCTTTCCTTTCCTTACAATTTTTTGTTGAAGAACCTATAGAGTTTCCCACAGTCTGGTTTTGCTGATTTCATATTCAAAATGCAGTTCACCATGGTCCAAGCAGCTGGATCCAGCAGCTTGATCCCTTTGGCAAGACTGTATGTAATATCTGCTTATATCTTCTTTTGGCATACTGGCAGCCATTGATATTCATTGCCTACACCCTAGAGTCATTAATTTATTGGGGGTTGCAAAATGGTAATGTTCTAGTTTTGTTTTCACTTATTAGCCAGAATGATTTCAAAAAGAGCTTCTTTACTCCTCTTCTATTTGCTTACCTATATTGAACATTCTGAATGACCTCTTACCTGAACTCCAGACTTGTATATCCAACTTCTCATTTCACATCTCTATTGGATGTCTGATGGGCATCTCAAACTTATGTCCAAAGCCAGGCCTCCTCCTGCAGCCTTCCACATGTCACCTTTCTGGTTCCTCAGGCCTAAAACCTTTATGATCCTTGACTTTTGTCTCTTTTACTTCCAAACCCAACCCATCAGCAAATCCTGTTTTCTGTACCTTCCCAATATATCCAGAATCTGACCACCTCCACCATCATCTTGCTTGGGTTACCTGATATAAAGTTGTTTGTTTGTTTGTTTGTTTTTGATATATACATATCATATATATCCAGTTCAGCATTTGAACAGATCTTTTGCCTGTAAACCATTTGGATATATCTGTTCAGACATGACTAGATTAAAGCCCAGGCACCAAGCAACTGTTTTGGTTGCCATATTCCTAAATTTTCTGGATTGTTGGGCAGTAAAGATGGAGACACTTTCCAAGAGTCTTCTAGCCTCCTCATATGTAAGTCTGAGAAGGCACAAAAGGTCTCAAAGTTGGAGTGGTCAGGAAAAGCTACACTTTGGATTACTATAGGGGAATTTAATTCCCCCTCCCCAACTCATCTTTTTCTCTAGAATATTTGGTCTTGGGAATTTACAACTTTTAAATTCTAATCTATCATAATAGAAACCCAAGAAGTGCCAAAATTAAATGTCTACCTAAAAACATAAGGATAGTAAAAATCAATGAACATAGTATTTTCTCTTTTGTTTTTATAGCATTTTCTCTTTGATCAGAATCTAGATTCAGTCTTGGAATGTGAGTGACTGCCATCAAAAGCATGTCAAATATATATACATATGATTAGATAGAGTTTTCTCTATTGTAATTTATTTTTATTGATGCTATTTTAAATACATTCACATTTTAGAGAGTTTTTATTTAACATAATTTAACTTTTCAAATGTATGAAAGATTTTCTAATCTGATTATAAAAAATTATCTACGGTTTTTATACTATTAATGAAAATGAAATTCTCTGTATCAGTACTTAATTACTTTAATATTATCATGTAAATGAATGTATTCCTTTCAAAGCTTTGTCTACCATACTGTCTTTATTGATGGAATCACTTACCTGTGTGCCTCAGACAATGTCTTAGATACTGTAACACCATCTGCATTTCTTAAAAATGTAAGTAATTTCTTATACTACTTTGATTTTTTCAGTTACTGAAATTACGAGGTCTGTTTTATAGTTTATTAATAATACTGTCCCTAACCAAAAGCAGATCTGTCTATAAAGCAGAGCCATTAATGACCATCAGAGATTTCTTACTCTCATCCCTCATCTGTCTCCTGCTTCCACAATGCTCCTGACTCTAAAGCAAGATCTGCAAAAAAGATCAATCCAGATCATCTTTGGAATCTCTTCTTATATTTATTTTGTTCTTTAAAAATAAGAAAAATTAAGCTTTACTAATATTTAATATACTTTTTCAATAACATATATATTTAATTTTCAAATAATTATAGATAAGGCCACTTCTGGCAGAAAATATGAATCAATTATAGGAGTTAAACAAAAAAAACTTTTAATCAAGACATACTACCTTTAGGGAACGTTTTACCTGAAAGTTGCCAACAAATGTAAAATATGATAAATAGAGTACTTATGTGTATGTACTTATGTAGATGCATGAGATTTTATGAATTTCTTAAAGGCTAATTAACGGTCTCAATAGATATCATCTATTGCTGTCTATCACCCCACGTTTAACCTCCAACTAGAATAAGACTGTGAAAGGCAGTCTCGGAGACAGACTTAGGGCTAAACCATTATTCTGGTAACTTTATGATTCAAATAGTATGTTTGTTTCTTTTAAAAAGTAAATAATACCCATCTTCAATTTTATTCACAAATACAATTTAAGAAAAATGTTTTAACACAAAATATTAATGGAAAAATCAGTCAGCTATACTATAGTTATTAATAGTTATCCTCCAGTCACATTCATGAATTATGCATATATTTCATTTGTTTAGTGTACCAACTTGTTTTCACACAACTCAAACTGTAACCATATGTAGAATCAAGGACTATAAGGCCTGTATTGTAATTCACTCTACATTTACACCTAGACAATCATTAGCGTCTACATGAGAAGCACTGTTACCCATTTAACTGACTATACACTAATTTTTTTTTTCCCTCTCTGCCATTATGGAAAAAAATCTTAACTTTTCCAACTTTCCAAAACCAGATGACACAAAATTTTGTGTCTAACCGCGTGATTTTTACCACTGCTTCTGGGGTCGTACAATATTAAGTACAAATAATTGTCAGAATTCCTTCTTGAAGCTTTGAAATGTCATACAACAACCCTATAGGGTTTGGAAGATAGTCTCATGACATTTAGTTGGGATTGTTTTGTTATCATTGAATGGATTTTGAGGGTAAGGGCAGGAAGGGAAAATGAAAAGCACTTATTTAGAAAATATCAGTGACTCCTATCTTTCCTTGTCTGACAGAGGTAAACATCTGTGAGTCCCCTCAAGAAATACCAATACCAAAGAATCAAGGTAGCAGCTGCAATCTCATGATATGAGAGATGAGATATGAGCACAGTTTTCTCTAATATTGCATCTTTAAAATAGAAAGGATACCCTGCCACCAAAAAACTAGAACCGTTCTGGTTTAATCTTTTATTGCAAGTTTCTGCCAGACTTTGCTTCAAATAAACACTTGCTATGTAATTCTTCCATTGAAATTATCTATATAGTTTAAATATTTCCATTAATTTCCCCAGGTTAGTGAGACTCTTCTGAGAAATCCTTTGATGTCACAAGAACATTTTTCTCCTTCAAATGCAGTTGCTGCAGATTTTCAACAAGTATTAGGAAAATATATGGTATGTAACCTCCAACTGTATTCCTAAACATTGTCAGTATTACATCCGACAAATGAGTTAGAAATTATGAGTTAAAAGCTAAGATGAATGAGAACTAAGAAATTCTATCTCTATATAATGATAAGGAATGATATCCATGAAATATTGATAAGTGAATAAAGCAAAACAGAAAATATATGTGGTATACTGTTATTTACTTACCATTTCTTAAATGGTTATATGCAACCATTTAAGAAAGAGGAAATAAATACAAATATATGTTTGCTTATAGCAAAAAGGGGGAGGCGGTATGGGGAGACAAAGGAAGGATAAACCAAAAACATTTCAGTGGTTGCCTGTGTATGAATGTGGACAGGAATAGAAACTAGACCTCTCTGAATGAAACTTCTTTTGCAAAGTCAACCTGGAACCATGTAAATATTTTACACAATTTTTGAAATTATAAAATATTTACATAATCATTGTGTAAATATTTTACACAAATATAAAATTATTAAATTAAATATTTTAAAAGTAGTCCCTCAATAGAAATTAACTCAACACTGTAAATCAACTATGCTTCAGTAAAATTGTTTCTAAAAAGTAGTCCCTAATAAGTGAAATAAGATAGTCACAAGAGGACAAATACTATGTGATTCCACTTATATGAGGTACATAGAGTAGTCAAATTTATAGAGACAGAAGGTAGAATGATGGTTACCAGAGCCTGAGTGGAAGGAAGGCGGAAGAGTTACTGTTTAATGGGTACAGAGTTTCAGTTTGGAAAACTAAAAAAGGTTCTGGAGATGGATGGTGGTGATAGTTGCACACAATGTGAATATACTTAATGCCACTGAACTATATAGCTACAAATAGTTAAAATTGTACATTTTATGGCATGTATGTTTTATCATAATAAAAATTTTTTAATTTTTTTCTTTTATTGAAGTATAGTTGCTGTGCAATATTATATAACTTACAGTATACAATATAGTGATTCATAATTTTTAAAGGTTATACTCTGTTTATAGTATTATAAAATATTGGCTATACTCCATATGTTATACAATATATCCTTGTAGCTTATTTATTCCTAACAGTTTGTACCTCTTAATCCCCAACACCTACCTCACCCCTCTCCCCTTTCCTGACCCCACTGGTAACTAGTTTGTTCTCTGTATCTGTCAGTCTGCTTCTTTTTTGTTATATGCACTAGTTTGTTGTATTTTTTAAATTCCACATATAAATGATATCATACAGGGTTTGTCTTTCTCTGTCTGATTTATTTCACTTAGCATAATGCCCTCCAAGTCCATCCATGCTACTGCAAATGGCAAATATCATTCTTTGTTACAGCTGAGTAGTATTCCTTTGTATATATGTATACCACATCTTTTTGTTTTGTTTTGTTTTTTTGTTTTTACCACATCTTCTTAATCCATTCACCTGTTGGTGGACACTTAGGTAGCTTCCATATCTTGCCTATTGTAAATAATGCTGCTATGAACATTGGGGTGCATGTATCTTTTCAAATTAATGTTTTTGGGTTTTTTTTCAGATATATACCCAGGAGTAGAATTGCTGGGTCATATGGTAGTTCAATTTTTAGTTTTTTGAGAAATCTCCATACTGTTTTCCACAGTGGTTGCACCAATTTACATCCCCACTATCAGTGTATAAGGAACAAACCAAATATTTGATGATACTAAGGAATTTTTTTAGATGTGATCATGATGTCATGGTTTTGTTTTTAAGAAAAATAAGGCCATATCTTTTAGAGACACAAACTGAAGCATTTACAGATTAAAATAATAGACTGTCTAGGATTTGCTTTAAAATAATACATTTGGGGGAGGGGTAATCAGTAGTACTGATGAAATAAGATTGGCCACGTGTTGATAACTGCTGAAACTAGGGGACGGGTACACTAAACCATTCACTCTGTTTCTGTATGTGTTTGAACTTTTCCATAAAAAATACCTCCATTAGTTTTCTATTTACATGTAATGAATTACCACAAATCAGCAGCCTAAACAACACACGTTTATTATCTCAGTTTCTGTGGGTCAGGAATCAAGGCATGGTTTAACTGGGTTTTCTGCTGAGTCTCACAAGGCTGTAGTCAGTGTGTCAGCCAGACTGTGTTCTCATCTGGAAGCTCTGGGGAAGAATGCTTCCAGCCTGATTCAGATTGTTGCAGAATTTATTTTCTAAGAGCTGTGTGAGGGATGCAGCTTTTTTCTGGCTGTTGGCTGGAGGACACCGTGGGTCCTAAAGACATAGCAATTCTTTGCCACGAGGGCATCCTCAACACAGCTGCTTGCTTCTTCAAGGCCAGCAGAGGAATCTCTCACTCCAATCTGCTAAATATTATATAATATGACATAATCACAGGAGTGACATCCATCACCTTTGCTTCCATTCATTAGGGGCAGATCACCCTGAAGAGGAGGGGATTTTATAAAGATCTGACTCAGTGAGGGTCCCCATAGGGTGAGTCCACCACAATGCCTGAAAAATAACTAAGGATAGACATATTAAATTTATATATTTTCTTATGAGGAATGCTACAATATTCAATACAACCAAAATATATTAACACAGCTCCCTGAAAATGAGTTATCCTGCGAAAATATGCACATTTTAAGCAGTTAATACATCTGACATCAAAGAAATTTTCTACAGATTTAAAGCTCATCTAACTAACCTGGTGAGCATTAAATCTGTAGAAAATTGTAAAAAGTTGTTGACTTTTTTATACTATAATTAACAAAATGCACACAGGAAAAAAAAGTAGTTTTGAGAGAATTTTAAATGTTTATGTGTAAATATACCAAATGCCATTGAATGGATTATGAATCCATTATCTTAACAAAATTTAGATGTCTCTTAATCTTGAAAGATTAAGCATTTTTTAAAAGGAGAGAAAAAGAAAAAAGGAATCAAAAGAAAAGTCAAAGATTCACCATTTATCTTAACTTGATTATGTCTTTTTAATTTTTTTAAATATATAGCTGAGGGCTTTCCTGGTGGCGCAGTGGTTAAGAATCCACCTGCCAATGCAGGGGACATGGGTTCAATCCCTGGGTTGGGAAGATCCCACATGCCGCGGAGCAACTAAGCCCCTGTGCCACAACTACTGAGCAAGCCCTCTAGAGCCCATGAGCCACAACTATTGAGCCCACATGCCACAACTATTGAAGCCCATGCTCCACAACGAGAAGCCCATGCACTGCAATGAAGGGTAGCCCCCCACTCTCTGCAACTACAGAAATCCTACACAGAGCAATGAAGACCCAATGCAGCCAATAAATAAATAAATAAATCTTTAAAAAAATAAAAAAATATATAGCTGAGTTGTTTATTTATTTATTTATTGGCTGCATTGAGTCTTCATTGCGGCACACAGGCTTTTTCTAGTTGTGGCGAGTAGGGGCTAGTCTTCATTGTGTGCAGGCTCTCCATTGCGGTGGCTTCTCTTGTTGCAGAGCATGGGCTCTAGGCACGTGGCCTTCAGTAGTTACAGCACATGGGCTCAGTAGTTGTGGCTCATGGGTTCTAGAGCTCAGGCTCAATAGTTATGGCACATGAGCTTGGTTGCTCCATGGCATGTGGGGTCTTACCGGCTCAGGGATGGAACCCATGTCCCCTGCATGGGAAGGTGGATTCTCAACCACTGCGCCACCAGGGAAGTCCCGATTATGTCTTTTTTAAATTAATTTTTATCGGTGTATAGTTGCTTTACAATGTTGTGTTAGTTTCTGCTGTACAGTAAAGTGAATCAGCTGTACATATACATATATCCCCTCTTTTTTGGATTTTCTTCCCATTTAGGTCACCACAGAGCATTGAGTAGAGTTCACTGGGCTATATCTTAACTTGATTATGTCTTAATAAAAAATTTTAACCCACAAGCCATAGAGGCATCCACTAAACATTTCTTAACACAAGCCACCAAAACCTTACTTCCAAATAAGGTCACATTCATAAGTAGCCTGAATTAGGACTTAAAAGAATCTTCTTGGGGGACACAGCACAACTAGCAATTCCCTCTTTCCTACATCCAGCTAGTGAGCTTCTCACAGAACATCAGTTGTAAGTTGCATGGTCCAGTGACCAAGATCAGAGTTCTCTTTAAGGTGGAGTTGATCATTTTCCAAAAAGCAGAGGATTTTATTATTTATTTATTTGTGTGTTTGTTTATTTATTTATTTTTTGCCTGCCTTGAGTCTTCGTTGCTGTTCTAGGGCTTTTCTCTCTAGTTGCAGTGAGCAGGGGCTACTCTTCGTTGCAGTGGGCAGGCTTCTCATTGCCGTGGCTTCTCTTGTTGCGGAGCACGGGCTCTAGGCATGCAGGCTTCAGTACTTATGGCTCTTGGGCTCTAGAGCGCAGGCTCAATAGTTGTGGCGCACAGGCTTAGTTGCTCCATGCCATGTGGGATCTTCCCAGCCCAGGGATCAAACTCATTGTCCCCTGCATTGGCAGGCGGATTCTTAACCACTACACCACCAGGGAAGTCCCAAAAGCAGAGGATTTTAATATCATTTTTTAATTTAAAAAATGCTCATTAATAAAGTGAGATAATACAAAAGTATATAAAGTGAACCTATAATCTCATTCAAACCCCCTGAGGTGAACACTTAACAGTTTGGTGTGTAACCTTTCAGAATTATATATATATTTATAAATTCACAAAACTGGGGTTATTAATACAATGGGTAGAGGCTTAATCTCTAGAGCTTCTTAGTCTGAATTCTTGTTTTGTCTCTAGCTGTGTAACATTGGGCAGTATATTAACTTCTCTCAATCTGAGTTTTCTTATTTAGAAAATAAAAGATGAAAAGAGCACTACTTTATATAATGGTTTGGGAATTAAAAGAACTAATATGTGTGATGTGCTTAAAACGGTGCCTGGCACATACTAAGTGCTTAATAAGTTATTATTTAATACTCTTTTGCAGCTGCAGCTTACACTATATCTTAGAGATCATTTTTTATTGAAGTATAGTTGACTTACAATGTCATGCTAGTTTCAGGTGTACAGCACAGTGATTCAGTTATATGTACTCTCTTTCAGATTCTTTTCCCTTACAAGTTATTACAAAGTATTGAATACTTTGAGTATCATTGAATATAGTTGACTGTAGTTCCCTGTGCTATATAGTAGGTCTTTGTTGGTTATCTATTTTATAAGTGATAGTGTGTATATGTTAATCTCAAACTCCTTATTTATCCCTCTGCCTCTTTCCTCCTTGGCAACTGTAAGTTTGTTTTCTATGTCTGTGAGTCTCTTTCTGTTTTGTAAATAATTTCATTTGTGTCTTTTTTTTTTTAGATTACACATATAAGTGATATCATATGATATTTGTCTTTCTATGTCTGGCTTACTTCACTTAGTATGATAATCTCTATGTCTACCCATGTTGCTGCAAATGGCATTATTTCATTCTTTTCTATAGCTGAGTAATAGTCCACTGTATATATATACCACATCTTCTTTATCCATTCCACTGTCGATGGACATTTAGGTTGCTTCCATGTCTTGAGTATTGTAAATAGTGCTGCAATAAACATTGGGGTGCATGTATCTTTTCAAATTACAGTTTTCTCTGGATGTAGAGGTCATTTTTAACATGGATAGATTGGAAGACAAAAATAGGAACAAAGAACAAGAGCAATAAATAGAAAACAGTAACAAAATGGTATGTATTAATCCAGCTATATCATTAATCACTGTAAAAGTTAATGGTCTAAACACACCAATTAAAAGACAGAGATTGTCAAACTGAATCAAGAAACTGTCAGGAGAATGAGAACACAAGCCACAGACTGGGAGAAAATATTTGCAAAAGAAGAATCTGAAAAAGGACTGTAACCCAAAATACACAAAGAACTCTTAAAACTCAACAATAAGAAAACAAACAACCCAGTTTTTAAAATGGGCCAAATATTTGAATAGATACCTCACCAAAGAAGATGTACAGATGGCAAATAAGCATATGAAAAGTCTTAACATCATATGTCATTAGGGAATTGCAAATTATAGCAACAATGAAATACCCCTAACATACCTATTAGAATGGCCAAAATTCAAAGCACTGACAACACCAAACGCTGGCAAGGATGTAGAGCAATAGGAATTCTTATTCACTGCTGATGGGAATGCAAAATGGTACACATTGTTTTTGGTACTTACAAAGCTAACATACGTTTACCATATGATCCAGCAATTGTGCTCGTTGGTATTTACCCAAAGAAGTTGAAAATTATATCCACACAGGAACCTGTATGCAGATATTACAGCAGCTTTATCCATAATTGCAAAAAACATGGCAGCAGTCATCAAGATGTGTTTCCATAGGTGAATGGATAAATAAACTACAGTACACCCAAACAATGGAATGTTACTCGATGCTAAAAAGAAATAAGCTGTTAAACCAGGAAAAGACATGGAGGAACCTTAAATGCATATTGCTAAGTGAAAGAAGCCAATCTGAAAAGGCTGCATACTGTATGACTCTATATGGTATTCTGGAAAAGACAAAACTATGGAGACAGAAAAAGACCAGTTGTTGCCAAGGCTTAGGGAAAAGGGAAGTATGAATTGGTGGAGCACAGAGGATTTTAAGGGCAGTGAAACTGTTCTGTATGATACTGTAATGACAAATACATGTCATTAGACATTTGTCCAAATCCATTGAATGTACAATATTTTTTAAGCTCTTTATTGGAGTATAATTGCTTTACACTGTTGTGCCAGTTTCTGTTGTACAACAAAGTGAATCATCTGTATTTATACATATATCCCCATATTTCCCGCAACTCCTTCCCGCCCTATCTCACCCCTGTAAGTCATCACCAGTCGTGGAGTTGATCTCCCTGTGTTATGCAGCAGCTTCCCACGAGCTATCTATTTTACATTTGGTGGTGTATATATGTCAATGCTACTCTCTCACTTGGTCCCAGCTTCCCCTTTGCTGAGGCTTATTCGATTCCTTATTCTGAAATACAAGTGAGATGTGCCTTTGACACCTTTGTTCTAATTTGTTCAATATATCACAATAGATTTCATTTATAGCAAATAAAATGTGTATTTCACTTCTATATAGATGAAATACAATAAAAGTCAAGAGGACAGCTCAATATCCACACTGAAGAGTCAAGTAACTGATGTAAAAAATATTATGGCTCAAACTATTGATAAAATTTTGGAAAGCGAAGAAAGATTGAATATCTTCACTGACAGAACAGATGATCTGCAAACAACTGTGAGTGTTACACAGCTGTCTTGATACCCAAATAGTGCTTTCAGTCATAGGATCGCTGCCCTTGAGACAAACTGCCAAAAGCAAAAACATGCTGGGACACCCAGTGAGATAATCCTATGTCACCAAACTATGGCTTTATTAAAAATTATTGGAATGCAATTAAAATATTAAAAGAATAATTATAAAACAACCCAAATTTTAAAGCCCAGTAAAGTAAAAGGTGGTTATTTGCGTAACAGAAGGATTTCTTACATTAAGAAACACACAGGTTAGTCAACAAATAAATTGCAAGGGTAAAAAGGGAGAGGGAAAGTTACCCCAAAAAGGACTTAGAAGGTATATCAGTTGCAATGTGTAGTCCTTATTTGAATTTTGATTCAAACTAACTATAAAAATGAAAATTTACAACTTCATGAGACAGATATCTGAACTCTAGCTGGATATTAGATGAGATTAAGGAATATTATTAATTTTAGATGTGATAATGGCATTGTGGTTATGTTTTTGAAAGAGTCATTATGTATTAGAAATACATATTAAATATTTATGAATGAAATTGTGTAACGTCTGAGATTTGCTTCAAAATAGTTCAAGAGTGGGGGAGTAGCATGGGGTATAAATTAAACAAAATTGGCCATAAATTGACAATGGTTAAATCTGGATGTTGAGTATATAGGGGTTCATTATACCATCCTGTCAACTTTCGTATGTGTCCGAAATTCTCTATTAGAAAATAGTTTTAAAACAATCACTGTTGAATAGTTCCCTTTGAGCATTTTTTTTTTTTTTTTTTTTTTTTTTTTTTGGCCATACCTCAGAGCTTGTGGTATCTTAGTTCCCTGACCAGGGATTGAACCCATGTCCCCTGCAATGGAAGCTCAGAGTCCTAACCATTGGACTATCAGGGAATTCCTCCCCCTCTCCCCCACCCCCCACCTTTGAGCATTTTAAATTTTATTTTTACGGATCTTTTCTAGAAACACAGGACCATATAAAGCAAAGTATACACATAGTACTTTTTACTCACCAAGTTCTATTGATTCAACTTCCTAAATCTTTTTTGTTCTAAGCCTCACTTTTTCACATTTCAAAACAATTTACCAACGTATTATTCATATATAATATTCATCCACATTAAGTGTGGAGTTTGATGAATTGTGTAATTGTGTACAATTGTGTGACCACAGTCACATTGTAGACTAGCTCTTCCATCCTTAAATCTGCCCTCCTTTGTAGCTGACTCTTCCCCCACCCTGACCCCAATCAACCACTAATCTGCTTTCTGTCACTATAGTGTTGTCTTTTCTAGAATGTCATGTAAGTAGAATCATACAATACATAGTCTTTTGTGTTTGACTTCTTTTACTAAATATACTGTTTTTATATTCATGTTGTTGTGTGTTAGTATTTTATTCCTTATTGTTGCTAAACAGTATTCCACAGAATGGCTTGATCTCTTTTAAAAACACCTTCTGCCCATCCCAGTGCCACTCACTCTCTCACCCCAAGATCAATTATCTCTTGTCTGACTATGGTAACTCCCAGATTTAATTGTCCTCCCTATTTTTGATTCTACTCTGCTCCAGTCATCCTCCACACCAACACTAGAGTCTTCTTTTAAAATGCAAGTATGAACATTATCTATAGCCTTCTTAAAACCCTCCAGTGGTGCACCTTTGTCCAAGCAGGGTAGAGAGCAACCTCCCTAACTAAGTGAGCTTTCTTCTGACTATACTGCCAGTCATCTCACCCAGAGGTCATGTCTTGTAGTTTATAAATCTCACAAAAAAAATCAAACTATTTGTGGTTCTCCAAAATGCCTGTTGCATTATTTCAGACCTTTATGCACACTGTTCCCTCTTTTTCCTTGCCCTGGAAAACTTCTACTCATCCACCAAAACCCAACTCAAGAATCATCTCCTCATCCATTGCCCAGGCTGAGTTTATGCCTCTTTCATCTATGCCATTCCTGCACCTTTTATTTATTGATCAATTCAACAAGAATCTTTTGAGGATCTACTGTCTACCAGGCTCTGTGTTAGGCACTAAGAATAATAAGAATGAATATGGAAGCCACAACTCCAGCAAACAAGCACTCAGTGTTAGTTAAATTAAACACTACTTACTTAAACAAAGCAATCCTCTACATTATTTTTACAGCAGGAAAAAGAAGAGGTCACATCAGTTTATATAATCTACAAAGAAGAATTAATAAAGTAAATCACTGTCTGATTGCACTTGTACTTTATGAGAGTTACAACGCAAGAGTTCAGATAAAACCGTGCAAGCCATTTAGATTCATTGTTCATTAGTAAACATTCTTTGGAGGACTGTTACATACAGGATATTATGCTTGTCATCTTCAGGGATAAAAGAATGGAATAAGATACTTGCCACAGCTTAATCTACTGCAGGACACATATTTGTAGAAATCCAACTGCAATATAAATTATGTGTTAAGTGTCATGATAGACAGATAAAGCATAACAGCCAAATAGTGGATAACTCATAGTATCTACATTTTTACAAGTTTGAAATTATAGTCATAAAATTCCACAATCAATATTACCTCATTCAACATTTATTTCAAGTATATGAAAAACTTTTGAGAATAATATATCTAAAACCCTTGTAATCATCAGCCAGGTTTATCTGGCCTTAATATTTTGCCATGTTTGGTTTGGGCCTTTGTTTCTTAAAGAAATAAATTATACATATAATTAAAGTCCCCTGTGCACTTTTCCCAAGCCCATTCCACTACATCACCAGAAGAACCACTATAGTGAATTTGATTTGAATTATTTGTATGCATGTTTTGATCCCTCTGCTATATATGTGTAGCTGTATATGTATCTGTAGTATTGGTTTGCATTTTTAAACTTTGTATTTATGACATTATAATGAACCTATACTTCTGCAACCTGAGTTTTTAGTTCAACATTATGTTTTTGAAATGCATTCATGTTGATACACTTAGCTCTTAATTTATCAGTTTAACTTCTGACAGCATATCATTATCATTTTAAGAAATACAGTGTACTTATCCTTTCCCCTTTTAATAAACATTAATGTAGATTCCAACTTCTTTATTATGAACAACACTGCACTGAACACCCTTGTACATTTGCAAAATGTTTCTAAGACAGTGGTCTATAGAGTTTTTTGATCATGCGTACTTATTCATAAAATATTCTTGAGAATGCATTTAAATATATATAAAATGTATATTCTATAATAATGTTATATATTATAAACATACAGAAAAGTAGAAATTAAAAGAATGAGACAAAGATAAAATAAAATATTAAGTAATTTGTTTTAAGAAAATTAAAACTGATTAAGAAAAATTTTAATAATGTATTTTAATGATAGCAGTGTGTTTAAAGTCAGATTTGATTACAAATGACTATTTTTTGTCTCTAAATATGGTAGATAGAGTATTCAAACTAGAAGCAAAGATATATTCTTTGTCATTTTCTTGTTGTTTATCTTTGCCTTATTATCTGATTAAGCCACATATCTACTTTAACTTAGTTAAAACTAAATAATATTACCCATATATTACCCATAAATTCATTTACCCATGTAAATTATAAGTATTGCAACACCCTACAAGAAAGTGGAAAAGGAGTGGCCAGCTCTTCTTCACTGCGGAATTTACACTCTACCTTCAAAACACCTTAAGTTTCATGATTTACCATCTTACATCATATCTAGGGAAGATGTCAGTGCTTATCCATATGTTAAATTTTAAATATTTTCATTTCCTTCTTGTCTTTTAGATTAAAACAAATAGAGGTTCTAATATTCTTTTCCTGCTCTCCAATGGATCATCTTATACAACCCCCTGGGATGCTTGATCCCATTTTTGAACCATCATTCTATAATGTATACATAGAAATGGAATTGCTGGATCTTAAAATATGTGCACCTTTGAATCAACCAAATATTTCAAAATTGCTTTCCAAAGTGTTGTGCCAATTTATACTTCCATCAGAAAGGTCCTGTTGCTTCACATTACCTTTCCAATACTTGTGATTATTAAATTTTAATTTTTAACAATCTGGTAGGGGAAAGAAAATAATTATTGTCTTAATTTGCATTTCCCTAATTCTGAATGACAGTGAGCAATTTTTATATTTATCAACTATCAGAGTTTCTTCTGTGAATTGCCTGTTGATATCCTTTGCCCATTTTGTTAATGCAGTGCTTATGTTTTTTAATAATTTAGTGTATATATATATATATATAAATACTAATTTTATAACTATTAGAATAATGAATGAGTATATAACTCTTCATCCTAATACTTAGTTGTATAAAGTGTAATATGTTCTGCCAGTATGTGACTTGAGTTTAGCTTTGTGTATAGTGTCTTTTTTAGGACAGTCTTTTTTTTTCACTATTTCTTTTTCTTATTGAAGTATAGTTGACTTACAGTGTTGTGTTAATTTCTGCTGTACAGCAAAGTGATTCAGTTATACATATATATCAATATATATACATTCTTTTTTTAATATTCTTTTCCATTATGGTTTGAATATCGTTCCCTGTTCTACACAGTAGGACCTTGTTGTTCATCCATCCCTCCCCCAAACCCCTCCCACCTGGCAACCACCAGTCTGTTCTCTATGCCTGTGACTCTGTTTCTGTTTCATAGATAGGTTCATGTGTCATATTTTAGATTCCACATATAAGTCATATCATATGGTATTTGTCTTTCTCTTTCGGACTTAGTATGACAATCTCTAGTTGCATCCATGTTGCCGCAAATGGCCTTATTTCCTTCATTTTTATGGCTGAGTAGTATTCCATTGTAGATATGTACCACTACTTTATCCATTTATCAAGACAGAAGTCTTTAACTTTCATGTAGGGAAATGTATCAGTCTTGCCCTTTGTGATTTATGCTTTCTGTGTCTTAAGAACATCTTCCTTTCCCCAGATTATAAAGATACTCATATTATCTCCTAAAAGTTTTTAATTCTGCTTCTTAAACATGGATCTTTAAAACATCTGGAATTTTCTTTTTGCATAAAGTATCAGGTAGGACTCAAATTTTATTATTTTCTGTATAAATAACCAGTTGCCCAAACAACCATTTATTGGATAGCTCAGCCTTTCCCATTTGGTTTGTAATGCCAACCTTGCCACATATAATGTTTTCATATGTAAACAATTTTCATTCTTTTGATTTGTATGTGTTATATTCTTCTGGTCTATTTCTATATCCTGGGGCCAGTACTATACCATTTTAGTTACTGTGATTTTATAAGTCAATATCTTACAGGACATGTTTGTCTACTTTCTCTTTTTTGGAAATTATGTTGGCAAGACTTCTTTTTTTCTCTTTCGAGGAATTTTAGAATCCACATATGAAGTTACACACAGGCAAAAAAAAAAACTGTTGGGATATTAGTTGGAATTACATTAATATGGGGAGAACTAACACCTTTAAAATACTGTTTTCCTTTGTCTGAACATGCTATGTCTCTTCATTTTTCTAAGTCTCTTTCAAAATCTTTCAATAGAGTTTTATAATTTTTCCCATAAAGGTCTTGTACAACTTTTGTGAGATTTATTTCTTGACATCTTACTATTTCTGTTGCTGTTGTACGTGGTAAATTTTAAACTACGTTTTCCAAAAAAATTTTTGGTTAATAGTAACACAGTCAATTTTTGCAAACTGATTTTGTATCCCAAGTCTTGCCGAACTCTTTTATGGTAATATTGTCTGTGGATTTATCTGCATTTTCTACATAGAAATTCTATCATGAATAAAAAAATAACTGGATTTTTTTGCATCCTTCCCAATATATATTTTCTTTCTCTCTTCCTCCCTCCCTCTTTCCCTTCCTTTCTTTCTTTCTTTTCTTTCTTTTTCTCTTTCTTTCTTTTCTTTTTTCTTTCTTTCTCTCTTTCTTTCTTTCTTTTCTTTCTTTTTCTTCTTGTCACTACTTAGTTAGAACCTCCAATAAAATATTGAATAGAAATGGTTATGACTGAAATACTTGTTTTCCTTCTGAAAGACAAATGAGTGGTTTCTAGTGCTTCAATTAAGTATTAAATTTACATTCAGATTTTGGTAGATACCTTTTAACAAGCTATAAAATTTCCTTTCTCTTCCCCATTTGCTATGAAATTTTATCATGAAAGGAGGTTGAATTTTATCAAATGCTTTTTAAACATTGAGATAATGGTTTTTCTTCTTTACCCTGTCAATATGATAAATTACACATTAAATGTTTGTATGTGTTGTTGAATTCTTTTTTCGTTTTTCAGCTGCACTTCTCAGCTTGCGGGATCTTAGTTCCCTGACCAGGGAACCCTCACAGTGAAAGCGTGGAGTCCTAACCACTGGTCCGCCAGGGGATTCCTGTGTTGTTGAATTCACTATGTTATAGTTTTATCATTGTTGCCTCGAAAGACTCAGTCCAGCAATTTCTAAAAACTATATATGATGTGTCATGTGCAATTGTATTCTCATATAATTTTTTACTCTGTCCTGTGCCTATGGTTAGTTTTATTTTCCCATTCCTAAACTCTCTTCATTTTTTAAAATTTTTATGAGTTATAATTAACCTACAATATTATATTAGTTTCAAGTGTACAACATAGTGATTTGATATTTTTATACATTAAATTATCACAATAAGACCAGCCACCATCCTTACCAACTGTCACCACACAAAGTTGTTACAATATTTTTGTCTCCTATGTGTACATCTCTGTGACTTTTTTTTATAGCTGGGAGTTTGTACCTCTTAATCCCCTTTACCTATTTTGTCCATTCCCCAACACCTCTCCTCTCTGGCAAGCACCCCAAAGCCATGTGGGGTTTTTTTGGTATTTTTCGGTCTTTTTAAAGGACAAGTTTTTGGTTTATTTATACTTCCATTCAAAACTTAGTTGATTTCTAATCTTTTTGCTTCTAGTCATTTCTAAGTGCTTGTAGACACATGTAAAGTTCTTTTCCAAGACATGTTTCTGAAACCAGGTTATTTCTTTGCTTCCTTGCTCATGCCTCCCTCTCAAGTCAAAGGCAACTACCCTGAGGCCATTAGACTTGGTTGGATAGGAAGATTATACCCTTAATCTGATCTCTAATGCAAGGCGCAATCTTTTTATAGTTGAGGTAAAATTCACATAACAAATTAACATTTTAAAGTATACAATTCAGTAGCAAATAGTACATTCACAATGTTGTGTACCCATCACCTCTATCTAGTTCCAAAACATTTTTATTACCCCAAAAAGAAATTTCATACCCATTAAGCAACTGCTCTGCAGCTCCTGACAGCCAATAACCTACTTTCTGTCTTTATGGATTTACCAATCCTGAGTATTTCATATAAATGGAATTATGTAATCTGTTATCTTTTGCATCTGGCTTCTTTCACTTAGCATGTTGTTTTCAAGGGTCATCGTTGTTGTAGTATGTATCAGTACTTCATTCCTTTTTGGCTGAATAATATTCCATTGTATGGATTTACCACAACTTGTTCATCCATTCATCAACTGATGGACATGTGGGTTGTTTCTGCCTTTTGGGTACTGTGAATAATGCTGCTATGAACATTTGTGTACAAGTTCTTGTTTGAATACTTGTTTTCAATTCTTTTATGTATGTACATAGGAATGGAATTGCTGGATTATATGATAATTTTATTTTAATTTTTTGAGGAACTTGCAAACTGTTTTCCACAGTGGTTGAACCATTTTACATTCCTACCGGTAATATAAGAGGGTTCCAGTTTCTCCACATCCTCTTCAACACTTTTTATTTTTCATTTTTTTTTTATTATAGCCATCCTGCTGGGTGTTAAGTGGTATCTTATTTTGATTTGCATTTCAAATCCTTTGCCCATTTTTAATAGGTTTGGGAGGGTTTGTAATTGAGGAAGGGTAGAATCTTAATGGGCATTTTTCATTAAAAGGCCTTTTCAGTCTAATGTCTTGGGCCCAAAAACCATCAGTGTATCCAGTCATCTAATGTTCCACGTTTCTGCAGTCTCTCTATTCCTTTTCATTTCTTCTTGCAAACCAGCCAGTTGTTGCCTTGGTAAATGTAGCTAGTAACAAGAACTCACACTACTACCATTCTATCTTCCAACCTTTTCTTCTAAAAGCACAGACTCAATAGTATTTTGTCTGCCTTCCAAATTATCACAGGTGATGGTTTTAGCAAATATTTTACCATACCTTTCCAGCCTCTAATATCAGTTTCTTCTCTGCCTACCACCTGATGGTTAAGTCAGTGCTACATGTTTTAGAGTTTTGTATTGATAACATCTCATCCTGCTACAATTTCACTGTTAGAGAAACATAACTGTACCAACATACCTCAATTTTTCAATGTTTTAATGCAACAGAGGTTTATTTCTTGGTCATATAACAGTATAAGGCAGGTTTTCAGTGAGCAGATTTCCACATGGTAATCCAGAAACCCAAGTTTTTTCCATTTTGTGACTCTGTCATTGCCTTTGGCCCCCCAGAATCTTTCAATTTCAGGTGGCAGCTGGTTAAACAGGGAGTGGAAGAAGCACATTTGCTTTTAGCCACTTCAGCCCAGAAGTGACACCCATCATTTCTACTCACTATCTATTGGTAGGAATTAGTCTTATAGCTTTGCATAGGTACAGGGGGTAGAGAGGGGACACAGCAAGGGGTGGGGTGAGGAGCCTGAGAAATGTGGTCTGTGATTGGACAGTCTCTTGCCAGCAACAACTCTACATTACAGAAGGGGAACTCAAAGTCTTCAGTGGATAGCTAGCTGTTTTTATCACATCTGGAAGTTTATCACTAAAGGAAATTCTAAAGGAAGTATAGATGGTGGTAAAGGTGTAGGTAACACTAAATGAATATTGACTGCAGTATAGGTGGTGAGAAGTTGCTGGATTCTGGGTATATTTTGAAGAAGGAGCAAATTAGATTTGCTGACAGATTGGATATGAGGTGAGAGAGAGTTAAAGAAGATTCCAAAGCTTGGAGCCTAGTTAACAGGAAGGATAAACTGAGTAGTTTCATGGCTCTCCTCATGTGAGCCCAAGGCTTAGCCTGCTGTCCCTGTGAGCACTAAAATCCTAACCCCTGTCTGCACAGCAGAGGCCAACATCATCACCTTCCCAAATCCAGAGGAGCGGCACCATCAGTGAAACTTCTCACTACCTTCCTAGGTTCCTGCACTTGGCCTTACTCATACTTTCTTCCAAGCTGCTATTCAGTTAAAAGTTTGCTTATGTTTTTATCTAGCATTTCTAAGTAGTCATAGTGGCAGGGTTATAGGGTTACATGATCCACTACATCACTGGATCTATTACTTTTTTATTAGATCATATCATGTGTCTTTCCTATTGGAAAAGAGGCAACATCTAAATCCCAGAAAGTTATAGCAAAAAAAATTGAGATTTTTTTTTTCACTTTACTGCCTTTGCTTCCAAGCAAATCCCACTTTTATGTATACATTGTATTTTCATGATTACGTGGGAAAAAATGACTTCCTCTTTGAAGCCAGTTGAGTATAAGCAGCTCAATAAAAGGTTAAATTTGGGACTTCCCTGGTGGTCCAGTGGTTAAGACTCCCTGCTTCCACTGAAGGGGGTGTGGGTTTGATTCCTGGTTGAGGAACTAAGATCCCACATGCCGTGTGTGGTATGGTCAAAAAAAAAATAGGGAAAGGAAAAATAAAGATGAAATTGGACTGAAGTATTTTACCATTGTTCTCAGGTTATTTTCACACAGATAACACATAATCATTCTCACTAAACCCTCTATTTTTGCCTAGCTAAATTAATTTTCTCTCTCTCTTGATCTTTTTGTAAAAGACTGCACTGTTCTTAAAAAGCAGATTTGGTGGGGGGGGGGGAATGAATTGGGAGATTGGGATACCAAATTGTACACTCTAAATATATGCAGTTTATTTATGTTAACTGTATCTCAATAAAAGTTCTTAAAAAAAAAAAAAAAAAGCAGATTTGGCTTTTAACAAAAAGTAGGCCAATAAGCTTTCTGTCAGTCTGTCTACAGATAAATATGGGTCATGGATTTTAACTTGGCAGATTAAACATGTACATTTATCTAGGTATCCTCTCAAAACTCCAATAAAATGATAGGTAAAACAACAATTAGAGATTTTAATGTATAAACCACTAGGATTTTTTAGAAAAAGAACAAGAGAAAAAACAACAGGAACGAAATTTCAAAATTTTGGAAGCTAGAAAAATGGGTTCTAAGTACTTAATAGCCTCATTAGAGCAGTAAGAGCTGGAAACACAAGCTTATAGCAGAAGATACTAAGATGCAAACTGATCCAGGCCATAGAACCTTGGAAAGGATCAGAAATTGGACACACATGGTACTTCTAAAAGCAGTACTGGTCTAGAAAGAAGAGACTGGGTTTAAAGTCTTTAAAAGGAACATGTTACCTGTAGCCCCTTCCACACTTTTTACAGCCACACTGTTTCCTCTCCTTATCCCTGTCAAAGGATAATAAATTGTATTATATGAAGACAACAGACCTGGGCTTCCCTGATGGCGCAGTGGTTAAGAATCCGCCTGCCAATGCAGAGGACATGGGTTCAAGCCCTGGTCCGGGAAGATCCCACATGCCACAGAGCAACTAAGCCGGTGGGCCACAACTACTGAGCCCACGCTCCTAGAACTCATGTTCCGCAACAAGAGAATCCACCACAATAAGAAGCCTGTGCACTGCAATGAAGAGCAGCCCCTGCTCTCTGCAACTACAGAAAGCCCGTGTGCAGCAATGAAGACCCAACACAGCCAATAAATTTTTTAAAATAAATAAATAAATAAATACAACAGACCTACAGATATTGAGGCATTCCCCCAATGAAATGGTCAGGTTCACACCAGATTATCCTACAGTGAAGCCCACCAAATGATAGTTTCCAATCATCATTTTAGTAAATCAACAATACAGATCATGAGATATTTGAGAAAATTCTCTGTAACAACAAAAAAATAATAAACAGGAAAAAACAACTCAGACAAAACAGATAATGCAGAAGCAAAAGAAAGCTTCATTTAAAAAAAAAACCTCTCTGGGGGAAAGGATAAATTAGGAGGAAAGGATAAATTGGGATTAACATATACACACTACTATGTAAAAAACAGATAACCAACACGGACCTACTGTATAGTACAGGGAACTATACTCAATATTCTGTAATAACCTATAAGGGATAATATGAAAAGGAATATATATATATGTATGTATGTATATCTGAATCACTGTGCTATACACCTTAAACTAACATGATAACGTAAGTCAACTATACTTCACTTAAAAATAACCAAAACAGAAAAAAACCTCTCTAATGTCTTGGGAGAAATAATAGAAGATAATACTGTACAACCCTGAAACAAGAATGGAAAGCTATAAAAAAGCTTATTCATAGAACAAAAAGATTTTTGGAAGTTAGAACAATAGCAAAATTTTTTTAATAAATTAATTTATTTATTCATTTATTTATTTATTGGCTGCATTGGGTCTTCATTGCTGCACACAGGCTTTCTCTATTTGCAGAGAGTGGAGGGCTACTCTTCGTTGCGGTGCACAGGCTTCTCACTGCAGTGGCTTCTCTTGCTGCGGAGCACAGGTTCTAGGTACTTGGGCTTCAGTAGCTGTGGCACATGGGCTCAATAGTTGTAGTTCATGGGCTCTAGAGCAAAGGCTCAGTAGTTGTGGCACACAGGCTTAGTTGCTCTGTGGCATGTGCGATCTTCCTGGACCAGGGCTTGAACCCTTGTCCCCTGCATTGACAGGCAGACACTTAACCATTGTGCCACCAGGGAAGTCCCAATAGTAAAATTTTTAAATAGAATTATTGTAATATAAACTTGAGATATCCTCTCAGAGAGTAGAGCAAAGAGAGAGAGAAAAGAAAGACAGAGAATCAGTCTAATAGATCCAACATATGAATAGCAGGAGTCTCAGAAAGAGAAAATGAAGGAACCAGAGGGGAGAAAATCAGATTAATACAAGAAAAAAAATCTTGGAACTAAATAACATGAATTTACAGATTCAATGAACAACAGTAAAGGACCATAGCAGGGCATGTAAGCTTGAAATTACAGAACGTTAAAAAGGAAGAGAATATTCTGAAGGCTTTCAGAGAGAAAAAAACCAAAGACTTGTCAATTAGAATAACAAGCAGATTTTGCAAAAGCAATATATGGGTGCTAAAGAAAAATGAAGGAATGCGTTCAAAATTCTGAAGGAAAATGACTTCCCCACTAGACTTATACACCCAAATTACCAACGCAATGTAAGGGTAGAATAAAGACATTTCTAGGCATGTAAATTCTTAGAAACATACCTCCCACTCACCCTTTCTAAGAAGTTTTCAGCAGAAATTTTTCACCAACAGAAGGAAATAAATCAAGAAAGGGAAAGAAATGAGACGGAAAAAACAGAAGCCCCCACACAAGAGAAGGGCATTCCCGGGATAGTACTGAAGAAAGATCTGAAGATTAAAGCTATAGGTATAGCAAACCTAGAGCCCAACCAAACCACATTGGAGCAAGTCAAAAGGCTCTGCATGGAACTTCAAGAGAAAGCAGAAGGATCCAACACAGGAGCCATCAAAGGAAGGATATTTTCCAGCTCCTTTGGAGAGTTTGGGAATGAATTACTGGTTGGTAGATTAAAAACTAGTAAAGGAAAACATTTTAACTACCTACCTATTATTGGCTTTAGAGAAACCAAAGAGCTATACATTAAAGTCAGTATAGTCAAATATGCTCCATGTCTCAGCGAACAGTTTTAATTAAACAAAAAGAGAGACTAGGAAAGAAGAGAAAGGTGTGTGTTTGGGGAAGGGGGGTTTGGAGGTATGGTAGGAGTTATATCCTCATTTCTATGCTTGGAAACAGAAAAAAAAAATCAAGAATTTTATTTATTTAGTTAGTTTCTAGTAATCCAGAGGAAAACAAACACCAGGAAAAAATAAACAGCTAAATGAGGTGCATTCAACAAGTATTTACTGAGCACCCGCTATATATCAGACACTGTTCTAGGTCAGTGTTTCTCAACCGTGGCACATTTTGGACTGTCCTATGCATTGAAGGATTCCTGGCTTCTATCCATTAGATGCCCAGTAGCACCCCCTACAGTCATGACAGTCTAAAATGTCTCCTGATATTGCCAAAGGTCCTCTGGAGGGCAAAATCACCCCCAGGTGAGAACCACTGTTCCAGGTAACAGAGATACAGCAATTAACAAACCACAAAAAAGAGCTGAAAGTGATTACCTCTGAAAACTAGGGTCGAGTGGGAAGGAATAGGGCAGGAGACTGCAGTTTTCACTCATAAACCTTATAGAATTCTGAGTTGTCAAACTATATATGCATGTTACATTAATAAAAAAAGAATAAATAATCTAAGAGAAAAATGTAAAGTCCATTTATACCTTAATTCAGTGTTCCTACACAAAGCAGTATAGAGTCATGCAATTCTAGATCTGAATTCCAGCTCCACCACTTACTCTAAATCTGAGGCAAGTAACTTAAACCTTTCTCAGCCTCATTTTCTTCAACACTATAAAACAGGAATATTCACCTAAGATTATTACGAGTATTGCATATTATTATGCAAAAATACATACAATGCATGTCCTGTAGTACTTGCATTTAAAGCATTCAATAAGTTATAACATCTTGGAAAGTATAGTCACTGCCTTCCATACACCAGATCCTTGGGAATAACCAGCAGCATCTTGGATATATAAACCTGGGCCTCCCATAACTTGTCATACACTAGAGTCATGAAGCCATCTGAGTGGCATACCAGGACTCATGCCATTTATAGCATGCACTGTAGTCATGCACATACCTTGATTTTGTTCTTGGAAAGTCACCATATATACTGAGAGTAAAGAAGCAGATCTGATGCATGAAGAAAGATAACTGAAATATGTTAGTTTTACTTATCCTGGTGGCAGATAGCAGAAATCCATGTAAGCGTCAAGCAATTTATTTGTATCATGACTATATGAAAAGCAATTACATATATTTTAAAAACCAAAAGGAGCGGACCAAATGAAAATAAAGCTTACTTCAGGGGGTGGGGGAAAGGATTTTACAATTTCGTGTGGCCATGTTTCATTTCTCTCCACTGCTCCTTGAATTCTTTCAGTAATTTTGATAGGGACCTCCCTGGTGGTCCAGTGGTTAAGAATCCACTTTCCAATGCAGGGGACACGGGTTTGATCCCTGCTGGAGGAACTAAGATCCCACATGCCACTGGGGCAACTAAGCCCATGCTGCCACTACTGAGCACACAGGCCACAACTAGAGAGCCTGTGTGCTGTAACTACACAACCCACATGCTCTGGGTTCTGTGCACCACAACTAGAGAGAAGCCTGTGAGCTGCAACAGAGGATCCTGATGCCACAAGGAAGATCCTGCATGCCACAACTAAGACCTGACACAGCCAAAAATAAATAATAAATAAATATTTTTAGAAAGGAAATAAACAAGTAGCCAACATATATTAAAATAATGATTTTGATAAAATTTAATAAAAGTGAGCTATTTTTGTTTAGGTTAATTAGGTTAAGATATGAAACTTGTATCGTACTTAGCAAAATCATCTCATTATTCATCAAAATATTAATTAATTATAATAATGGCATAATTTATTCTTATAGCCAGTCTCAATATACTATGTTCACTATCTCAGTTAATCCTCACAATCTGGGCTACTATGAGGCAGATACTGTTATCCTCATTAATAGATTTAGTCATTCATTTTTTCAACAAATATTATAATCGAACACCTGCTCTATATCGTTCACTGTTGGGAATACAGCAGTGAATGAAACAGACAAAAATCCCTGCCTTCATAGAGCTTACATTCTCAACAATCAATAAGTAAGTAAAATTTACATATTGTTAGATGAGAGATAAGTACTTTGGAGAAAAATAATGTACTGAAGAGCAATAGGGCTTCTAGAATGGAGATGGGGGTAGCAATTTTAAATAGGGTTGTAAGGGAGAGTGGCAGTTAAGTAAAATCATGAAGTGAAGATGAGGAAACCGAAGTTCGGAGAGTTAGTAATTTATTCAAGGTCACAGAATTAATAAAGCCAATAAAAGTATAGCTGAACAAAATAAGGAATCTTGGCGCATCATTTCATAACAGCTGCTCAGGACTTTTCTGAGACTTTTTGTGATTGGTCAAAACCAAATCAAATCTGTTCTAAATAGTTCTAATAAGTATCGTAGTGTGCACATTAATCCAGAAATGGAAAGAAAACCTTAAATTTGTGTTTATTTTCATTTCAGGCCAAAGAATCCCAAAAAACAAGAAAGGTTCTTAGGAGGATATGGTGGAAACACTTCAAAAAGATTATAGTCATCACCATGACAATGCTCCTTTCAATCATCATCATTCTTTTAAGTACAAATGTTATACCAACTTGACCCTTCTCCTCATCCCCAGCAGGTACCAATAAATTGTTACATGTAACTATAGAGTTCTACAACCAACAATTACAAAAGCATTCTCTAGTGGCTGGAGGAATGGAGGAAGAGGGAGTTGGAAGTATTTCCTTGTCCCTTTAGTGTCCCTTGACTCTCGTCTTTGTACCTCTTTCATTTCTGTAATCCCATTTGTTTTTTTACCACTGCTCCTCTACTCTTCTCTTTGTTAATATTACAAGCACAAACCCTGGAATCAGAGTGCCAAGCTTCAACTCTCCACTCTGCCACATACCATATAGGTGACTTTGGACAAGTTGGTTAACTTTGCCTGTTTCCTCATCTTTAAAATGGAGCTGATAATAATATCGCATAGAGTTGTTGTCTACCACATAGTAAATGCTATTTAAGTATTAATTATTCCTTAATGGGAAGGATGATTGCATTTATGGTATTGATTAAATCCCCATCATCTTACTCCTTACTCAGAAATGACCTTGACCTTACAATTCCCTTAGAAATGAGAATCCTTACATGAGAACAGTGCAGCTATTCATTCACCTCTTTTACATATCCTTTCATTTGAAATGAAAACTCAAACCATTGTATTTTATACTAGGCATTTCTTTGGGTAAAGATTAAAAATTAGGAAACTTTATCTTTTCTCTAATAAATCCCGAGTCGTGGCTTCTATTTTACCACCCTAACAGTTTGTTGTTGTTTTTGTTGTTTTGCGTGATACACTTCATCCAATAACCTTGAATCACTAAGATTTCTAAAAATCAAAATGTTCAACTTCACTTTGCAGTTTGTTACAAGGTTTCATAGTTCTATTTCCTAAGTGGGATCTTGAGGTCTAAAGTAGGTTTTAAAAATCATAAAGAATCATACTGATCCATGGTGAAAAATTAAAAGATTAGAACAAGGGTTCCTGACTACTAGAGAACTCATTTTAATTCCAATAATGATCAAATATCAGCATTTTAAATAGGTCCTACCCAGTTCCTCCAGCACAATATCACCTTTCCATTCACAAAAATATTCTTTTAAAACATTTTCAATGTTAGAAACTTTTGGAATTTCTGTAATATATACCCAGGAAAAAAGTATATAGTCTGATATAATGTACTAAGTGCTTTGGGGAAGGGTTGTCTTATTAAATTTTACAATGACATAAAGAGGTAAAAACTATTAAGTTAGTATAATGTAAAGCACATGAACAGTGGCTGGCACGTAAGTGCTATGTTAATATTAGTTCATATTATTATCTTTATTTTGCAGATGAGAAAACAGCAAAGTTAAATGGCACGTTCAAGATCACACAACTAGAAAGTTGAGATTTTACTGATTCAAGTACTGACTGAGGTATATAGCCTTGAAACCTACATGTTTAACTCAGAGTATGTTATCTGACCCCTTAAGTTAACTGTGGGCCAGACAACACACGTCAGTACTATTTTGCTTTGGACCAGGTTAGTAGGTTGCTTTGGGGAGGTGGGTAGAGATAGGAATCTGAAGGAGTATTATGAAAGATATTGTCATGCATTTTGCTGCCATTATTTTTGAAGCCCTATAAAATTTGCCTCCTAATATTTCTGTAATTTATAATTATGTATAAAACAATATATTTGTATCCTGATTGCTAGTGAATACTAGCATATTCATTGCTAGAAGACATCAAACTTAAAGATCACCCAATCTAGCCACCACCCCACCCCCAATTTTACACATTAGGATGCCAAGACCTAGAAGCCTAAAAATAACATGTCTTTGCAACCTCCCCTCCACCTGCAGCATATTTAAAGCACAGGCTAACACCCTGGTTCCAGGCAGCAAGTCCCATGTAATACCTGTTTTCCTAGGCAGTCTTAAACAGAGTTTAAGAGTTTTCCAAATGACTTCTATTTCTACGAACTGTTGAAAGCTGCTAGGAAGAAGGAAAGCACTCATTTAGTTAGGAGTGTTTCCCTATCTGCGCTGCATCTGTCAGAATGTACCTGAGTAGAAAGAAACAAATATTAAGACAATCTTAGATTTTTCATTTATGGATTCAAATATTGAGTTCCTACTCTGCACCAAAACAGTCCTAAAACATTAGGATTTGTTCTAAGTTACCACACTGACAGAGATAACAAATGTTTGAGAAATTAATGGCTGTATATAGAAGTGTAAGAAATGGTCCTGTTCCTAAGGGAAGCTTACCTTCTAGTTGAGGAGGCAAAACCAATACAGGTCATAAACACGTTAAAATAATATCTACTTAGGTGATGCACTGTATGGCAGGGAATAAATACAAGAAATATAATGATCAACACTGGTTCCAGTCATTCCCATCCCATGCATTGTAAGTGGGATGGGAATTGGACCTTATTAGAAATTAAATTTATCTCAATAGGTAAAGGCAGTCCAGTTAATATTAAGTTATCAAGCACTGATGTGCCAGTAGCTAAGTACTTTATTTTTATTTAATCCTCACAACCCTGAGGTGGGTACTACTATTATTTCCATTTTACAGAACAGAAAACTGAAGCACAAGTTAGGTCACTTGCCGCAGTCCACTGGGCTAATATAGTAAGAGGAAAGAGGATGAACAAATGAAGACACTGCTTCCTGTGGAGGTGAAGAAAGTGGACTAGACCTTTGGAGTTCAATCATGCATTCATCCATTCAGATGGCCTGCAGTGGGGCTAAGCCTTCGGTTCTCTTCATTTTCCACACTCTCTAGGGTGCTTTTATTCATTCCCATGGTATTGCCCTCTCTAGCAATAACCTTCCTTTTAAATTCCAAACCATTTTCTCTACTGGAGACATCCACTTGGATATCATGCAAACATCTCAAATTTTAAATCCTAAAACTCCTAACTACATATTCTCTTTCCATCCCCACAAAACTGCTTAGACTTTATTTCCTCTCTCTATAAAGGGTATCGCAGCTATTCTGTAAGCTAGAACTGTCTTAGCCTACCTGACACCTCCCTTCTGCTTATCTCTTGTTCCCAAATTAGTCACCAAAATCATGGAGTTCTACATGAAATCTCCTTAAGATTCACAGCAGGGAAGCCCAGAAGAGTGACAGAAGCAAAAGTAGGAAGTCCCTGCAGGTGCCAGGCAAGCTTCAGAAAGGGCACTCATCCCCATCACGGTGGAAACTGTGTATCTACTTCCCTCAAGCCTTTTTTGTATTGACTTCCTAGCACATAGATATTAACATTTGATACTTTTTCATATGCATGATTTCCATAGCTCTTAAACATGAGCATAGCTATAAATATGAAGCTTTGGTTTTCAACACAGCATCAGAATCACCTGGGAATCTTAAAACAGATGCCTGGGCTCCACCCTTGAAAGTTCTGCGAAGGTTGGGATGGGACCTCAAAAGTGTATGTTTAACCCCACCCCATTCAGTGTATGAAGCTGAGAACTAACATCAAAGCACTTTTCACATACCTATCACTTCATGTCCATACCTAAAGAACATCCAATTTTAAGCTGGAAAAACTGATGCTTGTTGAAGTTACATTTTATTTGCCCAACATCACAGGGCAAGTGACAAGAGTGGGACCTCAGAACCATTCATTTGAAATAATCTATTCCATTGAACATATGAAACAATTTTTAAAATATCTACTAAATAGAACATCCCACACATTCCAATAAATCCGAATTATTTTAACCTGTTTTGAAAATCTGTATCTCATTAACAGAGTCTTCAGAGAACCTAGAACAAAATCCATTCTTTAATTCTGGCCTGATTTTTAGACAAATCACAAGCTGGTTACAGAAAAAGGTCATCAGAGGGGAAGCACACGCTCAGCACCACACCATGCCCCACCACGATGGCAACCCCTCTCCTGGCAGCCCAGCACTGTGAGTGACCCACGTTCCCTAAAGAGTTCTCAAAGGACACAAACATAGGAAATGTAATAATGAAATAGTACTGTTAGGCTTTTTTTGTACCTACATTGAGTAACTTTGTGAACATTATTGCTATTGTATACATCTAGTTCAATTTGTCGTTTTTTGAAAAAGTTGTACATCTACATAGATAGTAAATGCATTCCCAACCCTTTTAGTGGTTTCACAATTTGACAGTAAAGCCCAGGAGAGGCCAAAGACTGAACATCCCCATATAAAACATTCCTACTCTCAGTATCCCTTCTCATGTACATTCTGGAGTAAACTGGAAATTGCTCTTTTTTCTTCCACCAAAATCTCAACTTGTGACATTATTTAACCAATTATGCATCACTAACTTTAAAAAGAATCCCGTCATTTAACATTAGGTCATTTTAAACATGACAGTAGTTGCCTTACCTTTCCAAATAAGAAAATAAGACCTATGTTATTTCAAGAAATTCATCCAAGAGAAGAAAGCTTAAAATAAAAATAAAAAGACAGTGCAAAAAATGCATGACTGCTGTAAGAGTTTAATTGTAAGACAAAAGCACTACATTATAATTTGAACATGAATAATCTTTCAGAAAAGAAAGTTTAGTGCAAATCAAAACCCCATTAAAGCCCACTATAAATTTCATATGAAGACTCTAGAAGTAGGCTTCTAGAACTGGAAACACTTGGTTCCAACAAAATTTGCTTAGGAAGAATGTCTTGAAAATGTCAAATGGTACAGAGAACATCATGTTGGTTTAAAATCAAGTCAACCAGGTTCTAAAAAAAAGACATGCTGATAGGTCTTAATACATATAACTAATTAACTAGTAGTAGCATGCTTTATCAATGATTGTAGAAGCAACTTACAACAAATTTCTGAACATTTCAAAGTTTTCTTTATTGCCTTAGCCAATCTCTTAACTATACTGTAATAATCAGAGCCATCTTCCAATTTCTACTTTTAAATGGGCTGCACTTCATCAGTCTGAGATTGGCAAATGTTTTCTAAACTGTGATAAAGCCCTGTGTAATCCAAGGCCATCCATACAACAAAAAAAGGGGCAATTATATAGTTCCTTTTCTCAAATATTTATTCAAAGCATACCTATCTATGACATGTTAAATGTCACATTCAGGTACGGGCATTAATACACCTCTTAAGTTTCTTCCAACATTTTATTTTTAAGAGAAATTTTTAAAAGCCAGGAAAGTAACCTTGCTTTCAAATTCTAAAATACGAACAGAATATAGCATATACAAATGTGTATCAACCTTGAAATTTTCTTCCCAACACCAAGCAACTTAGATTGTTTCTCAAAATAGAATCCAATAACCCTAATATCAATGTTTAATAAATTACAACCTATCTGTACTTTCTTTGAAGACTTTTAAAGAATTCATCCCACGACAACTAAAATAACTGATTTAGACTGCTGAAACAAGGAACACCTTGCTCTTACTTAGGATCTCATTCCTACAAAGTATCTCACCCTTTTTAAGTAGCAAAATAACTTTGTAAAGTCCTTTTTTCATGCCCTTTAAGCACCTTTCTGTCCCCCCAGATTATCTGCCTTTACAGGGCTTACTAGGAAAAATTAACATTTAGCAGTTATCCCAATGATGTCTTCCTAAATTACATATTCCCTTGGATCCCGCAGTCTTTACCCAAAGCTACTATACTATAGCCATTTATAATGGGAAGTTGTTGGAATTACATCTCCTTCATGAGAATCTAAAAGATGCTTATGGACAATAGGGCAATATATAACTAGCCCAACTCAAGACAAAGTCAATTTCAAACAGTTGCTGATTACCAACTCATAATAATGGAATGAATGAGTGAAATCAGTGACAAACCAAAGGGGGCAATATGCAGGCAACAGGGGAACGTATTGCCTCTAAAAAATTTAAAAATAGCCTACCCCCGCCACCTCCCTTCACCAACATGGTACACTATTGCTCACTGTCCTCTTACATACTCATTAGAGTGCTAAGTCTGTATTTTTTTTTTCTTTCAAGCTAGGCATAGGGTCCGTGATTAAAATGTGGTGTAAGTTTTACGAAATATGCACCTCTGTCTTTACAAAAGATGAAAAAACAAAAACTACGTACAAAACAGCAGGCTTAACTCTAGTCATCTTAAAGCAACAGTCCTTACAACTTTTCGGTGTGTGTGAAATACAGAACCCCAGGAAACACCTCCAAACAATACTGATTCTGATATAAACAGCCTGCAGCTCTCTTTGAAATACCAACCAGATTATCATCAACCCTCCCCCAACTTTCCAGATTATAGGCAATTGACAGCAATATACAGCCCAAGCCAACTCAATTTACAAATGGATATTCATCTTGCTAGAGTCATGTTACACATGCAAAATTTCAGACTAGACTCCTAAATACAGCCAGTAATGAAGAAAGGATAAAGTATGCATTCTTCTCAACTTCTTCATAAGTAGGTAGTAACAATCAGTCTTCATGAAGTCTGGAGTTACCCTTAAGTATCAGTGCACTGATAAATTGTGCTATAAAATAAACTGCACCCAAAGAAATTTACTTTATTGAGATGTGTACCCATTATGCATGGATCTAGATTTTTACATTTCACATTAATCTGACTCCACACCAAGTAAACTCATTATACATTTCAGGACCAACACAAATACTGTGATGGACAGGGGGATCGGTCCTTGTTTTAAAATTCCCAATACTTCAAGGCCATAAACATAAAGTACTTTTAAAGTACAAGAATAACAACTTCAAAGAACTTTCCCAAGCAGTAAAATAAAGCACATAAACTAAAGACCAAATAATCAGATCCTAATGTTATTAGTGAGATTACTTTTCAAAGCTATCTCAGCATGAATAGCATCTGGACAGGTGTCCACACACTATATTCTAACTTGTATACAACAAAGAACAATGAATCAATTGCCATCACAATGAGGAAAGAGTAATGTGGTAACAAGACCTACAACCTTACAAAACATATTTGTAGGTTAGAAAAGGAATAAAAGAGGAAACCCAGAACCCCAGGAAAAGAGATTAACTAAAGGGGGATTGGTAGTTCTAACAGGGTCTACAAAACTGACAGAACTGAAATCAAACCTTCCTAAAGGGGACTTCCCTGGTGGTCCAGTGGTTGAGAATCCGCCTTCCAATACAGGGGATGCAAGTTAAATCCCTGGTCAGGGAACTAAGATCCCACAAGCCACGCCACCCAAAAAGGGGAAAAAAAAAAAAAAAAAAGTAGAAAATGGGAGTGGAAACAACTACAAAACTTTGGAAGCTGCAAAGCTTTTGAATAAATGGCAATTAACTAAGCAGACGAGAAAACTGAATATTCTGTCAGCAGTGGGGATATTTCAAACTGTACCACAGAACTCTCAAAGGCTTATTAGCAATCAGCAGCCCAGGAATCTCTGGAAATAGAGGTAAAAGGGACTACAAGAGGACTGGCTGGAAGTCTGTCTGACAGTTAAACCTCCAGATCCCCTCTCTACTGCTGGACAACTGAACTCCTCCATCCTGGCAGAAACTTGTCTGAAGCAGCTAAGAGAGGGTGGTTTTGGACTCAATAGGCATACAACGATGAAAATAAAGGAGTTAAAGTAGTTTACTTGTTCAGATCCCTCAGGTTTCTCCCCTCACTGGGTTCTCAGAACACTGGCAGCCAGGTTTCTTACCCTCCAGGCAGCAGAGTAGAAAAAGATTTCTCTGGTGAACCTGATCAGCTCAAGGAAGGGGGAAAAAAAGATGTATCAAGAGGTTCCTCAAAATGACACAGCCCGATCACCCAGCAGTGAACCCCATGGTTGACAAGTCCCCACCCCTCAACCCCACACACTGATTCACAACATCCAAATTGCTTTTAAAATGCTCCACTCCTAAATATGAGCCAAGGATCACCAAACATTTGAGGAAGATGAAATGCAGAGGCCAAAGCAACAGGAAAGAAAAGTATCTTGGAGGAAACAAACTTTAAAAGTTATTATTAATAACCTTAGATATGAGGAAAAGATAATACACACCCATGTAAGAAGAGGTTGTTATTTATAACACAGGTTGGAGGGAGACGTCTTAGAAATTAGATGACTGAAATTTAAAACCTTAAAAAAAGCTGCAAGTTGTAAAAATCACTCAAAGTATAACAGCCTGCAATGGAAAATAGGAAAACAGGTGTACAGGGCTCACACCCAAGTAATACCAGAGAACAGAAAGATTGGGGTGGTGAAGGGCATGAGGAAAGAATCAGTTCAGTAGCATTTCCCAGAATTGAAGAGCATGTTTACACGACAGGACCCACTGAGAGTTCAGCACAATGGATGAAACAAACCTAAGACAGTCACAAAATTGGAGAACACTGATGATAGTGGTAAAACCCTAAGCATTTCATATGAATGATCAAGAATCAAAAGAGCATCAGATCTCTTCACTAAACCTTGAATTCTCTATTGAGCCAAACTAGTAATTCAATTACAAGGATGGAATAGACCTTTATAGATGGGAAGGCCTCAGAAGCAGGAAGATGCGCTACATAAAAACAAGCCCTGGGATTCAGGAAATAAAGGACCTAAGTTGACAGGTAAGGTAAACGCCCTAGAATGACAGCAAAGCCCCAACTCAAGTTATTCAACAATCTGAAAGAGCAAGGAGTTCAGACTGAAATATAGAAGACCTAAAAAAAAAAAAAAATGAAGCTGACAAACCTATCTGCATTAAAGAGAGAGTTTTTCAATTCTGTGCAAGTTTGGAAATATATTAAGAGCCCAGTACACAGAAAAGTATTCATCTAGGTCAAGAAATGACACCTGAAATGGATCTGGGAGTAACACATTAAATGTGACATCGAATATACGGAAACAAGTAGTATAAACATCAAGATTAAGAATTGTTTTTCCCTAATTCTGTGCGCAAATACAACTTTTATAAAAAGTCAGAAGTAGGAATAAATCACCCCCTAAATATAAACATTAAACTGCTAGGGGCAAAGAATTAAACTTGAGTACATTTTTAGTCACACCTTCCTAATTAAATCTACCAAATCATGGGGCACGGTAACATTTTAATATTATAACAAAGAATCAAAATTAATTTGATAGCTTTACATTATCCAATGCAAACAAACCTCACTTTTTAAAACCTACTTTTTAATCCAACTAGTTTTAACTATTTTTTAAAAAAAGGT